>NC_066851.1:3915614-4619034 GCF_001640805.2 Lates calcarifer
TGTAAAACTGGTATACTGGCGTCCTTTCAAGCATTACAATGAAGAAAGCGCATTTAGTGTTCAAAGGAAACTACTGCCAGTCTGTATCCTAATAAAGGCCAAAAGGAATCATCTCTGCTGTAGATCTTGGAACATTGTAAAGATTTGGTTAAACTTGAACCTTTGCATCTCTTTCAGACAAGCGTCTCTTTGATTCAACATGCCCACACATGCAGATAATGACTTTATGATCCTTCACAGATGGAACTGGTTCAATCAAAGATTTATACGTCAGTGGCATTTTCTTTTTCTTTTTCTTTAACCAGCTTTTATAAAAGAATGTAACTTCTAAATAGCATGTCTTCTGATTGCAACTTCATACCACCACACTCCCAGATTATGAGTTGTTTTTTAAGTTGCTATCAGTTTTCTTGCTTGATACATTCTTGATATCAAGCATGATATTGATATTATTTCCACTAAACAAGTTTTTTACTATTATATATCACAAGCTATATCATATAATGAAGAACCTTTAAATTAGGAGTTATGAAGATCATTTGGAAATTTAAATATGCGACTCAATTTGGATCAAACTGTAAAAATTACAACATCACATGTGATGATACAATTCAAACCAGTGCATCAGCCAAGTCTCAAATCTGATTTGGATGTGACATGTAACTGTTGTAAACTAGCACCTGCTACATTAAACCATCTGTTCTGGTATGGACCCAAAAGTCATGTCTACTGGAATGTAACATTGGCAGAAAAATAACATAAAAAACAATATGGAAAATATTTGAAAACATTTTTGTCTAGTAAATTCCTACATACAGTCAGGCTGCTGAAGACAATTTGGCTGGCCACAGTCCTATTAGCCCCTCAGGGGCTGATGTTGTCAGGACAGCTGGTTCTGAGGACAGAGATGGCCAAACAGAGGCCAGAGTAGGTGTGGACCGAATGGATTCCCAGCAACACTCAAACTAATGGCTAAGTGATGATTCCTGAAACTTGAAGTGAAGTCCTGAGAATCATAAGATGACATGTACGTGAATTATACGTTCTGTAGCTCTTTACTGGAACCCGCTATTCATGCTGGTTCATAAGTTCATAAATGAAAGTATGACAATGAATGCTAACTAAAAATGAGGACGACCACTCATATAAATGAAGGCTGTGGATCATGTTGTAGACTTAGCAGTTATTAGCCCTATGTCAAGATCTTCTTGGGACCTGTTTTCCAGGTCAACATTTTTTTCTAAGCTATTACATATAATAATCAGACAATATGGGAGGAAACAGCTATGAAAATGTCATTTGAATGCAGTATTGCTGACATTTTGGGTGTTTTTGCCAAAAGTAACTTTGTGCAACATTTATTCAGGGACTTGAGTATTATGGTCAGAGCCAGGAAGATTCTTCACAATGAATTGTTGAAAGTCTGACAGAAATGACCTGTGTCCCCTCATTTGATTGTGAGACAGCTGGATTATTTACATGTAATATTTCAATGTTTGGATTTAGTATGCATCTTAATCTATGTGGAGCACATTCAGGAAATCAGACCAACTCAAACACTGTAGATCATGCAGGCATTTATGTTTCTAGTTATGAGAGCAACCAGATGCTCATTGTTATCATTTTTTCCACTGAATGTGTAGTAAACATTGAATATAAAAGGTAGAGTGTCCATTAAGATCATATATTGTAATGCAGTGTTATTGCACTAATTAATGAATATCTGCATGCAAGGACTATATCTGCTTTATCACATATTCATCACCACTGCCTAAGCTTTTGGTGAAGAGGAATCCATGAAGGGCAATATGTCTCAGGAAATCAAAGAATGAAAAAAAAAAAAAAAGATCACTTGTAAGGCCAGGTGATAACAAATCATCTGGTGGGACAAACCACATGACTCTTCATCTGGATCATCATATTAGATCACATACCACACTGAGAGACTATCACATATGGTGCATCATTTATCAGTGATTTTTAAACCACAGCTTTATAGCCATCCATCACAGTGCACCTCATTGTCCCCTCAACGAATGACTGATTCGCTTACTAATTCTGACTGGACCCAGTTCAAACGTGGTTTTTTTTTTTTTTTTTTAATAGAATCTTCGTTCAGAGACCCTGTTTGCAATTACCCCTTTGCTGGCTTTATTACCACACTGGGCACCATTACACAAAAATGTCAAAGAGGATGAGGGAGCTGTGGTTAGCACAGACAAGAGTGCAGCTTCATTTTGATGAGCTGCTGGCTCTTACTACTGTGCCCGAAGGCTATGACCAAGCTCATTGTAAGGGCTCAGGTTTATCATCACACTTAAGGCTCCACTTAACCAAAATTAAACAGGAAAAGCCAAATAAATGCTGCTGCTAGCGAGGGAGCACATCCCAAAGCCTGACTGGCTTGACTTTCAGCAACCACCACATTCCTGTTACATTTAAACCAAGTTACATTTATAAAGAATTTATGAGTAGACTGTCCATCCAAGACAAGTTGCAGTCCCAAGTCTTTTACTCTACTATCTCTGGGTCTTCATTATACTTTTTTCTTCTGTGACATTATTATCAAAACCTTTGGAAGGGATGTGCTATGGCAAAACTACAAAGAAACAACCTAACCAGCTGCAACACTGTAATGACACTCAAGACCAAATGTAACAGTAAATCTACCAGTTACTGGAAAACTGAAAAACAGGCCTCTGTTTAATTAGATCCGATTTGCAGTTTCCATGTTTCCATGTGTATACTTGCCAAAAAGAAACATTGTAAATATCCTCCAGCGTGTTTACCTATATGTGACATATATTCTTGTATTAGAGCAAAAGAATATAAACAAATTAGATATTTAACATTTTCATGAAGACGATGCCTCTACATGGAACTGACCTTTTCTCAAATGTAGTGAATCCAGGTTTGTTATTCCAGTCACGTCTGAATTGTGTCTTTCGTGTTTACATTGCAACATTCTTGGTCCCTGCTCCCTCAGGCTGCTTCATGTTCCAGAAAGTATTATAGGTTTTAAACTCATCAGCTTTTCATCAGCAACAAATTATAGGTTTAATATACTGTACTGTCTAATGATGCTTTGCTGACATGACTGCACTGGGCCACTTGAGTGACCTCCAAAGGAAACTCCTAAATACATGCAATCCCACTGATGACATTGTTTAGAAATAAGCCAGCGTAGGGAACTGTGGGACGTCAGACTGCTCACCATGCAGTAAAATCCAGAAATCAAGGATTTGTCATACCCCAAAGGCAGCCTCAACAGGCACACTGAAAATCAGCATGACCACAGTGAGCTGCACACATTCCAATAGAGAGAGATCACTCACTGTACCCTTAGCACCTAATTCGTCACAAATTCATTGCTTCTGCTAGCACAGAGTGCCTGGCTGTCATGCTTAGAGTATAGATATAGAGTCAATAGAGATTAGAGTCAACATCTCTGAAAACTGTATTTAATCTATACAGTACTTTATTAATCCCTATACAATGACTATTCTTACTATTTCGCAGCAGTGAGCAACCACAGTGCAGTGCAATGGACCAATTCCATTTCTGTACATGTTCTGGGGTGGGAGGAAACCTCCACAAACACAGACAGAACATGCTGCCACACACAAGGGCCACAGTTAATGCTGACATGGTTCAAACCTGAAACTCTTTTGTTGTACCATAAAAATGAAAACTACTGAGCCACGTTAAAAAACTATTTGTAAAAAAAAATGCTTTGTAAAAACAAGAACAAAAATAATAAAGCCTTAAGTGTACCTCTTTTCATGTACTGCATAGCTCGTCCTCCATGGTTGGATGAGACAGTGTCTGTGCTGCCTTCCCTCAACAGTGGCACTGTTGACAAACTTGAGGCACTCTGGGAGGTTAGGCTCTGGCCACTGGTGATCTTAGCGAGCTGGGCAGCAGCATCCTGAGCCCTTTTCTTCTCCTTCTTCAACATCTTAACAAGGATACCTGTAGGCACTGAGTTAAGGACTACTAGTCTTTCCTTGAATAAAAGTTCTCAATGGAAAAGAGATCTTTCACTCAGTTGCACACACATCATATCAAAGGATCATATTTTTATGTACGAATAAACAACAGTGTGAACACAAATGGCTGAATACACTTTTCATGATACAAGGACAGCAAGACTATTCTTCCAAATAATCAAAACAGTTAGACTGAATTGTTATGAGAGGTCACATAAAGTACTTATATACTATAAGAAGGCAAGAAGGTACAGTAGCATTCATAGTGATTTCCTACAGGCAAAAGGCTTCATTGTGGGCTTTTAATAATGGCAGAGTGCTGACATGTGCTCAACATCTGACCTTACAGACTGGGGGAGATGTCATGGTCTGGGATGAATCAGTGAAGAGTGGAGGTGCCAGAGAGGCTACAGAAAACCTGCCAAGATTCCAAGAAATCTTCTTCCACTGATGAAGCTGTATGTGTTTGTCTACTTGAGTCCAAGTGTAAATGTGTCTGTACATCTGGGTGAACTTGTGTGACAGAGAGTAACTGTGTGGCTACAAGAGAAGACTGAAAGGCAAGAAATGTTGCTTAGATTCGGTTCACACTTTTATTGCCATGAAACATTTCACTTCTCCATACGCAATGTCTCTATGCATTAGGACAATTTACTATAATTGTTTCCTCTGGTCCAGGACAGTACTATACTTTATTCTGTGTCTGATCGAGTGCCTCTTACTCATACAGCTTTCAGCTGGTCTCACATATTTTTTCTAGCAATAATGCAAACAGCAGAGCACAATTTTGTTCAGCACTTTCAAATCTGATTATCAAATTGACGCCTGGTTGCTATGTTTCAGCACACTGCTTCTAAACTTGTAGAGTGACTGTACAATGGGATCACACTGCTGTTTCCATGCACTGATGGAGAAGGTCAAGAGCATTTTTTTTGCAATCAAAACTGCTAACAGCAGCAAAATAGTAATTTAAGAAACTAATATTGCAAAAGAAAACTGCATAAAAAACATGAGCAAGATATTTCTCAACAAAAAGCAAGAAATCTAATCTTGTCACAGGTAAGCAGGTGAAGGGGCAAAAGCTTAGCTAAGTTATTCCTGTAAGATGTACAGTATGCTTGTGGAAAAAAGTCTGTCTAACCACAAGTTTTGATCTTCTTATACATTACCTACATGAATAAAACATTACAGACTCATAAAATATTAATTTATCTCCAGCCTCCTGTTTTTCCACTATAAATGGAAGTGTGTCTGATGGCCTAATCACAACCCATAATTTAGAGACAACACATTAGTCTGCTCCTCAAGCATGGTTCTATCATGAGATTCACAGACGTCTAGTTGCGGCCAAAGTGAAACTGTGGTGGTCAGCAGATAATTTAGGATGCTCAAAGAAAAAAAAAGTCAGAATGTCATTATTTAGGATGATGAATGGACATAGTTTTGGAGGAGCTGGAGAAGTTAATTTATATTCCTGTCAGCCAATACAAAGGGGATGTCAGTGGGAACAATAACATGAGGGAACCAAGTCTCCGATTACAATTTCCAAGGAAACCAACCATGCAGTCTTCTCAACACTGCCAAAATCTAAACCCAACACAATTCCAAATGATCTATAGAAGCCAGGTTTTACAGAGAAATATGACTGTTTCTGAGGGCCCTATGTCTTTGTTTTATACAAGTCATTACTTCAGAGTGTTGTCCATCAGGTTTTTCCATTATTGAGATCTCTGGCGTCTGATATCTTAATTCATGCTGAACACTATCTTAGACTTCTAATACATGATGAAAATTTCTCTTGGGGGGTTAAATGTTGGATCTGCAGCCTGCCTCATTGCCACACACTCAAAAAGTGTATGTCAAACTCAGCTCATGATGTGCTTCTAATCTCTCCTTCTCATCTTTCTTGTCACTCTCTGTCATACTGTACATTAAAGCAGGACATGAAGAAAATGTTTCTGGTATTACCACAGCTGGCAAAGCAGCAATGCATGTCTCAGTGGTGCTATAAATTGCTAGTAAGAATGCTAGATGTCAGTTACAGTAGTAGAAGGATGTTTAAGCAGTATAGGTGTCTTAAAAGCAAAAACTATTGGAGTGAAACTTACTTGTAGCAAATCCATTAAACAGTACCTGTTAGTGTCTTCTAGTAAAATAAATCTGAGATGGCTTATACTTTATTCATTACTACAGTACCTCTTTACTCTAGCCTGGGGACTAAGGATGTTGGCTGATTACCTAGTGCCAGGCTGACCATCTATTTTTACAACATTTTGGTCTTTAACTGGAAATCTTAACAACCACAACTCCATCCTAAAAAGAAATCAGCTATATTGGTCATTTCAGGAAATACCTAGTAACAACATAATGTATTCATGTGACAAAGCCCTCTAGCAGCTGTGGAATATGTGACTCTTGTCATTTAGAAACAAAGGATAAAGAAAGCTACAAAGGCTGCAGAGGGAGGATGTTTGGGGTGGATGGATGGGTATACAAAACCTTGGACTTGATCGTTCTCTGACCTTAACCAAGGGAGTGATATTTCCCTAATACTAAGTCCTTTTTGTGCCTAAATCTAACTATAACCTTACGGATGTAAGATCATAAAATAATTTTATTTTTGCAACAGTGATTTGTAATGGTTTTGGAATGCACTGACAAATGATGCTGTCCTGCAGATAGGGATATCAGATCAGTAAATCTTTTGGAGAGCTTTGTGTAGTGTCACCATCAAGTCTGACCCCTTAAAAAGCAATCCATGATGGGATATGTTGTCATGGAGTGTATTCCTGCCCAGAGGTAGAATCCTAATGTTCCTAATGGCCTTGTGAGCTTTCCTTTAGTGCCATTGTCATATCAAGATATTAACTTTGAACATAATATCTCATGATCATAGATTTCCATGGAATTTGCTGAACACACTTACACGGTACAATGTGAAATCTCATTGTAAATCCCAGTCTCAGGAGAGTCTATACTCACTATCCATCCCAACAACCTCCTGGCAACTCTGCAGCCAGTGATAAATGTAGTGCTTCTTTCACTCAAAAAATACATTTGCTTCTGAAAGTAACACTCAGTTGTACGTGCAATTATTTGTCATCACCAACTCTGGCACTTCATCAAGCTTTTCAATGTGAACACATGAAAACAAACCCTGACAAGCCCATGAGAACTGTAATCAGTGACCTCTGGCCAGCATCAACACTGAGCTTTACAGAAGTGATTATAGGACACTTATAAATGAAAACTGAGGAATGAGTGGTTAACAAAGTCCCAAAAACAGCTTTTGTA
This sequence comes from Lates calcarifer, assembly GCF_001640805.2. Taxonomy (NCBI): domain Eukaryota; kingdom Metazoa; phylum Chordata; class Actinopteri; family Centropomidae; genus Lates; species Lates calcarifer. The sequence goes on from NC_066851.1 coordinate 3,922,898, forward strand.
AATGCTTTAAAATTTGAATGCTCTGCTTCCTAGAAAAAATACCATAGGTATTTTGGTTGTGACACAGATGAGAGATCCGAGGTAATTTGTAGAGCACAAAGATCCAAAAAACATTAGACTAAAGCCAGACACCAAAGGCTACTGTCAACCCTTGTGACAACAGAGCACTCACAGGTTTACGGCTTAAGTATTATTCTGTATTTTCTTTATGCTGATGTTTGAAAAATTGAGCCAGATTTAATTCTACCCTACTTTAGTTATGATCATAACATTTCAAGTTACATAAAGACCGATTTAGGCTGTTTCATTTAATCAACACTCATCTGCATATATGCAATAACAATTTGCAGCTGGCAGCAAACTCTAACTATTGCATGCACTTATGTTTGACAACTTAAAATATTGCACATCACTTTATGGTACAGAGCTCTCACAAAACCCAATCTGGATCTACACAGCTGCCTGAGGAAGTAACAATCAAGTGACAGAAACGATCAAATGGTGAAATCCTCCCACCCTGGTTTTGATTGCGGAATTGGACAATATATTTGTATATTCATGAACACTTTAATAGGCCCAGTGATGAAGACTGCATATCGAGGTTGCTGAAATATACAGCATATATTCAACTCTCAAATTGTGAGGTTCAAAAGAGATTAAAGGCGTTACATGTTGAAATGCCAGAATAGATTTTCCTTTTCAAAAATCATTAAATTTACTTAACATTTTTTCAGTAAGAACTAAGATAATATTAGCACCACCCAAAGAAAATATGCGATATGTCTACTCCTACTATTTTCTTTTTTGTGTAGAGGAAGAGGGGACTATAGTGTAAGCAATACATTTTCTGGAATTCTAATTGAGGGGAATTTTGAGTAAAAATGTTTAGATATAATTAATCATACTGAACAAAGACCAGAGTTATAGAGAATCCAGAGAGCTCTTGTTAATGTAATAGACCAGCAAGTTGATGACTTCTGTGCCTTATCATTGTTGCAGTTGTGACTTAGTATTAGCCAAATCTCTCTTGGATACATTCAGTGGGACACATGGGCCAAGAGGAAATAAAACTGAATAATGTGCTAGTTGTAAATACTATTCATCCTTTTCACCTGAAAATTGAACTTTTCCTTGTCCTTGGATCACTGCCATTAGACAATATTTACATCTATGTTCTACTTCAGTTGTTAAACTAAATAAATGGATGGCTTACTGCTGTCGAGCCTCTTTGTGGTGTGATACCAAAGCTAAGTTTAAGGAATGAAACAGGATATGCTATATGATAAAATATAGAAATACTTCTGTGGTAGGTAAGGCAAGAACTCAAATGATAGAAGTTAAATACTTCAGTCTTGTACACTGCTGCATATTATAGTAATGCCTGTCAAAATAGGCCAAACTAAAATTATACACTAATGTGCCATTTGCAAGTGCTTGTTGACCAGGGTACCCAAATTTAAGTGTTTCATTAAGATGTGATAAAATATGGGCAAGTCATTTTTATGTGGCATTACAAAGATACATGCAATGTTACTCCTTAAAGTCAGCAGTGTTTGTTACTTCTCCTTGTTGCTGCTATCATCATGTTAGTGGTGTACTAACATGACTAGTGATACATGACTAGTGTACGTGCCATCACGCATGAATAGTCAACCATCAATGGGAACACACAGGGACAGTGGGTGGGGATGCACCCTTTTGCTTTACAGGGAACTCTCCCATAACTAACCCTGTTAGGACTCAGTGTCACTCTGGGAACAGTAGGGTTGTAGAACAGAAACCAAAGGATTAAGCAGAGTAGAATTGCGGGTGTTGGACAGTTATATAGGCATGGAAAGCATGATGATTTAGCTAGCAGATACAAACTTAATTTCTTGAAATGGTCTAAATCTAGATAGTCATTCTGGCTGGATATGATGTCAGCCCTTGCTGGTTGGTCAACCAGACTATAGGGTTACATGACACAGACAGACCACCCTGAATGAGGTACTGACAGTTTAGACTACTGCAACCTTATATACAAGCTTCACAATGAAAAACGAAAAGGCAATGTGATCACTAGAGCATTTGCATTACTTGCGGAAATATGTGCTTTTAAACACGCACTATAGCAAATTTTGGCAATTACATTTGCATTATGTGAAAACCAATTTATGACATTTTGAGAGGGAAAATTTACAAAGAGGAGAGGATTTCACATTACACATACACGGTCCAAGAAATACTACAGTGAAATATCTGCATGATAATATTGTATTTATTTTGGAGAGCTGAGGTTTTTGTGGCTAAATAATCAAGCAGACATCTCAATTTTCTGACTAATGTTCTATGATCTAATGACAAGCCACAGCAAGAGGGGTTGATGGAAGAATAATCCCATAAAGCCATTAGAAATGTAATATTCAAATGCAAATACTGTAATTATGATTAATAGTAATTATGATTAACTGCAGTCATTAGATGAAGATCTATCTGAACATACATATTAAAAAAACATTTCTTGTTGGCTTTGAAGGCAAGATTACTTACATTTTCTAAATTATGTTTGGATGAGTTGTATGACTGATTGTGTATGAGTGCTGTAATCCAACCGTGCAATAACACAGGCAGATTTACTTTAGCAGAAATACTTTTCTGCTAATGAAGATTTTACTGTCAAGAATAAGTGTGATTAAAGTGTGAGCCTGAACACAGACACAAAATGAAATTTGAGTTGCTGGTACAGTGACAGAACAAGAGCCCATTCTGTCTTGTATTTACACAAACAAGCATGTGGCACTGCTGCAGGGAATTGAACCTGAATCTTTGGATTGTCTGACAAATCACTTTACCTGTATCTGTTTTTGCTATTGTAACAGTCTCAGTTATAGCATGTGTAAACTTGACACATATAATCAATATGTGGAATGTTTGAGGTTAAGTCTCTGCACCCCTTCGTGCTCTTTTGGGGGTCCCTCCCTATAAATGGGGTCTCCTACATTCACCTCTCTCCTTTTGTTGTTTTTCTCCATGGAAGAAGAAACTGTCGCAGTCAGCGACCGAATGTTAGCTTCTCTGATTATTAATGTGGGACATGCTAACATGTTCTTGTAATTTACTTTGTGTAGGGGCAAACTCACTTGATCACAATTGACCAGAAAATTTTCTTATACTTCCTTCTGTCAGCTGATAAACTCATGCTGAAGTATCCATGGTGTGGGCATTCTTCAATTTTACATAATGCAGGAAACCACCGGTCACACTATATACAGTATATGTGTTGCACAGCTAATATTTAAGATTCCAGAATAATGGCTGGGGACTCTATAGCATTTTCTTAGATGTGAATGCAAAGATGAGCACTTACAACTTTAATAACATGTCTCTAAACCTTGTAAACGTGTTTAGGGGAATGGTAAAATAAAATATTTCTTTTAACAGAGAGAAGGTCATTTCTCTGACATAATCTCTCATCCTGCAAAACAGGAACAAACAGCACTGTTATCAATAACAGACCTACAGGTATGCTATTTATTAGGTAGTTATGGATCTAAAAAAACACCACATTTGGTTTGGATTTGAAAAATGGGAATCACCAACAATTATGTAAGCTAATGTATCAGTATACTAATGCATGCAAAGATTTTCATGCAAATTATCTAATCGCGTCTCGTCTAATCTGATTGCTAGACTAAACACCCCAAAACTTATGTATGTAATCAGAGCAAAACAAAGTTGGCTGCACCATGTCAAAGGATACTGATTTCATTATCACGTTGAGTCAGCATCTCCTTTAATTTGGTCACTTGTGCTGCACTGTGGTGGCTGTCTTGAGTCACCTCTTCCCTCTTTGTTGCTGCTGGTGACTCTTGCCCATCATTGCGCTTGTTTCCTCCACTTTGCTTGTCCAGAATCATCATCTGTTCAAACAGTATAAAAGAAAGATTGCTGATTGTTTTTGAAGTTATGAGGAAAGCCTTTTTAAAACTGGATCTAAATACACTGCTTTAAAAAATTAAGGGAACACTTAATTCACACATCGGATCTTGACGAAAGAATTATTCATCATCAACCCACTGAAGGCAAAGTAAAAAACTGAAATCACAGGCTGATCCAACTTGTGTATTTCACCACAGCAACTCATAATGTGACTCAGTAGAGTGTGTGGTCCCCCCACGCTTGTATGCACTCCCAACAATGTCTGGGCATGCTCCTGATGAGTCGGCATATGGTGTCCTTGGTGCTGTCCTACCAGACCTGGATCAGGGCGTGGGTGAGCTCCTGGACAGTCTGTGGTGGCACTTGGTGGCATCAGATGCACTGATAAATAATGTCCCATAGGTGTTTAATTGGATTTAGGTCACAGGAATGTGAGGGCCAGTCAGTGGCCCTCACATTCATCATCCATCATCCAGGAACTGCCTACACACTCTGACCATGAGGCCAGGCACTGACCTGTACCAGGGGGAACCCAGGGCTCACTGCACCAGCGTAAGTTCTGACAATCGCTCTGAGGATTTCATCCCAGTACCTAACAGCAGGGTCATTGGCTATGACATGGATGTCTGTGCCACTCTCCATGGATATGACTCCCCAAACCATCACTGACCCACCGCCAAATCAGTCATGCTGGATGATGTTACAGGCAGCATAATTTTCACCACAGCATCTTCAGACTCCTTCACATCTGTCACATGTGCTCACATCTTCATGGATGAGAACACACCACATATATGGATGTGCCATCCTGGAGGGGTTGGACTACCTGTGCAACCTGATTGGGCTGCAGGTACCACCTCATGCTGCCAGTAGTGACAAGGACACTAGCAGAACACAAAACTAGAGTAGAATCAGTCAGGAAGGATAAGGAGAAAGCAACTGTCTAAAACCATCCCCTTTTTTGGGAGTTGTCTTCCTTTTGCCTCTCCATTGCACCTGTTTTCACTTTCATTTGCACCAAAGCAGGAGAAATTGATTCACAACCACTTGAGCTTCTTAAATGGACAAATTGATATCTCTGAGGTTTAACTGACTTGGTGTTATACTGTGATGATTAAGTGTTCCCTTAGTTTTTTTGAGCAGTGTAAACAGTTTAAACTATTAAATCTGGTGGCCCATACTAGTTGCTGAAAGTTGCATTCAATAAAATTAGGTACTCTATAAAAAAGTCTTTGATATGCAAATAAATGAGCTAAAATCATAGCTCACTAAACTTCTACAGGAAAAAAGCAGCCTACTTTCTAAAAGTGGATTTGCTGTTGGGAAAAACATCTACAGTATAAACAGCAATCTAATGTCATAAATGTAAAGCTGGAAAATACATCGTAGTACTATCCTGAAAAGTAATGCTCTTCTATTATGTAATTCTGTGATATTCCCTAAACATCAATTAAATTCCCCTCTTTTCCCTGTCTGCAATTTAACTCCTAAATTTCAATGATTTTCCAGCTTTCAAGACAGGTGGGAAACATGTTAAAGCATTGGCGTTTTTTTCATATGGAGTAGATACAGTGTAAGAGAAAGGTCCCAGAAGTTCTTGGGGCATATATGGAAGATCACTGAAGAAGACACAGGAGTTGAGGCTGTCATTGTCCAGGTCTGAAAATTGCTTTTCAACAGCTTTACATACGGTGCTAAATCACTGAGGTCTCACTGCACATCTAAGCTCACAGTGCTGAAAAGATAAAACTGGAAGCATTCACTCGGGTATTTGAACATCACCCTGAAACAAAGACAAGCACATTGCTGAGCATCCAAGAACTAGCCAGCATTGAGAACAAAGGAGAAGGAAATAAAATTTAAACCAGATCCAAATTCCTACAGATTCACTGAAGTGTGACTGGGGTGATGCTTAGAGGAATGTAAACTGAACAGGAGATAGAGTTTGCGGATCATAACAAACTGAAGGAGAGATAAACAGACATTCAAGTGGGATCTGGAACTGCTTCTGGTGGCTGCTCCAACTCCAACCAAACCAGAGCCCAGGAGCAGTATGAGTTGGCCATCGGCTGCTGTTTGAGAAACGTTGAATAAAATCTATAACCCGGACCACAACCACATTACTTTCTAAAAAAAAAAAACAACTTTATGAATTAGTGTTTTCTCCACTCCACTATTATTATTTCAGTTTATATCTTATATTTGTGTTTGGCTGCAATTAATTATCATTATTCATTATTGATTAATCTGTCACAGGAAAGAAATCTATTAGTTAGTCTATAAAATGTCTGAAAATGCACATCACTGTCCATGTCCCAGAGCCTCCAGGCCACATCAGTTTGTTTGTTCTGACCAAGGTAGAGGCTTAGCTTTTTAAGCAGCTGAAGATCTGGTTTAAATACATTCATTAACAATTACGTGTCAACACCTTACATCTAATTAAATGGCAAATAACTGCAAAACACCAAGTGTCGTAAGACTTAAGTCAGGTCATGGGAAGATTAACAGCACTAGATAAAACTGGGCATCACTGGAGCTTAAAACATTGTCACTTTCTGCAGAGAAAAATAATCTCTAAGATTTTGTCTAGAAAAAAGTATGTTTTCATTGATTGTTTTATGTTTAGGCCTAAGGAAAGGAAACTTAACTTGATTTAAAAGTAAAGCATGTGTCAGGAAAGGACAGTAGGGGGAGCTATTTAGAGGAAGTGATTAGTCAGCTAGTCACTGCTGATCTGATGGATGGAGGGGAATGGGAATGTAAGGGGATCAGTTTGGACACCTCACTGATCAAATTTGTTCTATATCTTTGACCTCTCATCATATACTCTTACAGAACAGATAAAACAAGCACTAAATAACTAAGTAACAGAACTGAATCTTTTCTTAATTTTCTAGGACAGCAACGTGGACTGAAAATATATTTTCCTGTCACACTTGCATGGTGGATTTTGTTATGGGAAGGAGAAGGAAGAACAAATACCTTTAGAAATAACACCTAGATAGAGAGAACAGAGACAGATGAAGAGACTCTGTACATGAAGAGACTACTATGAATATTACCTTCAACAGGGAGAAACAGTACTGGAGTTTTCTCATATCTGGTCCCAGTGACAGTGTCATGCCTGGATCAGGGTCATCCAGAAAGGCCTTGACTAGTTCTTCCAACCTAAACACACAGACACATACACACACAGACTGCGTAATAACCTACCAAAGCTTAAACCAGTTCCACATTCCATGTTACAATCCTTCTCCATCACACTTAGCATGAGCTCAATAGGAGCTCAAATAGTTAAGATCTATATTTGAGGAGTGCTTCTAATGTTTAAAATGTGGCTCTGGTCAAAGAAAACTATTTACTTAAATGTGTGTTCCAGCTCCACTGGGCCAGCCTGTTGATAAACTATCACTAGATGATACTCCAAACATTGGTTCTTCACGCTCTGGAACCAGCCACTGGAAAAGACCAGGAGGCAACCATCCAGACGGATCCAATGTAGGCACGACAACGTGCGGTTTTTATTTTCCACTGTGATAGGTTCAGCGTAGAAACACGCTAGGTTTACATGACAAAGGACTTAAAACAAACGAAGCTGTCTTGTTCCAGGCCCCTGAAACAAACTTGATTTTGGAGAATTCCCTTCAATGCCATGTATAATACCTTAAAAGAAAAATATCATCTTTCAAATGCCAGAATTTAATAGATTCCAAATAGTTTTGTTAAGGTGTGAGGCAAAATGTTATGTGTGGCAAACTAACAAACTTTAAAAAAAATAATTACTTGTCTTTAGCTTGGATGGAGATGGATTCATACAGCTCTGAAAGCAGCAGAGCAGTCTTCTGGAAAGCCCGAAATCTGTATGCTTGAGGATATATGTGCGTTTGGAAAAGTGACAACAAATAAGGCAGGATGTGTGCAATCACTCAGTACTGGGATGAGTCAAGGCATAAACCGGAGAGGAAACAGCAACAAAAAAGTCAGCATGTCCAGTGAACGTGGTCACAACAGACATCATTAAAGGTTCCCTCTGTGAGTTTGACCACAAACGGGGGGAAATCGAGGATAATCACCCGGGTAGAGAGGAAATAATAAAAACACGGACTGAGGGGGCCAAGGCGTGGTAAATACATCAGCACTGGATCTGCCAAGTCCTCAGTGGAACCTCTGGCCTGAACTCTGGCCCTGTTTGACAGGGTCCCTCTGCCATTTGAGTATAAGAGCGGAAATAAAGCAGTCCTGGCTGAAGCAGAGCCCTGGGAAACTCCATTAGATCTGGTTAAGCTTCAGTGAGTGAGGCTTTAACTCAACATCAATACATAGCCAACAGCATAAGTTATGTAGGCACTTTTGGCAAAAGCCAAATACTTATAAATCATGAAATATATTTGCACAAGAATCTCTGGCTTTTGAGTCCAAAAAAGATTGTCTGAGGTCTGCTCTCTTCCTGGGTCTGAGACACAGTTGAAACATCCTAGAAGGCTAATGGGGCCAACACAGGACTATACACATCTGCAGTGTCCTGAGATGACTGGCTCACCGAGGCCATGTCACTACACACAAATACACACACATACATAATATACATCATGTGATCCTGTAGCAAAAGGTCTGCTGTCAGTTCCTCTAGAACATTCTGATTCAATTCCTCCCCTTATCTGAACATGTGGAGATCATAGGCCATAATGTCTGACTGACTAGACTAAAGAAATGAAGAATAAAGAGAAGGAGATGACATACTTCTGGATCTCCTCCACAGTTAGCTTGTCATCTCTCTGCTCTCCTGTCACCATGGCCAGCTCTTCCTTCAGAAGCTGGATCTCCCTTTTCAGACGTGCTATTAGCTGAAACACACACACAAAAAGCAGGGTTAGAGGTCTACTATATGTGCACATACACATAATATAAAAAATGCACACATTTGAACCAACAGTACAAAACTAAGACACACACACAAACAAATGCAGACAGACACTATTTCGCTACTGCCAACTGATGAGACAATCCCTCTGAAAATCATCTTGTGGCTTATCTTGCTGATGCATTTTGAGGACAAACTTAAGTGATTCCAGACAACTGGATGCTCCAGTGAGAAAATGCAGGAAGTAAAACATAAAATAGCATTAAACAGCTACGGTGGCAAAAAAAGGAACACATAAAACCTTTTGCTGCTGTCTGTCCCCACATGTTTGGTTAAGGCCTTGTACATTCAGCCAACGGGCTGGTTGCTGTTAGTAACCGCTGTCCGGGTCTGGTTACTGTATATATAAAAAGCAAAATATCTCATCAAACCCAAACACAGCTCTTTTGGTACTTAGATAGCTATCTTTGCAGCAAGTAACCACAGTAACAGAAAGAGTGTCAATTAATATCAAAAATCATGATCAGAGGATAGATATGATGGGACCAGGACATTGTTTTTATAAACAGAATTAAACATCATCACACTGAATACTGACAGCAATACATCTCTTAAGTGTGTGATAGGGTACTGCATTATGTACCTGCTGAACACAGGCAGGCCCTAGACAGACCTTGTTGAAATCTAACCTTTAATCTTTGGAGATAAATGTGTGGTTCTCTATTTTTCCTTGCTGAAAAGGGTCCATGCTTACAGAGGTCAGTCTGAAGAGCCAGTCTGAAGAGGGATTAGGGGGTGTCTAGGTACCTAAACCCTAAAGGATTAGAGACTTCAGATCATAGATGATGTGACATTACATGTATGCAGGGAAAGTCATAAAGAATAGATCCTGGCAGTAATAGCTCTCCTACAGAGGCATTTCAAATTGGTGTATTAGTTTTGCTGTGTATTTCATTGCTTCATTGACAATGAGATGTATACAATTTGGATTGACTAATCAATCAGTTGCACATCTGACTTACTAAAACAGGAAGTGCTGAGTTATAAAGGCAAATGTTATTTGTTTGGAAATTAAACGCTGGCTGAATAAATGTATCACTTGCTGATGGTAACTGCATTATTTGTATTAAACACCAGGCAATCCCTCAGTTTTCTACATCACTAACAGTGTGTTTCATATTCAACTCTTTGTTGTCAGCGCAACAGTCCTGTTAGGTGGGATTAAATTCTAAATCTCTGGGGCTGGAGCAAGAGGTTAGAGGTGAGCCAAATTGACATGCACTCTTATTCTGATGTTAAACAGTTACTAGCAGTGCATACACAACAGACAACCCCTACTGACTGATAACCCTACTTAAAAGCTATAGCTTAATTTATCTGCAGGTATTTGTATGATATGTTAACTAAGCATTTATTAATTTGCCAAATCCCTTGAAAAATGGAACTGGTCCGACAAGGAAATACATTACATCTTAACAGAGACGTGCAATTACACGTTAATGGTAGGGAAAATAGGCCAACACCAAAATCAATGGATGGTGTAGTTAATGAAAGGACGCCAGACCAGTTGTAATAAAAAATCACACCACAAAACAACACACTTAACCACTTAAAAAAACAAGTGGCAATTGTTCTTTTTCTCACATGACCCACTTCTCTCTTCAGGATAAATCCCACTTAACTATCGCCACTGAAGCTGACCACACTGCAAAATACTAAAGCAGACTCAAAGACTGGAACTGATTCAGTGGGAAAGAGCAAATACAACAGAAAATAGCGACTCTGTGCTAGAGTCACACAGTGACACTTCTGACACGAAGTTGCTAGGGAGCCAAAGGTCAGTGAAAACTAAATCAAAGCCAAAGGTCAGACTGTGATCTAACTTAGAAAAGCACTGCAACAAATGGAAAGACAAAACCAGCCATACAGTCAGACATTGTCAACTCAAGATGCTCTGGAGAAGAAACAGACCTGCAGTGTGGTTTTGGGTAGATGCCACTTCATTTAACAAGATTTCACCCCTAATCCACCCCATATCATATTTTTTAACATTGAATATCTTAGCTGACCATCCCTCACCAGAGCCACTCCCTGTATCTCTTTTTTGGAACCAGTGGTCTGATGTAACTCTTCCAGCTGCATCCTCAAAAGCTGACCACCAGTTGTTGGTCAGAAGAATGGTGCAGTCTATTTCAGAGTGCCAAGCCCAGACTGGTACCACAGCACCACAACAGATTTCCATACACTCTGAATAAAAACTGACTCAGGGCATGTGACTGATGATAATGTATGTTTCATTTGGTGCTATATAAATAAAATTGAACTAAATGGTGTCAGCATATTGTACGCATACCCATGTTAGTGCAACAATGCAACATGCAGATTGCTATGGTGATGAAAAAGCAATATTGCACATATGTCTTTGTTTACTATCAACATGCTACATAATTAACTTTGAAATACTGTATATTGTATAATAACTTAACAGTCCTACCTTTAAAATCACCCCCTTTTCTTAAATATATGCTATCCATTCTGTGCAGAAAACCACCCACAGTAAGCTGTAAGCACTGCAGTGTAACCACAGGTTACACCTCAAATGCATATGTATTATGTTGTATGCCACTGACAAACATGCTGCTATTATGTGACCTCATTTTTATGGAAGAAGGGAAGGCATAATTTCCCACTACATTTTAACACATGTGCTGTGTCCCATGCATGGCGCCATTAAGGCATGGCACTATTGTAAAATAAAGCAAAAAGCACTGCAATACACCAATACTCTTACAACCCACCCCCAGTCCATATGACAGACCGAGGAAGAACAACCATCCGCAGGAATTTTCACACCCACTTTCCAAACATGTCTCTCTGGTGGGCTTTAAGCAGGCTGCTGTTTGACTCACAGGTATGCACTAATCAGAGCCGTCTTCTCAAGCAAGATGTTGTGTGTATCTTTAAGTGTAGGGATGGTCCAGGTTCAGAAGGGCCACTCAACCTCCTATAAACCTCCGCTTAGCTGCATAACACCTTACGAATTTCAGCTCAACTCAAACTAAGCACATCTGCACACAATGCTCAAGTCGACACATTTGAAATAAAAGCTAACAGTGACTTGTATCTTGGAGATACAGTATCTGTTGATAATCTCCTTTGATGACTGCAGACCAGGATCAGTCGGGTCTAAAGGGAGGATTAAAATTGACCTTAGTGCTCTTAGAGGAGCTAAAAGAAAGAACCTTATATGGTGTGGTCACTGCGGCTGACTTCATTATGATCATAGGTCACTTTCAACACTTCATTCTTTCCCTGTCCACGAGAGACTTGTTAAATGTTTTGTCTGGTCTGGCTGGTTTCCTGCTGTTCAGGCTTTGAAGAACTGCATTTTGCAGCCTGTAGGCTACAGCATAGCACCATTAAGGCAGTGTGTGGTCTGTATGATGTAAACAGTGCAAGATTGTGAAAAGCAAACTCCAGGTTTCAAATCAATTACCACAGCCAGCGTGTCCAATAGACAGTGTGCCTTCAGACGAGGAAAGCCAAAAATGTCTAAGTGTCACCCCAAACCACAAAAAAATGACATCATACTAATCTGCCAACTGCACTGCTGGCTTTGCTTTTTTCTCAATAAACCAGGGAGAGATATAGAGGGAGAGACGGAGAGACGGGAGCAACGAACAAAATGAGAAACACACTAAAAAGCCATAAACGGAGACAAGACGTTTACCCATGGAGTTTGGGTTTTCCTGGAGCTGTAACTGTGCCGGACCCAATTGGGAGCCGCCAGACACTGTCACAATTACTGGGCCAGCCGCAGACTCTCTTAAAAATACCTCTGTAGGGTTTGCAAGTGGCCAGCCAAGTCTCAGTAGCAGTAATACAGTAGCAGTTGATCCTGAGGCTGATCTTGGTGGGAGGGGAGGAAGCGGATATAGCTGTGATGACTTACTACTGTATATCCCCCAAGGGACCTTTCCAACAACTACCAGGTCTGCTTTCTGGCATACTACAATAGGGAGGGCTGTGACAAAGATTCTAAAGGGAGAAAATGAAGGAGGGGAAGCAATAGTTAAGGGTTAACCCGGCTGAACTGCACAAACAATGCAATTTCCCATTACTCATTATATAATGTATAACAACATGTAAAAAAGGCAGATATGGAAGCATGTGCAAGGTCCACTGTACTGTAAGTAAAAAATTGAGTGGCCTCAGTAACCACAATATGTTGCAACAATCCAAGGACTTATTCTCACCAAAACTTTCTCTGCTCTACATCTCCTATTCTGGCTTCTCCTCTAACTTAGTAAAATAAAAATGTAATCATAGTACATAGATACTAAATATAATTACTGAAAGTAAACAGACTGCCCTTTCTCATTTCAAAAATGTTACACTGTGTCCTCAGATGTACAACATCTGGCTAGAAATCACTCTGTGTGACTGCATGCGTGCAGTTTATACTTCCTTGCATGAATGAGACTAAAGACATATATACAGTACACACCAGTCTCCAGCTGGATGCTCTCTCAAGAGCCTGTGAGATATTAGGATAAATTATGCCATAACAGAATTGGAAGCATGTAAACAAAACAGAGAGAATGCAAACAAGACTTGTGAGCAGTCTAAATAGCTCAAGACGGACAGACGTCCACGTGTTGAAGGTGGAAAATTTTTTCTTTCAGATTGACTGTCTGACACTGGAAAAACTAATTTGGTATTGGAAAGTTAAAGAGGACACTTAAGCACATGTTGGGTTACACTTAGTTACATTTAGAAGCTGGATTCTCACTGTAATTCATTCGCTGATCAATTTAAGGTCTGGAAGCTATGAGGAGGGTCTGGCCATAATGAAACAGCACATTAAGTCATGCTTTTGTGGTGTGATTGTGTGGCTAAGCTACGGTATTTGTAGTGACTGTTGAAGTGCTGTGTCTGGCTGTCTCACCAGGGCAGGATCCAGTTCTTCATTCAATATCGCCTCGTTCTTAATGAGAGCCACGCGCTGAGCAAAGCGGCACGTAGAGATGGACTCCTAGAGAAAACAGTTTTTAAAAATGACTCAATATTTTTCTGTCTGAGGGACAACTATCACTCAGAATTATTTCTTCTTAGTTCAGTACTCATTTGATACATTTGCTCAAGTTATTAGATGCAAGGACTGGACAAGGATGAGAAAATGGTCCTAATCTATATTTACAGTGCACAGCTTTCATTAATGTCTATAAAGCAAAATATATCGCACAACACTCCAACAGCTATGTCTTAAAATGTAATAAAATATTGTTTTTGCTTGGTTTAAATAGTTTCAGAAGTGAAAATGTACATTCACTCCTGACAGAGGTGTCCAGCAAAGCCAACCTAACACAATACTCTGTCTGAACATTGTAATTGAGTTCTCTTCCTTACATCAAGGTTCCTCTTGTCAACCGCCATAGTGGCAATCATGGTGGTCCTGCAGTTGCCCCCAAGGCTGTCCCTAAGCACAGATGTTAACATGGAGTTTCTGTAGGGAATATGGGAGCGGTTCTTCTCTGACAAAGCAATGATCACCTGAGGAAGAGAGGAATTAAAACAGCTGACTTATAAATGAAGACAGAGGTGGATGTAGAGAATGAAATGGCTGATTGTACCATAGAGTAATGTCAGAAAGACAATGCAATCACTCTTTCTGACAGAATTGTTACTGTTGATACAGTAGTGGCAAGATGACCATTAATCAAAGTCAAACATCTAATATAAATTGAATTATGATTATGATTAACTGGAAGATATAAACAAGCAGAATATGTAAAATTGTTGTTTCAAATCATATAAAACATATTCAGTTCCTTATATTTCACTGTGTGTGTGTATGTGTGTGTGTGTGTGTGTGTGAGTGTGAGGAAATTTATAAATGTATCAAACTTCAGTACACCAAATTCCCATGTTAAATTCTTCATGCAATGTATTATTTCAAATAGAAAATAGAAAAACATTTTAGATGTGGTTACCTGTTCCAAGAAGTGAAGGGAAAGGTTGATGTACTTGGCTTCAGTGAGCAGCTGCCCATTCAGGCCAGTCTTGCTAACTCTATCCGATCCAGCCAGGTCCACCAGGTGGAGCTTGGAGCGCCGCAGGGTGGCTGAGCCTGGCTCACGTCTGCACAAGTGCACGGTGAAAATACAGTGGGATCGTGTGGACGCCTGGTTCATGGGAGTCTGGAAATGACAGAAAGAAAGAGAATAGGGAAGTGAGAGAACGCTTTGACAATAGTGTAAAATTGTTGGGATGCATTTAGGTTTGTGTGAGAGTATTCTGAATCCTCTAAAATTGGTGCACATGGTGGACACAAAAAAGAAATGTGAATTTTAGTCTCCATCTGTGGCATTTTCATATTCAAACAACAAAAAACATGTTTCCTTTGATTCTTTTTTTTTTTTTGCTCCCACTGGTTTGAAGATCAAAGTCATACCATGTGTAACTGATGAGCAGTAAACACATGGTGGCGAATTTACAAAAGCTGAGGTTGATTTTCAGATGGTCACTGGAACAGCAGAAGTCAGGTTGAGACCAGGGAGAGACAGAATTAGAGTATGAGTCACTCTGCACAAACAAGCTTTATTAACTAGTGGAGGATGGGTTACTCATTGGGAATAAACAGAGGAAATGGACATTCACTGACGAAGCGCTGATCGTGGACTTCTTCTGTTTTCTTTTGTTTGTGCCATAGCTTGAACACATGATGGTGGTGTAAAAAACAATTATCTTGACGAGACAGTACATCTTGACTTGAATTAGCTTCTGATCAAGGCTGAGATTCTTTTCCTTTAGTGGAACTGTCACTGTGTGATTTATATGGATATGACTGCCTTTTTCCTCTCTGCTTGAAAACATCATCATAGACATTCCAGGTCACTCATACTAAGAAGGCTCTCTGACCCTGACTTGTTGTTGCCGTACATGTGCCAACACCTGCCTGTTAGGGTCATGACAGCTCATGACAGATCTTTCACTATCTTAACCCACTGCTGTCATCTCTTTCCTTAGTCCAAATTCCCTTCACTCTGCACACGTCCATGTTTGCTCCACAGGGTACCCCTTTAAGTAATATGAAACAGCTCTTAGATGGCAAGGGATTATATACCTAATAGTACTGCATAAGAGCTCAAGATTAGGGATAGAGTGGCCACATTATATAAATTGTTATCATTTTACCATCAGTTCTACAATTGACACCAAACAACACCAAACAAATGCTGATAGAACCTTGATATTAGCCTGTGCTGTACATTTATAAAATTCCCAG
The DNA here is from genome assembly GCF_001640805.2 of Lates calcarifer. Lineage (NCBI taxonomy): Eukaryota > Metazoa > Chordata > Actinopteri > Centropomidae > Lates > Lates calcarifer. Next base: position 3,938,965 of record NC_066851.1, read on the forward strand.
TCATCCAGCACATGTTTTTGAGACTCTATTAGAAGGTGATGTGTGACATTTAATCACACATCACCTTACTTGCAATATGCCAATCTGATCAACTACCAACTCTGCATTGTTCTCAGTATATACTAAGGTTAAAAAATATGCAAAAAAATCGTATTGCGATTATTTTGACAGATATTATGATGCAATATGAGTCACGATTTTAGTGAGAATATTTGAATTTTATTTTCACTGAAAAAAAATAGAAAAATAATGATGATGTGGTTTTTGCTGTACCATACAAGCATGTCCTCTTACATCTGGAGAATGTGAACTGCTAGGCCGAGGTATCTCTGTAACACAACACTGCTTCATTTACAAAGGGTTGTTGTGACAAATTTTACTTTTATCAGAAAATTGCAGCTTCCTGTTACTTGTATATTGCACCTTGGTTATACTGTTATTTTGATAATGTTTTGATTAATTATTCAGTCCTAGTATATAAAATGCATTTCCTGCTTGCAGAGAAAAAAAAAACTTACAGCAGTGTCATGAGATACTATATATAAGTGATTATTAATCCAAACTTACTACAGTGGAAATCCAAACCAGTGCTCACAGATGACAGTTGAAAGTTCTCAAATACAGCAGCAGCTGCCCATAGATAAGGATTGACTGGATCGTACTGGATTGGCTTTTATGTGTTATTGTGTCCTTTTTACCATGGCATTTATCAAGGCTGAGCACCAGCAGAGACAGTTTTGGTACATTTTGAGATATGTGTTTAGGGTGCACCATAATAACTTTAAATTTTGATATCACCAGATATGCTATGAAGGTTTTTTTTAGAAGTCCTGGAATAACTGTCAGCATAAAAGTATACAAGAGAACATCAAATAAAGCATGTATATTTAAATGGTCACAAACTGTGTAAATGTACACAAAGTGGCATTAAAATATGCCTTAGTTGTGGAAAAACAGCAGGACATTGCAACCTCACTGGAGTAATTTCCCTTACTCCCATGTGTTCTAAGCTCACCATATGCTGACCACACACAGATCTGAAATGGGTCAGCATGAAGGGGCCAACCCTCAAACATATAGACTGCTGATTCAAAAGTGAAATTTTATGTGGATCATCTTCCATTGGTTCAAGAGGCAGCTAGGATGTAGAAAGAGGGGTAGAGATAAGACTGTGCATCCCCATGTGTGAAGAGAAGAAACAAGGATGCAGAGAAAAAAAACAGATGAAAGAAAATGTTTCCCACAGAGGTTGAAGGAAGGGTGAGGAGATGAGAAGGTGTATTTTATTTCCTGTCCAATAAAAGTATAGAGGGCAGCATGGTGGTGCAGTGGTTAGCACTGTTGCCACACAGCAAGACGGTTCCTGGCTTTTCTGTGTGGAGTTTGCATGTTCTCCCTGTACCTGTGTGGGCTCTCTCTGGGTACTCTGGCTGCCTCCCACCATCCAAAGACATGAAGGTTCATTGGTGACTCTGAATTGCCCACAGGTGTGAATGTGAGTGTGAATGGTTGCTACTTATATTGTTGATGCTGTTAACCCTATATGTCAGCTCTGGCCACCGGTCCAGGGCATACCCCATCTCTCACCCAATGTCAGCTAGGATAGGCTCCAGCCCCCTCATGACCCTTAAGGATAAGCGGTATAGATAATGGATGGATAAAAGTGTGGAGAGGATTGTGAAGTCTCAAAGTGAATGAGCTCATGGTCTGCTGAGAGTGGCATGAATGGATGTGTCATCTTTTATACACATGGCTGCGAGCAAGAGAGGAAAGAAAGCATTACTGTTAACTTTATTAGAGGTCTATGAGGAGCAAGGACTTCTGGGATGATTCTGGCATTGATAAAACTATGATGGTTCTTTGTTTGCTTCAGGCTCAAGAGACTCTTCTGAAAAGTCCCAGAGAGGATGAGTTCAAAAGTCTCTGTGTGGGTGGACTGTGCTGGGGACTCCCTGCTGAACTGTGTAACGCCTTGAATGCTTTGATAAACAGACTGTGTATTGTGTTTCCACTGAAATATCCCCACAGATTTTACAGCAGTGGACATTGGGAGTGTGTCCTCATAGTAAAACAAAACAAATGCAGTATTGTTTTCATAATGGGCCATGTTCAGTGTCCCATTATGGGGCACTATTAAACTTAGATTTTAACAGACACTACAAAAGTTACATGACAGGAGAATTCCAGAGAAATTTCATCTAAGATCCCATAACTGTTTCTTTCACATTGGTTTTGTTTCATGGAAGAATACCAGCCACATCAAGAACTGACTTTGAAATATTTGTCAAAAATGCAACTGTGACTGAAACTTGATTATTCAGTTCACTTTTACTGTCTGTTATTTACTTACAAACTAGCAACAAGAGTAAACAAGGTGAGATCAGGCCTTTGCTCCAAACCTCAGGTTGCAAAGCAAAAGCTGACCCACCACATGTCTCATCAGTGTGGGGAGTCTGGGTGTCTGAACGCAGAAAAAAAAACACCGCAGCATAAACAGAAATTACAGAGAATTCTTGGTTTTACTAGGAAAAACATGGTAAAAGGGACCACAGGGGACCAAAATAATATTTTAGAAGGGTCTTAAGGTAGCTTTTAGAATGCATATTGCATTTATGGACCAAAAAAATACCATATCCTGGGAGTGGTTATTGTATTTTTGCATACGGTCTGCAATCCTTACTGAAAACACTGCATGGATGGTGTGTGGAAGTCATATTATACATTTCTGCTGTGTAGTGTAGAATTCTTATGGAAGCCTGTGTTGCCCTTTTTCTTACTTCTGCGATCATACGATTGGTGTCACCCAAGAAGAGCAGATTCAGAGCCTCTTCTTCATTTGCTGACTGCTGCAGTGACAGGTTCCTGAGATGGATATTCTGGTCTGGATCCTCCATGATTGTTACTCTTCTGAAAAAGAAAAAGAAAAAACCCTTTGTGAGACGGAATTCCAACATTACTTGAAATAAACTTGAGATTATTAATTTAGAAAATGACGAAGCAGGGCAAATCTGGTCAAAATCCAACTAATCCAACACTGAAGCAATTACGAAAAACTAATTATGCCAGTTATGTCATCTATTTTCCTCACATTGCTTTGGCCTTGTTCAGCTCTAAATCCAAACAAACCACATCTGCAAGTCAGTGTGGGCTGCAACCCTGTTTGACACATGTGCTTTATCTATCTGGGGGTTCATAATTTGATAACAGACAGGGCTTGCTTTTAAAAATAAACAGGTGAATGGCTTTTACCCGAATCAATCATTTTGAGACACAGTGTGCTAAAACAGATGGGTGTGAAACTCCTATGATATTACCACATCGTTTCCATCACACCACCAGGGCTATGACAGTACAGCTACCAGAATGAGACGTCAAAGAGGGTGGAATGACTGGAGAACACGTGTAGATAATTGTGGCAACATGTGTAGGTAATTGATGTAGTTTGATAAAGCAGAATTAATCTTAATGTGATTAAAGGCTGTGTCGTGGCTGGGTTTCTTTCCCAAACAGGCCTGTTGACCCTCAATAGGATTTGATTACTACAATATAAAAATGATCTTTAAGGAATTTACAAGATAATTTACAGAGTTTAGGGCATTTAGAGGGCGGACTGCTGAATGCGTGATGGAAATAATGCACAGATGGAGGCAAGAAGTAAAACAAGAAAAAATAGAATGTCAGAAAGGAGAGAAAGGTTAATGTAGGCAGTGAAAGAAAGAAACAGCCCAACAGTCAAAAAGAGAAATTTGTCAGTGCCACAGCTTCTCCTTGAATCAGCAAGTGTGGCCACAGCATGGTTAACGACGGGCACTGTCTATTTGCAGAAGACTGTGATTTGTGGGTATCTAAACCTTGAGCTGAATCCTCTGCAAAAGGAGAGAAAAAACTTAAATGGAACTGGTACAAGAAAATACAGGACAAACATCAAAATGATGTATCAAGATGATGTCCTGCCTGGAAATCAAAAGTCTACTTTGAGATGGATATGTATTGTGTATGACAGAAAAATAAATAAATAAATAAATAAGAGCATAGACAAACAAATGTCCAGACAGATGGAATTTATAATTACAAAGAAAGATGGACAGAAAAAACTAGGGCAAACTAGAGCAGGATGAACAGATAGAGAGACAAAGACAGGAGAAAGGCAGAGAGGGAAGCATGAAAGGATAACAAGAAATGTGAAAAAAAAAGAGGTAGATGGATGTAAAAAAGAATTTCCCTCAGACCAGCTGCAGGAGGGACCAGCTATGAAAAACTATTTCTCCACATGACCCTCTTACTCTTCACTCCAGTGGCGGAATCTGCCACCAGGTTGACCACATCCATAGCTGTCCCACAGTCTCATTATGTCAGTTGGCAGTTCATAGTGGGGTGGTAAATACTAGAGTCTCAGCATTTCACCAAACCGTGACTCCAGGCCAGGCTGACAAATGGCTGTTGAAGAATAAGGCTCTGCTAAACCCACAAGTTTTGAGGAGAATAATGAACCCAGTAGCAATTGGTCTTTGCAACTTTAAAATCAGACACATGCTCATGAGTGTAATTATGAAAAGTGAAATATAGACTAAATGCCATGAAGTGTTGACATTTTTTGACGTAACTGCATTCCAGAAGCATCTAAGTAGCAAAAGTAAAGAAAAAGAACACTGACGGTAGGTCCTCCAGTCGAGAGGCCTCATGTCGGGAATCCAGAAGATCATATCCCATCTCATTGTAGATCTCCAGGTATGAGATGTGTGTGGTGTAAATCATACTGCTATCCTGTGGAGCAAGAAATGCAGAATGTAAAACTGGACTGAGCACAAAAAGATGGGATTTGCCATTAGCAAAATGTTTAAATTTAGATGCTATGTAGCACAGAAAAATAAATGATGGTGAAGAGATGTAGTAGGATACTAATTTACACTTTGCTTGTGTGCATCAGTGTGTGTGGTCAGTATTTACCAAACTGAAACTGAACCCTTCAGTCGGTTGAAAAAACAGGCAAATCATGCTTTGCTGACCTGGCTGAAGCATTCATACAGGTAGGAAAGGGTGCGGGGAATAATGCCTCGATCACTGTAATGCTCAGCGCCTCCTGTGATGGTAAAGGTCTTCCCACTGCCTGTCTGGCCATAGGCAAATATGGTGCCATTATAGCCAGCCAAAACACTGCACACACAGAGACACACGTACAGGGTAGACACTGAAAAACCCACTCAAAATTTGATCTTTATAGTTTAGGTAAATAATCCAATCATAGTTCGTTTCATGACCTGTTTATGTAAGTAAAGGCAAAAAGGTCTACATTTAGCACCTGAGATCACTGGTTGACCTTTGGGATGAGCTTATGTGCAGAATCTACTGTAATCTTACATAAACATAAACATAACTCACACTGTTAAATATTTGTGGTGTAAACCTCATCATGACTTGTTTTGTGATTACTCATTTTTTGCTTTCCTCAAGCTCATTTTGTGGACACTTATTTACAGTGGTGATTTCCCACAATTCCATGAATGCTAAATTATGATGAGTTTGTTCAAATTATTTTAATGGGCAAATACATGATTATAGCTAACTAGCTGACAAATTCATGAACACCAAGAACATAAAGTCTATTTAATAGTAAGTATACCAGGAATAGTTCTCACTGGCCAATTGACCAATGGTGTCATAACAAGCACATTTTACAAGTACAGTAGAAGGAACAGCACTTGGACAATGGAAGATTATGTTACTGTTAAGTCATTGAGAACATTAGAAGTGAACATGATGAACAGTTTATGTCCACTGCTGCTTTGTAATGAGAGCTAAATAGATACAACCAGCAATGAGAGCACAGATCGTCAACAGTGCAATGTAAAGCTGGGCTAAAATACAACTTCAGTGACATGAATACGTTATAACTTGCAAAAAACAAAATGCATCTGTTGTGTCTGTAAATATAACCATATTATTGCTCATTTGAATCATGTGCCACAGATGATATCACCATCTTAATTTAAAAAAGTGCAAGGGACTGTCAAGTGTATCCCTAAGCAGACACATAACATCTGAGTGAATTGAATCTGACACTTTGAATCCACAGGAAATGATGGCTGTGAGTGGAGAGCTGCTATGGCGACAGACATCTGCCTGTGAGGGAGAAATGTCTCACAGTATAAGTGAAGGAAAGGGCCCAAACCCACTCAACTAGGCAGGGTCCGGTAAACTTTGGTTTGGCACTGAGCTGTCTTTCTGCACATGCACAATGTAATGGAAACCAATGATATCTAGTTCTGTTTGAATGAACTGAACATCCAAATGATGGTACTCATGAGAGACAGCAAAAACAGACATTAAAAAAACTGTAGTCTTGGAAATAAAGAAAGAAATAGTAAAATGACAGAGGGGCCTCTGACACACTGAGCTTAGATAAAAGGTGAGAATAAACTCTCTGCTCTCTGATTTGCCAACTGCAAGGAAAAGGATAACTTGACACTGTATTTTTAAGATGAATTATAAACGAACTTAAGCCTGTCACTTATTCTAATGGAAATGCCAACCCAGTATTTGAGCAGTGTGTGGGTTTCCCTTCCTGTGTGCTGTACAATTCCACACCCTGCATGAGAAGGGTAAAAGGAAAAAACAGTATGTCAGTTTATATAAAACACTACGTCCACTCATGAGAATGGTGGTTGGTTAGTCCGTCTTGGACTGGCCACTGGGTGTCCATTTAATCTAGCATGAGTCATAGCAGTGATTGGCAGCAGTGAGAAAAGACACAGGCTCAGTGTTTAGTTTAATGTCTGTACTAATGATGCGGGCTGGGCCCTGCCACTGAGGCTTGGGCGTTTCCCAATGCTTGTTCCTGTTTACACCTCAGTTTTCCTGGAGATTGGCAACTCATCATCCAGAAGATCCTTGTTCCTTCTGTTCCTTTCATGAGTGGCAGTATGTCCAATCGTTTGAGGTATAACAGTTAATGATAAAACTGAACAGACCCCCATTCTTCTTTGAACTTGGGCTGCAGGTTTCACAGTCTTGTGAAATGGCCTTACAATGCAGATAGGGGGTTTGCCTTGCCAGCCCAACATCATTACATTGGCTCTTCCTCTCCTGGAGCTATTAATGCTGGTTTGTTTTTAAACTACTGTGTTGGGGTTGAAATAACTGGTTTCGGTTACACCACAGCAGAGACAGAGACTAGTGTGTAAGTAAACGAGTTAGAGCTTTTGGCGAAAACTGAATTGACAGAGTACCAACCAAAACAACAACCTGACAGTTATTGCTAGTTGAGAGGAGAGGCGCCTGTGTGCACAAAACTGTTTCAGTGCGGTGACAGTGAAATTGCTGCGATTCAAAGTCACTCCTGACTAAACCTGAAGAAATGTTTCCCAACTTCATGGACTTTAGGAAAAACATTCTGTCAGTCCAAATTTTATCCTGTTTGTGATTTCTGTAACAAGACATGAGAATTAAAATGTTAAAACTTTTAATTCATAACTTTCAATGAAAGGGGCAAGGATCTGCCAGTTGAGTAGGAAATGTCTAATTGAGAAAACAGATTGGTCATGGCTGTATAGGATGAATAGTGTCCTCCAGGCTGCAGACATATCAAAGAGTCATATCAAAGACTAAACGACGCCAAGCTCAAATTGATATGGTAAGACATACACTGGTTGTGACTGAAACTTGTTAACCTGATGTTTACCATCTGCTACAACAATGGGGGAACTGTTAAAAGGTTGGCTGGGGAGGGCAACCTAATACCTAAGTCAGTGAACCCATGTGAGTCAGGTCAAATATACCCAAGTCCTTAGTCGGCCGACCCAGACATCTCACCACATTGTTTATATGTCTCCTAACGGCAAAGATAATGCAAAGCACTTGTGGGACTCCACAAATAGCCCCCTATTGTGACTAAGAAGACTGGCGTGGAATGCTCTAGAGATGTTCGAGCTAAGCCAGGAGAATAGTGTTTGGCTAGAAGAAAGAGAGGAAGAACCTTGTTCACATAACTACAACACAACCATCATTTGATCACAGGAAATTCCAAGTAAATTCCCTCTTTTGTTGGCTGCTTTCTCCTTTGGAAGTCAGTCCTGATTTAGTCAGGAGGGTCTAGACATGGGGTCTAAGCAAGACCTGTCAGACACAGTAGGAGTTTAGAGGAGGTGCAGAAGCAAGGAACTGAATTTCATCCCTGAGGCACAGTGCAGCTAATTGGGAGGTTGTGAGATTCATCCATATAAATCTGGTAGGGATGTATGACATTTAAAATTTCACACCAGCCCTGGTGTACCACTCATTTTCATTAAACTGAATGGTATTAACAAATTATTTGTACTGCTGATCTTGGGGGCCAAATCTTTTAACACTCCCCTGATTCTTGTGCATGACAAATTAAATAATAGCTCAAAATGAGTAAGCAGCTACAGTATCTAGTATAGCTCTGTGTTGTGGCTTGAAAATGTTCTCACACTCATGATGGCACAGTGTGCCATCTTGCCTGCCAGCTCAGTCCACTTAGTGGTTTAAGTATGTAAAGCACGCCAAAAATCACAGACACCCTCCATTTCCATCTTAAAGAAAGCTGGGCTTTACTGACTTCCTGTCAACAAGGCTGGCTACAGCCTGTGTGGCCTGACCACAACATGGAGAGATGAGCACTGCTAAGCACAGGTGGTCAGTGACAACTTTTGAAATTTGTAATTCACCAATGCAATAAATGAACGGCTGACAAAAGGTTTTTTTTTTTTAAATTAATCTTTTAAATTTACCTGGTATTAAGAGAAACATTTATTTACATTTCTTATTTTAAGTCCAATGTCAATAAGATTTTACCTGTCTGCAACCGGTTTGGCAATGTTTTGAAATATCTCCTCTTGTTTGACTGCTTGATCAAACACTTTCTGGAACCTGGACAAAAGTGGAAAGAACAAAGACAATATCATCATGACACATTTAGGAAAACAGTACAGGTCGGAACATACATGTAATACTTAATTTACTACCATAACATACAGTAAAAATGTATGTTTCTGTTTTATCTCAAACATCCAAGGCTCAACACAGTCACCCACAGCAGTACTGAATAAGCACAAGAACAATCTATTTAATTTCCCAAGTGGATGAGGAGGAGTTTAGTCATTCTGTTTTCTAAAGCAGTCACAACCCATCATGTTTTATCCCACAGAAAGATGAGAGAGATGTGAGAGGAATCCGCCCAGGAAGATTGTTAAATGTGGAAATTTTATTTCTATAAGGGCACAAGGGAACCTCCACAGCCTATTATAAGACTCTGTGGTTTTCAAAGGCTCTCAGTGTCCACTGCTGTCTGACTCCCTAACTGTGAATTTAGGGCTTGGAAGCGTGGCATGGGCCCTGCCCAGAGGGTATATAAGGCTGCAGCTTTCACCACCAGCGTTAAACAGATGTTCTGGCTCTGCACTGACTGAACTGGTGGATGAATTATTCATGGGAAAACTTTTTATCCAACCTTGAGAACTTAACTTCTGGTGGGCAACACACCTTGCTCTATGTATGTTGTCTTTATTAATTCTAACTTTTTTTTACAGTTACATCACTTGTGCAGATTTTAACTTAACCATAATTGAAATGAATCATCTGCAAGATTCTTGCTTTTCTCATTTTTAGTATAACATAAGACGTGGTCATTATTTTGATGCTCTGCACTTATTTAAGACTGTGGCTAATTATACTAATATCATAAAGACACTATCTGTGAATATGCATTCAGTTATATTTCTAATTAATCTAATTTCTGCTTCTATAAACAGGCTGCCAGTGCAGATCAGAAATTTGTCTCAGGAAAGAGAGATCCCCTCTAAGGTATTTAGAACAGCAAATACAACACCTTTCATTTCAATCACTACTCTACAGTGCAGCCACTGTGGATCTAAATAACTAGGTAAATTAATGTGGTGGACTAAAAAGACAGTTGAATTTACTTATTAGTTGGTTAATTCGGAAAATGAAGTAAATGGAAGACACTACCTGAACTTGTAGCACTCCCTCTTGTTGTTAACAAAGCCATCAGCCAGGTCCCTGGGCACCACAAACTCCAGAGAGGCACCTGTCTGCTCCTCATTGTCCACAGAGTACACCTGGGGGAGCCAGAGACAACAGTAGAGTCAGCACCACAGTAGAACGAGGCCTATATTTATTAAAACAGGACAAGGTTGAGGGCTAATTTACCACAAGAGAATATTTGGGGAATATTTGAGAGTGGCAACATAGGTATTCATCTTCAGAACTGTTTTTAAAGACTAGTCTACATGTTGTATGATTTGTATGCTGTTATGGTATGTGGTACCATGGATGCAGCCCAATTTAAACATGCAGACAATTCATGTTATGTCTAAAATATGGCTTTCTGACTTTAGCCACTTGTGATTTGGATATTTCAAGCCCCAAAATGAAAAAAGCGAGTTTATGAAGTATATATCATGTGGGAAGCAATATCTCTGAAGAAGCAACAATGATCAGCCTACAGTGTAGACAAATTCTGCAAATTCACCTCCCCTTGCCAAAGCTAAGCCACAGGGATACAAGAAAAACTTTACATTATACCAATATAGATTGCGCTATAGCAGTGAAGGACACCCAAGTTTTGACATACCCTGTATGTCTTCAATGGACATTAAAAAATCCCAAGGTTTCAGAAAAAAGAAAGATTATGACCTGTCTTCACATGTGCAGAACATCAAAAAGCCCCAAGGAGGTAGCTGTGCTCATTTCATCTTGCTGGATACTGTCAGCTGAAGCTAAAGTGCAACAGAAACCCTCAAAGTAATTTGATTATTCCTTCTATCAGTTGCTGTGCTCAGACAATAAACTGGGCAAATACTTTGCCTGGGGTGTTTCTGATGGAAAAATACTTTTTTATGTGTATGTCCAGTAAAGAGAGCTCTTATCTGATGGCAGGTGAAAATTAGTATGCATGTGTGTTTTGCCACTGTTGCCACCATCTCCCCAGAATGTCAAATCTGGTGCTGACTCAGTTTGGTTCACCTTAATGAAAGTGATAAGCTAATAGAATAGACACTGCATTAATTGAACTGATTCTAATACAACAGCTTTAATATCAGCTTATCCCAATCAGGGGGGAAACAATGAAACCTTGTGATAATATTATGCACAAAAGAAGTTACATGTTAACATACTGAATATAAATATTAGCTGTTAGCTTCTTCAAGTCAAAAATGTTTACATTGGCATCAGCCCCAAAAATCCATTAAGCAAGAGGTAGTTAGAGTTTGGCCATCTCACTGTGTTTCTGAATTTTTAGGTTGGCTGTTGTACGGAGTACAGACCTTTTCACAGTATATCTTTTGACATGACTAGCAAGAAGCGCACAGGTGTAAGTGAAAACATTTATTAATAACGACTGCATTCCATCCAGGTGTGCCAGTGCCAGGGCCCTGATTCTTTACTGTAAATTCTTGTTTACTTGAATGATTTACTGGGACACTTAATGGGAGAGCCATTATCACTGTCATTAGTTACACCTGTGCTTTTCTTGCTATGCCTAAATGTCGTAGTGAAAAAAGTCAGGATAAGTAATCGTAACTTTAGCAATATTATGTGTTTTTAGAAGGTGAAACCTGTTATTGAACCGGGATAATAAATGTGATAGGAATGTAAACCAGGATGTTTCGTGTTCAAACACCAACATTTGCTAGTTAAAATAAACACCGTATGTAGCCTTAATTTTAATATCATTACTTTTGTTCAAATGCTGACCGTTAGTTTTACTTACCGCCGTAGTTTTCTTGGTGGGCTTAATGCGACCAAATATCTGTATCGTCTGCTTCACCATTTTCCACTAAAATAAGAAAACTGGTTGGTTGTTCACATGATAAGTTAGCTTGCTGGCTAACGTTAGCGTTCAACGTTGTCGGTGCGGTGCTCTTTGAAGTTTGTTGTAGCTGGTTGCCAGGTGCCTGCGGTCACATCCATTGACAAAGATCGTCTATTATTGTGAAGATGATTCCTCAGTGTAACCTTTATTCTAACTCTCCTTTTCCCAAATGCCCCGTGGTATGAGTCAGAGCAAGCTCAGTGATGTTCAGGGATGTGTGTGTGTAGGAGGAAACATGTGAATAAACACATTGTCAGAAGTGAAAATAAAACAGGGATTCATAGCTGTTCTATTTTCTTCTGATGTTTATCATTCTCATCTAAGCAGGTGCTTTGTATATTCAAGACAAAAGGTCACCATGGGTTCAGTGACTCATTCAGTGGGTATATTGACAGAGGTGTATTTAGTACTGTAGGCACTCCCCTCACATTAGGCCACTGGCAGTTACTCATAATGTAAATAGGTGCAACCAACTGCAAGATCTAGCAGTCAAAATTTGGGAAATATTGTCATTATTTCAAAAATGTCAAATCATATAACTGCTTTCTCTATAGGTACTGTAGACATTACATAAAAAACTTTTGAATAAAAACAAAAAAAAGTGGCAGCAAGTCATGGAAACTTTTCTTTGATCCACCACAAGCCAAAATTCGGTATTTTGGAAATGTAAGATTTAAGAAACCAGAGTGTGTTAAAATGAGAAATGTGAGAGACCAGACTGCTGTTGCATGACTGTTGCATTTTTTTTCCAAGTGTGTAAGTTTTGTGCATGATGTGCACACAGGGGAAGAGTCCTTAAAGGCATAAGACAGTTTGATTCCAGGCACAAGCTCGCATGCACACACACATAAACCCATCATGTTGCACTTGTTGATCTATAGATTATAGGAACTGAAGTTTATTTTGCAGTTTGATTTATACCACTTTATCTGCACTGAGGCGTACAAAGAACGCTGGGAGAGGTCATATTAAAGTACAGGGGATTACACAAGGAACCAACGCAAGGAAAAAAAAACACAACATCCTCATCTCAACATCTCATAGAAACTCATAAGGAGCACAGATTCACTTATCAGCTGATTTACACAGAACCATATGTCTTGTGTTTGGGAGGGTGGGGTGAGGTGGGGGGTTAGTGGCTTTGACCCTGGCTCCAATTTCAGTGCATGTGTGTCACGCTGTTTCTGGTATTTCACCTGAACCCTAGATGTCCCCCAAATATAGCCTAACAGGAGGCTTACCCCCAAGCTGCACAGGCAGCGTACCAGGAAGGCTCCTTGGTTTCATGGTGGCTTTCAGGAGAATGTATCATGTTTGTTCCAGTGCATTCCTTGGTGCCACAGAAAATACTTCTTGTGTGGTTCCTTGTTTAGAGTTATACGCATGTGTGTGTTGTGCATGATTATACATGTTGCCTTAAGAGTGCAGTTTGGTTTAAATGTGTAGATAATCATATACTGCGTTTGCTATTAAGACTGAGAAGCACTTAACAGGAGTGTGGAGGTCTCAGCAATATAACTCTGTGACTGGTGTGTGTTATGGATTTGAAGAGTGGACTTGGACTTGAGAATGGGGAAAAAGAGCACATAGCTTCTTGTAGGCCAAACTTAAATCAAGCAAAACATCTTATAGAATTATGATAAAGTACCTAATTCAGTTCACCACCTAGTTAAAAAAAAATCCTCCCTATCTGTTTCCCCTAATACCTACTACTCCTTGTTTACACAGCAAACATAACTTGTAAAATTAGGTAAAAATTCCATGCATGACTTATTAGGACAATCTCAACAGTTGGTCTAGACACACAGGCATAAGCATTCATGAAAGGATCGTGTGAGGACAACCAATTGGAAAGGATGTGTTTCACATGGACTCCAAATGGAATAACATGCAACCATGCATTCCTTCAGGTTAGACTGCGTGTGTTTGGGATATTCTGTGTTATGTAATGGTCAAGGTCTCTGCGAGAAGGAAATGCTTCCCTTCAGTCGACAGCTGCTGAGATGTCTGTATTCCGTACACCGCGCTACCAGTCATTCGGTTCAAGCAGCCATCAGGCAGGTACTCCTGGCCACGCATGGCTGAACATAAGCTGTGTTAGTAGAACCCTGCAGCAGTAAGAAGACTCCAAAGAGGCAACACTTTAACATGGCTTTCAGGTGGTGTAACATGCTTTCTGGCAGTCATATTGGACATCCGTGGCCCGTGGGCGACACAGTATGAGCTGACTAAAATTCAGTTGAGTTTTGTTGCAAAACACACTGAAAGCACTTCAGGTTTGTACTCCAGTTTGAATACCAGTTATTAGCAGATGCATGTTAAGACACATATGCTGTAGGTCATTTTGCCAAATTAGCCCAGAGAATAGAAGTACAGTAGTAAAAGCAGTTTGTTCAGATTGGCTTAGCTAACTTTTCAAGCTGCAACTGGCAGCACTTTGTAGCCAACAGCAAAGGTGGTAAAGAGAACATGTTTTCTTTACCACATATTCCAAATGTGGAAATGTTAATCAGTTTTATTTAATAGATTATTAAATGCATTCACCATGACCTTTGTGCAATATCTCCCTGTCTTTTAGGTTTTTGATTTTGCATATGAAATAAATTCGGGTCTAGTGCTGAACAGCTGGTACTCCAGAGGACTTCCATATGCATTACATAGAAAGTCTTTAGAAACTGGAAGTACTGTCACTATGTACTGACGAGAGAGTCCAGTTATATCATATGGTTGCCTGCATCTTATTTCTGTATCTGTCTAACCAACTCCACAGTGTGCAAACAAATGCTCTCCAGTGAGACCAAATGAAGTATTTCTTTCATGTGAGGATACTGGAGCTGGTGACAGTATGACATCTGGAATATAGTACAGAGGTATTAATGAGGCAACCCTATGCTGACAATATCAAACATCGTATTTCTTCTCTCATAGCTCCTGAAAGGATATTTGATCTTGGTCTTGTGATCTTTGTTTTTTCTGTAAGGTATTTTTCATTGTATATGACACATAATAAACATGAATTATTTCCCTTATTTCCCTCCTCCACAATGGTGTGTGAATGTGAGTGTGAATGGTTGTTTGTCTATATATGTTGGCCCTGCAATGGACTGGCTATCCGTATAGGGTGTACTCCGCCTCTCGCCCGTTGACAGCTGGGATAATAGATAATGGATAGATGGATATTTACAATGAAAAAGAAGAGGAAACTTTTCTTCAAGAAGAGGATAACAACCAATATCAAAAATTGCTCACAAATATATATACCACGTGAGTTTTAGTCTTTGCATACAAAAATCTTTTCAAAAAGCATCCATGAATGCCAAGGAGGAGGAAGCCACGTCCACTTTCTACAAAACAATTATACAGTGTAGTTAAATCTGTTTCCTTGACAGAAAAGTGCATGCAGTAAACACCAACCGAGGGCTGGACTGGGCTTGTTAGGGAGCTGTGAACTCTTTTTTTAATATCCTGTTTTGGTACATGTGTTGTCTTTAGCTTTAACTGACATAGTTGTGGTTTCACCCCAAAGGAGGCAACCAACTGTACTGCCTGAGTCCAACACATGGAAATGGACTTCAGATCTGCATGCACGACATTTATACTCTCAACAAATAAGTGACAAACACTCTCTTTTTGTTTTAAACAGTTCAAAGTTTTGCGTGCATGGAAACCATAATGAGTTCCTGAAAAAAGTGAGGCAATTAAAAATAATTACTCAGGTTCCTGACAATGATTTCAAACACTTTTTTTTCCTTTTTTTATCTTTCTCATTTCCTTTGTCGTGTTCCCAGAAAGATCAGGTGACAATAAGAAATATGCAAGTGTCACAATGGAATTGTCACTGTGGGTGATGATTACACTTTCTGACATGTGCATACATGTGAACAAGCACACACACACACACACACACACACATACAAACACATGCTTCATCAACTCTGAAAGGAGTGAAGTACAGTAAAGACTGTTGATACAGATAAAGGTTTAGGCTACTTGCTTCAAATGAGCACATTTCAGAACTTGTAGAGCCTTACAGGCAAAAACAACTTGCGCTCCAGCAGCAAAGAAAAAAACCTGTTTTTTCAGTCATCTTTGCCAGCATTCGACACCTTTGTCTCCGAGCACTGCCCTGGCACTCAATCAAAAAGGTGTGCTCAATGTCAGAGGAGGCTGGGAGTGTATGCAGCGCTCTCCTTTCAGACTATTTGGTTTGGTTAGTGGTTGTGATTTTGTTTTGATGTTTGCAAGATGGCCGGGTACCCACATCAATGCATGTCTTTATTTCAACAGGATCAAACGTAGCGCACTGTGCCAAAGTGAGCCATGCAGTTAAGACAATCTAAAAATGATCCAAATGTACAAGCTGACAGAGGGAGAAGTTGCCCCAGTTGTTCCATACAGATGATTCTGAACTAGATGTCGTATATGTTACCATCTTTAAATAACTTCTGCAAATTTCTCATCTTGAAAAGCCTAGAGTGGCCTTCAAAAACATACTATAAGAATACTTCTTGTTTTTCTGGAAGATACAGAGTTATCTCTACATTTACAGTCCTTGTGATAAAGCCTCATTAGATAAATGCACAGAAATAGATGAGACATAAATTGTTGCTGCTTTCTCACAGCTCCAACAGTAGCCTGATAACTGAGCGCAAATACACAAGCAGTCTGTGAGAGTATTTGTCTTTCTCTGTATCTCCATGTGTGATCATTTATATGTATGCGTGGGTATGTACTATAAATGTGAACATTATTTGTGAGTGCACACACCCATTCCACAGAGCTGTAAACAGTGTACCCTCCACAGCTCCTGGCTAATCAATCCCTTACGAAGGCATCCTGGCATTCCTTTCAAACAGAGTGGTTTAGATTTGGCCAGGCCATTATTACAGAGTAGGGGAAGATGATGCTTCAGCTAAGTAGCTGCCTCTCAGTGGCTTAGTGGTTGAGGTTAGATAGATTCCATAGGATGATATGTTGCTCTGTGACTGTGTGTTTGTGTATATGTGTGTGTTGTCCCAGGTCTGTCTAAGGGTGGCCACAGAGGCTTAGTGGTGAAATGCCAAGATGCGCCTTTGACCAATGGGATGATTAAAGACAAGCTTCTGCTGCTATGGCACCATGCTTATACTGTAAGCCACTGAGTGTCATCACACATACATGAAATATGTATACACATGTTTACATAGGCAGTGGTGAACACAAAATCATGTTTTGAAGACTGGAAACATGTTGATCAAATACAGAGGCACCATCAAAAGGATGTGTGCGTAACTCCACCTTCAGTTATATTGAGTTGTTACTATCTTATGACCTCCATAACATCTGTTTACATCATATTTATACAGCTGTCTTGAGCAAGCCTGGGAAAAGTTTGAGTTTTGAACACCAGTGTAAAAGTGACTGAACACTTGAGTCAGAGAAGGAATAATACAAATAGAGTTATGTACAGGATGAATAAGCAGACTTAGAGCAATGTTACAGGGTAGACTTGTATCAATATAGGATCTTGTGTGACTCTAGTGGTGGATTTGTGGTGCAGGTGTGGGTGTGGCTTTGCAGGGTGTGTTTATGGAGTGATTTCATGGTGATGGGCTAATCTGAAACAGGTGTGCTGGATGTGACTTTCAGCCATCTAAACTACCCCCACCCACACTCTCCTTCAGTCTCCCTTTGTTCTCCTTTCTGGCAGGTACCTATGTGGTATGCACTTGGAAGTCTCTCCATCTTGAAACTGTAAGTTGAATGTTTTATTTGGTAACCAGTCTCCCTTTGTTCTCCTCTGTGACAGTGGCAGAAGGTTAGTGTGGCGCGGGCTGGGGTATCCTTGGGACGGCAACTGAGTTGCAGCAGTGCTTGCAGCCACACAGAGCTGAGTGCAGCAGGTGTCAGTACACAGTACGAGGCGCCAGCAGCAGAGTGTAGTACACTGAGCCAGCATACCAGCCGACTAGCCGGATCCAGCCTGGTGGCAGTGAAGCCCGGCCACTCACCAGGCCACACACCTTCAGCCATCTTCCCTTCTTTTAGAGTTACTGTTCCTGGACTCATTTAACTTTGATGGTTAGAAATAATAAAAGACGTCTTCAAATTTTATTCCTGTCTTGCTGTATTGCCCATTACCCACTGGTTGGTCAATTAGCTGGAGCTGAAAGAACACTTTACAGCAACATTAACATTCATGACAGACATGCAGCCTCTTCTGCCAGCTAACATCTGGGAAGCAAAGAGGCTGACATGTATCCTGACAGCAGGTGAATTCAGTGATGAATTCAGTTCCTCTGTTTAGATCTGTTTTGGTCTCAATCCACTTCAGAGGGAACTATCTGGCTCTTTAGCAGCCAGCAGTTCATCTATATTCACCAGATAGTGGCTAACTTTGTTTGTCTGCTGTATGGTGAAGGGCAAGCTTTGTCACTAGAAACAGCTGGCTGCTGCAGCTGGAAATTAGATCAATGAGAGCAGTAGGATTGAACAAAAACAGTAAAGCTGCAGCCCAGAAAACCAAAACAATGAGCTGAATGATGATAAAAAGCAACATCTTACTAGGGGAATTTCAGCGTCAAGTGAAATTTCTCTATTAGTTTATCATCACAAGTGTAATTTGACTCACTGTCAGTACAAAACATTGATTAGTGCAGCTTTAATGACAAAATATCTTCAATATTAAAGGTTCAGTCCTGTGAACCGACTCTGCATAATATGTGCATCTGCATGAGTGTGTGATGCTAAAAATAATAATATACAGTACAAAATCTTGAATATCTCTTTCAGAGTAAGGACGCTGTAAATATATCTAATTTCCAATTTATGGCCAGAAGCAGCTCAAACCAAAGTGCTGAGTGTCTATCTCAGGCAGTCACGAGCAGTGCAGTCCATGCTATTTAAGTCTGGGGTTTCAGCAGCTCTCCTGTCTTCCCCTCCCGTGCTCAGTTTTCTGGTCAGTAGCTGTGTCCAAGGGAATTCTTTAGGGCTTTGGTTATGTGTTATTCTCTGAGGCTTCTGCCCTCTGTTATGCTTGCTAGGCCCAGGCATATCAAACTTCAGTCTGCATTCCTGAAATACTGTATATGAATCTCCAAGACTCAAAGACCAGCAATATTGTGGGATGAGCAAGAAGTCATGGACGGGGTGACATTTAGCATTCTTTTCGATCCGTCAGCATGTTTGTTTCTCTGTCAGTATGAAGAGCAGTCAAGGAAACATGAAACGGAGAAGTTAATGCTTTTGAATGATTTGTTTAGGAATGTTTTGCTTTGCGCTGTAAATGAGTTCTGTTTCTCTGCAGGCAGAATATTATGTACTGTTTTCCACAAGGCAATCTGAGTGTGAAATGCAATCCAGAGTAGGAAGAGAGAAAGGCTTATTTAATTTCTGAGAGCATGATAACGTGAAAATGCCTCAGCCAAGTATTTATTTGTCATTGTTTGATTATTTAAAGAAAGATTAAATAAAAAATGAGGACAAATGCCTGACCCAAAGAAATATTCTGGAGGATTTAAATATTTAACGTATTATCAAAGTATATAATCAGTTCACTAACTGGACATTTTAACACTCAGTTCCATTCAGTATCTTTGCTTTTTAATGAGTCTGCCTCTCCCTTGCTCACAAGGATTATCTTGAGTTATATTTCCTCCTGTCAGTGAATATTATGTTATTACATAACTTTTTTTGATGCCCCCCTGATAGCAGCTTGATAAATACTCATCAAAGTAACTCTAAAACTATTACTGGCATGTTCAACAAATCCACTTGCTTGGAAAATCTGATGCATACCTTGTCCTTTTATAGCAACTCCCGTGCTTGGCTTTTTTTTTTCAAGGGAGAATTTTTAGGACATCTTTGCATAATGGACATTATGTCAAGAGTTTTCATTGATTGCAGCCCAGAAAATCTCTCTCATGTCTGACTTTAGACCACTGAAATTCATCTTGAGCCATCTGTGTAAATAACTTCTAAACACTTTTCTTAAGTCATTATTTTCTCCTTTCTCAACTCCTCAGACATTTGTGTACACTTTTCTGGAAATATCTTTTGGAGACGATGTTTCTAAACTTATGCTCATGGAAAAAGCTGTAATTCACCAACAAATATAGATGCAAGGGAATGAACACTCATCAGGTTCTGCTGTTTGCCCTATAGCATTTCATACACAACAGTGCATGCTTGTCTAGCAGCTCACCCTCCCCACTCCTCCCTCCTGCCCATTCATTCCATCCACTCCATCACTCCAGCCCAGCTGCATGTGGTCAGGAGTTTGGACAGTGGGCAATGACAGGGCTGGGCGGTCCTGCTGGCCTGGTGGTGCTTGGCGGTGGGGAAAGTAGGTGGATTATCCCCTCCCTCCGAGGCCTGGAGCTCTGGATGCAGACCTAACCACTCTTACTTGCGCAGTATAAATAGAACAAACTTGGGTTTGAGAGAGCCCACATCTTCACTTCTCAACTGTCAAGCAGATAGGAGAGGCAAGAGCATGAAGGACAGGAAAGAAACAGGGAGAATGTGTGTATAATGAAAACATAAGTAATGTTATTGAGGAGTGGAATTTCCTCATGAACTTTTGTAAGTAGTGGGGGAAGAAGGATAGGGAATACAGGAATGGAGAGAAAATAAATGGATATGAAATGAGAGACAGGGTTGAAAGAGCACTAGAGGAATATTTGTAGCTGGAATGACAAACGTATTTGCTAAAAGAACTGTAAGGCATTGGAAATACTGGCAGAATTTCCGTAGTAAATCCATTTTCTCCACCTTTTTCCAAGCGACGACCAGCCAGAGTCTGCAAGTTTCTGTCCAATTTCACTTCCCAGCACAAGCCAAGTCCAGGTGATGGTTCAGCACACATACAGCGTTATGTAAGAAGAGTGGGAATGCTTTCTGGATAACTGTAATGAGCTGAGTGGGAATTTGACAGGAGAGTCCCTGTAGGTCCACTGAATTCCTGCTGCCATGGAGGATTCTAGCATCCAAATTCCTCTCCTCCGCAGTGTGGTAGAGTTACAATGAAATACCTTGCGGTGCTGAACTCCACTGCCTTTGAAGTCCTATTCAGGACTCTGCATTGGGCTACTGTTGTTGCATGCCATTCCTCACACAATAAGCTGTGTTATGTCACTGTTACCTTTGGCCAACCCCATGATGTGTCACACCAGACAAAGCCAGTCCATGCTCACATTACACATCAGCCAAAAGATTTCTGATTTTGACAAAGTGCTGGAAAGTCAGACTGGATGCATGGCGCTAACCACAGTGTGGTCTTAAATGCTTTACCATGCAGATAATGTGTTTTGGTTAAAAACATTATTGCTATGCATTATTGACCACTTGGTTACACAATGCAAACAGTGTGACTCCAGCAGACATCATGTCTCTCTGTATCAGTCAGCATCTGTGGCACAAACAGGGACAGGAACATTTCATTGAAGATAGTCTCGCAGCAATGGATTTGTGTATTGATTACTGGGAATGTGTTACTATCAAGTAGGCCAAAGAGCATGTGTGTGAGGATGCTGCTTTGTTTTGTTTTTCAGTTGCCCAGAGGGTGATGCTGATTCCATTTCTTCCCCTAGTTGTTGTCGGAAATCAATATGTCTGCCAACATCCATGTCCATGTAATGGCTTTGCAATGATATTGCTTTTTAACTCACACACAAGCGCACACAACACACACACACACACACACACACACACACACACACACACACATGCACAATTTGTTATAAACAGAGGTGATAATAGCTTCACTGCTGTGCAACAGAGACTGAGAGAAAGACAAATGTAAAGAGACTTTGACAACAGCCAGAAAATGAAAGGGAACATATCATACAAGGAGGAAATAGAACAGGGTGGTATCTTATTGATTCTCAGATTTTGTACTGTAGTCATCAGGATGTATAGAGGGGAAAGGGAAGAATGCGTAAGGAAGGGGCAGAGAGGGAAGAAAAACACAAATGACTTTATATCGTTTCGGGGTGAAAGCTGCAGAAGTTCTGGGGTTTTTTTGGAAGAGTAATTGAGCTGCACTTTGTCCTTCTGTCTTTCAGCCTCCATCAGAAAGTGGCTGCAGAGCAGGGAGAGACAGTGGAGTGGGTGAGGAATAGGCACTGCATGTATGTGTGTCAATGGAGAGTAGACAAAAAGCAGCAGAGCATGCAGTTTAGTGGACAATAGAGGGTCTCTGTATTGTGATGGACAGCACAACGAGGTCAGCTGTTCAGAATGTCAGGTGAGGAGGAACAGGAAGTTCTCTGTAAACTGAGATGACAGTATTTTCAGCTTTTCAGTGTTTTGATCTGCCTCTGTCTTCTCTTTAATGAATCACATAAAATCCAGTAGCACATTCACTCCAACTGTCTTTGGATTTATATTGTTATATGTTTTGCCTTTCTGTAGATGTTAACACAATCATCAGGATCAGTTTATAATGTACTACATCCATTATAGCACTAATTGTAACTTATGTATGTTTAAACAATTTTACAACAAAGTGGATACTGTCTGCAGGCCATTTCCCAGAACATATCTTTGCATTTTTTGTGTGTACACTACATAAACAAAACAATAAAATTACTGCCTGCCTGCATGTATCTCATATGGACATAAGGAGAATGTGATGTGAATGGAAAAAAAGAACGTTAGATCCTCTAATTACAAACCAAACACATGATGTGCACATCAGTGTGTATCCTTGTGTGACAAATAGAATGGGGACTCATTTGTAAAAAAAACAAAACAAAAAAAAAAACAACATATTTTTAATCTTTTATTAATTCAGGGACGTTTCACTGAAAATCAAAGCTCTTTTGCAGGAATGCCTTGCACAAACAGTTGTATACACTGGTGCATGGAAGCTGCCCAGTATAGCTCCAGTCTGCTGTGATGTCCACTGAACAACCAGGGATTGGCACGTGCTGCACATTCTCTTTCCTTGCCCAGAAGTAGCCTTCCATCCTGCTTCTTTAGCTGGTGTGTTTCTGTGTGTAAGTTTTCCCTGCCACTGAACATGTTTTTTTGGCGGGAGCAGGTGGCGGTGATGGTCACTTGCCAAGAGCTTCAGTCATTGTTCATTTACAATACAAGAGGTTACAATATGTCCGCTTAGCAGTGCCACTTCCACGAGGCAGTGTAGATGCTACTGTGAGATGCTATGAGACCGTGATGGGACAGGCCAGCTAGGATTGGGTTAACTGGCTAGTAAGCTAACTGCTGTAGAAGTGATAAAACTAGAAGCAACACATTTCCACAGCTGGATACAGCTCTTGGCCAGTAAAGGCATGAAGTTTGATTCTGAATTATTTCAGTATTATGTAGTCCTTATAACATCCTTGGTAATAATGAGAGGGACAGAACATGATAAACATCTATGTAAGCACCTAAAACAAGTATAATATCATTATAATCAATTTAATTCTAATGAAAATCTGGACAATTTGGTAGTGGATGTTGAAAACTGGGACATTTTAATGCCTCACTGATATTTTCAGGACTTGGAGCACCCAGCTTTAGGTGCAGACAATCCCTGACAAACCAGGACATGTGGTCACTGTATTTAAAGGCCACCACTGACCTTTAATCACAACGGTATATTTACCTGCAGCAGCCCTCTAAAGCTGCCACATGTAATCTCTAAAGCTACACCATTGCCACTGCACTCTGCTACAACTACACCACTGAGATACGTCGTGGAGACTGCAAGAGCTGTGACAGAAACACACCTGAGTATAAGAAGGCTCCAATATCCACTCACAGTAGGTCATGTCCTAACTTCCATGTTTTTGTTTGTTTGTTTTTTGGTTTTAGTAACGAAGTTGGAATTGACATTCTTTCATTGAAAGGGCAGGTATTTTAGACTCAGTGACCTCAGTATTTCTCAAATCTTGGCTAAGGCCTCAACCAAAACAGGTTGGTGTTTTTAGTAGTTTAAGATATCACTAGGTAAAAGCTTGTAAAGTATTTTGTCTGGAGTGACTTAGATTGTTTTTTGTTTTTCAAAACAAAACAAACAGCCTCTGGTTTTAATTGTAGCATCGTCTGATAAGCATTCAGAAATGACTCATTCCAGAATCCTTATTTTAGCAAAATAAGGTTGTGACTAGCTTTTATATTTGTTGGCCAACACACCATAACATGTGGCATTTTAACACATTTCATCCGTCACTCTGGAGTGATCTACTGCAGATGTAGCTTGGTGCTCTCATTCTTTTAGTTAAACTCTGAGCAAACCTCTTTTGCAAACTGACAACAACTGTGAATAAACATGCTCGGGAATATGCTGCTTTGGACACAAATTTGTCATTTGGAATGCATGAAGTCATTTCCCCTCGCAGCAGCTCCCTTGTATTTTCCATCATCACTCACATAGCTGAATGGACACACTTAGCCGAGTAATTTTCACCGTGTGCAATGTACGTTAGAGTCATTTATTCAGCTGGCTTGTTACTCAGGCAATTTGAGGTAAGTGCCCCCACTCAAGGGCACCAATGCATTTTATCCCAGGAGGTTCATCTGACAAGCAATATCTCAAGACCCACTATATCATGCACCTGAAACCTATAATGTGAAGGGAAATGCTAATCTACTATTGATAGATAATAAGTACAGGGTAGAGTGCAATTTTTGCTTCAGTTTTCAGCTTTGTGAAGCTTAAATGTAACCCTGTAGCTTTTAATATCTGCAGTTCTGACCTTAATATTTTGAATCTGCTTACATTGTTTTGTGATATACAGTTCCAAAAAGTGGACATGTGTGAATTCATTTAGCACCACTTTCTCTTCTCCCAGACACCCCTGAGATCCCGAGGTGTTGACTGGACATTTTCACATCTGCAGTCCTGTCAAATCAAGACTGTCTACAAACAACCTGGCTCCCGTCTGACACTCAGAGAGTGCTCCGGTAACCAGATCTGTTGGTCTTGGCTTTCAGTGTCAGACATGAGCAGGGATATGAAGGCTATATGGTTTCAAATTATTTAAGTGGCTTGAGGTGTGCTTGATTTGTCTGCCTGGACACTCCAGCAGTCTGAGACGTGGGCTTTGAGCAGTGATTTGGCCTGTGTCTGTTTCCCACTAGTCTCTCTGAGGTCGCCGCGTAAAACCTGGAGTAACTAACTCTGAGCGTTGGGCAGATATCCCCACTCAGTGGGTTCACTGGAAAAATACTTAATTTGTGGTAGCACCACTAAAGACACTGTTCACTTTGACATGGTTGGTTAATTATATAATGTTATATGTCATACTGTTTGTCCCCGGTCATTTGTCCCTCCAAATGACAGAATGGTTTAGATAATCTAAAACTTGTGCCATAATGTGTGTGCGCATGTGTCTGTGTGTGTGTCCACATGTCACCAACTCTAATTCACTGAGTTTTGGGGGTCAGGCTAAAAAACTCAGGTTAAAGTTACTGACTGAGTATCATTATCTGACAAAAATCTAACTCCCCTATGATATACTATCTGCTCTGGATTATAGATTTGACCTCCCCCCAGTTTTGCCAAATTGAAGAGATTAATCGAGGCCTCCTTCTTGGTTTCCTCCCAGGGGCTGAATCACTGGCTTCCACTGGATAATATCATCCTGACTCTGACAGGCCAAGCCGCCATGCTACTGAACAGCTCCACTCTGTCTGTCTACCCATGAAAAAAACAAAACACACACACACACACACACACACACACCATTGTCAAAATTTGTCATATGTAGTGGCTCACACAATTACTTATGGCAAGAAAGTGAAACCACTCAATGATGAATCCTGAAATCATGAACTGTCTTTAAATGTTAAAAGTCACTTCATGGAGAATATGATCTGTTTCTTAATGTTGAACAAGTGAGGTTGAGGATTTTGACTCAGAAAGTACAATGACTACAAATCAGCAGCCTTATCCACCACACCTATTCTGTGTGGCAGTGGTAAACATGTAATGTAAGATCTTTGGAAATTGTTTGGACTAATAGCATGGAGGTATTTAAGGCATGCCAAACAACGCAGGTAGCAGCTACTTTTTTCACTTTCATTTTATCACCTAACACAATGTTGGTGACAAACTGTTATAAACACAGAAAATGAATATCTAAAATTGGTTCCCAGGTATCCTTCACTTTTTTCAACTACTATTTCAACTACTGTGGCATGGCATGGATAACAGAAACACTGCTAACAGTTGGTGTTCATATGGGATATGACCAGCCATTTGAGTAAAAGTCCTGTGTTTTGTCCATGTATACATTCACCCAAACTCCTTCCTCCTAATGACGACTTTGCTACTCAATATATAACTAGCAGTGGTCGAGTAACTCAGTCCTTTACTCCTGTCATAATTCCTATGGCCACTAGAGATTGCCTAACAAGAATCGTAACTGTGGGTCGCAATATGCTGCTAGCTGTGGAGGTTTTTCACAGGAGGACAGTGTTTGACATTTAGTCATTTTTATTTTGAAACTAACTCCAAAATGTTGGATTCTATGTTTTCCACAATGCAGCTCAATGCAACATTACCAGAGTTCATTTTTCAAAAATTTAAAAAGCTTCCTACAGACTGTTTTCACGGGCTGTGTGGTGGTCCTCATGACATGTAAACAGAACTTCATGTCCATTCAACCTGTATTGTAAAAAGATATCTGTTGCTAATTTAGATTGTTGCTTGTTGTTAAAGTAAATTCTGATGTCATCATCTTCTGTTGACAGAAAACATTACTCCGGTTAACCCAGGCTCCAAACATATTCTTTCCTGACCTTAACATGACAGACGCGAGTCAGAATTCTGTGACACTGAGCAACTGAGTCTCCACTACATTCAGCCACAGTGTGAATGATTGGTACAGGTCACCGTTTGTGAGGAGTTCACAGCAGCTCAGGCCACCAGATTCTTCCTCTGCAACACTCAGTCCTGTTTACTGACCTTCAGCAAACCAGTTTCTTGCTGAGGAATTATCTCACACACTCTGCCCAAAACATCACAGCGGGGCTTGTTTGGCTCTCAAACACACAGAATTAGTATTGATGTCCATGTTTGAGCCCAGGTTAAAGTGGATGCCCAGAATTTGCAATTAATGAAGGATTATGGGCCGCAAGCAGATCAAAACACAGGCAGTCATACTGTTTCTTCATATTTCAGAGGATTAAATGCTTAGCAGCTGGGGCGGTGAGACCTTTACTTCATGTTTGGGGAAACTTTATTGGACCTTATTTCAGAGGCAAACATGAGCTCTGTCGTGCATTTCAACCTGATGAAAACTAACGTCAGTATTTCTGTATGTAGTCACACTAATTACATCATATATCTTTACGGCTGCGGTATAGGATTTGTGATGGTATCACTTTTCAGAAATGTATTGCACAGCTATAGCGGCTCTACAGGGAGCATTTAACTGCACTGGAGTAACATGTTATTGGCTACTGGGTTATTTATTGGTAGCAATGAAAACATGAACAAGGTAATTCATTATTAATGAAGTGAAATGGGGCTTGTAATATTTCAGGTAAGATTTTGATTGTGGTCATCCTTAAAATCTCTCTCTCTCTCTCTCTCTCTCTCTCTCTCACACACACACACACACACACACACACACACACAGGGACGGACGGACGGACAGACAGACAGTCAGAGTGCGGTAGCTTTAAGAGGGGAGGCGTGGTGCTGCTGTTTTGACCGACTTGTCAGCTCCCTCACTCTCCACTATCATTCAGCTGAATGAACAGCCTCTTACAGCTCAACACAGGACATCGGCTCTCTATTTATTCAACCCACACTGAGACCTGATTTTGGTCACGTTTGCCTGGTGACAGCGACAAGGGATTATTATTATCGAGCACTGATTGTTTCTCCGCAGCGAAGCTGAAAGGTAAGTTTACGGTTTCTTTTGCTAATCAGTCTGAAAGTGAGCGGTACCTTGAGATGGTGCTCCCCCGGTTTTCCCTTCAGCTACCATGGATGTAGAGGGGGCCATCGGCTGGATATCATAACACTGAAGGCTAGGCAGGGGAAACGGGCGTGATGGAGGGATTGGCAGTGTCAGCTGCGTTGGATAATTTTCCATTTTAAGATTAGATAAGATTCAAGCACCGCTCCTGTGCTTGGAAAATGTGATTAGCCTGGCTGCTGTTTTTTTTTTCTCCTCACCATGTCAATTAAGATCCAGCACCTGATTTGAAGCTTGTCAGTCTGCTTAATGCACTGATATTAAAGGGAAAATGATGAATGACTTAATATCGCCTGTTCCCCATCAAATATATCATATTACTGACCGCCATTAGATGCATATTGGGTCATTTATATGCAGTTTTGCGCATGTCAGTGTGCCTTCATCTGTTATCTTTCTAGATTTGACGTTTGGTGGCAAGAATATTACAATTCTCAGTTATTAGTAGCAGTATGTTTCATAATGATGGACTGCGTTTAGCTTTCACATGGTGCGCAGTGAATTTGACCTCGATATTGGGCGGCTGTGCGTTCACCAGGCTAAACGGAAAGACATCAGTTCCCGTGACCGTCCAAAGAGGGCGCTGCTGCGTCACCTCCACTGCTCTGTCATCACAGTGACTGCAAACCAAAAAAAAAAAAAAGAAAAAAAAAAAAGAAGAAGAAAAGAAAGTCTATTCATAACAAGGCGAGCTGTGTAGTCTTACCAAGTTTTATTCAAATCAAGTGACAGATTCTTCTACCTCAGTGAGTTTTTCATTTTTTTGTTTTTCCGCTGTCCTTCAAAAGAACATGAGATGTCAAAAGAGCAGTATGAGGAAAAGATTTACTCTGGATTTATGACAATTTTTAAATCTGAGATTATATTGCTTCTTTGGAAGGTCAGTATCAGAGGAAATGACTTACTTTATTGATACTTCTTATAGTAGGCAGAAATTTCTTGTCAGGTTGTGTTTTACATCCAGACATCAGCATGTCAAAATATTTCTCTCTGTAACAGAAAACAGGTGTCTCCTCACAACCTGGCTGCCTGAATATCAGAAAAGAATGCAGGATCAGTGCTGTGAATTCTGGAATTTTTACTCAGCGTCTCACATCGGTTTCTAAATTGTTTTGTTCCAAATAAAACACAATATTATGCTTTTTTTTTTCTAAATCAGGAGAATTAACGTAAGTGCTTGTACTCTTGAGGGTATCCATACCTCTTAAAACCCACGCTGCTAGTCAGTTTATAGGATGGGAAAGCATCAAGAGCTATTTAATCTAACTGAACATCTGGCAGTGATGCAGCATTGGGTCCTCTCGGCCAGTTGTTGAGGGTTTACAAGCACAGCACCACACTAAGCACAAAATCATCCCGTCCTCCTCACCCACACAGCTTCGCCTAACGAGTACTTAGCAACTGCTACAATTCCTCCTACTGGATCAAGATTGTGCTGCTCGGGGAGCATCAAGTAAAGCCACAGTGATCCTTAACTGTTTGGCTGTGGTTCAGAGAAATAAGAAAAAGAGAGAAAAAATAAAACAGATGATTATGGGTGAAAGGACTGGAATGGATTATGACGCAGAAATGACATTTTAATCATGCTAATCCATTGGGAGTAAGTGGCTTGCAGGATTTGTCCATGTAAGGCAGCTGAAGGAATTTTTAACAATGTGTAATGCACATACTTTACATGCATCAATAGGCTGCCCACTGAACCTCCGACTTGTGTTAATGGATGTCAGAGATGGATGGATTTATTGAAAAGCCCGGCACTATAGCCAGCTGTATATCTCTAAGCAGAGCTACAGTGCACTGAGCTTTTAATACGCTTTAAGCTTTTTCACAGACTCAGCTTCAAGCATGTAAAATCGTAAATATAAAACAGGGATATTTGTCTGTTTACTCTCAAGTCTGTCCAGAGCAGCTGTTCCAGCAATTTGGCTGGAGTATTTTTAGGTTCACTGTTTTGATTATAGCGCATAATCCTTGTCCAGCTACCTGTGAGTTTTAGAGGGGAGGGGAGGGGGGGAAGAAAAATAGGACTGATGTCCAAGAGTAACAAGGCCACTGGGCTGAGGTGTTCAGCTCCTGGCTGTGGCCCTGCTGACTGAGCGGAAGGTATAGAACTTTTGGTTGTGTGTGTGTGTGTGTGTGTGTGTCTGTGGACGGAAGGATGACTGGAAGCCTCTCACAGCTCAGGGTGGCTGCGTGTGTGTGTTACCAGGTATTGGAGTGGCCACACATGGTTTTGGTGTGTGCCCAGTCTAAGTTCCTCTGCCTCAGGGAGGGTTGCCAGCAGGGGAAAGACAGGGCCATTGTTCCCGACCAGCCACTGAGGTAGAGGTTTACTCACTTCCACCAAGGCCAGATGTTTTGGTTGGCAATTGCTCCTGCCTGCTGGGGCAGTAAGGTGAGAATCTGGTGTGGCGGGCAGGATAAGGCAGGAGCTGAGACAGTCAGGAGGCATGTGCTTGCTGCAGGGAGGACATGTTGCTCAAATTTTATGCATCTTTCGTGCAGCCTTTTGTATGCCAGTTCGCTGATTCATTGTATGATTGGCCAGAGGCACTCTGGATTAGATCTGCATTGTATGTGGTCCAAATGTGACTTTTAGAGACTGATCATCACATCATCTAGAAAACTGACACCCTTATGTGTAGCACTTGCACCCTTTACAGTTCACCTAATAACATTCCAAGTCAATGGCTTTGTCCCAGTCTCGCCTAATAAAACTTGCTTAGTTTGCCAGCTGCTGACTCTTCTTTTTTCTTCTTTACTCTTAACTCAGTAATGCACTGAGTGGCCACAGCACATGCATACTGCCTCCTGCCAGCCTCTGCCTGTTGCAGCCCACTGTTCTCTTTGTGTGGTGGATAGGCAGGCAGCATGCTGGCTTACTGTATCTGTGCAGAGTTTCTGGCGCAGAGCGAAGGCGTCTGGGAGTAATTAGCTGTGAGGGTATAATTCTATACCAGACACAATGTTGCATCTGTTAAAAGTCCCCCCCCCCCCAAATCCCAATCCTCAGTCACAAGTGGTCACCCCACCTCTCACGCTTTACTAGCGCTTTCATTTATGAGTACATGTCAAAAAAGTGAAGCTGGTGTGGTTTACAGATTTGTTTTTGCAGCAGGAGGCAACCATATTTTTGTGCCGTGAATTACACTTTGATAGCCTACATACACAGTGCCAAATCTCTGAATAGAAGTGTTTAAACTGGGCCTCCTGTAATGTAACATGAACAGTACATTTGCTGCTAGCTGTCAGACTCTCTACAATCTACAATGAAGGACAAATAGTTCATGTGCACAGAGGCACCCTAAAAACTGCAAAGACAGTTAGGGGCACATCCAGTGCCTGCACACCAATGCTCAGTCACTGCAGAGGAATTTAGATCAAGAGTCTGATTTATATATTTTAATAACTTGTTTTGTTTTTGGCAGCTTGGACAAAGAATGGAAATGTTTAAGTTTTGGATGCTGAAATTTCACCTTGTTCTCTTTCAGCCTCATCCTTTCTGTAAGATTCCTATAGAGTATGATATGGTTGATTTCATACACATTTTGACATGTTTATTTGAGGTTTAGTTAAAATATGTCTTTACTATTTATTCTATTTTATCTTAAGAGATAGATGATGACAGATTCTTCCATTTTTCTTTCTATCAAGCAATGACCTTAAGTCAACTTTTGTAGAACAAGTCCTGGCCACAGGGGTTCAGTGTGCAGTGTGCAGCTTGTTGATGGGTGGTTGCAACAGGCTGTGGTCTGTTTCTCTCACACAGAAGTGAGGCTGTTCTCTGCTGTGAGGAACCTGAGTTGGAAAGGAACTGCAGCATGGCAGGAATGCCTGGGTATGCTAGAAACCATTTGCATCAGATCAGCTTTACCCAACTGTGAAGCAGTCTGTGATATGATCTGAATGTACATGTGCTGACACCTCATCCCAGGAATCTTAATATTTCCAGGGTTTACTTTCTCTTTCTGTTCTTTGAGCCACTCTTGCACCTTACACTGTCTAAACAGAATGTGTAATGTAAGCAACACATTAGCAGAGCACTAGCAGCAGCTTTGTTTTGCCATGTGTGTCTCCAAAGGATGTACTCAGAAAACCACGTTAACTTATACATCATCTGTGTTTTAGAACTGATTGGAGCCCAATGTAGAGTCACTGTAACATAGGTAAAGCAGACAGTAATAGACTTGGAGCCTACATTAAGTTTCCTGTGATTACTGGTGTGTACTGTGAGTGAAATGTGAGCCGTTACGTGGCCTTGTAGATATCTGGATTAATTAAAATAGAAGTCTATCTGATCCGTCAGTTACAAGCGTGAGATGAACGACTTGAAAAACACAGCTGAAAGACTTTATGTGTACACACGCTGCTAGCGTGGTGATTGTGTTGAATCTATGAATCTATACTTGCACTAATTGACTGGAAAAACCAACATCTTTTGGTCATGTGTCACACCTCTTCCTCCTTTTCCAATGGGATCTATCAAACAAAACAGTGCCGGACACTTTGCATTCTTGCACCACTACTCCTCCTTTTTCCTCCTCCTCAATCTGTCCCTATAGTCTAATTTCCTCCCAGTCTCACCACACACACCCACTCACCTCAAATTTAAAAAAAGAGTTATGCAATCTTGTGGTTAATTAAAATCTCATAAACCCCAGATACTTTATTATACAATAGACACCTCAAGTTCTGTTCTCGCAGTTCTGGACAATATATCATTGTTAGCTTGGCTTTTGTGCACTCACGCCATTGTAGTGTTGTTGGAAACAGTAGCTTGGTGCTTTGACTACCTGATTAGACTTGCGTGTTTCCATCACTGGTATAAATTAAGAGGCAATTTAAGACTCAGTTTCACCATGCATTATTCTGACTCTATGGAGAGGAGCTTGTGACCACAGTAAAGATGGTGTTTTGCATTAACCGTGCATGATGACTGGTTGATCGGTTCTTCAATCATATCAGGGCTGAACACACAGGGAGCAGATGTTCATATAAGATTGCCTCTTTAATGTCTTGAAGAATTATTTCCCCATCATTGGGAATGATTTAGCACTGGGGGGTAATGGAGGTTGAGAGTATCCTAATAAGTCTTCACTTGCCGACAGATCCCTCCCTCCCTACCTCTCCTTGCTTCCCAATCTTGGTCCCCTTTACCCTCTACCCTCCCTCGCCCCCCAGACATCTAACTCAATGCAACGGTTGTTTCTGTCCCCTGTCTCCATGCAGTCACAGGCAATTAGCTCCCGTCAAAATAGGCTGCAGGACAGAGGGTTAAGACTCAGGCATCCAAACCCCTTTCTCTTGCCCCCCTATACTTGGCCAGTATTACCCTGGGCTACTGAGGAAGGGCCAGATAGGTTTTGTATGTAGATGGAAGAAAAAGAAGGGGGGGGGTCCACTCGAGATCTGTGCGCGTGCTACTTCACTGAACACAAAGCAGCTCTTTCACTTGGGATCTGGAACACATATGGAATCGTTTATCAAATCTCCAGTGCGTCAGTCCCCCTGTATTCTCTCGGCTGCAGGTTTCCCCTCACCTCCACATTTCAGATTTATTTTACATCTGATTTGATGCTGAAAAGCTGAACCTGGAGATGGTCCTCCATCATACCATAAATACACCTAGAGGTGTACTCATTTAAGTACCTGGAAAAAGTTCTCTCAATTCCTGGTGTTCATGTTGGCCTGTTTTCACCATCCAATGGGCATGACAGACCGCAGTGACTTTAGTTTTTGAACCTCAAAGGTTGAGTTGAGGATGAATTCACTGATACTTTCATCATGGGATAAAATTCATTGCAGTTGCTACGCTGTGGAACAATTTCACTGTGGGTTATGTGACCTTAATTCAAGAGATGAATTTAGTAGATTTTCTAGCCTTTCCTTGAATGAATTAGTGTCCACACAAATTATAGGAACACTATTTTAACAGTAACACAATGCCAGCGTGACATCATCTTCAAGGATTGGCCTCTAAACTGCACAGCTGGGTGTAGATAACGGAGCAGCTTGGATGTTTATTTTTTCCCCTTCTGCATTCCAGCTTCTTATTTATAATGGCTATGATATCCAGCTCGGGGGGTTACTTCTATAAAAGGAAGTTTGAAGACTTTTGCCGACCCTCTCAAAAGGAGGCTTGCATGCCACATTTTCTCAAGATGTAACCTTTAGATTTCCAGTAGAAGGACATCAATCACACAGCAAAAGAGTGAGTGAGTCTGGCTTGGGTCAAAGACATGATACTTGATTGAATACTTCAGTGCAGACAGTGCAGAATCCAAACACAAACCCATCATCTCCCTCAGCAGGGTTCTGCTGTTGTATTAACCAGGTGTATCCTCAAAGGACTGACGGTTCTGGCATTTAAAGTTTTTGGTTTTCTGCTCTCTTAATAGTCAAAAACTGCAGTAAGGAATTGTGAAAAGAAGCTGTTTTAAATGACTGATAGATGCAGCTGTGTATCAGACCTATGTTTTTCTTGAGAATAGACTCCGCACATAGTTAACTGTGGCGAAAGGTGACCTTTGACCTGTGACCTTATTGAACTGCCTGTCTGGCCCTTTAGGAAATAGATTTTGTTTACAAAAGAGCTTACCATTATGTGCTTTAGATTGAATTATCTTGACATGTTGGGTTGGGTAGCTAATGGCATTCAATATTTAAGGCTGCAGTCATGTGGCTTTGTTTTGACAAAGTTCACCCAGTTCCTCTTTAACCTGAGAATTTCCCTTGCTTGCAGACTGAGGAGAATAGGTCTCAATTGCCAAACTGATGACAAATCACTTGGTCTTTATTGTCAGCCCTTGAGTTTTTATCTTGCATTGTTGGTTTCCCAGGATCAAATCCTCTGTAAATTAGCCTAAACTCTTCAACACTAACAATCCAGATGTCCTCAGTGGCCTAACACCCTGTTTAATGCCTAGCAGATGGTATTTGTAGTGGTGGATTGTGCTGAAAACAGATTACCTTAATGAGGTCATTTACCAATGAACTGTGTGGGTCTGACCAAATGATGTGGTGGCAACCCATAACAGCCTTCTGGGTTCCTAAAATTGACTTAAGGTTACTTACAGATTAAACATGCATGGACGAATGTTGAGTCCTGATTTGGACCACTTCACAGAACAGTGTTTGTCCACAGAGTGCATTCACCATGAGGGGCCTCTTCACAAGAGATATGGCATGGCAAATACTTCTTTGGGCTGTGTTATTGTAACTATCAAATCTTCCTCCTCTTTCCCTCCCTCCCTCTCTCTCCTTGGTGGACAAGGGTCTCTTTTGCTGCCCTGTGCAGCTCTGTTTGTATGTTTGATTGTGGGAAAATTTCTCAACTGTCCGTGAGAGTCCCCCGCTCTCTGGACTGGCTTTTCCCTTGGGGTCCTCCAGGCTCAGAGAGGCTGAGCCCCACCACTGCTCTGGGGCCCTTCTCCTCACAGCAACCCCTATTGGTAGCAAAATCCCTCTGTCCTGTCTTTGAGTCCGCTTCCCTAATAGTTAGGAACAAAAGCACAGTTTATCTTTCAGAAGGGGAGGTGTTTCAGACTTTTCAGTGCACCGATAAAGAAGCCTGGCAAAAAGCGCTCTCCACCAATAAGTCACTTCAGATGGGGGGACTGAGATCGAGACATGGATCTTGATGTGACGCAGACTTTTGAGAATGGCCAGACTATGGTGGGTTTACTTTGGCTACCCTTGTAGAATATGTTGTGGCTCCAAAGCTGGATGTTGAACCTGAGATAGGTTAAATTCATAGCTTTGAGTTTGCAGTTTTGTTAATGAGACTTGTTCTGGTTCAAGTAGAGTATATAACAGTTGGATGAGGAAATTACCTCATTAAACTAAGTTTGCGGCTTTGTATATTAGGGTGTGAATTCCAGTTTCCCCTTTAATGCATTCAGTTGCCATTGGCATTGATTTGCTTCCATTTTCACATTTGGAAACTAGTATTGTTTTATTTTCGCATCTGTTTCATGGAATTACCCTGAAATACAGGTTTTGTGTCATTCCCATAGTGCAGTCAACAGTACAGTGTGTGACACCACTGTTTACTCTAAAGTGCACAATATCTCACTTATGTTTGACTCTATACTGACCAGCAAATAAATAGTCTGTATTTCTTTACTAAAGATGAGACAGTTTGTCAGATAACCAGGCCTTCCACCTCCATCCTCAGTTGAGTTTAAGCAACTGTAATTCATTTTAGTGGTGTGACATTGCATTTTTGCCCATCAATCTACATTCAGTAATCCATAATGAAAAAGTGAAAATGAAATCTGTGATTTACACATGTTTACACCCTGGATTCCACCTTTGGCAAACTGAATTGATTGGACATAGTTCAGATGTGTATGTTAAGTCCCACAATTTACATTGTATGTCAGGACAAAAACCAAGCCATGAAATCCAGGGGACTCTGTGTAGACCTTTGCAATAAAATTTGGTTTGGGGGGCAGGGAGGGCATATATCAGAGTCAGGTTTTAAAACCATTTCTAAAGCTCTGAGTGTTCCCAGGTGCTCAGTGGCATCAGTAATCGTGAAATCTAAGATGTTTCAAACCACTAAGAGTTGGCCATCTGGCCAAACTGAATAACTGGATGCAAATGGCCTTGGTCAGAGAGGTGACCAAGAACCAAACAGTCACTCTAACAGAGGTTTTTCTGCAGACATGGGAAAACACGCTGGAAAGGTGACCATTTCAGCAGCATTCCATCAATCAGGCCTTTATGGTAGAGTGGTTAGGCACTTTGAGTAAAAGCCATATGACAGCCTGCTTGGAGTTTGCCAAATAGCATTTAAAGGACTCTGCAAGCATGAGGAAAAAGATTTTCTGGTCTGATGAGACAAAAATTGAACTCTTTGGGCAAAACTCCAAACACTAAGTCTGGCGAACACCAGGCACTGGTGGTGTCAGCATCATGCTATGGTGTTTGATATCAGTGGCAGGGATAGAGAGACAGGTCAGAACTGCTGCTCCTGCTTCAGAATGGGACCTGAGACTTTTCAGCCTCTATAAAGCATACTTCTATAAATGAGAGATTTCAGGTTTTGATTTTTTTTATAAACTTCTGAAAATTTCTCTTAAAATGTTTTATTATTATTGTTCTTATGGATTATTGAGTGAATTATGTGAATTATTAATGTACAAACTGTGCAAATGTGAAGGAGTCTGAATATTATCTGAAGCAACTGTATGCATCTCATTCACCTCTTGCTTTCACCTGTAATCCATCATACTATTCCAGATTTATCCTGAACCGCAGAGTTTGGAAGCCACGCAACCATAAATTGTTTGACCTGAAGAACAAAAAATGGCTTAAACCTACAATATCAGACAAAACCTCCCCAGTGATCTCGCTTTGTTTAAACCCAAAGGCCATTACTAAACAGTAAAACATTTTATAAGCTCAACACCGTCATAATTCTTGCAGAGACTTTTGGATTACTAATTTTGGCATCTCTGTTCTTCTCATGCATTTCTTTGCAGTCATGTCATGACTTTATGGTGCTGTTCAAAGCTTGTAAGGAGAATAGAAAGCTGTGACAGGCACTTTTACTGTGTTCTACAGGCTCTCTCCCAGGCTCTAATGCATCATCTGAACTAACTGCCATTTCATTGTGTTTGAGCTTTGAGATGGATGAGTGAGTGCAGTTAGGTATCCAGGAACAATGACAAATGGTTATGTCTTTTTGCTATCAAGTAACTAAACAGACAAACGCCATCTGAACAGTGGA
Organism: Lates calcarifer; assembly: GCF_001640805.2. Classification (NCBI taxonomy): domain Eukaryota; kingdom Metazoa; phylum Chordata; class Actinopteri; family Centropomidae; genus Lates; species Lates calcarifer. Next base: position 3,976,469 of record NC_066851.1, read on the forward strand.
CCTGAGCCATAGATCCTTCATCCCCAGCAAGTTCTTTTCAAAAACTCCCTTTCACCAAGTGACAAACCGCGTGGTTGGCAACAACTAAAGCATTCAGAGGCTGTATGAATAGGGGTCTGTCTCTGGAGAGGCTTGTTGAAATGGGGCCTTTTGCTTTTATCCCCCCGGAGAGGCAAATTGATCTTGCACAGGTTTGCACTGGCAGTGAACTTCAAATGGACTGTTGAAAGGCAAGGTGTTTATTTGTGCTGCATTATAAACTCTGTCCTTTTTCCAGATTTAGCATCCTGTGGGTGTTCTCCTTCATCTGTAAGCACTACCAGGCCATCCCTTCTCCCCTCCACCTCTGTTATTTTTACCTCTGTTATGTAACAGTAACCCAAACTTTCCCTCTTGACCTGCTCTTTGCTGTTTTCTGTGTGTCCACCATGACTGTCAAAAAGTCTCTCTCCTCATCTGCTCTCTGTGATCAATACTGATGTAAAATGCAGGTACTCATGTAGATTCTAGGTTTTTCTGTTTAAAGTTTCGCAGATGGAGAGGAGGTGGGGAGGAGGACTGTTAAAACAGCCGTCATCCTCCTCTGTCATGCACTCCATCACTCCCTTGTGGTAAATATCACATGTGGACATCAGGTGACTCCCTTAGTGTTGTTCCCTTGGTTACTAAAATACTACAACCCCCATCCTCCTCCTCTTCCTCTTTTGCATCATTCACCAGCCTCTCAGAGCAGTGTGCTGTTTTTCTTCTCCTTCCACTTGTATAAACCAGAAGACTATCTGCCATCAGCATTCAGGAAGTGTGGGGGTAAACAACTGACAGGAGCTAACAGGCGAAACTCAATGACCCAACAATGTCCTAGCAACCATGGAGAGTAGGTTATTTTTGGGTTGAGGCTGTATCTGTGTGAATTGTGTTTATAAGAGTTTATATTTGTGTGTCAGGGCAAACTTGTTTGTGCACTTGTGAAATTGCATGGGTTGGAAGCATTTCAAGTATCATCACTGACTCTGCCAGATGGCATGTGATGCAAGTTCTTTCCAATTGTGCCATTGACTAATTAGTCATTTAGTGTGTATGCACTCCCATGCTTGAAGTTAGTATGGTTATTTAGTTCTGTGCTCCTCTCCACAAATGCACTGTTGGCAGTGGTTGCTGTGGCCAGTTTTGACAGTTGAAGGATAAGGGCTTTCACTTTTTCAAGAAGTGACTATGTGACAGAAATACAGATGTAGAACGCTCTGCAAAATATCTGCATGCACATGTGTGTTGAAAGGTCCACCCTGTCAGCAATGGAGTGATGGAGAGATAACCCATGAGCCACTGATCGGTGTGCCAGACCATCTTTTTCTTTCAGGCAAACACTGACTGCAGGAATTGGCATTCTCTCTCTCTCTCTCTCTCCCTCTCTTTTCAACAGCTTGGCTGGGCTTCTCATTTTCATGCAGTATCAGAGACTGTAATATTTCTTCAGGCGGTGATCCATCAAGAAAATGGCTTCTTAAAGTCCAGTCGTCCTCCATCTTCACAATTCAACCCCCTTTCTTTACCCCCTACTGTCACATTGTCCAGCAGCCGGAGGGATTAGCTGTGCCATGTAGTGTGAGGCTGAAAGATATTGTGATCATTAGGGGCGGGGGGAGGGCGGCACGCAGTGGCAGTGATATTACCGGACTGTAACCATGCCCTTGACCACATCTACTGGGATTGACGCTAGCGGTGGGGGGTGGATTAGAGGGATTAGGCAGACAGACTGGACCCTTGGTGCAGACATAAATGCTGCTATATCAACCCATACACCCAGCCACAACCCCACCCTGCTGCGCTGACAAACAAAATCCCTAAAACGTACAATTAACTGCTCGAGTGATTAGAGCTATTACAATGGCACAGAGATCAGCTTTAATATGGAAAGAATATGGATGTCATAGTGCTGAGAATGAAGTGGCTGTGGGATATCAAGAGGCAGAGGGAGTGACAGAAGTTGAGCTGTGTATATCAACTTAAAGGTCTTGATGAAATATTGTTGGAGTAACGACTCAAATCCAATTAGTCAATGAGAATTAAATGAGATTTTCCAATAGACTTGAGTGGGTGGGTGTATGCCTTTTGGACCTCCTGTTAAGTCAATTAAAAGGCAAAGGACTGGCCTAACCACCAGCAAAGTATTGCAGTGATTGAGAGCAATCTGTAACGCAGGGAAAGCATGATGTGTACTGCTATAGTTCCAGATTTGAAGATGAAAGCACGAGGATGTTTAATGTATTTCAATCACTGAACCAGAGAGAAAATCACATTTTCTCTTGTTTATAAATCTGCTTCAGCACCTTCTCTCTCTCTCGCTCTTTCTCACTCTTTTCCTTTCTTGGATCACCACCACTCTTGTGCTGCGCCCTGATTTGCTGCCAGGTTGCCTTGGCGACGGGCCGCAGTACATAAACCGGGCGATGTTTGGGGAACGCTGTGCCGCGAGGCAGGAAATCTCGTGCATTCTTTATCTCTCACCCTTTGGATGGTGCTCCTGCCGTCCTCAGTAGGGAGCAGGAGCCACATAAGCACATGGAGGCTTTATTTTTCTATCCGGTCCATTTTCCACCTTTTTTAGCCAGAGATAAACAAAATCTTTGAGGTCTAAGCAACCCACACTTCTTTCGCAAGTATTGGTTTGAAAATGAAAGGCGCAAAAAAGAATGGGAATGGCAGAAAGGAGCAGTAATGCTATGGAAATACTGAAATATGATAAATTTCAAGGAATTTTCTCAACAATGAATGAATTTTCCATTCATCATCTGCAGAAATCAGAAGTGTCATGCATCACAAGACCAGAGTCACTGCTGCGTGAGTACACGTCCTCCACTTCCACTGTATATAAATGTATACACTCACATAGCACGCATGAATGAAAACACTCACACACACCCTACCCGTCATTACCCTGCCTTCCTGACATTCCATCCAAGAACTTGAGGAAGAGGAAAGGGATCTGCTGATCGGAGGCGCGCTGGCAGGGCCCTTGAAACAGAATGGAGGAAAGGAGCCCTGCTGTGATTCATTTGTGTGTCGCATACATTTTAACACACACACACACACACATACACGCAAATTCTCTTAGAACACAGTTGACAGAGTATTAAAACAGATGCTGATCATAAATCTGTCTCAGGCTTTTGGCTACTGGTCAGTGGTGTGCAGTACATTTCCCAGACTTATCTTCTCTTCCCTTTTTTTCATTAGATTTCACTTCTACTTGAAAACTTCAAATGTAATGGTATATCAATTGTCAGAACTGAAGTGTATTTTTAGCTGTGGTATTCGAGTTTGGATGAACAGTTGCTGACACCTCTCCAGCTTGGCTCGGCTTGCTTTTTTCACTGTTGTCTCCGGTAAAACTAGAACACTAGGCCAAAGCTGAGTAAGCCATTTTGGCTCCCCTAGGGAACAGTGCCACTCTAATAGGAGGCTGTTGACAGTGGAAGAGCATGAAGTGGCTGTTGAGTCCTTTTTCCTGTTCTCTCATCGATCTGCTCCCTTCTTTCAACCCAGTCACAATCAATGCTCATGATTATTGAAATGGCTGCTTTGGGCTTTAAAAAGAAAGAGATGAAGTTGTGAGGCAAGGTCAGTGAGTTCTTCCTCATATCACACCCTGCATCTTGGAGGGCAGGCATATTAACTCCGTGCCACAGTGACCATTGTGGTCATAATAACGCCGGTTCTCACTACAGTTCTCCAGTCTCGGGAGGTAAAAAAAAAAAAAAAAAAAAGTTAGACTCATTGTTCTACGAAGGAAACTAAGATGCAGGGAGAGGAAAGGCTGCAGGGGGAAAAAAATGCTGACCCACATTTTTGTTGCAGCGTGCAATGGGACAACAATTCGAGGCCCAACCTGACCATTTAACTTAAATAGCATGTAATCGGAACAATGTGTGTTGATTGTACGCCGCCAGAGCAGATGTGATTAACCCAGATTTGTACTACAGGGTCAAGGTTTTTTTTTTTTTTTTTTCCGAGCAGGTTTTCATCCTGTTTAGACCAACAAATGGGACAGCTGCTTTTTGTGTGACAACTTTCTTCGCCTATAACCTGCGCTCGTATTTCTGCAACGCAATGCATTTTTGAGGCATGGGTAAGGAAACATCTGCACTGCATTTAAATAAGTACAGTATATAGTGACTAAGTGATGCCTATAGTTTTGGCTTCGATGATGCTGGATGCTACACATGACTGCAGTTAGAATGTCCCTGAGGAAACAGCGCTCACTGAGTTCAGTAAAGGTCATATTATTGAGTACTCCTGATTGGCAGCCATTGCAGCTGTGTGTGTTTGGGTGTTGTAGTTGTGAGGACCAGATTTCGGCAGAGCTAAAACTGAAGGCAGTTTGTTACTTCTCAAGTCTCTGTAAGAAGTAGTTTGCACAAAGTGTTGTCTGACCACATGTGGTGTGAAGGTAAAAGTGTCAGTAGGGAATCCTGTCTCCCAGAACCTAAATGTACTAGTGCAGTGTCCATTCAAACTGGACCACAAACTCAAAAGGACTGGTGTAACTGCATATATTAAAAATCTATCCCCTATGTCTCACAGTGAAATTAATCTATATTCACTTGCCAGTTTATTAGGTACACCCTGATACAACTAATGCAGTATAATATAACAGGCCTGCAATTAATAAGGATTTAGTTATTTGTCATTTTTGAGGCTGTAATTTGTGGAGTTGTTAAACTGTATATACTGAGAGGTGTTCCTAATATTTTTTCTATCCCATTTATATGAATGTATGTGTTTTGTACAGCCACACCTCCATCTCAACCACCTCTGAATCACTCTGCCGCATTAATAAATGCAGAGCCTCATTAATCTGAAATAAATGAATAAATAAATCAACTCAGACAGTTGCAGTGTTACACAGACAGGAGTCTCAGATTGCTGGTTTTGGGAAGTATAAAAATGGTGCAAAAATGTTAAAGCATAAAATATGATCCAGGAAGTCTTGTAACAGATGAATTTGTTTAACGGATCATCAGATACCAAAACATTGCATAATGGTTTGTAACACTCAGACACAGGATTTTGAAACTTTGGTAAGTTGGGAAGATTGCGTGAATATGTATGCATGTATGTGACTGGCCAGTGTAGCGCCTTACCAGATGACATCATGTTGCATTGCATCAAAAGTTGAGCCTGTTTTTTTTTTTTCTTTTTTTTTTTGCCAGATGATCCTGCATTGTTTTGGTAGGACCCACTGCTGCACTGATGGACTGGCTCCATTTAAATGAATGACATGCATTTTTTTCCACACAGAGCTGCTGTCTGTCTGACTGCGGCCTTACTTTATCAAGGGGCAACCATGATCAGCTTCAGGTTTAAAGGAATAATTTTAATCAATAGAAAGTTCTAATCAGTGTAGCAATACAAATCCGGGAGTGTTTGAATGGTCAGATTTCAGCTGATGAGCACCAGTATTGCCTCACCAAGCCTGCATTCTTATGAGGAGAGTCTTGTTTGTTAGCTTGATTTCACAAGCAGTTTGGGTGTGTGTTTGTGTACACGTATATCACCAGAAAAAGAACAAGTAGGCAGGACCGGCTTGTCAGTGTGTGTCACTGAGAAGCCAGATGGATTTCAGAGGCATGTGGTGCAGGGCGTGTGTCTGCCGCTCCAGGAGTCTGCCCTGGGCTCAGCTGGCTTTAATCAACACCATCATTTACCCCTCTTCTAGGTAATTGGCGCACAATGGCCACCCTCAGCAACGCTCCCCTCCACTTCTGCTGCCCCAGCACCCTCCACACAGCATGGGGCTATATGTATTACACTGTTTCTCTTGCACACACACCAGAGAAGATAAATATTTGCTCCCACAGCGAATAACTTTGCAACTGTTATCCAAGTTGTTCTAAACCAGAATTATCCTGTGAGTTTTCTTTGAATGTTCTATCTACATGCTGTTTACACAGTTAAGCAGCACAGTAGCAGATGTGAGGTGAAGGGAGGGTAGATTATTCTGCAGCTGTGATATCTTTCTGTGCAGTGTGACATTAAGAGAGTGGAGTGACAAATTAAGATTGGGTTCTTATCATTTTAGCTTGGGTGTAATCTCCACTCACTTGGCTTGTGTACATATGTGCTTGCAGCTTCCTGCAGACAATCACTCAGGCTGAGTGTTGCTTATCAGCCAAGGCACTGGAACAGTCGTGATCCAGCCCTGAAACTCTGCATCTCAAGGACCCTTTGTCAGTATGTTCCTCTCAGACACTGGGGGAACGTGTTGACCCGGCGGACGACAGCGTAATCCATGTGACAGTCCACCGCGGAATAACTTTAAGGGAGCCCCCTCTCAGCTGGGGAACAGGATGTGGCAAAGGGCTACTTAACTTCGGGGGATAGTAAATCAGTGTAATAGCATGTCTGACTCTTCCCACCAAATAAGAGGCAGCTGGACAGACAAACTTTCTGTGTGGTTAGGTGGAACACGAGGCACGTGTGCTTGAGTGATGCTGGTGGGTCAAAGGTCGACTGTTATTTGGCCTGGCAAGTTCTCTACACAGATATGTTACATGGTTGTGGGAGAAATCCCTCATATTTGTGGCAGTGGTTTCTAGATGGCAAAGATGGATCCATGGATGTGGCTAAAGGTGTTCTGTTTTTGTAAATGATTTAGAGGTGCTATTTTTGATTTAGCAGTTTTTTTTCCCTTTCACTGTTTGAAACGGTGCATATTTCCTATTACATCAAGACATGACAACTGTTGGATTTGTGTTGAAATGAACAGCAGCTCTGGACAGACTGTTCTGACCTGCTGTAAAGATAAACAGGAAGTGTTTGTTATTATTCTGTCATCTCTGGAGAGCTCATAAGATAGTTTCAGTGCAGTATAGTGCAACACCCAGCTAGGTCATCATTCCAAGCATTACATCTACCAAGAAACAGAAAGAGAGGGATTAAGAAAAAAAAAGGGTCAAAAAAATGGCAGTTTGTGATTTATTTTCAGCAGCAGAGCTCAGAGTAAACTGTGGCTTTAGCTGGGTTGGTTGGACCCATTATGGTCAAGGCAGACCAAAGGGTTTGCGAGCAAAATTGGTGGGCTATTTTTAGGCAATCCACTTCCTCTGGTTTGTGATAAAATCTTTTGAAAGAGGATAGAACAGTTTTTTTGTCACAGTGGCTTCAAAGGTTTGGTCAGTTGTTGCCTTTGCTGTCACAGCACAATACAAGTGCATAATTGCAACTGTGTTTTGTTTAGTGTGTTTATTTCTGTGCATTATAACACCAAGTAATCGTCATAGCTCCCTAGCTGTGGTCTATCATTAGCTGATTAAAATTTGGGGATGCGAGTTTGCAGTTTCTGCAGTGGTGAACAAATACACCCCGATTAGCGGCACCCTCAGTTAAAGGTAACATGACCTTGGTTGTTCAGACAGCACTGTCGGTGTCCAGTGGAGCCACTGGGTTCAAAGAGTTCCCCACCCATAACAAGAGGTCATGGGTGAAGGAAAAAGGTCATAAGGCCGTGGACACAGACACACACCTGTTCACAGGGGGCCTCCCTTAGCAGAACAGATGACTCCCAGATGTTTTTATGGAGACACTGTGACAACCATGACCATGTGTGTGCATGGTGTGACGATATGAGTGGAGGGTGGGGGCTGCCCCCCCTGCAACTGCGCTGTTTAGAATTGGACTAAACTTTTCAATCATGCTTCCCAGACATGCTGCACCATACATGGACATGTGCAATGCTTTTGAGGGACGTAAAATCTTGATTTATGTTGTTCTGAATTGATTTTAAGAAGGGACATTCTTACACCTGGAAAAGCTCAGATGGAGGACTCGGTCTTTGGTGTAGTCTGTGTCAGCAAAGGAGGAAGCCATTCTGAACGGTCTGTCCTGAAAAGATCAGTACTTTTGAGCAGTTCCTTTTGAATGGTAGGGTAGAAATGGTGATAAATTGTAATGTCAGTTGTGCAGCTGAAGTTGCACTCCATGTCGTCAGTATAAAAACAACTGGAACATATAAACCTTGCCTTTGAATGAGAGCTTTTGGAAAAATAACAAGGCCCTTTTTTTTCACTTTAACCACCAGTCTTTTTTCCCATTAGTCTTCTCTGTCAGTCTCTATCCTCCCTTTTACAGTTTACTCACCTGGGCTCAAAAACGCTCACAAGTGATGTATTATTATGAAAGTATGGTTTTCATCTGGGTCCTTTGTACTGTGCATGACTAAAATCTGAAGATGTCTGCTATCATGGCAATGTCGTGCATCATTACATCTCAACATGGCTGCTCCGGGAGATGACATTATTCTGACATTATTCAAAGTCCAATAGTAATGGCCTTCATGGCCAAAGATTGAGCCATTACATCATTGGTTAACATGATGAAGCTGTCATGGGCCAGTCAGCGGAAAGCTGGACCATTGTCCAAACATGACAGCATTTAGCTGGCACATATCCAGGCAGACAGCAGAGGTACTGTGGGAGCAGGCAGTTGGGTGACCTCTGACCCTGCCCAGTCTGCCTCTGGGACAAAAGATCCATTCAGATACCCAGTGCTTTTGCAAAACACCCCAAAAGCACTCAGCAGTCAGTACAAATGGCTGGTAATCCTGCTGAAACACTTGTTTACTCTCAGTTAAGACTGATAAAAGCAGTTGGATTGTCACATAATTGTGATGGAAGAGAAGAAAGAGTTAAAGTTATGGTGCATCCTAGAAGTAGAAAGCATGAATTTATGAAGGAAGTGAGTAAATAATAAAGACAGGAAAGAATGTCACCATAAGAACACAGTGACAAAAATTAGATTCATGGTTTATGGCTTTGCTGTCATTAGGTTACTTTTCTGCCACAGGCTTTTGAAAGATGGATAGTATAGTTTTCGCCTCTATCATGATTTATAGCTAACATACAATTAGATCATGTATAAAAATGTGCCCTCATGTTTATGCTGTCAAGAGCTCAGGCTTTGTACAGTGGCGGCATTTTTCTCGGTGGCAATTTATCTCTGTGCGGGCGTGAAAGAAATGGTTGTGTGCAAAGTGCTGTCACAAGGAATTCCTTGCTTGAACAAAACAAACTTAAACGAGAGCTGCCTGGTCAAAAGAAGCCCTAAATAATACATTATGGAACAACTCGTCGTAAAACATGACTGTTTGCCATGTTAGCTCTGGCAGCTGCCGGTTTGGAGGAGGACTCACCACTTCTCTTCAGTGACAACCCTGGAAAGACCGCTCCAGATGCCAGTATCTGCAGTTTTAAACACTTCTTTACGGCCTCTCCTCCAGCTGTTATCAAGTTGACTGCCTCTGCATATGAGAGGTCTGACGGAGAAAGTGTGGTTTATGAGGCTGAGGGAGACCACCTTGGGTGACCCACTTCTTCTTGTCCAATATTCCATTCACCTTTTGTCCAACTCCACACTAAGTGCCAAGTTCCTTTTTTTTACTGTGCTCCCCCTGACTAAATGTAGCACTTGTTAGCCAGATGGTGATTGTTCCTGCACTTGTTCCTGTGGTGGTGATTTTTTTGTTTATGAAAGATCGCTGTCTGAAATGCTCAATGGAGCCTTTCATCCGCCTCCAGTGGATACAGAAGGGGTTGGACAGTAGCTCAGTAAGCTTCACCCATCTGACTGACAAGTGACAGGCAGCTTGTCTGGAGCTCCGCGTCATTTCATAACACACAGATATGCGTGGAGGAAAGCACCCTACCTGAAGTGTCAGTCTCACTCAGCATGCTCTGCAGCTGGTTTATCAACCATGACATCTGCCGTCCAGACTGATTTACTGTGGGTAAATGCCAGCCTCACTGGCGTTTAAAGGAATTACCCTGGGACAGAGCAAGTTCACCGAAACCCAGTCTGTAAAGGCAACGATCTGTGGTCATTGCCTTGGCACGCAGCGTGACAATGTGGAGTTGCAGATGAGTGTATAACCTCTTATTTTCTTTCTCTCTGCAAAAATGCATGTTGTCCATGACAAGTGAAAACAAACATACCCTCTAAAAAAAGAAGAGGAGAACAGATGGGCCTATTCTTTTTTTTTCCTTTTTTTAAGGAGGCATGATGTTTATCGTAAGCATGCCTAGCCCACTCAATTTGTGTCAATTAGCCGCTGCAATTTACCGCTCTGTGATGGAAGATACAGGGGTAGCTGAAGAGTACTTTGCTACACTGGAGCATGAGCGTAGCCCATTCCTCGGGGCTTCTTTCCTTGTCCCGGGGATGGGGGATATTACCCCTAGAGAGGGAGAGAGAGTGGAAGTGATGCAAACCACACTGTGATGCTGCACAGAAAGAAAAAGAAAGAGGCGGCAGGGGAAATGGGCGTCATGGAGATAAGCTGGTTCTGTCTAAGAGCCAGGCTAATGGATGCGTCCCCAGGGCTCGCTCAGGAATGCACCCAAGCATTACCGCCAGCGACTTGGTGTCATCTGTCTTCTGTCCCTAGAGAAGGATGACAAATGGTATTATGACTCCCCCTCTCTCCACTCTCTGGCATATCAGTGGCTCCAGTTTGTGTGTGTTAGAGTTTGAATGCCAGTTTTACCAAGAATGTATGGTGGTTATCATCTGTGTTTGGTTCCTCTTTCACAGGCTGTGTGGCACAGATTTTTCATTTTTATTAATGTGCACTGGTATTTTATGGAGCTTTTTGTATTGGAGAGCAACTGTAAAATACAAATGTACTTACTGTACTAATTTATTGATTGCCCAAAACATATTTACAGTGTAGTGTCAAGGAGTCTAAATGTATTTAGTCTTGCCCAAGGTCATACACAAATAAAAGGAGAGGAAACTTCTGCAATAACTGTATTCTGATACTGTTTTAATGTTATTCCTTCAAGTTACAATCCTTTGTCAAAGTCTTGTCAGCAACTCTTTATCTACAATATATGCACATTGTACAAGCAAGGCTGGAATCAATAGTCTTGCATTGACCAGAAATCACCTACAGATAAGCTGTCACCTCAACCAACTTGTGTAGAAGACAAGCAGAGACACAGATAAGATCACTCAGTATGAAATCAATTCACATTTGACCCTTGTCTTCAAAGTGTTGGGCAGTAAGAATGTGTGGCATCTCAAAATGTCAGAGAAGTTGTATTGATCTGTTAGCTGTGGGTCAAGAGGTTGTTAATGATGTGTTTAGGTCTTGAAGATTCACATATAGACATTCTTCCACACACACTGACTGAAGAGAATTGCTATAATTGTGAATTCAAAGGATGTTTGGAGCTGTGTGGGGTCAGGTGGTGTCTGAGTCCAGGTCAGCAGAGTGTACAGTGTTGATGTTTGCACTTGCTGACCCCTCATTATATACACAGTAACATACTTTAACTCCACTTCACAGAATCTGTGGTGTCGTCTTCCAGCTGACCGACCCCTCAACACACACACACACATATACACACACATACAAGAATTTCACGTGGCTGAGCTAATGGTGTGAACTTGATGAGACCGACAGAACTTTGCACAACAAGCATCCCGTCTCAACTCCTTCTCAATGAAAACTGATTGGACCTTAGGGAAATCCTTTTCCTGTGTGTGTCACAGGGGTAATTCCTGATGGAGAATCCCATATTTGGTATGTCTGTGTGTGTGTTTGCTTTCATGGGCGTGTGTGCTTTAATGCGTGTGTTGGCAATGAGAAGACATGACAGGAAGAGGGGTTTCCTTTGGGCGTTATGTCTGATATCCCCCCCAACCACAACCCTTTTTTTTTTTTTGTCTGCCCAGTGAGGGAATGCATTGGGTGGAGCTGGGATTACAGGCAGGGGTGGGAGGCACAGGCTACCAAGGGTCATTTCCTTTCATCTTGCCCTCTTCCTTGGCCTCACACAGCAGGCAGATACGCATACACACATACATACTGTACATACATGCATGCATTATTCACTCAAGATCCATCACTTTCTCGTTGACATCCGCAGGGATGCTGTCATACGCTGGGGCTGGAATCCAGAAGGGGAGGGGAGGCGAGTCATCCAAAGACGGAACACGAGAGAGGGAGAGAGAGAGTGAGAGAGGGAGGGGGGAGAGAGAGAGAGAGAGCCGGGACAGTGTCAACAGCTCAGCTCCCAGCACAGTCAGCTGAAATCCAGAGCTCAGCTCAGAAGCTCAGAGAGGGGAAGCAGACAAAACGCAGCAGCTTCAGCCGGGAAACATCGTCAGACTTGTGTTTCATGGAATTTGGCCACGATACACAAATTGCCAAATGAGAGGTTTAAAGCCAAAGGATGTAGGAATACTTTAACATTTTTCTTCAAACCTTGCTTTATTGAGAATCTTTTTTTTTTCCATTGCTAGTGACGTGACACAGGGACAATCCATCTCTCAGGGTAGCCCATCTGAAGTGGGTAAGTAGGAGATATTTGATCATGATACTGATACCTGTAACCCATCCTGGTCATTGTGAATAATAGCTACACTTTAGTGCTGTTCACCGAGTAGGAGACCGTACACTCGACAGGCTACAGATGTTTAAGTGTGAACCCAGTTTGTCTATGCACTGTGTCCCGCTGCTCAATCCAGCCAGGAAAACACAGACTACTGCAGCCAATAAAATAAACATTAGTCCGTAGGCTCAGTAGAAAGCTGAGCAAATCGGCAGCTGGTGGGCAACAAGGCCTACTAATCCCACTAAGGTGATAAAATTTCCACACTTTTTTGTCATTGTAATGGGGGGGGAGAGGTCAGTATTTTACTGAACTTTTATTTATTTATTTCTTTGCTGCAGTGGCTTTATAGGTCATAAACAGCAGCAGAAACTGGATTGTGAAATGTGTGTAGCTGTAATATTTGGGCTCCTTCTCTAGTGGTGTTGACAGCGTTCTTTGCTTTACCCCCCAAGTGCAAGATTTTTTTGCATATTGGTGGTAGTCTTAGATTCACTTCTAGCTGAGATTTTTTTTTTGCAGTTTGATTTTCTTTGAAAAACGTAGCATGATTTCAAGGCTGATTGGGAGTTCAGGATTATTGAGTGCTGGTGGAGTTAGAGGAGATTGATATCTACATTTGGTTTAAACCAAAAAAATAGTTGGGATGTCCAGGACTTGACATACAGGAAATGTTCGGCATTTCAGGAATTGAAGGAGGATGGGACAGCTTCATATGTAATGGGTACAGGCCTATTTTAGGTCCTAGCCATGGGCCGATCACACATGTTCATCAATCACACAGTCAGCCCTTTGGTGTAAGTAGTGGCCTGGCAGCCAGACATTCCCTATATGCTGTACATTTCCTCCCAGCAACAACTCAACCCAATATGGAACTGGGGAAGCAGTCTCCTACTCACCTCTAAATCTAAGCTGCTTTTGCTTGGGATGTTGATATCTTTTATTTTTTTAATAGACCATCTGCATTTCCCTCAAGGGAAGCCAGTACTTCATGGCAGCTCAGACCAACAGAAACACACAGTCCTAATCTCTCAGCCCTTCCTCACTTGAAGAAATCGTGAAGCCTCCTTTCCCGTGTGGAAGCATTGGGTATCCTGGTTGAGAGGCTGTCATCTGAACTGTAAATCCCTTGCGTGTGTCGAAAGCGCAGTGGTGAAAGTTCAAGTACCAGCCCTCCAAATTTCCACCTGTGAAATTGGTTAGGGATGCCTACTAGGGGTTTGCCTAAGTCTGATGGCTTATGGATGGAAAACATTCCAAACAGATTTTGTGAAGGTTTTATGGAGGCTGGGCTTTTAAGTACCTAATGTGGGAGATACTAGTGATTTGAAAAGGCATAAGACAAATATTACTTCTGCAATATTCAAAGTAATTAATGCCTTTCAATGGCTCGTGTTTGAAGGTTGATGAAGCAGAGGCAAAACTCATTCATACACTCATAGGGCCGTGTATTTTCTTTGATGTCTTTTTGCATTGTGAGCAAGATAGTATCCATTTCCACCACATTAAAGGCTTACTCTCCAGTCTGCTGGAAATCCTCAAACATTCACGTGCGCCAGGGGTCAAGCAGAGTGACATCGCTAAAAGATTCAGTGTGTTGGGAGGGCATTAACAAAAGTTGAGGACTCACACATAGCCTACATACACACCCTCTGCTGCCATCAGCGCTCTCGGGGCTTTTCATATTTTATCGACCATTACGGATGCATGAACTGCTCTCTCAGGATTAGAGGGAGTGCGAGGGAGAGTTAGTGTGCGACGGCCGTTTATCGCTTCAGCCCTGCTGCTGGCTGGCGGCTCAACAGCCTCCTCATTAGGACAGGGACAGAGAGAAAAAGAGATGAGGTCTCAAAAGCTGTTTAAATTCAACTATCTGATCTTTTTGATGGGATTATCATCATGTAGTATTTACAGTAGAGCAGTCACAGCGTGTGAGGGACAAAACTCAGGGCGATTTTAGGAGAGAAGCTGCTGTTCCTATTGCTCCTTCACTGGAAGTCCCCACGCTGTGTGTGTGTCAAATAGCACTATTGTATTTGTGCCAGTGACACACTTTGTGGGCTTATGATGTGTAAGCATATCTTCTTTTTACAGTGCTTCAATTCAGTGCAGTATTACTGCAGACTATTTTAAAAAATGCTGGTCACGTCACAGGGCTGTCCCTATCTGTGCTGCTATAACTGTCCCAGGAGAGCATTCCAGACATTACCCAGAAGCCCTCTGTCCTCTATGCTGCAGCTGTTGACCTCTCACCCAGGCAAGATTAATAACTTAACAATGCACAATATGAATTGCCCCAATCCAGTTACTGACATTGATAGACATAATCAAACCTTGGTGCAAAGAATGAGACGCCAGACAATGGCAAGCTGACTAACAGGTCTACTGAGAACTGCTGAGCTAACCAGTGAGTGTTGCTGTTAGCATAAGTGTGTATGGAAACTAATTAATGAATAGCAGTGAGTCAGTGTTTTTGTTTCGTTTAACCCTCCTGTTGCCCTTCGTATTCCGTATCTTTTTTTTTCTTACTATTATTCAAAAACAAAAGATAACTGCTTCAGAATCACTAATGTCATGCACAACAACAAATCCTACTACACACACACACACACACACACACACACACACGAAGGCACATTGTCGGCCACCGGGTCACTGTGACCCAGAGGACAACGCGAGGGTTATAAGTTCCACCACTCAGAGGAGCTCAATCTTCTCAAGCATCTGCATGATTTAGACAAGTGCTCTGCAGTGATGGAAATGGTTTATTCCCTCGAAACAACAAGGTTCTAGGGCGTCCGAAGAACATGGAGTCTGTGGGAAGTCCAGCATCTCTTCCCTCTTGGGAGTCATTGCAACCAGCTTTGAATCTGTACTTGTGCCAAATTTTTTTCCACACATATAATAACATGTCTTTAGTTGGACTGGGAGCTTGTAACTCGGGTACGACCCTCCCATATGAAATAAGAAAACGATTTGACACGGCAGGATAGCGCTTTGGGGTTCCAGGGAAAGGGATGCCAAGTATTGGCTTTCATTCCGAGCCTTGTTAATATGTGGGAATGTTGGGGCCTGTGGAATGTGGCATGGCCGACTT
This sequence comes from Lates calcarifer, assembly GCF_001640805.2. Classification (NCBI taxonomy): domain Eukaryota; kingdom Metazoa; phylum Chordata; class Actinopteri; family Centropomidae; genus Lates; species Lates calcarifer. The sequence goes on from NC_066851.1 coordinate 3,991,955, forward strand.
TCTTCTCATTCCCAGTATTAATAGCATAGTTATTCCAGTGATCCGGTCTATTTGATGAGCAGAGATGTGACTCGTGGAGATGCGCCTTTTGGCCAGTGGAAAAGTGGGTCAGCAGTGGGTCTGTGCTTCTGATGTTAGCCTCCCCACCTGATATAACCTCCGTCCTGAGCCAACATTAACATTTTTATTGTTGTAGTCCCATGCAGCAACTGGTGGACTTGCCTTGTGCAACATGTGGATGACCTTCTGAATGCTACGCATGCTGAAGCCTTGAGGAAAAAAATGTTAAGTGAGGTGGAACAGAAATACACTTAGCATTAGGAGAGTGTCTCACAAACAGAGCTTTTTACCCTGTCAGGCCTCCAAAATGTTTGTCTGCAAACTTGCTCTAATTCCTTGTTAACCTCACCCCAAGTCGTCTGCTTCTGCATGGGTTCTTATTTCAGCCTTTGTTCATGCAACTTGCATCTGTGGTTCATTGCTTGTATGAAGGAGTTTAACATGTTTATAACAGTTTACTTCAAACTTCAGCTGTACATGGATGTGTACTCCAGGGCTTGCACTGCTACACGGAACTGATCAAAGCAAAAAAACTCAATCTAAAAGCCCAGTTGTAACAAGCCTCATATGGTCTGTGCCATTATGAATGTTCCTCACATCAGGAAATGGCTTTCTTTAATTAATCAAACTAAATGAAATGGCTATTAATGACATCCCTGGAGGATTGGAAACATCTCCCCCTCCTCTTTTTCCAGTGGTTTAGTCGAGGCATTTCCTCTTTATGAGTGAGGTGGGTTTCTGTGCCTCATGACTCCATTAAAACCAATAGCGGTCATATGTTTGTTTTGAACGAAGCCATAAGCCAATAAGACTTCAGAGAATTCTCAAATGTTGGCTGTGAAAGAGTCGACAGTTTAAAAGTTTATGATGTGATATTGAGAGACTGCCATGTATAGCTGATAGAGACCTGGCCTCTCTCTGTTATTTAAACAAAATGGATTGATCAGTATGGACATCTTGGATAGCTTGTCTAGAATTACAGATTTGTAGCAATTAAGTCCCCAGTGATGCAATAACAATAGATAGAATAGATAGTAGACAGATATGATTCAACAACTTTTGCAGTTTTTCTTGAAGGAAATATCCCTGTGCTTCATGTGCAAGATCGGTAACCACAGTGCAAACTGAGGGCAGCTTCATTTAATTACATTGTCCTTGCATTTTCTGTCTGTCAAGAGCTGTTTGTAAACAAAAGAAAATGAAAAATTCCTCTCCATCCAAATGTGATTGCATTTGCCTTGGAGACAGTCTGGAAATATTTAAGCAACAGTATTAACCATGAGCTATTAAAGTAATTAATAATAATTGTCGCTGTGGTCAATTTAAATGGAGGTACTTTGACTTACTCATTTCTTCCTTATGTTATGCACAGTACTGACTCTATACTGTATGACAGCCTAATGGAACCAAATCAGCCACATCTCCTCAACATTGTTCTGTTGTTGTTGTTAAAGATTGTTGCATACAATGACTTAAAACAGGAGGCACTTTTCAAACTTTATATGTGTGAAAGTCACTCTCATGTTTCAAAAATATCCTTTCACTATGATGTTTCCTGGTGCATGTTTTGCCACTGACTCAGCAACAAGTCCTCCAACCTGAGCAACTATTTAGGTTGCCTGTCCCTATATGCTCTGGTAAGACCTATTAGGATTGTCCTCTAAAATAGTGCCCCTATGGCAGCACATGTACTGGACCTCTGTCACCATGGTTACAATAGTAAACATGCTGTTAAGCTTGAAGAAATCGTCACTGTTGGATTTAGATACAAAAACTACTTGGTTACATTGAGAAATGACCATCACTGACCTTTGTCATCATGGTTGCAATAATACACACGCAGTTAGGGTCATGGAATGTTCAAAGAAGCAACGCTAACCACTGGGTTCGAACAGGAAACAAACAGTGTCTCCATGTAAGAGTCCTGTGTTTTGTGGACCCATCCATACATGCCAATTTCCTCCCTTTTTATACCATGTCACTTCATTACCTCTTTTGTTCCCATCATAATTACTACAGTTGCTAGAGGTCACCTAAAAATAAAACGTGACTAGGGGTCATAATATGCCCCTGGCACAGACAACCTATGAGCTTGTTTTTTACAGGAGTTCAGTTTCAACTTACTGTTTCCTGGCAACATCAGCTGGAAGCATGTTCCTAGTCCAACAGTTGAATAAGTTTTCAGCTGTTTCATCCTTTGTTGCTCCCCCTGTCTGATTGTAGGACACAAGGAAGTGACTGAGGGAAAACAAAAGCAAAGGAACGAGGGAGGATTGGAGGAATGGTTAAAAGGGGTTTGGGGTGGGGAGGTAAAAGGAAGGGGGTGTGAAGGGAAGGGTGGGCTTGTGATCTTCTGATTCTGGGCTCTTTTCACTCTTTTCCTGGAGGATGCACGTAGGCATAAGAGCACAGACAGCCCTTATCAGTAACTGGCTTAAACCCTTGGAGTGTCTGCAGATGGAGCCCAAGCATCTTGCCAATGAATCTGGTTTCAGTATCCACTTATCTTCATAACCCACCTATAACAAATAGGTAGACATTTATTTTGTATTAAATTGCTGCCAACAATTACACTGAAAAGGATCTTTATTTAAATCATTGTCTTTTTATTTAATTAGTTTGCTGTGCCAATCAAAGAGGCCTATGAATATTCTGGAGAGTGACCACGCCATCATAGCTAAAAATAACTGTTTCCTTGAAAATCAGATGCACATGATCTCCAGTGCTAGGAAAGGACATTTAACATCGCACAGGCTGAAAGACCTATCTCTGCCTGCATTTGCCTACCCTTTCAGGCCCCCACAGAGTTGTCCAAACCAAATCCTTTGGCCCATTGTCCATGTCCACACAAGAAAGCCACTTGGCCATGTTGGAAGGCCAGTGATTTCTCATGAAATCCCTAGCAGAATGTGTGCTTCCAGAGCGAGCGCAGGAATGCATCGCATGCAAATGTACCATGAAATAATGGCAGTTCCTCCACTGTCAGCTCTGGTCATTTGTCAGTTAAGGCTGTAACTCACAGCTAACCACAGAGACCTGTATTGGAATAGATGGGTGATGTCATACCTTAGGAATGCATGTCACAGCGTGTGTTGTGCATGTTTCATGTTTATATTAATTTGATCATGGGTGTATCTAGTCTAATAGCCATGTCAGTTTTTTCACATAAATCGCATATTGTTATTTCCTGATATTAAATTTGAAAACTTGACCACCCATGGTGTTAAACCCTGTGTAACTGAGGAAATGATGCATGAATAAGATCTCTTTAGTTGGTGTGAGAAAAAACAAACCATAGTGTGTGTGTGTGTGTGTGTGTGTGTATTTTGCACTAATGTAACAGATTCATACCACAGTGTGGCCTCTGACCCTAACAGGGTAAGATGTATGTTGTGTACATGGCTTCCCCAAAGACGACGCATGACTGTGGGTGGGCCACAGATCCTATGGGATCCATGAGAGAATGAGTTTTCAGTGTCCCAGGTGATTTGGCTCGGAGCCAGTGGTTCTACAGGGAGGGAAAAGAATTGTAGAGTTGGCCCATTAGTCATTGGACAGACAGGCAGACAGTAGAAAGGGAGGGTAGGGCATATTGGAGAGGGCATGTCTGGGGCAGCAATATCCAAAGGGTGGCATGGCTCCAATGTGTCCAATGGCTGGGTTGAATAGCAACTTCATGTCAAATTAATGAGTGTGAGTGGTTCACTTCCACGTCAAAGGACACATGCAACTTTTACATTCCAGTACACAACCGTGACTACGGACAAATATGGGACATGCCGACATGTGCCAAAACAACATAAAGACCAAAGACCTTTTGTTTTGAGTTCAGCCGTCATGTTGGCATCTCCACATGACTTTTATCAAACATTTAATCATTAATTCCCAGAAATCCTGTACCAAGACTTCAGTAAATGCACACAGGAAGCTTATGTTTCCCAGTGCAGGAGCTTTTCGGTCAGGATTTTACTTTTAAGTTTTGATTTTCAGCTGCTGTGTGTGGCTGTATCCGTTTGACGAGTGTAAATCCACTAAATATCAAGTAGAAAAAGGTCAAAAGACTAAAATGTTAACGGATTACAGTTGCCTGGTACTTTTTTGACATCCGACACTGGTGTTAACTCAGTCAGTTGTGTGCCAGCTCTCACTAGCTGCATGCCAGGAGTCAGCCAAAACAATGCCAATCCCCAAATCTGCACTCCATTTGGCATCTTGTTCCAGTCTGTACCAGTGTAGCACTGCTCCCCATTCGCTGGTGCCTGGTGCTTATGTAAGCCTGCCTGTACCTTCCTCCATGAATGAGGAATGGTCCTCATTTGTGAGACCCAGAAACAAAAAGTTGTGTGTTGAAGGCTTGCCTCTGATCTTTTATCCAGTAAATCCAGTCTTTCACCTATTTGACTCATTTGTTTCTACCATTTTTTCATCATTGCTTCTTCAGTGTTGCATCCAGCTGGTATCAGCTGGGCAAAAAGATCCATTCACCCATCCATGTATTACACACAAGATGACAAGAGTACTTGCTTAATGTTGAAATAAGGGGCAGGCAGAAGTATTGGAAGAGAAAAGGATCGAGGAGAAGGAGGAGAGCAAGATGCATTTTAATGCAGGATAACACTGCAGAGGCTGTAGTTGAGGAGAAAGATGTAGTGTAATGTGCAGGATAAAAAAAGGAAAGGGCAGACAGTAGGTGAATGATGCAGCTTTTTCTTGATTTGGTTGAAGTGTGTATTCAGTGTATTCAGAAGGGAGGGGATAAAACAGGAGCCTCTTTTCTATCTGATTTTGCATTTGGTACTAAAAGCATTGTGTAGTGTGGCAGATGTTGGGGAGAGAATTGAAATTATGCAGGCACAGATGTTTGAGAGACTGATCTGCGCATTGCTATGCTATTCTTCTATTCTGCTCCTCTGTCTCTCGTCTGCACACACACACACACACACACACACCAGCAGCAGCAGCAGCAGCCCGTCTCTTCTCACTACCGCCCCCCTCCTCCCTCCTCCTCCTCCACTGACCTACTTCCCGTTGCTGGGGATGAGGCGATGAGGTAGTGGGCTGAATGAGAAGTGGCAGCAGTATCTCCCTTTATCCCTGCCTCCCTCCCTTGCCTCCTTCTCATCTCTCTGTCTCTCTTTCTGTGCTCGGCTGCTCTTCCAGACCCTTCAAACACAGAGCAGCCACCAGGCTTCTCTCTCTCTGCTTCAGGGCTGTTGGTGTGTGAGTGTGAAAATACTGCATGTGTGCATGTGCTTACATCTGAATCCTGAGTGGGTGTGTCTGAATTTTGAAACGTGCAACATGTGACTTATATGGCTGTGCACGCACACTGCAGTGTGCTTGTTGCAACTGCATGTAAAGCAGGGAATCATCTAAAAGTGTGCGTTTTGCAGAAATTCTTGTCTGTCACGATGAACAGTCGGCAGTGACAAATGTCTACCAAACCTCTTCCTGCATCTCCCATTTTGACACACACAGATGGTTTCAATGAAGCACTAGCCTATAGAGGTCCAAGAACTTTCACTCTTCCAGTGATCGCTCCTTTTCCTGTGACTGCTAACACAGCCATACATACATACATCTGTTTCCCTGTGACGATCAGGGAAAAATAAGGAAGTCTGTGTGTGTGAGTGCATGTGTGTTCAGGTTTCCAAGTCATGAGTGTCGGATGTGTGACAAGTCACTGACAAAATCACTGACAAAAAAATATGCTACACCAGCACCTTTGAAATGGCCTCATTTACACAATGTATCTTGTCTGTAAGATATGCATTAACAAAAAATGATGTAAAAACAATTCATTTGTAATTGTAGGGGGAGGATACATGTTGGAGCCATTTCTTGACCAACAACAGTTTATTCACCTGCCCAGTACTTCTGTGTGGGACTTTTGGCTATGGTGCTACTGTAGTTGCCAGACATGACTGGTGAGCACAGGTTTTGGGTTTGCTCTCTTTATATGCATGATTACACTAAACCTGGCACCCTCTGTAATGACAAGCCTTTGGGAAGCTGCTGGTCACTGCACCAGGCTGTTAGCCAAGTAATAGTTCTAGTACTTAAATCTTAAGTTTAGTTTAATTTGGTACATTTATTTGTCTAGGACCGGGTGCAAAAAATGTTAAGGGTTAAACAATATACAGCTTTAGATGTTGATATGTATTTTATTTATTTATTTCTTCATTTTTTACCATGGACAGAGCATTGCAAGCTTTTTGCCCCTGCATCCAGTCTCAATGCTAAGCCAGGGTAACCATGTCCTTACTTAAGCTTTCATATCTCTCTTTCACAAAATGTACTTACAGAAAAATAAGTACAATGTCTCGGAAAGGGAAACCACAAATGTAGAGAATGAAGGGACAGAGGAGTAGAAAATGGGAAATGAAGATGATAGGGAGAGGAAGTACCAAGGAAAAATGACAGATGCTCTTGTCAGAGGGGGGTTGATGGAGGGAATGTCACTCCATTCACCCTGAAAGAGAAGATTAATGGAGATGACAGTGAGTCAGAAAGAGAGAGAAAGGGATGAAATAATGGGAGATAAGAGGGGCTCTCAGGGCACATATGGCAGTGGACATGGTCAGTTTAGGTTGTGTTTGTGTAGTGACTCCACCATGCAGAGAATAATAAAGAATGACAAAGGTTACACATGCACATAGTCAGTAATGTCCTTGCTTCCTTATATTTTCCTTTATATATAATATATACTGTATTTCAGTGTGTACATAGTGAATGTGTGTATTTGGATTCCTTGGCCTAGTTTCCATGGGCATGGACTGGAAGCAGGCCAGCAGGACTAGTGTTGAGTGAGGACTGGCCGCACGTGGGGCTCTGTGGGAGAGTGAAGATAGAAGCAGACACACACACGCATATATACACACAGACACTGGACAGGAGGTTTAGGTTGTGCTTTCTGCTGAATAGTTTTAAAACCCCTGCAGAGCAGCCTCTTTTCCATTAGGCTCCACCAGCTGTCCGCAACAATAACTAACTCGCCACCATAAAGATTTGGCACCAGCTCATACTTTATCTTATAGTGATAAAAACCATGAAAAGCTGTCACCGCTAATAGTACGAGGCAAAGCTTTTTCAAGTGTAAATGTATGGGGGGGGGGCTCCATAATTTCCCTCCTTGAAGTCAGCTTTTTTTTATTCTTTCATCTCCTCGTTTGGAAGTGCTGTACTGTTTCTTTTTTCCCACTAACTCACCCCTCAGTGACTGCAGTGAATCTGCGCCTATATAGTACATCCATGCAGTTTCCAGCATGTCAGCATGTCATACATAGTCACATCTGGTTTGATATAAGTTAATGCAGCATCTGTAACTTGTTGAGCACCAAACCTGATGCATATGTGACAGTTGTCTTAGATTGGTACCACTCTGCCACTGTTTGGGGAAACACTAATAATGGAAGGTTTAGACATAATTTTGAGACTAGGGCCTTTGCTGCTATTTCAAGATTGCTGGCAAAATAATTCTTACTTCTGTAGGTTTGTTTCTATAGGATCAGAGATGTGTATGCTTAATGTTGTAGGACAGTAAGAGAAAACTTTCTGGATGTAATTATATCATACAAAGTGAGAAGCAAGTGCAAACTCATTTGGTAAATTAATAACTAAAGCACAGTATAAGTATCAGAATCATCAGTCTTAAAGTGACACACACATCCATGCAGACTTTCATGACATTATTCTACTGCCTTCCTATGTTCATTCAAAACCAATATGAGGTCTGAGGCAGCCAAACCAATATGGAATCTTCTAAAGTTACAGTTTATTAGTGCAAATTTGTGTTACTGTCCCTCTGCCTTTGCTAACTGCTAACTGGTATACAGTTTCTGAGGCTCTGCATGGCCAGTGTCACCTCAGCTACCATGCAGATGCAGTATCAAATGTACCACACATACAAGCACACATATACAAGATGCCACACATGCTGTAATTGATTCAGCACACTGATGCAATGGCTGTGAAACAGGCCCCATATTTGAAGGTGATTATATAGAATAATTTAAGGTACAATACGTGTAAGAAAATAAGTCAAGTAATGGTTGCACACGCATTTCCATGTTCAAAAATACCAGAGAAAACTTTGGTGGCTTTTCATTTAAAATAGCCTCCAGTTCACTCGTTGCTGTGCACAGCTCTGCTCCTTCTGCCTTGAGAGGGGTGGCAGATTCAAGGAAGCGGAAAAAGCAAATGAGCAAAAGACGAAAAGGGCAAAATGGAAATGTGGTGTTTTCTCTTTTCATTTTTTCCCCTTTAAGCTCCTGTTGAGGGCCCAGCGCATTCATAAAGAATTTACCATCCGGCTATTTTTAGACGGCGCAGTGAGAACTCCTACGCTGAGCAAATGTGTGAGAGAGTGATGGCGGAGAGTTGTGCTCAGTCAAGATGTAGTAGATTGTGGCTTCATGTGGAAACTGAAGTCATAAACTTTCACAGCCATATTAAACAGATGGGTGCAAAGCTCTAGCCATTACTTAAGGCTTGTTTGGTTATGTACAAATATCAACAAAGCTTTTTTAAACCTTTCTGCGTTGGTCTTGGTTCTGTGTTCTCTTTGGAAACTTCATGGACATTTTTATTGTATTTGACATAAATGGCTCCAAAATTGATTTCTTGGTCAAATATTTCAGCTGGATGTGCACGTCCATGGTATTTGCATAACAGGCTTGAAGTCCATTCATTCACAAATGCAGAAAAGTTTTGCATAAAGGAGAGTTTTAGCAACTGTGTGAGTTGTTGTGGGTGTACGCTCACATTGTGGAAGTGTGTGTATGCCGGACATAATATAAGAGAAAAAGAGTGTATTATTCATACAGCGAAGACCACCCATATCCTTTTCGTGGCATTGAGGAAATCCTCCAGGGTGTCTTGGCCCATTCAGTCCTCTGCTCCTGTTGTAGTGGTTGTCATTCATTACTGTCCATATACACATATACATATACACAGTGTCTGCTCCATTGGAGGAGTGAGGACACTGCTGGGTCAGCTCCCAGAGCATGTCTACGCAAACAACACACACAGATACACACTGCATAGGCACCATTGTACCTCAAAGACAAGAGGTTTCTTTGTAGAGTCTCAAGAGCAACCGATGTCAAGATGAGGATATGATGGCAGCCCCCGCTGCCTCTGTGCTCTCTTGCCTACACAGCAAGAACATCTCTACCCTGGCACAGGTTCATATAGACACAATGAAGGGAATAAAGAATATAAAATGAACCGTTACTAATAGTCTTGCATTTGCTACTTCCTTCTTGGTGATGGTAGTGCTTTCTGTATTGGTATGGCCTCAATGCTGAAGCATTTCTGCAGCTGTTTTTCCAAGGACTGCTTTTTAATCATTATGTATTTCCAGTGCTGCAGTGTCTTCTTGCTTGTATTTTCTTTTGATGAAGACTCCTTAAGCACCATTTTCCTTTGTTTGGCCACAGTGGCTGTTGCTGCTCATGTATCTTCCTGTATTTTTTTCCAAACAAACTTGGGCTGCTGGAAACATAAATTGCTTTGCTTCCTGTGTACTACAAATAATTCTTTCCAAGGAAACATCGACCAGAAACTGGGTGTGTAGATAGACTGAGTCTCCGTTACTCTATATTTTTGCTTTTTTTTTGTTTTTTAGTACTGTACTGTATTGGATGCAATGTGACATTAAACATGGCTGATAAATTCTAAGTCATTCTTAATAATACCTGGGAAACTAAACATGTACCAGATGGCATTGTCTCTGTGTAACCTTTTCTGTCCTTCTGCTCCTCTGTTCCAGATCATGCCCCCTAGATAGCAGCCTCATCCTCCTCTCCACTCCCCCTCCCTGCCCTTGGCCCCTTCCTCTACCTTCCTGGTCCAGCGCCACCACTGCCACCTGTGTCACCACAGCAATCATGCCCCCCAGGAAGAGGACGCGGCCGGGCCTGGGCTTCCTGTGCTGCTTTGGCAGCAGCGAGCCCCCAGAGATCAACTTGAAGGATAGTGTGCCCCTGCAGCTGCTAGAGTTCAGCGCCCCCATGCCGCCCGCTGAGGAGCTGCATGCGCGTTTCTCCGAACTGGTGGTGAGTAAACATGGAGTAATCTTTTTTTTTTTTTTCTTTGGGGGGGGCTTTTTGCCTTTATTAGATAGGACAGTGAAGAGAGACAGGCAATGCACGGAAAGAGAGTAGGGGAGTGACATGCAGCAAAGGTACAACTGGATCGGGAGTCAAGCCAGGGACTCACTGCTCAGGGCACTAGGGCCATGCTGGAATATTCCCTAACCATTCAGCTATCGCCCCACATGGAGCAATGTTAATATATAGTTGAGCAATCTGGTTCTAGACTTGGGCTTAACTCTTAACAAGAAAACATATTGAAATTTGATTTGTAGTAACAGAGTGTCTTGTTAATTTTGAGATATGGACTCATAAAACCTTCAGTTGTTTCAGTAGTGGAGCAGAATGCAGTTTTGTGCTGTTGTGAATTTTGCACTAAGGAAAAAATACTAAAATTAGTCATCAAACTGAAATTCTGCTCATTAAAGCTGAAAACACTAGAAAAATATATGAAGTTGGCTCAAAACTGTGTTTTGGTACTATATAAATCCTGGAATTTTCTTTTTCCCCAGTGCTGAGCAGCCCAATTCTTCTCTATTTGGTAGTTGCTCATTGTCTCGACCAAATAGGATTAGGGACAGGAATTTGAAGGGATTGGGTCGTGCGGAGAGCGTCTTGATGGTTCGGATGAGGCCATGCCCCAACCCCACCACTAGCACTCCATTCAACAAATCCAGAAGCCCATCTTTCCCAATACATGCAGCCCACCCATTTTCTACAGTTCCCATCTCGTGCACAGATCGCGCTTGTTAGCAAAGGTTGTTGGTCTGTACCAGTGCCAAACTGGCATGGCTGTGTTGGCATGTGCCCATGGTGCAGAGAGGGATCAGGGCACAGCTGTCAGAAAGGAGAAGTCTGCTGTGGGTTTACAGCTGCCATGCAAGCTGGTTCTGGCTTTGCTGGAAGAACAGGGCTTTGCTGTTTCTGTCTCTCTGTTTGCTCAGTTCCTGTCTCTTGGTCTGTTTCGGTCCTGTCTGTCTCCATCTCTGCGTTTCTATCGTCTCCTTCAACCTCAGATTTCCTGCCTCTCTCTGTCTCCGTCTGCTTCTCTCAACAATGTGTTCAGCAGCATTGCTACAGGACTGCTTCTGGCGCTGATGAGTCTTAGTCTTGGGGAATGCTAAACTTCACTGCCTGCAGGATATATCACTCCTCCAACTGTCAAAATCAATTCTAGAGATTAAGTGAAATTCCATTTGTGATAGGAAATTATTCACTGTTATCAAGGCAGATGTTTTCCCAGTGGGAAACCTTCCCCCTTTTTCCAGCTAATTGACCTGATTTGACCCTAAATTTGCCGTTTAGGCTCCTCAATAATCACTGGTAATGCACAAGCCATTAAACCTCATATTTATTGGCTTGATTAGAGAAAATTAAAAGTTAGGATTGTAGCAATCAAATATTGATTGCTTCAATCAGTGTTCCTAGACCGGAATGACATAATGCCCTTTTAGCTGTGTAGCTTAGTTCTGAAGGACCAGCAGGCTGCTACTTGACATACTTGATGCCCCATGCTGTCTGAAACAAGCTTCCATGAATTGGACATGAAGAAAACTTTTAGAAAAATAAACAAAGACATGTATTGCTGGGATAAAAACAGAAACATGCTTGTCATATGGCAGTGCTTAGCCAAATTACAGCAGTCCTCATGGTTGAGAGGACTGAATGACCCACAGCTTATTTTGGGGTAAATATCTGAGCCGACAATGAAACTGACACAGATGCATGAGCTGAGGAAAAAGAGGAGCAGAGGGATTCTTCCCTGATCTCAAAACCTCTTGACTTGCAGCTTTTCGACCCTGGAGAGAAAGAGGATTTGGCATTTTCTCGTTGGATCCGGGCCCTTCCACATGTTGTGAATAGATTATTCTTAAGATGGTCGTTGGACGGCTGCATCTGATGGTGTCGTTCACAAGCTTAGATATTTTGTCTTTGGGGTAATGTCTGTGTTGGACTCGGGTTCATCTGGTCTCTGCTCTACAGCAGAATTTCAGCACTGAATGCAAATCTCATACTAGAAAGTTTGAAAAGGAAAAAATGATGTTCCAGTTAGATGATCACTCAACCTGTGACAGTTTGATTCATGTCTGCTTTGATTGGATGACCAGTGCACAAACTGCTTCTACCTAACGATGGTCATCTGGCCAAGCCATTGGTCCTCCACATCTGTTTTACTGATCCTGCAGCCGACATGCTGACACATTTGACCAGTCGTCCAAAAATCTGTACAACTAGACCTCGAGCAGTCGCTTAGTCTGGACACACTGCTTGTAACACAAGCAGAGAGTCGATGTAGGGAGGCAAGGACCTGTGCCACAGGGGAGGAAATAAAGAAAAATAAGGAATAACATAACATAGTGAGTTTCCATAGAAACGGGAGATGAAGATTATTGTTATGAAAGCCTTTCCTGAGGAGGAGAATGAGACTCAATGGAGCCTCTGGTGTGGGAGCGACAGATCTGGGCCAAACGGAGGAGTAAACCACCTCCACGTGTCTTCATGTCTGTAATGGGGTCTTCCACTGTGTCTAGAGACTGCACAGAGCACACTCAGCTTACACTGTTAGTGGAGGAAAAGACTTAGAGCTGCCTTGTCTGAGGAATATTATATGAAAAATTGTTTGCCACAAAATCCATAGCTGTAACTTGTCTGATATACTGTGGCTGTTGTCTGGAATACTAAATGGAATATGTGATATGATGTGTACTATCCCTTTTTTGGAAGATCACCTACTTTGGATGATATAGGTAGAATACAAAAAAACAGACACATTACTATATCAAGGTACAACTGCAAGTTATGGTGCCTCAGAGCCACAGTCTCCACACCTGTTGTCAATTCATTGGATGAGTTCTTGAATGTATAACCTTTAAGCAACCTCTACTAACTCTGCTACTTTGTGCAAAACACAGGAGCATTTAATAAGTGATGTAGTAATGCAAAAGAGATGACTTATTGTCCTTGGTGTGTAGCTCACAAAACTAGAATAGAATAAGCATGTGTGGGATCCATCCTTGGTTCCCCTGTGTAAATACTGCCAAATTTGCAACACTTCATCCTAGAGAAAGTCTGAAGAATAAACCTGGTTCCAAGTCTGCCATAACCCTATATGAAAGCCTCCTGTGCCTGATAATGAATGTTACAAACCCATGGAAATGAACCTGGAAGCAATCGCCGCTGATTTGGACACAAACAAACACCACATCAGAGGGGCTAATGGATCGCATCAGTTAAACTACACATTTGCATCTGGCTGCAGAATTTCCTGATAGCAAATGTACTGTAGTTCTGGATTCTGTCCTTTGGATCCGGGTGCAACAGTTTCTTTCCACCAATTCTTCAAGTCTCGCATGCATACTTGATATATAGGCCATGTGTGAAGTTTGGCAGTTTGTTTTAAGAACAGTGAGCTTTATTTTGTTTATTAATGCAGTTCCTTGCTAATAGCATTTCATCAACAAATGTGGAGCTGCTCTCATATTTAGGTATTTGAAAATAGGTTCTGCCCAGTCAATTGAGTATTTGGGTTCTCGCTGGTGGCAGCTTGGTAAACTAAATGCATTTTTTTTTTTTCTTCAAAGAGAAACCAAAGTGTGAGGTTGTTTGGGGACAACTAGACAGGCATTTACAAGTTTCAACTGATAGCAATAAACACATTGCGTTTACTGCTGAAAGATCGGCATATGGCCACAATGTGTTGACACATTTGCAAGATTCTGAACCCAACTACACAGTGCCACTGAACCAACACAGTCAAACATTTTAAAAAGAGAGAAAAGTAAACACAAAAAGACAAAAGTGCCAAAGATTTAGAGGCACTCAAGGGGTGGAGAAAGTGCTGTGAAATAGAACTGAATGCAGTGGCTCAGTTTAGACTTCAGTTGTGAGGAAAGAAAGCTGCCAAGCCTGACTCAGCATCTGCATGGCATTATTTGTTTGCATACAGCACAGGTAGCAAATGAATCTTCTCGTCAGTGTTTCTCCAGTTACTAAAAGGGAAAATCCGGTCTTTCACCCATCTGCAGCAAGTTGAGATGAGAGAGGATATAATGTACAGCATATTTAGCCAAATTGGCGCAACTGAATCAGGTCTACTAGGCCAACATCTGGCAAGTACAGCACTGGCAGACATCAGATTAGTGTGTGTGTTCTCTTTGCCTTCCTCTCTGCCCTCTTTTTCTATCTGCTTTATTTGTCTCTTTCCCTGTGTGGGAGCCTCATTCTTTCTTTCTCTGTCTCGTAATTTGGGACAGTTTTAATCCAACCACTCTGGGCGGTGGTCCAGCTGTCCAGTGTCAGGCACTGCATCTGTGCGCCACAATTTTTAATGGCGTCCACTCCATATAACTCCCAATCACTGTTTTTAGTAGCATGTAAATTATGTTCTCAAAGCACTGAAGGTAAAATTATCCTTTCTCATTTGAAACCTCAAATGTTTCCAGGAAAACCGGACTCTTTAAAACATAAATTGTGTCCTAATGTTCCCTCCACTGTGACTTGAGCCGGACGCAAATCAAAAATGTGTTGTGTAACAGGAGGGAATGGAAATGTTCTCCACCCTCTGAGCCATTGGGAGTGAGTTTCCTCCAGTGTACACCCTGGGATGCACCCTCTTTCCTTTCTTTTTTCCTCTCTGTCCAACCCTTGCATTTGTCTGGCTTCCCATTTCTAATGCTCTCTTCCTACCTCTGTTGTGAAGCCAGTTCTTTCTGTCCTGAGCCAAACTTATCGTGGAACTGGTCAAGCCTTATTTGGATGAGGCAGTGGGCTAGCAACGGCTACTGACTGACTCATCAAAGAGAGGATACTATGACTCATCTGAATGTTGCAAAGTGGTGTGAGCCCTGTGACTGTTTGTAAGCGGATGTAAAGCGGCTAAATTCATTCTCACCATATCTTAAGAAGTTGGAGTCTTGGTCCTTTTTTTTGGTTGTGGTAAATGACTCAGAGACTGCCTTTGCCTTGTGAAAAAACCTCCAGGAATAGCTGTGAGGTTGGACCTGATGCAACAGGCACAGACACACACACACACACACACACACATACACACACTCGAAGAGAGACTCACTGAATCTCGTTTGGGTCAATAATGGCAGCTACAGCTTCCTGTGAGTCCCCTGGAGACCTCATATGACTTCCTGCCATCTTGCCTGTCTTTCCTCTGCCTTCCTGCTGTGTCCAGAGACTCCTGCAGGATACATATACAGTGTATGTCTGCATGTTTGTGTCAATGCTACGTCAGACTGACCCTCTCAGCTAGTATTGTACACTTCACATGTGGTAAAGACATTCATATTCAATGTGGAAATACCACTTCATGGACACACATGCACACGAAAGGGTGTCATTCCTGGATCGCACACATTTCCCATCGAGGTGGAAAAATCTTCTGACCACGTTCTTGTTCTCTTCATTCAATCACACTTACTCACTCAATGACCCCTTGTCTTCCTGTCAGCTTTGATTGCTCTCTTTATTTCAACACACACACAGACACTTGCATATACACTGATTAGCAACATAACTGAAACCACTAACAGATGAAGTGAATAAAATTGATCATCTTGTTACAATGCAGTGTTCTGCTGGGAAACTTTGGTTTCTGGCATTCATTCCCTCACTGGTCAGAACTGTTTTGGCAGTATGAGATGAATGCCAGGACCCAAGGTCTCCCAGCAGAACATTGCATTGTAACAAGATATTATGCACTTCATCTCTCAGCGGTTTTAAAGCTGTGGCTGATCAGTGTATGCAGAAACCACTGTCCTGACACTTCTTCACCTGTCCACTCTGATTTGTAACTTCTGCCCCAAAACTATCCTCCCTCTCGTTTTTGTGCCAAAATGTGACCAAATTGTGACCATTTATGATCGTTATCATGACAACAAAGGTCTGGTAGACTATGCCTAGCACTGACATGCTCCTTTAGGCTGCATATGGTTGTTTACTTTGGAGGACATGTTGCTGCCTCCACTCTTTTCCCCATGCACTTAACCAGCCACCCCCTGGTGTAGATGAATGATGATGATGATGAATCTAAACAGCAGTAGCAGATATTTAGATTTTCCCACATTGTTCTGACTTCACTCCCATGCTTCATTGTAACTCAACCCTCTCCCTATCTTTACACTCTTTCCATATGGTGTGAATGCATATTTTAAATCTCCCACAGACATGTTGTGTCATCTGCCGTCTGTTCTGTCATGCAAATTTATTTATGTGGCCATATAAGCCATGATGTCTTCATCATCATAATCCCTCGGGGATAACAGGGCACTCCTTGCGTTTGTTAATCATACTTACTTTCACTTAAAAGATCTTAGGCAAAAGATAAATGTTGGCATTCAGAGGACTAATTTTCAGAAATACACATATTTTTTGTGCTTCCAAGATTATAATAAGAAGGTTGATCAAACACATGCTTGTGCATTAATGACAGATGTAGTCTAGTCAAGAAGTCAGTGGAAGGACTCAAGTGGCCACAAACTGAGGCAAATATACGACTGCATAAGTTGACAGTGTTTAAAATTGAGTGAAATGACTGTACTTTTAATGGAACTTCATGAATCTTCTTAATAAACCTAAAGAAATAAGGGCAAACAGGAATGACTGGAGGGAAGTAAATGGTCATTAATTAGCTAATGCCTGAGCAGTTGGTAAATTAGCATATAAACACAAACGAAAAGCCAAGTAGGCAAGTTTGCACAGGTAAGGCACGACAAAACCTGATTTGATTTTTGTCCGAACACACCTTTACCATCACTGGTTATCACCATGTTGCATGTTGTTTGGTTAAGGGCTAAAAGCCACCTCTTATTCTAAGCTAGACTGATGTCAGATTCATACTCATTCCAGCTCCGCACTTAGTGCGCAGGCACAGGACTTAACATACTCACTCTTGGAAGGAATATATTAAACACAGTCTCATTCCCATGTGTCTTTAATTCTGCAGAAAATGACAATAATTTCTACTTTGCACCTTGTACATTTCTAGTATTGTGAAGGTCCAGTAAAATTACATTGGATACTGAATGTAGTAACTTTAAATTCCTTTCAAATGTGTGTATCAGGTAAATTTGTAATAGAAAATTAGTTTTCATTTGCTGTCTGAGCTCTCGCTCTCTCTCCACTATATCTTTTGTTTTATCTCAGCACATTCGAGAAGCCCACCGGTCTTGAGAAACAGGAAATTGAGTGACAGAGAAGGTCAGTCAGTCTGCAGCGGAGATGACCGTCAAAGCTTGAAGCTGTGACGTCCCTTTTCTAATTTCTAACATTATTTGACCAGCAGTTCTGGATGAAATATAAAAGAAAGGTTTCAGAGGCTTTAGGTATGTATTTTTCCCCTCTCAAGCAGCAGGTGTAACAATATTAGCTTTGGTTTATGTGAATTCCCAACTGGAGCGTGCTGGTGTAGGAGGACGGGGGCACATCAAGAGAGGGTTTTACACAGCAAAGTGGAAAGTGGTTTTGGTTTTGTTTTGTAAGACTGAGAGAGGGACTGGGTATTTTTTGGGTGTTACCATGGTCATGAGGCGAGGCCATGTGATGCGGATGTGGTATTGAAGGTGGAAGAAAATGGTTGGATATTGCATAACTGGAAAGTGAAAAGTCTTCTGGCTGGTATGACAGGAACATTCCTCCACCCGCCTGATGTCCTCATCCTCGACTTCATCCTTCTTTTCCCATTTCTCTGACTCGAGGGCAGACTGGTACCTCCTCCTCTACCTGAAAATAACTAATGAAACATGCAGTTGGCATTTTTTAATCTCTCAAGCCCTTTACCCACCCTGCTACCCCTTTCCTGTTTTTTCTTTTCTTTTCTTGCTTCCATAGTTAAGTTTAACATTATTCTATTCATAAACCTTAAAGCCTTATGTAATAACTAATCCATTTCTAAATGGAATTCATAAAAAAAGGTTAGGTAACATGCTCCCTTTAACTGTAGCATGCACATGTTGCAGACACCTAAGTCCTCACGTATATTGTGCTCTCATATAACTCCCCTCCATATAAGACCTTAAATTGAGAGGCTTGAGGAGTAGCGGGGGGGAAATAGAGAGAACATGAAGGAGCGTAGAGATCAGCTATTGGGCTCAACTCCCATCTGGTTCAAATCCAGGGGTCTCATTCACACTGATTTCCCCACCAGCTCCCAGTATCAGCTCCTCCGAACAGCAGTAGCTTAGAGTGCAGGGCTGTGACCCGGTGACCAGGCGACAGGCCAGGGACGATCTGGATTCTAGGCCTCTGTTTCTTAGCTCAAGGATGTGGAGAAAGGATTGTGGTCCAAGCCACAGCTGAAATCTGTGAAGACTGAAATCTGTGAAGACTGAAATCTGTGAAGACTGAAGTGCAGAGAGTCAGAGGGTTGACGTTCAGCTGGCACATGATGGCTGGTTTCTTGCTTGACAGTCAAGACCATACAGGGTCACAAATAACAGCAACATGCACTTATTGTAGTATGTAATGTAGACCCTGGATGATCAGCTCTGGGTGTGAGTCACAAATAATATGTTTTTTTAATCTGTCGAGATGAAAAATGGTTTGATCAAAGACTCCAGAGCTTTATTCTGGTTTCAATCTGAAATAGCCCCCCTTGAAGTTTACACCCTTGAGATTTTTCCTTTTTGTTCCCAAACCACTGTAAAGCTGCTGCTGGTTATTCCACTGAAAGGACTGGGTGAGAGATGATGTCATTCTTCATAGTGTCGGATACTCGGAATGTGGGCCACCTCAGCCCACCCTGTCCAGCTGAATGAATGAAAACAAATCCTGTGAATCTACTGGACGGCTTAAAGGGGCCCCACCTCTGGCACCGGTAGCCATCTTCACTCTGGGGGGCCCAGGGGCCCAGCACTTCTGGCTGACGTCATGGTAGCAAAACCATTATGATGAGATTAGTGTGAGCTTGTACACAAAGCTGTGGCACTATTGCATCTCACCCTGTTCTCTAATATTTTTTTTGTGCTCATCCATTTCCAGAACCAAATAACTGCCTTTCTCTGCTTTATTCAACACCTTCCTCTTTTTTTTCTATCAATGCATCTCTCTTTCTTTAACTCTGATTTATCCATCTCTCTTTTCCAAGGCTTTACTTTTCCTCCCTGGCACACAGAGACTCATTTCCTGGGTTCATATGCATTTCAAAAGGTGCAGGAGGCTCCTTGTACCAAGCTGAAGAATTGAGAAGAGCAGCGGGGTGAATATAAAAACACTCCTCTGTAGTCTGTGGGGACCAGCTCACAGTTAGGTAGTGGGAAGGTTGGACAATCAGATGGCAAATGGCTGTATAAACCTGACTCCACCACTGATATGTAGTCATTGCTTAAATGGTTTGTTCTGTTTTGTTACAAAACAACAAGGACTGTGGGACTGTGTCCTGAGGGACTGGTAGATTATATTCTCTTCTCTCATAGTCATTGCTCTAAATGGTGCTTGGGTATTATGTTTATTTGTCATGGTTTTTCTTAAGTTATTGTTTTTTTTGCACATGTATTCTAATTGGTAAATTGAATGTATGATTAAAAAAATTGTGGCTTTTAATCATGTGGTTTAAAATGAATGTCAATAAAACAACCTTCCTTGTCGTTGTAGGATGAACTGGACCTGACGGATAAGAACAGGGAGGCCATGTTCGCTCTGCCCGATGAGAAGAAATGGCAAATCTACTGCAGCAAGAAGAAGGTGAGTTGGCCTCCGCTGAACTTTACTGTACACCAGCTCTATTCTCTGGCTGGCCCTCTGTTGACTGGCTGCCTGAACCCACAGTTGAGAGCTAAACTATCAGCAATGAATGTTGTTGAGGGGCAGCCTCTTACCAGAACCCATTTTGAATCATCTCAGCCACACAGTCAGCCCCCTTTCCAATATCTCATTTCTCCACTGATGTAAACATGTGCTCATATTATGCCGGCTACATACTGCACAACGTTTTCGGCAGGCTGTAATATGTGGGATGTTGTATGTACACACACGTGTAAACAACGCACTCCCAGCTCTTGTTTCAAGGCCCTCAATTTCCAAATCTCCCTCCCCACATTGGAGAAAGCAATTTCCTCATGCTGCTTAAGAATTGTCAACATACCATGGGAGCACTAGAACATTCTGGTTAGCCCTCTCTTTCACCCCTCTCCCCTCGCCAAAACATCTCTCGTTCTCTTCGTACCCTTCAGCGTGTCTCTCCACAACAACTCTGGTCTCACTTTGTGGTCGCATATTCACCAGGAAATGACATTGTGCTGGGAGAAAAAGGGGAATTCGGCCCCCCTCTCTCGCTCAATAGCAAATTGAATAAATAGTCATAAACCCTCCCTTGTGTCTCTTTGCTAATTTGTTTGTTGGCTGAGGGTTTTGGGTTGGAAGGAGGACGAGGATCAGACCCCTTCCTCCACTTTCTGAGGCATGCAGGCTCAGCTTAGCTGATGTGATATGCTCTGACAACCTTTTTAAAAAGGGAGTAAACACACACTGCTTTGTGTGTGTGTGTGTGTGTGTGTGTGTGTGTGTGTGCACTCATGTGTGCGCACCTGCATGTGTAAAACTTTGTACTTGTACTCAGGCCAGTATTGGGTTACTAGGAAAAAGAAGAGCAGTGGAATTGTGGTATGTTTAGAGGGATGTCAAGGCGAGGATGGAAGCTGGAGCACCACAACAGTTTACAATGAAATGGAATACGGGTTAAAATAATACAGGAGGCAGATATAATCTTTCTTTTAATACATTATGATAACCGTAGGACTTTCAATGTGCTTTGCCCCTTGAATACATTGCATAGTATCAAAGGGGACTGAATTGTTGGGATGTGTATTTGCACATGTGAACCCACATAAAAGGCCTAGGTTCAATAGTACTCTCAATATCAGTTATTGAATATCTTGGTGAGGCAACCACAGATGTTTATGAGGACTCTTTGTGCTGTAGTAAAAGGTAGCGGAAGCAGATTTTTGGCAATGGCCTGGGCATATTGGAACCGAAATGGTTTTCAGTGTGCACCAAAGCTGGGTTCAGAGGTAGGATATATTAGTTTGTCGTTCCTCCCCCATCTCTCCCAGTCAAAAATCATTTCCTCTAAGACTAAGGTGAAAAAAAAAAAACAGTCATGTGTCTCAGCCAGGAAATGGAGAGCAAAACTGGGGTAACAGTGCACAGCGGAAAGCCGGAGGAAAAACCAAACAAACCCCTCATTCATGGATAAAAGCGGTGTAATGGAGAATGAGGAAAAAAACAACTGCCGTGCAGGATCGGATAATAACCTGTATGTCTGTGTGTGAATATGTGGGCAGGAAGGCATGAATACTGTCCTCACGTGCAAATACACACTGACATGAATACTTAGGAAAATGCGTATTTACAGGTTATTCAGACATAACACACACTCACACAGAGCACACAGTACTTGCCCTGTGTTCCTGAGAATTACAGCATGACAGTGATTTGAATTGAGAGCAGAGGACAGCAGAATTTCCCTCAGCCGTTCCTGTCAGCGACAAACACTGGTTCCCTTGTTTCCTCCAGCCAAGCGACTGCTCCAGTTGTTGTGGTTAGATAACACTTGGAGGGAGCCGCTCAGGGCATGACAAAGGGACAAACTAACTTTGTTCACCTGCAAAACAAACCGGCCAACACATTTACCACAAACCACTTAACCATTGCTAATTCCATTTTGCTGTAGTCCAGACAAAACAATAATCCTGTATTCCTGGTGATTTTTACATTTTCACATAAACTAAACAACTAAATGCTTCCTTGTAGGCTGAGAAAATTCTCCTACTTAAGTTAATAAAACCACTCAAATGCCCTTCTTCACAAATTGACATTTCAGATACATAGTTTTCACCAGAGCCACAAAGACTTATTCAGTTGGTCTAAACCAAAATGGCCTCCTAGCATTTTAGAAAATAGAATTCAGGGGCGGAACAACACCAAAACAGGCTGACAGATGCACTACCCAGTACACTTATGGCTAATGTGTTAGCCCACCGTTATGGCTAATGTGTTAGCTATTAACTGGCTACATACACTGGCACAGAGCAACATTATTATCCAACTGGAATTTGGTTTTTGGCCACCTGTTGAAATTTAACACTGTCTAACACTCTTCTGTACCACTGGTTTGGTGCCCCAGAAGTTCTGGGAAAATATCTGTTGTTAGCTTGCTAGCTGTAGACTTCCTTCCAGCTAGGTGCTAATTTTATCTGTCTACTGTTTGTTTCTGGACAGCCAGTGTACAGTGGTTTTATCAGACCGTGGCTGCTGAAAAAGGCTGTCTGCTGCTGCTTGAAATAAGGTTCATGAGAAGTCAGACAGAATCACGCTAAATGTGCCTATGGTACCAGAACAAGAAGATTGGAGAGGCTAAAACCACAGTAAAGTGGCTAACTGGTGAGTTAACTTTGACATTAAGAATCATTTGGTTCAATGGGCCTCATGCACGAACCAGTATTTAAAATGTTCTCTTGAGTATGAACAAAATTTACGAGTGGTATATACATGTGGTATGAGTCATGACCAAATAGACCATAGGCTGTTTTCACCAGAAGAAAACACACTTGCTTCACTTAAGAATAGTGACTTAATCACAATGAATTTGCCAACATGGATTTAATTTAAAAATATTTGTAACAAACTTAATGCAAAATGAATATTCTGTTCACCATGTCAACTTCATCATCATGGTTTGCCAATTTACTGAGAGATTTTTTTTTAGGTTTTAGTATTTTTATTGGCATATTTCCTCACAGCAGATTATACAGTTCAGTAGTTGCTGGAAAATTATCATACTCCAGCAGATGCCCCAGGGTCTTCAACAGTGTATCATCACCTATTGTAGGCTGTAATGTTCTCTAGTGTAATATCTTGGTGCTTGTTGTCCCATTGACCGCCATATGTATTAGTCATGAACAACTTAGCTTTAGAAAGACGTGCATTAAACATGTAGTCACAGTACAGGGCTGCTCCAGTTACATGTTCATGGTGTTCAGATGTACTGTTAACATTTTCTAATTGTTTCTGGGTCTAATATGAGTCTGGCAAATTTGTTATTTTTTCTTTGCTGATTTCTGACAGCAGGACTTGAAGCAGAGTCAAATTCTTTTTACTCTTGCTATGACATTTTTGTGAGTGAATCTCTCCCACAAAAAATTGTAAGAGGCAGCCTTATATGGCAATTTTAGGGGAATTGTGATCAGATCATCTCCTCATGAACAGGTGGTATTTATCAGTCTGAAAAATGCAATTTAAGATAAGTTTGTGGAGTTGAGAGTTTGGTGAATCTGACTTGGAACACTAGTATGAGAGAATTATAAGAGAAGAGAATTGTAGGACAAGAATACAAAAATGTGCTTGCATCAGGCCCACTGTTAATATAGAAATCATTGCATCATTAATACCCCAACATAAAAATTCAGACTTAGTAGCTTTGTGTAAAAATAGCAGTTTTTGATTCTTTATTAGACACTGGACCTTTTACAGTGTCTAGCTAATACCAGTCAGCAGTTATATAAGGGAACTAGCATATGGTCTCTGTGTACCATGACTACCTAGAATATCTTGTGGAGGCCTTCAGATATTACATAAACTAACTGTATCTGCACTTCTGATCTCAGCCACCCAGCCTCAGCCAGGGGTGTTGGCTGTCTGTATGTGTATGTGTATGTTTGTCTGTCTGTGAGAAAGACAGATAGTGCACTTCATTCTTCTCTTCTTCATTCTCTCCAAGTGAAACGGAGATGGCATGACTAAATCTTTATACGAAAATATTGCATCTCTGCCTGTGAGTGAGGGTGGCTGCGTGTGTGTGTGCATGCGTGTGTGTGTACATGTGTGTATGCTTGTTTTTGAAAGCATGACTAGCATCCAGCAGCCCCCAGGTGGAGAACACGATGTAACATCTAATAACTCCTGATAATCGTTCAGTGCTAGGAGGCAAACAGGTCTCCTGACTCACATTAGTAGCGCTCCACTACAAACACACACACACACAAACACACACACACACACACACACACACACACACACACACTATGTTTTCAGCCCATGATCACACAATATGGTCCTTTATCAGTCTCTAAACACTGACAAAACTAGCACTGATCTGTTATCTACTGTCCTAAATTTCCTTAAAAAGAGGATTTTCTGTGTATCCGTTCTGCTGTCCAAAGTCCTCCATCCACACATTATCCTCATCTCAGATGCTGCAAGTGGAATGCTACTGCTTAACACGAGCTGGGTGGTGGCACTACACATTGCCCTGTCCTAAAGTGGCAGAAGCATATGTCTTCAATTATTAGCCACATGTGCCCTATCCCCATCACTTAAACTAATGTGACCCCAGGCAAAGAGCTTGTGTAATGCTAGCTACCTGTAAGAGATGGTGAGCATTACATAATCTTCCAGAATTCAATATCCTGTCCATTTCCTGCCTCTCTAGGTGAGACTTTATATCCCGGCTTCCATAGATAAATATTCCCTGCAGAGAGGTTGGCTCTTTGGAATGTTGGACAATCCCCCCATTGCACAGACAAGAACATTGTGGTTTCGACTTAAATGACAACAAATGCATCTCCAGTGTCTTGCTGTGCTATCATAGTTGCTGGATAATCCATGTGTTATTTTCTTTTCTGTACACCGGAGTTACAATGTGAAGAATTTGACAGATGCATTTGGAATATTTCACAACATTTATACCTTTGTTTCTGGACAAAAAGAAAAAGAATAGTAGCAAATCCTGTCAAGTGAGAGTCAAGGAATGTTTGATATTTTTTCACTATTTTTGCTTGAAAAATGAACTGATTAATCATCAGAAATGTTTTTTTTATTACTTTTTGTTGATTAACTTAGTGAATTGATTTGAACACAATTTGAACACACTGGAGCATATATAATCGAAAATATGAAGAAGCCCAGAGGAGTCTTGCTCTTGTTGATCTGCAAAATAACCGCTACATGTTATTTAAATAGTGACTACACAAAATTCAGTTCTTTTTCTCCAAGCTGTTTTTTATTTCTTGGCAAATACAAATTCGTCTAACTGGGCCTTTTTCTTTTTTAAATGCAGTCTTTTGCAGTTGGCTTCATTGTTCATAGTGGTCCTTGAATATAGGGCATTTCATCTCGTATTGTGCTGCTTGCCGGTGCTGTCATGGTTTTGGACGGACATGGAAGTCTCCACATCACAGTCAGGGTCCCCCTGGGCCTCTTTGAGCACATGGGAACAGAGTGTTTGAGGCCTAAGGAGAACTCAAATTGCCAGAGAAACTGGAGACCTTGTGGAAACATGTCACTTGCAGCCAATGTATAGATTCTGGCTCTGTCTGGGATCCAGAACATTTGAACTGCACTTGAAGGAGGGACTGGGCTGAGTTGGCTGCCAAAGCAGAGAGACCGGACACTATGAAAGTGAAAATGTGGCGTTGTCAGAGCTTTGTTGTGCACAACACGCTAATATGGTTGTGCATGTGTGCTACAGGGTTGTGACCAAATACATGTTGTCCAGAAACCTGGAATCTTATGGCATAGCATTATTTCTTTATTATTATTATATGCTCTTGCTTATCATTAAAAATGCAAATTGAGGAAAGGATTTAGAGGCAAACAAACCAGTAGAAACCTTCCATTGCACTTCAGAGTGCTTAATGTTTAACTGTGGCCAATGGAGTATTTAGACTTGCTGCCCCCTGTTGCTCTTGAAACCATAACTTGAAATGTACTCTGTGAGTATAGGGCTCTTACTGTCTGTGAGCTCAATTATCATTGCCAGTGAATCTTTTCAGGGGGTTTGAAATCTTCAAGGCCGCTTGTTACATGACAGCAAGGGTGCCAAAATATGTAATTTCATCTACTCTTTCAACAGGTGCCCCCACAAATGCAATAGCCTTCCAGATACACTGGGAAATATTCTTGAACCCTGGCTTTATTCAGGTATTTGGGCTTTCACAGAAACAATATATCCCTCAACAGATGTTTGTAACAAGAGGAGCACCTTAAAGAAATATAGTTGATACACTGGTGGGAATTCCTGTCCTTCTTTGCTGCAGCCCAGACTGTAAATCATATTTAATGTCACCAGACGTGAGGAATGTACAGTGTAGTGTAAGTGTGTAATTGCTATAATAGAATGACAGCTTGACCTTAAACTGTCGCAGTGGAGCACGCGACTGTTTTCACCTAGGAGACCATAAGTAGAGGAGCTCTCAGGATATTAGTGTTCAGCACTTTCATTCAAATGTGTACACATACACACATGCACAAACTCTCCATTCATATCCAAAGTCTGCTCTTTGCACTTTTCATTTATAACAGGCTCCACTCTATGGAATCTGGCTTCTTATCAGGAGATTTTAATACCAGTCATCAACTGTGATTAACTCCCCAGAAAGGTTTGATCAAGGAAGCAGTACACAAGGACAAACTTAGCATCACTTCAGCCCTTGGAAATTCCATTTAAAGGGCAAATATTCAGGAAGTGTATGAACTGATATGACTAGGACCCCCAAAACAAACCTCATGCTGTAATAATTTTTTCATTTGACTCAAAACAAGACGATAATTACAGTAATTTACTTAGGCTCGTGAAACTGCCAGAGTAAATGTTGCATTGGACTCGACATGTTTTTGAGGGTGTGTCGACGGCTGTAATTTGGCTGAAGGGCCAGAGAGAGGCAGTTAAGTTGTTAATCTCAGCATCAGGATCTGTCTGGCATTGTGTCCTGTGTGTGTCAGCAGTATAGTGGAAAATACAAGTTGAGTAGTACAGTGAGCTCTTTTGTTGTTGTTTTAGTTTAGCTGTTTAGCTTGAGCTCAAATTCTGGCACCAGAGTGCTGCAAAGCAGAAACAATGGTCATTACGAGGACTGAAATCCACACTGACCAACCCTGCAATCTGTAGTAAAGCTTCTTGAGTGTATATGACTGTTAAAGCAGTGGATTTGCTCACTCGCATGTGCGAAGTTCATTGGGTTACTGGAGATAATAAGAGGATTTGATGTCTGGGGACAGTCGATTCAGGCTGGTCTCAGGATGGAGTTAATCAACAGAAAAGGCCGTTTGCCTTTGGCTGTGTTGCGCCACCATGCAAATATTGAAGCAGCATTTTAGAAATGAAGGGACTGGGTGGCATAAAATAATGATTTCCCATATCAAGAAGGAACACAGAGAGAATTCATGAGCTCTTGCTGCAGCATGGATGCCCTTGCAGGAAGTTGAAGAGCGTTATGTAAGCTACCAGAGAGCTTAGTTTGTTCCTAATGGATGACGTTATTTAATTGGCAAACTCAGAAATAATCTGTTGGTGAAGCGTTATAATGATAACGTCCATAGTCATTGCATGTCTCCTTTATTATAGTCTTGGAAGGAGTAATTCCAAATATCTGCTCCTACAGGTTTATGAAGGAAGGGTATCTGAACATCTCAAATGTCTCCAGTGTCTGTGACATAGCCTTAGCACTCAATAACGACATACTGAGAAGAAAACAAAGTCTTCTTAACCCAGAAGTCAGTCATGGCTCTGCAGTCCCACCACATTTACAACAGAGAAGGCATAAGAAAAGAAAAATAAAACCCCCACATTCATGCAAAGTTTTGCATGAATGTGGCATACTGTAACTTTCCACCTCTCGCTGACATGCACACAGTAACAAGAACAACAAGAATGCTGCACCAGTGCTCCAAGCTAAACAAAACCAGATGTGAATGAGGGACATGGTCTCTGTATTCCCCTGTGCCGTAGTTGCTTGTGGCATCACGCTTCCTCGGATTGGTCAGGACAAATTGATCTCAGACAGAGCTATTTGAAAACTATTGTGGGGTGCACTTTGTTCCTCAAGGCAGTTCAGATCTCTTTCTCTTTTTCCATGTTGTAAAGGCTAAGACAAGTGAACAGTCTGAAATGTTGTGACCCACTTATTACGGACTGGAGTTCCTGTGCGTAGTGCTCATGTGGATGTTGAGGTGTGGAGCTAAGGTAGAAAGCAGGAGAGGATGAGTACCTCCTGTGTGGGATTGCTTGTGAAACAACACGTCAGAGTCGCAGCAACTCATAGAGGCTGCAGCGTTCATCACAATGCACAAGTACGTTGGACGTGACAAAGGTGAACAATAAGGCTTGGTCACTTGGAGACCATACATTTCAAGAGAAGACTACGAGAGGAAGTTTTGGCCTGATGTTGTCTCAAGTGGAATGATAACAGGGTTACTAGAAGCATTACATGAACCCCCCCACCCCCCTTCTCTTCTTTTTAGATATCTAATCATGGACCAAAGTCCCAATTAGGTTCTCCAGGAAAGGTCAGGGCATCATCATAATCATTAGGAAACATTCTCGGAGGAAGACTGGCTCCATGTGAAATATGTGATGTTCAGAGAGGTCTGGTGTTGTGTTTATTGGTGGCTGTTCCCAAGTAGAAGAACAACTATCCATAGCCATAGCATAGCCAGTAATCTGTCCAGCCACTTGAAAAATAGCAACACAGAAATGTTAATAAGTGTTGCCGAGACTGCTGTGTGTTATTCAACTCAATGAATTAATCATGTCACTGTGTTTAATTCAGTCTGTGTTTGTGTCCACGCACAGGAGCAAGAGGACCCCAACAAGCTGGCCACCAGCTGGCCTGACTACTACATCGACCGCATCAACTCCATGGCTGCTGTAAGTTCAAGTCATTGTCTGAATGTCTGTTCCCCTATATTGAAATCCAGCCCTAAGAGGTCACTGTTCCCTCAGTCATTCTCTCTCAGATTTCTCTCTTGGCTCGCTTTTTATCATCTCCCTGCTGATTGCTTGTTATATGCACATGACCACATTCCTTTGCTGTGACCCTAGCATTCACACACACTGTGATGACAAACTGGCTGTTTAGGCTCTCAGCAGTTCAGTCAGTGGGAATGGCTGTCAGAGACACAGAGCAAAGCCGGGATGACAATACTCATTATTTCTAGCCTTTATGGCTGCCAACATAAACAACATGATACCGTTACCACACTGTCTTCTACCATGATCTCAGTATCATTTTATACAATTACTGCTGCTATTTAAATTCTATTATTTGGTTGTACATTTGGCCACTGTTTGGTTTGTACCAGTGACCTCTGACCCTGAGTCCTTATGTGGATGACAAGTTGCCTCCCAAATGTTTGGAGAACATAAAACCTGACGTTTTAAGAGTGGCTCTTAAAGGTTATTGTTGGAGACATTCTTCCAATTCTAGCAAGAGGCTCTCATGTCAGTAATAGACTTTTCAGCATTCCATAAGGTTGCTTTTGTTGTTGTTGTTTTTGATTCTTCATCTAGCCAAACAGACCAACACTTAATACATTTACTAGATTTTCCAGGCCACGGATCAGATAAACTGTTCAACAATAACTTACACAGACCACTGTAAACATAGCCAAAATGTAATGACATTTAATATCTGTTTATTGCCATTTTGTTTGTTTTTCTGGCAAACAAGCCCGTATCTACAGTTCATGTTGAGGGTTACTATTTTTACAGCTGTTTTTGTTTACTGGCTCCACTCAAGGGACGAGAACGAGCTACTCCTGAATGACGCACCAGTACCTGAACTTAGCGTTGAAGTCTGGAGAAACAATTTTTCTGTCATTTTCTTAATACGCAGACAGCATGCACACACACACTCACTCACACAGACATGCACAGTATTTTAAGTGAAGTGAAGAGAAAGTGCTGATTTGTGAGTTGCCAAGAATTTTAAATCCGCCAGGGCTGTAGCGGTGCCTCTGTGCTATTAGATGTCAGACACACTGTTAGAGTTATGTTTCACTCTTTCTTTCTCTTTTTTACTCCATCTTCTGCAAAACACACTGAGACTTTGCAAATCTTTTGTACACAGACTACTGTATAGTAAATAGAGTTTTAAAATGTTGACCAATCTCAAAAACAAGTATAAAATTGTGCCAGTTTAAGATATTTCCACTTTCCTCCAGTGGTGTGTCAGTATAAATAATTGCACTAATGTTGGGGGGGGTTGACTAGTTTGAAGAAAAAAGTTGCAGAAGTGTTTTGCTTGCATAAAGATGATTAAGACTGTATGACTCTATGATAGATGAAATAACTTGTTGAGAAAGATATTTTCTGCAGTCTCCATTCCTCTTTTTGCACAAGTGGTCCCTTGTTCAAGCTCCACTTTTGCAGAGTCTCCCTTATTCACCGTAACTTCAACCAATTTCCTCCCCTTCCTGAGTCTTTTTTTTTTTTCAGCCCCACTAACAGTCTTCCATTTTCTCCACCCCAGCGCTCCAGACAGGGTCTTGACAAGAGAGCGCTTTTAAATTTGGAGGTGCTCTCCTCGTCTATGACTTCATATCTTGGCTCACAGGCGAGCTCACCAGGGACAGCCCTTCCACAGTAGCTGAGTTACTGGATGAGCTCATTTTCGTTTTGCCGCCCAGAGAGATTACTGTACAACCAGCATCTTGATGTTCATTCATAAAACCATGTCAGAGCCCTGAGGTTGTTTGTTGGCCTGCAGAGTGATAACTCAAACGTTCTCGTGACTCTGACAAGAGTTTCTGTAGCCCTGCTGTGTCCAAGCTAGTGTGCTGAGCTTCAGCGCTCCCACCTGGAAAGGGCTTTCTGTAGATTGACAGAAAAGGAGATCCAACACAGTGGCACGGGGAAGGGCTTCTTACAGTGATGTAAGAAGTAAGTTAATTAAGGGAATTCATATCAGTGTGTTTATTTTACACACATACAGAATACTGCTGAGGAGAAAAAGACTGTGGTAATTTTACACAAAATAGCCACTTTCTAATGAACAGATAATAATTCCACTTGTTTCCAGTCACATCATTCCAGACTATTTCAGTTATTAGTTTTTAGCCACATAGGAGCAACTGGATTATAGCTAGGTTTCAGCTAGTGTTTTGTTAGCTTAATTAGGTTTTGTGCCTCTGTCTGACTTTACATGAGATTTCAGTGAAAAAAGGTAATTTGCCTTCATTTATTTTTGAACAAATGTTTTTTTACTTGAAGCATTAGTGACACACATGGTCCAAATTACGGTTTTGATGAACTGCACTCATCACTCACTCGGTTAACGATGCACCGACGACTAGCTCAAAGGCGTAGTTCTGGCTCTGGGGGGCACTTCCCATAATAAGGATTTAGGGAAGTACCTTCTGCTGGTTTACCAACTGGCTATAATAGTATCCTTATGTGCATGTTGGCCACAGGTTAGAATGAGCTTACAAATAGCAGATGTAGGAAGGAGCCATTTGGCTAGACTCATTGACATGGTGAACTGGCTCGCAGCACGACCAAATCATTCACTCTCCCCAACACTTGTTGTATCCAACTTCCCATTGACTATGAACATATTCGTTTGAGAAACTGGAGCCAGAGCCTTTACTTCTTGGCACAGGGTCCCTGAACCATCTGGACTTGAGGCTAAGTCGACACGATGGATGTTTTGACTGCACTGTTTCTAGATTAAACATTCTCACACACTGGACAGACTAGAGCTGTTGTTAGGTAGTCAAACATGGGATGGCTTCAGCTCGGTTGCTGTTTCTTCCAAAAAGTGTTCTTACCGAGAAATATTTCCACCGAACTTTGACCTGTATGTATTTCTTAAGGGTTTAAGGGTTGAAAAACAGGGTAACATTTAAGCAAATATATTTTTAAAGCAAATTAATGGGCAGCCACTGTGACTAGTTTACTCCACTGCTGAAACACTCATTGTTTGAACCTTAGCACTTGGCAGTGTTCTGCCATGGAAAAAGCCTGGAGAGGCTAAACAGAAGTCCTGTGGCCCTGACTAATGGGAGCACAGTAGTTCTTTGATCTTGCTTAGGGAAGCCTTTAAGTGATGCAGAAATGCATTAACACTACTGCTGGTCAAAATGTTTTTTGTGATTTTACCGTATTTGTTGAAAGCTTGATTGGAGCTAATTGTCTGCATGACTTATTTTGGCATGTTGTATAGTGTCAAACTGTTCTTTAAAAGGAAATGAAATTGAAAGGGGATTTGTGATGCCTGAAACGTTAGCCTGCTAATGAGGTTCTGATTATAGGACTAATTGAAACAAACACATTTATTTGTAAGGATCTACTGCTGCTGTCTCATTGCTGCCAAATTAAGATTAACATTCTTTTGCTGACCCAGTAAAAACAATGAAAAGATCTTAATCAATAGTAGATGGACTAGTGTGTCCAGGGGCACATAGAATATCAATCAGTTGCTTTTTTTTCACCAAACTCCATTGTCATCTCTCATAAATTCTGTAGATGCAGACCCTGTTTGCCTTTGATGAAGAGGAAATGGAAATGAGGAACAAGGTGGTGGAAGATCTGAAGACAGCACTTCGCACTCAGCCAATGAGGTGAGTGAATCTCCTTGTGTACCTAAGCTCTGATCCTTCCCTCTGCTGCAGACAGTACAGAGCTCTGCGTTGTACGATCCTCTTCAGTCATGCATTCCTGTTATTTGACTTGAGGTAATGCCACACGTATTAAACCCAGTTAATAATGTAACATGCTACAGGAAAGATTTACTTTCCATGAAGTCTGTCTCTTGTCATGGCAAAGGAGCCTACTTCCAACTGAAATACCACCAATTAAATATATTTTTAGATATACACTCCAAGTCTCTCTTCCTCTGACATGGTCATCAGCAGCTGTTAGGCCTCACTCATCACCACAAAGAAACATTCAGGACATTCGACAGCCACTAATACAAACTACCTCCCTCTCCCCGTCAGCAGCTCCTTTGGAGCAGTCCATCAGCCCGTGCCAGTTGTATGATCCAGTGGTCTGGACCAAAGTGGGGCTGTTGAGTTTTCTCAAGGGAAGCTAAGAATTGACAGACCTAATGTGCAGAGTGACAAAAACTCAGGACAGCCTAAGTGTCTGGGTCATGTCTGGGCCCTATGTTTTTAGGACATGTGTGTGTGCAGGATTGTGTCTTCATCTGCGTATGTATGGATACAAATACGAAATATAAGTATATTGTACAGGCTCGTATCATTATCAAAGTCAAACCAGTTTAATATGGGTGTGGAGCAGCGCACACTGATTGGCTTTAACTACACTGAATATATTTATCATAATGCACCAAACTACATCACAAAAACATCCATCACAGACAATTGACATTAAAAGTGAACCATGGAGGTGAAGATGTTGGGATCAGTGTCTTTTACTATGGATAAATAAATGTATGGATAAATTAGCATGCTCCCTGACTCTCCTGTCTACCTACCAGTCATATGATTTTGATTTTGAAATATCCATAAAATTGTAACTAAAGGTTTTAAGGAATTGTAGGGAGAACAGTGAGGGGGTATGACATGCAACAAAGGCCCTCAGCCTGCAAAAAGATGCCATGTACCTCGGACCATGAGGTGACCCAAGAACTTTGAACAATGTTGATTACAAAGTCCACCAAATGTTTTGAAGAAATTAATGATTTAAGATTCATTAAATATTTATATATATATATATATATATATATATATATATATATATATATATATATATATATATATATGTATGTATATTATATAATATATTACCCTGCCCTTAACAGTAATATAAAATCTACCCATTTGTTCCAGGGATCTCCCTTGAGATGTATTTAAATGAGGGGTAAAAGCTGGGGATACATTCATTAAACATTAAATGTGATTTACCACCTAAACCTGCTCAGATTCCTCTCTCACCCATTCCAGACGGGGACTGTAAATGTGGTGTTGGTTCCACTCTGTCTGTCTTTCTCTCTCTCTCTCTCATTCACACCTTGTATTATGTTCAAGTGTACTTAATTTACCTCATCAAAGGTGGCCGTAATGACTCCATCAGCACTATTCAGTAATGCGCTTGCACCCAGACTGTTCAAAGAGTGAGTTACTGCTCATTAGCACGCAGATGTTTTTAAGTAGTGTAGCTGTGATGTGGGTAGCAGGTGTGTCCCACAGAATATGGGTGCTCAGGGAAAGTCTGGGCAGCGTGTTAATGTCCTGCCAAGTCTCATCTTTGTGACAAACGGGCAGCTAAGAGAAAAAGATGGCTTTGTGCTTGGATGTCTGTGGGACCTCACCTAAGCATCCCCTTTGTATGTCACTTCTGTTTCCCTTTGTGCGGATGTATACTGTTTTTACGACGGCGTTTTGTGAGATGTGGTGGT
Source organism: Lates calcarifer (assembly GCF_001640805.2). Classification (NCBI taxonomy): domain Eukaryota; kingdom Metazoa; phylum Chordata; class Actinopteri; family Centropomidae; genus Lates; species Lates calcarifer. The sequence goes on from NC_066851.1 coordinate 4,026,249, forward strand.
GTCTGTCCGTATTGAGCTTTGATTCATGCCTGCCTTTGGACGACTGCCTGAAACGACCTCCCTCCCTCCTTCCCTCTGGCATTTCAGAGAGGCAGCTGGGTCTGGTTGTGAAGAGACACCCTTGTGCCCTCAGCCCGCTCTTCAGGGCCACAGGACCCAAACACATATTGGGTATGCAGGGTGCCAGGCAGAGCGCACAAAAGCAGCACATTGTCAACAAGCCACCCTCTGTTGTCACTTTCACTCACAGGCTGAATATAAGCCATTGAAATGACAAGGTGACATGTTTTGGTCATGTGTTTTCTTGCATGATGCTGCATATGGAATGCGATACTTGTTATCCTTATCCCACATTACTGTATGGCTGTAGATATTCAAAGTATGGCTGTAGTGGGAGCCTGGTCTGTAGAGGCCTTAAAAAGTAAGTGGTATCAGTGAAGAATCCAGTATACAGGCAAAAAAGCAGAAATTAGAGGAAACTCAAGAAAATTAAGATCATTTTATTTTATGGTCAAATATAAAATGATGCATTATCACATTTCCAGTGCAGCTGCAATGGAACATAAACAGAAAAAGTTTCATAGATCAGCTTGCACAACAGTTGAGTAATCCACTAAGAACTGTGCTTTGAGATGCGTGTCTGCTTTCTTTGTCATAATGTTATGCAAGCATATCAGTCCTGCTGTCTCTAAAATGTCAAACGCATCGTGGGTAATGTAGGAAATGTGATTTAATTTGTGTTGTGCCAGCCTTTTTGTCATCCTGCCCACTTCAATTTACAGCACTTCATTTCAGAGCACCTGGACTGTATCACACATAACCTCTGTCACTGAGCAGCAACAGCAGGCAGCTTTATTCTTGCTGTGAGTGATGCTGTACTTTGCCATTTACCAGAAATAGTTTTTAATGGTCATAATCGTTAAACAAATTTAATGGCCCAGATGTCTTATTTCAAATATCATTGTGATTAATTATAAACAGCCGTAAAAGGAGACATTTCGAAAACTTAATTTTTTCTTTCACTTCATTTTCTCTGCCAGCAGTTATTACTTTAGCTGTTTATCAGCTGTCAAATGGAGCGTGAACCATCACGTTGGGGTTGTATGTTTACTCACATGAAGCTGAGTCTTAACTCAAGTGGGCATGTGAGGGCCAATATGCAAACAGACAAACTGCTACAGCCAGCTGTGTAGTCAAATCAAATCTGCACAGCCTGGTGTACGTTTCAATTTAGCTTCCAAATATTGAAATATTTACACTCTCTTGTAAGCACTCAGTGGGATTTTAACTTCGCTATTAAGTGTACTTACATAAGCACTGTTGACCTACTGAGACATTTGCACATCTGCACTGATGTTTATTTCCGTGTTGATGAGCGATCTGTGTGGGCATTCTTGCATCTAAGACATCACGCCCCTCAATCACTGTCATTTCCGTGGTGAAATAACTCCAGGAGGACAGGAAATGAAGCTTTCCCAGAGGTCACTGAGGCTGTGCTGGCCCAGAATGCACTGTGGTCCCAGGTTCACGTCAGTAGAGCATCACAGTGCTTCCCAGGACGGCTCTCATGGACATTGTTTCTGCAAATCTCTTCCAGCAAGAATATTGACTTGAGTCAACTGCAGCCGTTCCCCTTGCCCCTGTGTCAATAACCCTTTGGATGATTCGCCACCACCACATGCAAATATTATCCTTCAAAACATTTTGCCGCCGGATCTCTCAAAGGTTCGACTTAACAGAGAGTGAACTTTATATCTGTTTTCACATATTACCAAATACATTAGTGGGGGAGCGGAGTATCACACCTTTAAAGAGTCTTGGATGGAGCAATGTTTTTGCTTCTCTCTGAGCACAGATTTCTCAGCCTTTGCTACTTAGCAGTTAAGGAGGAAATAGAGAGAACAGAGGGCCAGGTGGGTAGATACAGGCAGGTTTAAAGAGACTGATCCTGCTGGTGAGGGAGGTTTGTGTTGGAAAGGCAATAGAGAGATAGAGAGTGGGAAAAAGGTGGAGTAAAGAAGAGGGCTTATACTCTGTCCTTACTTTAATACCCATTAGTTTGGCTTTTCATGTAATTACGTACACCCTCTTTGGTCCTGCCTACAGCCACATATACACATACAAAGCACAGGGTTACATGGAGGGAAAAAGTTCGTTTAGTTTGGTTGTTTCCCAACTAATGTGAATTAAAACTGAAACTCAGCTGACTTTACATATCAAGGTCTGGAGTTAGAAAGAAGCGAGTTCAACCTGCTCCTCATCTCTGCTTGAGGCTAGCAGCTCAAGGCTACACTGGCCACTATTAGCATAAAACACCCAAATCTCCAACTGCAGTTGAGCTGCATTGTGGGTAATGTAGACATCAGGTTTTGATAAGAAAGAAGAACATATGGAACAGGAAGATGATCTCTCTGGTTCTGCTGCACCATTTTGATTCCTTTGTGTTTTTAACTATCCATCATGAGTCTGACAATGTTATGAGAGCAATGCAATGAGCAGTGATTGATTAACAACATACCCTGTATCTGCTGCTGGCTTCATCAACGAGTCACAGGAGCCGCTATGGACACATGGCCCACTTGAGACTACGTCATCCACACACACACACACACACACACACACACACACACACACACACACACACACATAAACTGCTCCTGTGGATTTAGTGATCAACCTAGTTCATAAGAACCATTCTCTATGTGCCATTATATACACATTACAAATGTGCACTGTGGCCAGAGGTTTTATTGTTATCTCTGTGTATGTGTGGCAGTTTTATGTTTGTTGCCCCCTATTCAGCTCTTATTTTACCACAGTTACATGCTGGGCCTCACATCAAGTAAAATTTATTTGAGCTGAGAGTCGTGGTGATATATTGTATGACTTCTCTTCCAAACGTAGCAGACACCTGGGTCAACTAGTTTTAACCAGCACCTCTAAAGAACCTACTGGGCCCTTGTCCACATTCTGGCCCTTTATAGTAGAACAAGACATGTGAATGCGTGTGTGTGTCCCTGTGACTTGGGGGCAGGTGAGTGGGTGTTTGAAGGAGATGTTAAGTGAGTGTGAGTGTGAGTGTGAGTGTGTGTGTGTGTGTGTGTGTGTGTGTGTGTGTGTGTGTGTGTGTGTGTGTGTGTGTGTGTGTGTGTGTGTGTGAACTTGGTGATTAAATGAAGGGTTGAAGAGAGGCAGAGAGCACATGATCGCTTGAGATTGTGCGTGTGTGTAGAAGTGTTGAACATTGGGAAGTTTTTGTGGTCAGGCTTTGAGGGAAGGATGAACTCTTGACCGGCTGTCTGCCACACAGGGGTCACCCACAGTTCAGAAAGGCAGAATGTTTTGACTTTGTAGCTAAAATCTCAAACAACAAATCGGTTGGAATGAATTTCTGAATTTTGATTTGAGCAGCTGTATTAGTTTTCCACACTGTCCCTATCATTTAGAATATCGTGTGCCTCTGGTGGAAGGGTTTTAGGCTTTTTACATCAATGGACGTTACACGACCTCAGTGGTTTCTTTAAAGATGACTCACTCGCAACGTTGGTAATCATTTAATAACGTAGAAGTGTAACTATCTCAGGGCTTGCAGCCAACCTAGGCAACCTACATTGCCTTTAACCATCCTTGGCCCCGACTCAACACACATTGCAGTCATTTTTTGCTCCACTGTCACTTTTGTTTAGTCTTGTCTCATTCCAAGTTATAATCCCCACTTCTTTCTTTTGTCTGTCTGGAGAACTTAATGTGTGTGCGTGCGTGTGTGTGTGGTTGGCTCGGCCCCTGTATTGTTCAGCTCTGCCTGAGCTCATATCGTATGCAGCAGTTGTCGAGCACTCGCTGTCTTGAACGCAACCCCAGCGGGTTTTCAAGAATGCAGTGGTTGTTCCAAAAAAAGAAGAAAAAAAAGGTATGTGTGTGTGTGGGGGGGGGGGCTGCACGCCACTCGGCTGAGCGTGAATGTCAGTGGACAGGAGAAGACAAGAGGAGACTCCAAAGTCAGAGGAGATGGGATCCATTGATTCAAGTGCTCACTGGAGAGAAAATGAAAGATGGGGGAGGAGGAGAATAGTAGGATGTCAGCTTACAAGGTTTTGTTAAAACTACAGAGGATTAGTCACTGTTGAATATCCTTTAAGGAGCCATGCATGTGTGTTTGCGTGAGCGTTTCTGTGTGCACCGCATCTGTCTGTCCCTCCACTTCCCCCCGTACACGCACATGCACGCACACTGGTTTACGGTGCATAGGGTGCGTTCGTGGATGTGTGTGCGTCTGGCAAGCTGTCAGCAGACCAGCAGTAGGTCTGAAGACGGCAACGAGTGAAGCCTTGAATCCCGTCCACCCCTTTTGAACCCAGACTCCAAGAACAACATCTCTCACCCTCTGCTTTCCATACATTAATCATCAGGGATGTTGAGCTTAATTTCTCTTCCAGTATGAAGCCTCTCTCTCCCCCCTCTGAGGTGGCCCCACAATTCATGGACAGGCTTATGACTATTGCTGGCTTCTCTGCCAGCCAAAGACTTGACACTGTTATAAGATGAGTATCTTTAACAGTTGGATCAGTCCTGCCTTGCTCTGGTTCCAGTGTCTGTTTTACATCTGAATCAAGTCACATCTAATATATTGGATTTATTTTTCGCCACCTTGGTGTTGAGTGGAGGCCGAGACTGAAGTGTCGGCTAAAACAAGAAGCACATTGTCTGCTGAAAGGTTGTGTGTGTTCTCTATGATTTGAGTGCATTTTCAAGGACGGTTGTCTGTACGCAAGCATGTAGTATGATCTACTTGATCCCATCCAGGCGCTGCTGGGAATCAGTGGATTATATGTCTTTTGAGAGATTTAATGGTCATGCCGGGTGAAGTCTGTGTGTGTGTGTGTGTGTGCGTGTGCGTGTGAGCGCTTATGTATGCATGTACGTCTGGAAATCTGGGATTGATCCTGTGTGTGTAGGGGAGTATAGGAGTATAGGAAAATAATTGCATGATTTACATTTTTGCATCATGTTTTTTTCCACGCCTGCCTGAGCCAAGATGGCAGTGGGAGGGGATGGAACTTCTGACATCAAAACAATGTATCTGTTTCAATGAGTAGCAATAAATCTCAACTCTCAGACCCGCTCCCTCTTTCCTCGCTGTATCTCTCACTTTCTGACTTCGTCCTTCTTTTCTCTTCCTCTATTTGTCCTTGTCCTCCTCTCTCCTCTCCCTCTGCCTTTCTCTCCCTCTTACAAGCCCTCATTTGTTTGAAATAATTTATGAGGCCTATCAGGAATCTTATTGAGTGGGAAGGTCATTTACCATACGGCCCACACTGTGCTCACTAGATGTGACATCCCTCAAATGTTTACATGTCCTGCCTGTCATTCAGTAGGTCTGCTTCTATCCCAGAGAGGTTAATGACTCACTGCTTTCTAATCATTTCAGTTAATGAGGGTTGTCATCAGGAACTTTGATTAACTTTCAGTGTGAAATCGTAAAGTTTAATGTATTAAGAAGCTGTTCCTAATCTAAATGAATGCTGATACGATTAGTCTATGAAAGGGGAACTCAATATTTATACGCTTAAAGTTTTCTGTGGATTACCCATTCAGCATGTGAACAGTGGCTCTGGCTGAAAATAACTCCTCATGATATCACAAGGATGTCATCAGCATTATTGCTGCTTGCTGGTTGTGGACTACAACTTCATGACAGAAAGCCTGTGTTGAAAAATGTGGGCATTTACAAGGCAGGGAGGGTCTAACTAAGAGATGTTATGGGTTACATTATGGGAACTGTGGGAACTGGATTTAGTGTTTTTGGTGATTTAAGGAACTTAAAGTCAGTATATCTCAGACCGCTTCAGTTTTTCTTCTTTTTTTTGGTCTCTTTGCCTCTCCCACCTTTTTGAACTGCTACACTAAATCACTGGAGTACCACTTATATCAAATGCTGAGTCAACAGAACATGAGATTCACTTGTTAACAGTTACTGATTCCTGCCTCTCAAATATAAAAACTTGCTGTATCATCAGTTTCATACTGCTGTAAATGTGATACTTGGTTTTGGACTGTTGGTTGCACAAAACAGGTAAACTGGAGCTGTCACCTTGTGCTCTGGGATACTGTGATGGGCATTTTTTTTTCACTGAAATATCTCAACCAGTATTTGACGGCTTGCCATGAAACTTTGTACAGACCTTCATGGTCCTCAAAGGAGGAAGAAAAATTTTCACACATCCAGTCCTTTGGTTTATGAGCAAATACCCGCAAACCCAATGACATTCCAATCAGCCTTTGGACTCTGTTTTTAATGCTGACTGGCAAATGATAACATGATAAAATGTTAAACTAAGATGGCTAACATGGTAAACATTATATCATCAACTTGTTAGCATTGTTATTGAGAGCGTGTTAGTAGGCTATTGTTGGCACTGCTGTGCCTAAGTACAGCCTCACAGTGCTGCTAGGCTGGCTGCAGACTCATGATCTTGTTTTGTCATTTCATGCACAAAATGATACCTGTTTCGCCCCCACCTTTGTCTGATTACTAAAATGACTATTACGTATGTAAGTGTAGTATAGGGTTGTTTTTCAGATATTTTTTTTAGATAGACTATTTTTTTTAATCATTTTATATATTTATTTGAAAACTGACAGTGGAGACATGACAGATAATGAGAGGAGAGAGAGATGATAAATAACATGGAACAAATAGTTCCCAGTTGGAATGTGAACCAGGGAGGTTGCAATTCATGGTTGTTGCTGTCAGTGTGTGAAAAAAATATAAACGACTTGATGTCAATGAAATGAGCTGTAAGGCTGCACAGTCTTCACTTATTGCAACAATGCTTCCCCATTAAATAACATTTTCACACCATGCCCTCTAACTGTGCTCGTTTTCCTCCTTGCCTCTGTCAGGTTTGTCACACGCTTCATTGAGCTGGATGGCCTCACCTGCCTCCTCAACTTCCTGCGCAGCATGGACTACGAGACATCAGAGAGCCGCGTCCACACCTCCGTCATCGGCTGTATCAAAGCCCTGATGAACAACTCGCAGGGCCGCGCTCACGTCCTGGCCCACCCGCAGAGCATCAACACCATCTCACAGAGCTTGCGGACGGAGAACATCAAGACCAAAGTGGCGGTGCTGGAGATTCTTGGGGCGGTGTGCCTGGTGCCTGACGGACACAAGAAGGTGCTGCAGGCCATGGCGCACTACCAGAAATACGCTGCGGAGAGGACACGCTTCCAGGTGAGAGAAAGTGAAGTGATCTTTATCGAAGTGTAAACAGCTGTCAGTTTCCCTGAATTGTGGGTCATGTCTGATACTTACGGAGCCTTTGCTGGAGATGCGGGGCAGACAAGGACTATGGGAAAGGGCAGACTAAATATTTCAGAGTAATGCTCAAATAAATCAAGCTGTGGTCGTTTTGATAAGTTGGAGACTCGTGCTGTAGCGCCTCAGACTGTTTGCCTCGGGTCAAATCAACACACAGGCTATATTAAAGGTAGGTGAGGACATCCAGAGTTATGGAGGTCAGGGAATGTGTAATGCTTTAGTGACTAGCAGGACTAAGTCAACAAGCCACATCTCACACATCCCTCAGGGTGTGTGGTAAATCATGCCACCTCAGGCTAAGCTAACACCACAGGAGCTGAGTGATTCAGAACTTATGAGGCCTTTTAATGTTGGTTTGAGTTATGATTAAGCTGCTGAAGTATGTCGGGGGTCAGTGTAAGAGAAAGCAAAGGGTGTGAGAAGCAAGTTAATGGATACTCTTCAGTGCTGTGTTACATCAACTCAGTTCTGATGAATCAAAATTGTCAAAGTGACATGTCTTTTTTTCTCCAGCACAGTTGCTATCAGACGATTTAGGCGTCTAAAAATATTGTAGATCAGACATATACAGTTGATTGACTCTTTCATCTCTCCTGACCATTTCAGACACTGCTGAATGAGCTGGACAGGAGTACAGGCCGCTACAGAGACGAGGTCAACTTGAAGACAGCCATCATGTCCTTCATCAACGCTGTGCTGAATGCTGGAGCTGGGGAGGTCAGCGTGAAGGCCCACTTTCCTTTTTTGATTACACACTATCAACAAACACAGGCAAAACTTAGTTGAATATAGTGGGAAAAGGAGTCATGTCAATTGTTTAATTCAGTATTTTAGAGGTGAAAAAGTGATGAAACATTTAATTTATTGTATGTTACAAGTTTAAATTTCAAAAATCCACATCTGTTGTAAATGTATATTTGAACTTAAAGATTTAACATTTTTGGAAATATGTGCTTATTCACTTTAAGAGGTAGATGTTTGTACAGTAAATATGAAGCTACAGCCAGCAGCCAGTTAGCCTAGCTTTGCTAAAGGTTTGTGAATTCATAGCAATTTTATCATCCTGTCTTACTGTTAACTCTTATGTTGCCAGGACAACCTGGAGTTTCGACTCCACCTAAGGTACGAGTTCCTGATGTTAGGCATCCAGCCAGTGATCGACAAGCTGCGAGAGCATGAAAACGCCACTCTGGACAGGTGAGCATGAGACCTAATAAACAATCAACCAATTAATTATCATCACTTGCAGGGCAGGTTCACACACTCACCATTGCATTTGATATAAATCTTTAAGGTGATCTTCTCTATACAAGGAGAGGAAAATATATGTTGGTATTTATTGCTAAGACACGGTAAAGCACCTACTTACATCTCCAGCCTTTCATCTTATCATACTAGCAGCTATAGCACTAGATCTCCAACTCGGTTCCTTTCAAATATTCCCAGGGTGCAAAAACTGCTTTCTCCTCTTATGAGCCCTGGCCAAGGATTGAGTTGTAGAACAGCACTGCTCAAAATTAAACATGTTGCTATTTTTACATTTCCTTAGGCTATTTCACTGGACTCCCTGGAAGAAGAGATGTTACATATCTAAAGAAAAGATGAGAAAATGTTTGAGAGGTCAAACTCCCAATTAAATCTCTTATCAACAAACAGTTATAACACTTCAATGACAGATATCCAAATAGACCTATTGGAGATTCAGAGGGTAGTTTTGTGTCAGAACTTCTCTCTACAGTCCTACTGTATTTAACCATGTCCCCGAGACTCCAAACAGAAGTAATGCATCAGTTTAAAATGTTGACAAGCATTCATCGTTAAACTCATAAATCTCAGGCTGTTATTTCTCTCTCCAGGCATTTGGACTTCTTTGAGATGGTGCGGAACGAGGATGACTCAGAGCTGGCCAAAAGATTTGATATGGTGAGTAATCTACCATTAACCTTGGACAACAGTCTATTTTGTCATCAGATTATGATATCAGAGACCGCACCATTCTGCCTGTGTGGCTCAATTTGTCAGAAGTCAAGCAGAGCAACTATCAGATTCATTCACAAGTTTTTATCTGTTTCTTAACAGACCCATGTAGATACAAAGAGTGCCAGTGCCATGTTTGAACTGGTCAAGAAGAAGCTGAGCCACACAGATGCCTACCCCCACCTCCTCTCCATCCTCCAGCACTGCCTGCAGATGCCCTGTGAGTAACTGACAGATTTTTCTGTTTTCATGAAAACAAAAAAACCTCATCCCCAATTTACTGGGATTACCTTACTGTTTCTGGCCTTTGCCCTACCATCCAGATAAGCGTGGTGGTGGCAGCCTGCAGCACTGGCAGCTGTTAGACAGGATCCTCCAGCAGATTGTCCTACAGGATGACAAGGGAGAGGACCCCGACGTCGCCCCTCTGGACAACTTCAGTGTGAAGAACATCATTCGCATGTAAGTGGAATCTTATTATCCTCAACCAAAGTGCACACTTTACACACATACAGTATACAGCAGTGAGCACAGGACCACATAGCTTGGTTGGTCATCAACTTCAAAGGGGTTGTACGGTATATTTCCTTTTCTGATGCGTTTATATGAATGTATGTAAATGTCAGAAATAAAGCTTTATCTGAATCATCATCACATGATTATTTGCTGTCTTCAAACACTAATGCACTGTAAGTGGTGATCCAGGCACTATACTGTAATTCATACCAGTGCAAGAGAGAGTTACTGTAAATGCACTGTAGTTCCAGTGCTTCCTCCAAAGCCTCTTTAAAAGCTTCTCCTCGTCCTCTGAAGCTGTAAACACGCTCTCATTTCTGGAAAAATCTAATACATCCAATCACCATCACTTCGAACTCAGATCAAAGACAAGTCTGATATCATCATTATGCACTTTTATGTCAGAATGATCGAGGCATGGCTCAAAGGCAAAGAGGCAGTGGAATATCATGAGGTACGCATCGGAGCTTTGGTGTAGGGAAACATTTACAGTAAACCAGTAATCATGTGTAATAAGACTTGTTTTAACTCTCTCAGTCTGTTTTTCATTCTGAGCTTGTGTGCAAGTGATGGGAGTGGAGAATGTGATTGCACAGGGGGCCGAGGTGAAGCGAAGGTGGCAGCGAGGGGTTGTGGGCAGCATCGGAGGAAGCCATGCTCAGACAGTGAATTGGCTTGAAAGCGGAAGCTGGAAGATCAAAAGGAAATTTCTCTAATCACATTAAGCGGATAGGCCGGCCAAGTCAGCCATGTTTAGGTGCAGTGAAGCAATCGCTTGGCTTCATGCAGGAGACAACAGAGAGAAGTAATCATTTTATAAAGGAAAACCGAGCATTATGACTTGGAAGTAGATGTTTTGCATGTGTCATGGGCGCCGTTTACGCTTTCGCTCAGAGAGATTCATTTCCAAATGATCATTGACATTTGCTGGTTTTTGTGGTCTGGGTTTCACTGAGTTCTGAAACTAATCTGGACTTGTGTTCAGAAGACAAATACTGTGGAGTGTGCGGAGTGTAGGTAGTGTTAAAAGACGGCATTCAGAGCTTGTCCATACAGTACATTTGGTGTGTGTTTCTCCCTCAGGCTGACCTCAGTTTCTCTTTCTGATGTCCTGTCATTCTCCTCTTTCACCATCCTCTTCCTCATTTTTGTTATTTCTGAACCAAGTGACAGATCAGTGATGAATGTGTTTAGTCTCAGCGGTGAAAGCACCATAAGATATGTAGCGTGGTAAACCTTGGCCCCTGCTAGCTCCCACTTTGTTCACTAATTCAGCCACCATTGTTTGTGCAATCAGCACACTTAAGTGTAATCCTTTCCAGTAGTATAGAGAAAGTGAACCTGGACACTGCGTCTGAGCCCAGACGCTCATTACTGTCTATTGCAGATTCATCGCAGTGGTCAAAACCCTACCCCTCACTTTATATTACTGCCAAAGAATTGTTGTGTTTCCATAAACTCTCCTAGAGTAAATTACGCCTGGAAAAAGAGTGTATAAACTGAGATTTCCTCACTGTTTTGGCTCTGTGCCGGAGGCCCCGACAGTTTAGGGGTGAAAACATACAGTCTCGTGCAGTGGCGGCTCAGAGGGGGAGGGCAGATTTTTGGGGGGGGGGGTTGGGGGAGGGGGCGTTAAAACAACTGTTAAAACAACTGGGAGACAAAGTCATTCATCATCTGTGGTTACCATGACGACGGCTCTGACTACTCACACGTGTGCCTGACCCAAAGTGAACACTCATGTACAAATCATATTTTTCCACAGCGATGTAAAGGTATTTATTTGACTAGTCAACAATAAAGTCATTGTGTCTGTTTGTTTTAATGAGCTGGACCCAATGGATCGTTGCTCGAGCTGTAATTACAGCAGCCCAGACTTCGTAATCAAGTTCAGGCAGCCCTGTTCACTAACACAAGCAACTCAGAAGACCTAAATCTGATTAATGACCAATTTGCTTTTAAACAGCCTTGTGGATTTCCTCGTGTGAATTGATTGCAAGCATTTAAATGTGAATCATCACCGCAGTGAAGTTACTTTCTCCTCATTGGCAGTCCTATTTAAGCACTATTCATTTTCGGTAGTTCCTTCTCTCATTCTCTTCTTTAGTGTTTGTTTATACTCTGTGCTTAGTGACACTGAAACATGTCTATTCTCTCAACTCTAGCTATGGCCGCCACCGATGCTCAAGGTTTCTCTTTCCAGTCTTTATTCATCCAAATTAATTCCTCCAACCTTTCCATTCAATGATCTTCTCACTTTTATCTCATTCAGTTTTTACATGGTCCTCTCTGATTGTTTCACTATCAAAAACACTCATGTCTCAGTCCTAAATTTCATGTTTATATCAGAACATCAGTGTAACCCTGTTTAACCTAAAGCCTCCAGAACTAAATGCCAGAATTCATAACTCTGAATATAACTGATTTTCAGCCATGTTGGATTTATTTTAATACTTATGTTATATTATGCAGCTTAAAAAAGCAATCTGCACCAACCCAGTCAGTGCTGGAAATGAATCTGACTCCCTCTCACAAAAAAGAAAGTCAGTGATTAAACTCCCTCAAAATGTTGAGCCTTGACTTGGTTGAACTGCAGTTGACTCCTATGTGCAAGCTTTTTGTGCAGGACTGTGCTCAGTTTATCTGTCTGTTTGTGTGTTGGTTCTTATTTTTGTCTCTCTGCTCCACAGGTTAGTCAATGAGAATGAGGTGAAACAGTGGCGAGACCAGGCAGAGAGGTTCAGGAAAGGTAATACTTGTTTGACACACTGCACTCTGCAGGTTAAAAAAGAAAATGCATCATTGCATTTTATCTCCATCTCTATTAACCAGTTTTTTAAAAATTACATTTGCCTAGAAATCATTATCCACTGCTTGGTATACTACCTGTTCCTGTTCCTGTTTGCATTATGTTGTGCGAATGTGCATCATGTGAACAGATTTTCTGTCCCATTGTTTCCTTTTAGATCATGTAGAGCTGTTAGGTAAACTAGAAAGGAAGGAACGAGAGTGTGACACTAAGACCCAGGAGAAGGAGGAGATGATGAAAACTTTGAACAAGATGAAGGACAAGCTACAGCGTGAGGGTGTGGAGCTGCGCTCAGCCAGGGAACAAGTCCTGGATCTATCGTCACGCATCAATGACATAGCTGTGAGCAGCTTTGCTTTTTATACTGTCTGTCTTACAATATGACGCACAACACACTGTACAAGCCAGTAATATATTGTTCTGTAGTCATGTAGCTAAGTGTTTGTTTATCTTGTTAATAAGAACTGATATTGAATTTGATTTTTATATTTATTTTTTACTTTGAATGTACTTATTGTAAGTCAAGCAGGACAATGTAATGTAATGTTATGTTAATGTTATCATAACTTTATCTTTTTTTCTCTCCAATAGGGTGGCAGTGTGTCTTTCCCGCCCCCTCCTCCACCTCCCGGCGGTCCCGTGGCGCCACCTCCACCGCCTATGATTGCTGGCTTCCCTCCGCCTCCTCCTCCGCTGCCATTTAGCTGCCCGCCTCCTCCGCCGCCTCCTCCCCCACCCGGCGCCCCGCCTCCTCCACCGGGAGCCCCTCCCATTTTTGGAGCCCCACCTCCCCCTATTTCCTCTTCCTTTAACTCAGCGACCACAATGCGCTCCAAGTCCATCCCTCAGCCCTCTCATCCGCTGAAGTCCTTCAACTGGTCGAAACTAGGAGAGGTGAGAGAACATTTGGGTTCTTTGACTTTAACATCGGAGGATTAGGCCCCTACAGATCTTATGATAGTATGAGCATGGTTAGTCTGCTGCATTTACGTTTGTTCTTTTAGCTGATATAATTGCAAACAAAGTCAAAGCATCTGTTCACCCTGATTTCAGTACAAAAACAGCACAAAGTAAGTACTTTCAGTGTTAATCAGTGTTTAAATGTTAATCTCTTATGTCCCTTTACCCCCTTCTAGAATTTGATCAATGGCACCATCTGGAGTGACATTGATGACCTGAGAGCCTTCAAGATTCTTGACCTCAAGGACATAGAGAAGATGTTTTCAGCCTATCAGAGACAGCAGGTTTGGATTTGTTAGCAAGTGGAATACAGCATTCTGGAGTATGGTTTAATGACTTGAGGTTCTGTGTGTGTGTGTGTGTGTGTGTGTGTGTGTGTGTGTGTGTGTGTGTGTGTGTGTGTGTGTGAGCGTTAACATATAGACATAGAAATCTGTTATATGCCTGTGTGAATAACTGTTAGAGTTTGAATTTTGCCTTGTGTGTGTAAGTGAGAGTGTGTGTGTGTGTGGCGAGCGGAGGGGTGGGATGTTGTAAGAGGACTCTTGACAGTGCCAAGGGTCCAGCTCCAGGCTAACATGAGCAGCTGTTCACTGCTGAATGCCTTACTGTAGAGTTGCCACAGAGCTCAAGCTTTGCCCTTGTATCTGCAGAGCGTTTATGTGAGAAGTGGCGAACTGACTCAGTCCTCATGGGCTCATGAATCAGGGCAACAGAGGAAACAGTCATCACCACTGAAGTCATGAGGGGTGATGATACAGGAAACCTTTTCCTGAAGCTAGTGCGCTAAAATAAAGAGGCAATTCACTAAATCATGTTGAACCACCGACTGACTAATAGGATAATTGCAGTATGCACGCCTTTGGGGCAATACCATACAGTACATAGCAATTACTTCTCTCTGTGCTACAAACTAATTACATACTTCTTGTCATGTGATAATATTGGGTGTAGTTGCATAAATTGATATATTTTACCACCTCAGATGGGTTTAAGTGGAATGTTAATGGGCCCTAATTAGTTTCTAGTAATCACAGTTGGCCCAGTGGAAGAGCCATACATAATCTCTGTAAAGACATTATACTTTTTTACTTTTTACTGCCATGCTTAAAAGCCTCCTGACAGCTAAAAGTACAAGTATTCTTTGCAGGCTTTTATTTAAGAGTAATGGGTCATTTGAGGCTGTTGCTGACAGTGATTTACTGTGGGTATTTATTTATACAGAGCAGGTTTTTATTGGCACAGGCCAACGGTTAAATGCAGATCTCTATGGATATAGCCACATAAAAACCCAAGATCTTCCTGGCTTTGACAACTCGGTTCCATTTGGCAAGAGCAAGATTCAATTCGAGTGGACAATATTGCAATGTTTATTCATGGCATAATTGCTTTTTTAAGCTTGTCATCGGTCTTTCTTTCAAAATGGACTTTTGTTTACATTTGCCCTCTGTAGGATTAGTTACTGCACTCATTTTTCATGTTCTTATTTTTGCATGTCAGGACAGATGTAGATGCAATCAAAAGAATACATTATAACAATTGTGACCTCTTTAAGACAGAAACCAACATAGAACAGAGCTAAATAGCTTCTTTGTTCGCCTATGCAACACAGAGATATCTCAGACTTTTAGTGTATAGATTTCATGAGCTCCTGATGACTTGGACAGTAGATGATTATTGTTTTTCTCACAGAGGGCTTCCCAGCTTCAGCTTGTAGTGTGCATAGTTATAGTTCTTTGCTCTAGCCACCACTTTTTTTTCTGCTTGAAGTGCTAATCTTTGCATGTGTTTTCAATTTTTTTGTGTCTCTCTGCACTCTTCGACTGCCTGGGCAGGACCTGCTCACTAACCAATCCTTCAAACAGGTGAGTTAAAGGACTTCCAGCACCCTTTTTTTCTCATGGTTACCTACCTTCCTTTGCTCTGTCATCATATCCTCTGCAACGCAGCAGCCAGCCAGCAGTCCAGTTATTTTGTATCAATTCTGCATTTCCCTTCAGCTCTACAGAGCTTTTTCAGCTCAGTGATTTGGTTTTACAGCTCGCATCTTTACTGTTTTTGCTCACCGTACTCATTAGCATCATTTCCAGCAGCAGACAGCTGTTTTCAGCCAGAATGCTCTGATGAACCCACTTTACCTGCCCAGCACCAAACAGTAGGTTGTAAGTTAGAACACTGAGTGCCAAAGAGCGTTTCCCTCAGGAACTGGGGAAGACCAAAGCAGGGCTAAAAGGAGAGTGAATATTGGGCTTAAAATCATCTGGTAGCTAGAAACAAGACTCCAAATGAATACTGATGAATACCTAATGCTATATGTATAAAGAGGCAACTGCTTACTCACACATTTACTACACCATCTTATCAATCAATTATTGCAGGCTTGAAGACATAATTTTCACCACTATTGGTCCTGACACTCATTTGGACGTTACTTTGTCACATACCACCCACCTAAATATTGTCACAAACCACACACCCCTCCAATGGTAATAGCACTCCCAAGTGTCAGGGGCCTGCCCCAGCAGGATAATGCTCCCAGCACACCACAAAAACTGCTCAGAAATGTCTCAAGGAACACGACAAAGAGCCAAAGCTGTTGACCTGGGTTCCAAACTCCCCAGATCCCAATCTGATTCAGTACCTGTGGGACCTGCCTGATATTGCATAGGTCCCACTCATAGTGGCAAAACAGCTCTTGTTGGGGCTGTTCTGAGCAGTTTTTGTGGTATGCTGGGAACATTATCCTGCTGGGGGAGGCCCCTGACATTGGGGAGTGTTGTTGCCATTGGAGGGGTGTGTGGTTTGTGACAGTATTTAGGTGGGTGGTACCTGACAAAGTAACATCTTAAATGAATGTCAGGACCAAAGGTTCCTCAGCAGAACATTGTGTTATAACGAGATGATTGATGTTATTCACTTCATCCACCAGTGGTCATAATGTTATGGCTGATCGGTGTATAGCAAATGAAAGACAGTATGTAGCTGGTTAGGCTGTAGTCTTGGACAGTTTCCCTTGGTGGAGGCATAGAAAACCCAAATTTAAATGGAGCATTAATCTTCATCATCATTGTCTTATTTTTCATTAACATCTCCATTTTCATCTGAGTTATTGTATTGATTACCATCATTACCATCATCATCTTTCATTGCCTTAATTGTTGTAATTCATTGTCATGAACTGAACAGGAAAAGCCTGAATTTAAATGCAGCCACTTGCATGTTGAAAAAGTATTCAGAGTCATGTTGGCTTGCACAGGAAAGAAAAAAAAAAAACAGTTCAAACACCTGACCACATTTCAATCACGCCACTTAATAACTGTTATAAAAGATGAAGGGGCTAGTCTCCGGTTACACTGCGCTGAGCCTACATGCTGTACACAAGTTGGCGAAATTGGCTTCAGCGCGTGGGCAGAGAAGGCTTTGGCAGACCCAGTGAATGGGAGTTGTCCCCCTAACCTGGTGCCAACCTCAGTCCGCTGCCAGGCACCGTGGGTCAACGCGGCCATGGAAAAATGACACTTTCTTTACAAGCCGCATCTGTTTTACATACGTCATACCCAGCAACCTCAAAATGGACATTTTCTGGCGAGCAGGAAACCAGCTCAGACCATAAATAGAATGTGTTTAACATGCAGCCCCAACCAGTTTTCTCAGACATGTATTCTTTCCCCTTGTGGATTTTTAATTTACTACATTTGTGTGAAGCTTACAAAAATATCTGACTGGCCTGAACCCAGCTTTGAACAGTGTTTCCTGTTCCTCTGAGGGGTTTATAGGCCTGCCTGCATTGTGTTTGCAGTGGTGACTCACCAAAAAAAACTTTCTCTCCCAAGACCTGCTTTAGATATTCT
Source organism: Lates calcarifer (assembly GCF_001640805.2). Lineage (NCBI taxonomy): Eukaryota > Metazoa > Chordata > Actinopteri > Centropomidae > Lates > Lates calcarifer. The sequence goes on from NC_066851.1 coordinate 4,043,686, forward strand.
GCTCCTGCTGGCATGGATTTGAGACTTTTTTTTCTTTTTTTTTAATTTCCACAGCTTTTAAATATGTTTTCATATAAACCCAGTCCAGAGTTTGAGAACTGATAATTGATGCATAACACTTGACAGTCGCAGTCAGTGCAAAACCAGGTCAGGGAACTTGACCTGAGGCCAACTAAAGTATTTGGCTGGAGTGCAACCTTTTTGTCTGCACTTTATAGTGGCAGTGAGGTAGTTATCAGACTGTAACAACTAGCCTTGGTCCTCCTGGGTTTTTTTGATTTTTTTTTTATTTTTTTTTTTAATATGCTCCAAATTAACACAACGTTAAATATTTACAAAGGGTCATGTCATCCCTCAACAAGATAAAGATGTCAAACAGATGTGCGGAGGAGGAGAGGTCTCATTTTGCAGGCTTTGTGTTTCATATGAGCATGTTAATGGAACTGTGTTGCAAAGTTAATGTGCCTGTTTGTCTTTTTTCTCTCTGCAGAAAGAGACCGGCTCTATGGACGACATATATGTCAGCACACGGAAGGTCAAAGAGCTGTCAGTCATCGACGGTAGACGTGCACAGAACTGTGTCATCCTGCTTTCAAAGTAAGGGGTTCCAGTCATGATTGACATCGCACCCACAGTAAACACCTTGGTTACTGTTTGTTCTTTAGATTATTATTGTGAAGAGATGGCGTAAGCAGAGACTGGTGTGGAATAAGCAGCACTGCAGTGTTGGGGTCAGGAGGTTGAGTTGTAACTCAGTGTGGAGCTGCTTGAGGCAGGTGCTCTGGTACAGGAAATGTGTTTTTAATACACACATGAGTACATCTGTCAGTGTAATTGAATTACCTTTTTTTTGTCTTTGGAGAGGAAGTAACTGTCATATAACAGACAGAAAGCAGTGCCCAAGAGAGGATGCATCTCAGGAAGTAGTGTTCAGATTTCAGCAAGATTTCTGTCTATTTTAAGTACTGCATTTTCCACATAAGGCCATATAAAATCTATTAAGACACATTAAATTGACCTTGTTCTCAAGGGACATAGAATCCCACTCTATCTGAAACAGAATCAATTGTCATTATTTAAGACCCATCTGACAACATACCATACTAACAGCAATGATCCAAAGCTCTTTAGAGGATTTGAATCCTACCCCCCTCTACAAATCAATAAACAGGCTCTCTGAGACCTCTGCTGTGTCTGACAAAACTGAAGCATGGCCCCCAAACTCACTTTCATGTCAATAGAAAATGACCCTAGGGTACACACTAGACCCAAATGGGGTCAGGAGTTGGGTCAATAAAGCTTTGATGCACAGACTAACAATGCTGTTATTGATCACAACCCAGTACACTTAACACTGATCAGATGCACTGAAAACAGCTGGCAGTGCTCCTGGGGATGACACTGGTCCAGACCGGTATTCAGAGTATTAGTATCAGCCCACTTTCAGTTTTCTGTGAGTGGGCTGTTTGTCTTGTGGTAATGAATTACATTTAATGAATGAAGGTAATTAAAACAATACTTTCAATAAGCCATTTTATTTCCTTTTCAGGTTAAAAATGAGCAATGAAGAGATTAAGAGGGCGATCCTGGAGATGGATGAGAGAGAAGAGCTAGCCAAAGATATGCTGGAGCAGGTAAGGTTCAGTGTGTTTGATGAATGATCATGTACACGTGTATGATAGCAGTGAAGCAGCAGAGCTCATCAAGTCTATTATTACTGGTTGGACAAGGGCAAGAAAACAAATTTTTGAATGGGGTTTATATGATGTACTTTGCCTCATCAGCACTTGGTCCAATGAAAATGATATTATACAACCAGTTATTCCTGACAAGGAGGCAGAAAGGAAACAACCCAAAATGTTTCATGGGCTTGCATCTATTGAATTTATTTTAGTTTGTAATTTTACATTTGTAAAGATTTAGAGAGACTGATAAGAATTGCAGCTAAAGTAATACCACAGACACATGAATTAATATTTGAATTCATTTGTGTTCTTTCATCTTTGCAGCTGCTGAAATTTGTCCCCGAGAAAAGTGACATCGATCTGTTGGAGGAGCACAAACATGAGTTGGAGCGCATGGCCCGGGCTGATCGCTTCTTGTTTGAAATGAGCAGGTACACAGGACTACAGCCTTACAGTCTTAATTTGCAAATCTGGTTAATTCTCATGGCATGCAGTTGAAATGAAAGATTTCCAAAAGTGAACAATATACAGATTTTGTGTTGCACCAACACATCAGCCAGTGAAGCACAAATAGATCCTAAAATACTGAAAAGCACACTGTCTGTTCTACAAGAATGAGCTTTTGAAGCTGTGAGAGGAGCCTGGAGTCAAGAACAAGCCTCAGACTTCAGGGTGATTCATCATTTAGCTGAGAAAAGAAGTCAAGGCTGTCCTTTGTGGACTCCAATCACGTCAGAGTGTGGAGACTTTTTAAATCAGTGCCTTTTTTCTACATTCCATCTTTTCTCAGAATCTGCTCTGTTTGTGCAAGATAATTAAACCTTTTCATTTCCTTTCATGAAATATTAGCCTGTCCACTTCCTTTCCTTTTGACCACATCTCCTTTGGTCTGAGGAATACATCTGGGATTTAGTTATTTCCCTTTTTTCACCATTTAATATCCCTGGTCCCTCTTTGAAATCCCCATTCCCTCCTTTGGTGAACTTTTGGGCAAGTTTAACATACCCATTTGTCAACTCTCCAGCTTGATGGGAGCCTATTAGATGATAAAAAGGCCTGTGAAAACTGAGAAAGGGAGTTTCTTACAATTGGGTGACTTCTAGCTTTGAACTGACACTCCCCTGGAGACAAATGTAACTCACATCCCTTTATGTCTCTCCTCCTTTTACCTCTTTCTTCTCTTTATCAGAATTGACCACTACCAGCAGAGGCTGCAGGCTCTGTTCTTTAAGAAGAAGTTTGCAGAGCGTTTAGGTGAAACCAAGCCGAAAGTTGAAGGTAAGGACAAACACCTTGGACGCCAGTAAAAGGCAGAGGAGGCCACTCAAGTCTGTGATTAATGGAATGGAATGGAAAATAATGTCATGTCTTACTGTAATGTCCAAAACCAACAATGACTTTAAATCTTACTTTGTTGTGCCATGCAGCTCCACTGTTGTCAAAGATCTGTTAAGTGCACATCAATGAGGCACACTGTTGCACTGGGTGACCTGTTATTTTACTGCCATGAACACACACTGCAGTTTATTTTGACTCTGCATACAGCACATACACATACATACTCATGAAGTTGTTTGAACTTGAATAGGAGCTAATGGGCTTGGGTCTGAGTGCTTCAGACAGGGTGGAGAGAAACAGACTTGTTGGTTTTAGCCTATTCACTGAATTTGTTTACTCTAAAAATACTTGAAAAAAGCATTGTATAGTAACAGCTTTTCCATGGAGAGGCAGAAATATTAGTTGACATTAGCAGTTACACTCCCAGAGGCGAAAAAAACAAACAACAAAACACTCAAAATGTCATCAGCTTTGTGCACTTTGACCAATGCTTTTCACAATGCCTTGTGAAATCCCTTCTGTGCGTTAAGTGTGCATGGTGAGAGCCGGTGGCCAAACTGTATATTGGCCCTCTGCAGTTTTTCCCTGTGCGCCAGCTTCCAGGTTACCAGGGAGGCTGTTTTGGAAAGCTGGCTTGTGTTGAGAGGGGAGAGCCTCTCTCGTAAACACTGAAACTCACTTCAAAGACGGAGGGAGAAAGGCTTCCAGTGAGACATGTGTGCACGCACGTGTGTGCGCACTAGTGTGTCACGACTGAGCTGTCATAGCTACTTGAGAGACATTTCTCTTCTGGCCTTAATGCCTATCTGGGTTTTGATGAGCACATTGCATTATTTGTCCTAGCAGTGTTTTATTCGCAGTGAGCGATGACTGACAGTTAAGCCCTGCATGTCCTGCAGCTTTTTCGTCAGACAGTCCATCCATTCTACTCTGAGATCAGATAAAATGTATCTTCTGACATACATGGCTGACAAGGATGGAAAGAGGGAACCAGCAGAGGTGTAATCCACTGAGTCTGGGTATTGATTCAAGCCTCCAGAATATTTGTTGCTGGATCCAAATGTTCCCAGACCACACTGTTCATCGATGCCCATAATAGAGTTCTCATCTCATTTTATTATTCATGTTATTTTGTCATACAGTGGAGATGAGAGCATGTTGCCTCAGACCACCCAGCATGTTCAAAAGAAGCATTTCAGGACAGTGCAGTGTGCAGCCAAGCCTTTCTGCATCCAACAGAACACTGTCAGCAGAGCCAGAAAAATGGTTCCCATGCTGTATTGCAGCAGAAAGACCTGTAACAATAACAATATGGATTTTGTTAATGATTTTCACATTCACACTGAGATTTCTTCTGTGGAAAGGGGGAACCACCTGCACTTTGCCAGATAAGTCTGTCCTCAGGGGGAAAGAAACGGACAGCGTGGGGCTGCGTTTGGAATAATCCCCTCCCCCTGCTGTTTTATGGATGGATGGAAGAACTTGATGGGTTTCCCCACTGAGCTGCCAAGTTGTTGTGGGGAATATTGATCAATCATCATGAAAGATGTTAAAAATGAAGGAAAGGATGAGAACCTTTGGGCCATGTACAGCGCAGGCTTTGGTTTGCATGTGTGTCCGTGGGGGTTGTGTGGAGGAAACAGAATGGAAGGGAGTGGGAAAAGGCCAGTTCGTTATGTAAGATGAAAGTTTAAGTGATGCACTAAGCAAAGCGCAGACGAATCAGTCACCAACTATATGATGTTTCCAGCTGCTTCTCTCTCTCTCTCTCTCTCTACATTTTCCTCCAGCCATCCTGAATGCATCTAAGGAGGTGGTTCGGAGCAAGAGGCTGACTCAGATCCTGGAGGTGGTGCTGGCCTTCGGCAACTTCATGAACAAGGGCCAGAGAGGCAATGCCTACGGCTTCAAGGTCTCCAGCCTCAACAAGATCGCTGACACTAAGTCCAGCATAGACAGGTGGGCCAGGGGGGACTGTGGACTTCAAATGAACCCTGAGTACCCCATTGATATACTCTACATAAAATAATCATACTACATCTTCTCAGTGTGGAATGTCAAATCAATTTCTCCTTCCAGTGCTAGTTTCTCAGTTTCTCTCATGTCTAATTGTAGATGGTCGTCCATACATTTGAAATCATTAAAAAACACATTCATGAGAACTTCAGATCTTACCTACCTTGCCTTTTATCAGTATCAGAAGTAATTCAGCAAATTTCAGGCTGTAAGTTCATGGTTTCAGTGGTGGCAGGAACTGCTAGCAGCTAATGCAGCATGATTTCCCAAAAGCTCAAATTTGTCAAAATAAACAAACAAAAAATAAATAAACAAAATGGGCTTAGACTGATTGAATTGCAGTTTGATTGACAGCTGACATTACACATATTTTATCCTGTTTCCTGTTAGTATAAACTGTGTTGAAACTGTGTTTTGTGCATTAAATGTGAAAACAGTCTACTCTGATGATTAGTATTACCAGCACTAGTAATATTAGGACTTATACTTCCTGTTTACATCAAACCCTAACCCACCAAATGGAAACTGTAGTGGTAAAGTAGGTTTATTACTCCTAAATGAAAAGTGTGCAACTCCTCAAGAGGTAGTGTTACCCAGATTACTTTAGATAAAATTTGCTTCATTCTGTGTCACGTCTTTACTTGCAATTCAACAGGAACATCACCATGTTGCACTACCTGATCATGATCTTTGAGAAGAACTACCCAGACACTCTGCACATCCAGGAGGACCTCATCAGTGTACCAGAGGCTGCCAAAGTCAAGTGAGTACACAACATGTCACTGTGGGGACGTTTGAAGGGAAAAGAAATGTTCATGTATCGTTATTACAGCAGAGAGGAGCACTCTCTCAGTCCTACGTGCATGTGATTTCATCTGTTGCTGTATTGCCAATAGCTGTTGCTTGGATAAAAAATACTCCCACAGATCTGGAGTTTGTCACTGTGAAATTCACTGAGAATGTAAATTAATGTAAATGTAAATGTCATTATTTTTGTCTTTCTCTTAGTTTGGCTGAGTTGGAAAAAGAGGTGCACAATATCAAAAGTGGACTAAAGGCTCTCGAGGCGGTGAGTTGTTGTGCGTTTGTGTCATGTTCCCTCCCATTGGTTCTTCTCTTGTCTGTAATTATGTTTTGGAGCTGGGCAGAGATGGACAGCAGGGTGAGGTGTTTAAATGCTGGTAATGTTCCACCCACTGCAACATGGAACACCAAATGTCACATTTGCCACCACACACAGAAACAAAGGCTTATGTATGTGCACATACACATATTGCACTTCACAGAACGCTGAATACAAGCATCGGCCTCATAAGTTGATCTGTCTTTTTTGTCACCTGCCCCCCCCCCTCCAGGAGCTGCACTACCAGCAGAGCAGGACGAGGGAACGTGGGGATAAGTTTGTGGCTGTGATCGGTGACTTCATCACTGTGGCTGGCTTCAGCTTCTCTGAACTGGAGGACCAGCTGAGTGAAGCCAAGGACAAGGTAGTTACCTGCTTAACCGCTCAGCTGGACACTGTATATGAATGTGAGAGAAGACCATACTTTCGGTGTAAGTTCATATGTCCATGTGGGTGGCTTTAGCACATGAGTCCTCACTGCCAAGCCTTCGTGTCAGACAGACAGGGGGGGGGGGGGGGTGACAAAATACTGGAGGGAGAAGCTGTGATGACTTCAGCAGCACAGGGGGAAACCCAGCACTGAAAGATGACCCTGGATTCCCCCCATGTATTCTCTCCACATTCCCCTTCTTTGTACAACTGGGACAAAAGGCCTTTTGAACCCCACTGGCTCATGTATTGATGTATGGGAGGAAGTATGTAAGCTGAAGATATCAGTGGGGCTGTGGGAATCCCAAAGTATGACAGTGTTGAAAAGATTTACGTGAAAGTGTTATTTAATTTGCAGGCCTTCTGTGCTCTCTTGCACATTTAACATTCTGATGCTGACACACTGAAAGCTGACTGCATTCAATAGTCACATTATTACAGTTATTACATTCTACTTTATTATGAGGCATGACTTTCTCCAAAATAATTGACATACTGATGCTATGTCCCCAAGTTGCTTAAATTCTTTAAAGGATCAACAGATTGTGAGGAAGAGAGAGAGGAGGACAGGGTTCCATTTAGAGACCCTCTACTTAATTGTTTGTTCAAGGAGGAGGTCGGTAAAATATTGGAGGGAAAACAGGCCAGCTGGGACGTCACGGGAAAAGAACTGGAGAAGCAGGGCACTGTAAAACAAAAGAACCTGTGTTCACCTGGCCCAGACTGTGAACACACACTTTTCTTAACATAAGTGTGTGTGTCTGTCTGCGTGTGTGTGTGTGTGTGGTTGGTATACGGGGAGTCTGACGCATTGACTCGGTGCTTGTCAAGGCTCTTTGATGCTCCGTTTCCACTGGAATACAAATATGGAAGTGTGGGTGTGCACTCTGCATTTAGATCTTCAGGAGGGAGAGGAGGATGACTAAACAGAGCAGGCAGTCCACTAAGGCTCATAAAGCTCCATGGCAACAAATGTGTGTGTGTGTGTGTGTGTGAGAGTGTGTCTGAGAAAGACACACACATGCCTTCACCAGACACTACTACATACATTACAAAGGATTACAGTTGTCCACGGTCATGTGGGTTACTGGGACAGAGGTTTCCAGAGGCGAGAAGGGATTTCTCTTTTATCCAGAGAGATTGGTTGGGTTTATACTTAACAACCCGTCTACACACCCTCACATCAACATGTTCACAGACAATACAAGATTTTGGCTCTATTCAAGAACAGAACAGCTGGGTTTCAAACAGAAAACAGAGCAGGGAGTGCTTCAAGATCCCACATGTGCTGTTAAAAAGGGAAATATTAAGATAAAAGAAAGAATTCTGAATGCTAGTGGTAAATGCAGCATTAAAAAAAAATCTAGAAACAGTCACTAATTTGAATAATAAAACACCTTTAGCAGATGGGTTGGAACATTAAAAATAGCACCCATGTGGATCATTAATCTGCCTTTGCACTTTAATCACTCATACAACAAGTGTCTTTGCACTTTTCAGCCCATTTGCTTCAAATTATGAATACTCCACATCACTGCCAGCTGTTTTTCAAAGCACACTGAGGTGTTGTTTGTCTTAAACCATTCCTTAAAAGTGTTTTCCCACCATACAGACGTCGTTTCACTGCAGTATGAGACTAAACCTGTGGAGATAAAATTTGCTTGAATTAGTTAATCTGCCACAGCGCATGTTATTGTCAAAGTTATGTTATCATTGCAGGATTATGCAGGTCATTATGAGTGTGTCATTATAACAGAGGTGCAGTGTCCGACAAAATCAGAAATATTAGAAAATAAAAACTAAAGAACCAATTATACGACCAAGTGATACATTATTTCAGAAAGCAGACAAGGTAGATATACATGGACACTGGTAATTTTACATGTTGGTAACATAATAATGTACCATGTTCACCATGACACTTTTGCATGCTAACATGCTAACATCTGTTAATTTGAACTAAACACAAAGTACAGCTGTGGCTGAATGGAATCTCTTTAGTTTTGCTGGGATTTAGTCATAAACCAAAGTAGTCGACAAATTAAAATGTTGATCTGATGATATTCTAAATGAAAAAGTCAGAGGGTCACAGAAGTTAATTCATTTAATCTCAAAAGCAACGTCTTTACTTGTCTAAAGATTTCACTCTGAGCCAAAAATGGCAACCTTATTTTTGCACTGGAAAAAAGGTCAAGGGATTACTAAAGGCATTAGGGCTCACTGTCTGGGAACCACAAAGGCCTGCACAAAATGTCATGAAAGTCTAAATGACTGAACACCACACTGCCATTCCTAGTGCCCTTTCTCTAGTGTGGGTAAGAATCTAAATTGCTGTGGTTTGCTTTGAGAAATAGTTTGTGGAAGTGTTAAGTATATGTGAGTTGTAAATGGGCTTAAGTGTGGAGAAACATCAGTATGGTCCATTTAAGTCTTAGTTGGGTTTTTACATCAATGGAGTATTTGATTTTTAACCATGTGATCAACAAATTGAGTCTCAATTTTGTGTGCAACGAAAGGATCAAAAGCCATGTAACACTAACTGACCAAAGCTCTGCAGAAACTGACCTCACTGCAGTTTCTCTCCACATATGGAATATTTTGTTCATGCGTCCATTTCTAGCTCAGCAGCAATTTCCAAAATTTATTTCCCACTTGCCCTCGTTCATTGAAGCCACCGCTGCGCAGGTGGTAATCGGGTGCAGAACTACTGAAAGAGGAGCTTGGCTCATTTCCTCAGGTCCTCATCAGATGGATTAGCATCCATGGATAGTGAGGGATCATATAACATCTGAAGTAATGAAAAATAAAAAGGATGTTCTTCATGTTGTTTGTAAATAGATGCAGTTGAGTTTTTTAGGTTCTAATTAAGAAACGACCAAGATTTCACACATGGCTAGACTAGACACAGTATACCCCTGCATAATAAGTAATAATATTTAAGCAGTGGTTGAGAAGAAGGTGCCAAATCCATGATATGTTCATCTGAAACAGCATTTAAAAATTCTTAACAATTTTAAATATAAGCATCTGAAAATATCTTACCTCAACATCCATGATAAACAAATATGAGAAGTTTTGAACCAGAGCAGCAGGGGCACATTAAATACTCCATCAAGGATACAAAAAGTGAATTAGCCTCTCACAGAGCACAGCGGTGTCTGTGTGTGTCTGTGTGAGACGAGCTAAATCTGTGTGACTTCATATTCTCCGTTTCATTGTGTGTGTTTGCGTGCGCGCGTGTTTTTACTCATTTAGCACAGACCCGAGGGGACGAGAGGAAACGAATTTGACCAGACACATAATTACAGGAGAGAGAGGGATGATGGTGGAGGTTGCCATGGTGACCAGCCCATAATGACAGGATGGTTTCGAATCCTCAGAAAAGAGCGAGCCCCAACTCCTTTATATCACAACAGCAGGACCACATACAGTATACTGTCCTCATCTATACCAGAATGATATGATGTTTTCTGTCACTTTACTCCCACATCAGATCAGAGTGGAGCAGAGTAGTGCAGTGCAGTACAGTACAGTGTAGTACAGTGCAGTACAGTAGTACAGTACAGTACAGTGTAGTACAGTATAGTGCAGTGCAGTGCAGTGCAATGTTATTTTCAATTGAATGATTATATGATTTGGTTGAAAATATTGCTACGAACAATAACAACAAGCTAGCTGTCTGATGAAGTGAAATGATGAAGAACAATTTGCCCCTGAAATGTAGTGGGGTAGTAGTTTAGTAGTAGTATATCGCTATACATAAAATTAGCGCTACATACATGAAGTAGTGCTTTTGCTTGAAGTTGTTTTAACAGTTTTTGTATTAACAATGAATCAAATGACTACGTGTATATGAAAGTTGTTGCTCATGATGATTAGCCCACAGAGAATTAGCATCAGACTCTGCAGCTGTACACAGCTTTTTAGCATCTTTAAGCTCATTGTTTTGGTTCTGCAGCCTGCACCTTTACTACTCTCTCTCTCACTGCTCTCAGCAGCATCCTGTCTGCAATAAATAAACCCACAATGTGCCACCTGCACAACACTGAACAGTAGACAAAGGTAGTGACCAGCTGGTAAAAAGGAGAATGAATCACATGGCCAGGGACATGACTCCCACTGAATATTTATGTTCTTCTGGGTCTGCTGATGTTTCATCAGAATAAAGATTTTAAAAATTATTTAGGCTCAAGTTGTGCGATCGGTCTGCTGATGTCTTTTAATAAGACAAGTCTCTACAGTCCATAGGGAGAACTAACTCTGACCTTTATGTGGCAACAGTACTATACTTAAGTACCATAAGTGTCATATTATGTTTAAGATATTGGCATGGCCTATCTGTGTGTTCTGCTGTATACTGCAGTACAAAGCTGTGTGTGTAGGAATGTAGAGGAGGTTTGGCTGCAGGCATTGTCCTGGCACAGCGCACTGAACAGCTTGAACAGAACAGGGTGGACATACGGTGGTCAAATCATGCGTTCTCCCACCTTGTGTGTGTTAATCTGTGTGTGTTTCTACAGTTACTGGCATGCAAATGCAGGCTCCCATGTGTTACTCACATAAGTCACTACAGGAACAAGAGTTAGAACAGGCAGTACACAGACGCAAATACACATGATAATGGTTTTGGTTCCTGTTTCCTTGTGTGTGTGTGTGTGTGTGTGTGTATGTAGTTTGCCAAATCTCTGAAGCACTTTGGGGAGGACGAAGGGAGGATGCAGCCTGATGAGTTCTTCGGGATCTTTGACACCTTCCTGCAGTCATTTAGTGAAGCACGGCAAGACCTGGAGAACATGCAGCGACGCAAGGACGAGGAGGAGAGGAGGGCACGAATGGAGGCCATGGTGAGACACACATGCACATTACTAAACCTGAGACATTGTTACTTTGTTTTACCATATTGTCACAGAAAGAATTCATTCTTGTCAGTCATCAACAGTTATTGAATTTTTTTCACTTATACTTCCTGCTTCAGTCCAGACTGAAACTGAAATGCATGCCACATGTTAACTCTTTCCAGCTCAAAGAGCAGAGGGAACGGGAACGGCGGGCTAAGAAGAGCGGCGCCTCAGATGAGGTCGGCGGCGAGTTTGACGACCTGGTCTCAGCGCTGCGTTCCGGCGAGGTCTTTGACAAGGACCTGAACAAGTTCAAGCGTAACCGCAAGCGCTCCGTAAACCAGCTCGTTGAGGGCGGTGGCCGCGAACGAGCTGTCACCAAGGTCAACTACTAGGCTGGGATAAGGAGAGGAAAAAAAAACACTAGACACCTAAATTCTGCCGTGGTGTAGATCTCTTGGCACCACTGACATTGGAGAGGATGTAAATAATGGCTGGACTGGACATGTAGTGACATGTATGGACGGCGTGCCATTTCGAAGGATGCAACCCTCTCCTCTGATTGGTCTTGTAAAGCTATTTTCAACCTGTTAGTCCTGGAAGTTGTGTGATCTCCTGAGCTGGACGAAGGACAGTTAAGATCGATGGATGGATGGACAGACCACTGTGACACATTATCCCATGTCTTTTGACCATATCCTTTTAACACTGTGCTCAAGCTTCCGTTTCTCACTGCTCTTTTTTTTTTTTCCTTACAAAACCCTTCAGTGTTCCTCAGTAAGTTCTTTGGTGCTGGAGCTGCTCCATCTTTTTTGCTACCTGGCTCTTAAACACATAGAACATTGGGATCAGCCAGTCACACTGTACATAGATGCGAGACCAAGAGAAGTGTTTGGAAAAGGACTACGAAGCCACTCCAGGCAGAAACAGAGAAAGAAAAAAAAAAAGCAGAAAAAGAAGGTGGAAAGGGGGAACCAAGCCATAACCTCCACAGTCATGGTTGTTTCAAGTGTCCCTCAGAAAAGAGAGTTTTCAGCCACAGAACGGATGGATATTCATGAACTTTCTTTACTACAAAGAAGTACATGGAGCCGCCAATTCCCCAGAATGCTTTGTAGGCTTCTGAAAGAGTGGAGGGAGGATATATGAATTGGAGGGTTGTCGCTTCAAAACAGAGGATGCATCCCAATGGCCTCCTCCAGCACACAGCATTCCCAGGCAGGATGTATATACATCCCAAGCTGCAGCTTCAGAGGATACAACTCTTCTCAAGGAAACAAAAAAACATCTTCGCTTGATCCACCTGACAAAAGTGATGACTGTGCCACAAGGGTCAAGCCTCACCTATACTCTTCAGTGATTACAACATTGTTCTGGCATTAACCAGTGCCAAAGCAAAGAGAAAACACATGTAAATGTATTAATACAAAACATACTGCAATTAGGCCTTGATATATATTTATATTTAGATGCAGACAAGCTAATTGCAAAGATGTAGAGGTTTTTTATGTTTTCATGGCATTTTGGGGTTTTGTACACGCAATGCATTATTTGTTGGTGTTGCAAGTTCACATTGCTGTTGAAGTGAATTTCTATACATTTTGCGCTTTATGTAAAAAAAGATAATTGCTTGTCCTTTTCACACCTGTATGTCTTGTTTGCACTGTAGCTTTTCTGACAAACTTTACACTCATATGTTTCCACAAGCCAACCTAAAAAAAAATCCTCTGTGTGTGTAAATTACTGTTATCTATATCAAAGATAATGAAGGAATGCCATAAATTAATTTAACCTTAAAGGCACAATCTGCAATCAGTTTACAGGGCTGTCAGTTTCCCTGATCCCACCTGAATGTGGACTGTGTACTCAGCCCTACTGGCTGCAGTAAAATTCAGGCCACACAGGCTCTTAAGAGTCTGAAAGGATGCTGCACAGCAGTTCTCATTGCGCCTTTAATGACTCTCATCCATAGTATGTGTGGGATCTGTTTCACTGGTGCTAAAACGTGTGGTCTCTGTACAGAGCCATCAGTCCAGTTGAGGTTTTTTTTACCCTCACCTCAAGTTAAACTAGTGCTTGATTACTCAGTCACCAAGATTAATCATACAGTATCTGTGTCTTTCAGCTGGCACTGTGATATCAGACCACCCCATGTATAGAGTCTGTTACTGCAAAGTCAAGGTACAACAAAGCACTTAAAGTGTGTAGAAACTTCTTATTATCTTTAATGGTGCACACTGACAGGACAGTAACAGGAAGACTCCAGCCTCAGAGAACATCATAGAAAACAAGCCATGCTTCCATCTTTCCTTCCAGCTTCTCTCAGATGTTTTACATATGGTTGGACTGTGTTTCTATGATCTATTCATTATGACAGAGTCAGCCCCACATGCCAATTATTTTCCTTTGAGTATTAATCTAAGACTATAGCACTAGGAATGAAAAAGGAATGTATGTGGTTACCTCAGTGAAACATTTTAAATCTTGAAGATCCTGGGTCAGGTGTCTCCTGCTCTTAGTGCTTTGGAAAATAAGTGAGCTGATAGGTTCACACTCCGTTTTGAGACATCAACTGAAAGGATGGATCAGTATAAAACCGAAGTATACACCTCATATGAACCTACCTCTTCATGTAAGCAGGAAGAGGGCAAACCACACATTAAGTTCATATGAAATATCCTGATTAGCATCTTTCTTCTTAGATAACTCATTTTAGTCAATCCATCCACATGCATGTTTACTGTAGTACCGTATAGGGCTATATATGAAGTGTGCAGGAGGAGGAGGACTGGATATGGATTTAAATTTTTTTCTGGGATTTTTTTCAAATGAAGACTTGTGTTTAATCTCCTCTGTTAGCCCACTCATGCCTGTGTTCTTATAATCTATCAACAGGAGAGGGAAACATATTTAAGCCTGGGTCAGTAGCTGAGGCTTTCTATTGTTTTGATATGTAGCCCTATTGCATTTAGATGCATGTAGAATGGATAGTATTCACACACCAGCCCCTGGTTCAGTTTTTTCAAAGGATGACTGAATCTTACAGGCTTTTAACAATGACACTAAACAGAGGATTCATACTGCACTTCTATTCCCCATTTACCACCATGTCAAAGTAGAAATTTTCCCACTGCACTTAATTCAGTAAGCACACGGTGTATTTTCAGAGGTGTTCAAAACACAAGAATAAGACTTAACATTTGTGTTTTTGAATTTCTAGTATTTCTGAATGAACTGACAGACATGCTACTTAACACTCACTACCCATATGTATTTATATGTTGGTCTTGTAATGACTCTCCCAGTTAGTCCTCATCCAGTCATTCTGCCAGATTTTCTGGTCTTAAACATTTTCACCTTTAAGTGCCTCTGACTCTGTTTTCATACATGTACCATTCCTCTTACTGTGTTTTAGTGTGTGTGGCTTCCCAAAACATTACATGCACAGTATTTGCATGAAATGAGGCTTGTAGTTGGGATTAGACTGACTGGCGCCATCTTGTGGCTTCCCATAGTTCACTTTGTGTTGCACCTGACATCACAAGCAGTTACAGCTCTCCTTAGTGTTAGCATTATGTGGCACTTTACCCCAACTCCAGGCACAGTAACTCACCAATGTCTCCTAATGAACTCTTTCAGGTGTACTTCAGTATGGCTGGCATGTCATCAGAGTTTTTACCTGTTACCTGTACAGAGAAACTCCCACTGCATTTTCTCCTACAGCTTTAATTGATCTGTAATCAGTTATTTCACAGAGACACAGCACATTCCATCAGGGCTTTATTCTTTCAATATGTCCTCAAACTGAAGCAGAGAGAAGCTGGTGTGAAGCTGGAAAGATGACATGAGACAGTGTATAGAGGATCTCTGAGCTTCCCATGTCCCACACTTTTGAGATTAACCAGTAAACCAAATAGACTCAAACTTTCAGACACTTTAAAAAATCAGGAAAGCCCCTCAAGTCCTAAGAGGGAAATGTCATATGATTGCTTATTCTTTAACCAGCATCTCATGTATATTTGAGCTATTCTATTTTCTAACCTCTGCTCCTTTTGTTTTTCCAGTTAATCAGAGTTAGTATATCAAACTTTTGGCAGACCCTTTAAACTCTTAATCCAGAGCTTTAACCCGTATTGTAGTGCTGACTATTTACTGAGGGGTATTGCAACATTGTCAGTATTATTACATGTTTGTGTTATTACATGTTTGGATGTTTATTTGGCCATTGACTGGCTGATTTTGGAGTGTAAAGATGGAAATCAGAGGAATGAAATTAGTAGCTTGTTCAATGCACTTTTATTATGGGACATTTCCATTTGCAGCGCCATGTTGAGGGCTTAGATGACTCTGAAATGATAAGGGTGCAATGAAAGAGTGGTGCAAAAATAACATGGTGTAAAGAGGAAAAAGGGCAAGTGAGGTAGGGGACTCCGGCTGGGCCGCTGGAAACACATCAGTAGTCTGTTGGATGGCAGAGACGAAGACATTGTGGGGACATAAACACAAAGAGGTGACACTCTGATGTAACATGAGTGTTCTGAGTTTTAAAGCCTCACTTGTCTGTCTCCTACTTTGGGGTGTAAAATAAAGATGGGTGGGGTGGGGGAGGTCGGTGTCTTGACACCACCGCGTTTCTGTCAAATCATGCACTTGGCGTCGACCTGCATGCCTAAAAAAGGGTGCACAAAGTGTGATGTGTTGACTTTAACCTTTAATAGAAAATTGCTTGCAATGTGGAGACACACCTGTTACACAATTTGTACTGCCTGAGACAAGTTGCACCCAGTTTTAGAGGTTGTATAATTGTGAGGAGTCAGTATTTTTATGGTTGGAAAAAAAAGTATCCTCCACAGAAAGATGTACAGTTGGAAAAAAAAGCATTTTGTACACCATTCTTGATGTTTGAGATAAGATTAAAAAAAGATTAAAACATTGAGGAATGTTCCATTCTCCTGTATATTGTACCTCTATTTATTTGCCTTATTTAGTTTGCTATATTTTGTATGTACACACAGCATTACAACAAAATGTTATATTAAAAATATGAATAATTAAACTGTGGTCCGTGTATGATGGATAGTTTTGAGACTTGTATAAGAATGAGAATCTTTTTTTTTTTTTCATTTCTATAATTTTATTTTTGTTTTGTATTTTTCTCACCCTGTGTCTTTTGTAGGGTTACAATAAACTTTTGTCCCTTACAAGTGATGGTTTATTCTTTTCTTCATTATAATGTGTACTACAACGTTCTACTACTATGTCTATTCTTTTCACATCTCTTATAGGCCAAACACTTCAGCAGCTCAATCTAAAGAGTAACTGATAGACTGAATTATAATAACAAACTATTCATCATCATCAATAGCCACAAACTCCAGAATGAACACAGCACTCCGTATGGTACTTGACTGCTCCAGTCAGACAGAGTATCACTCTGTCAACCAGTACAACCAGTACAACCAGTGAAACCTTTCAAAATAAGGTAAATGTGACAGTGGTGTCTCTAATATTCTGTACATCCCACATGTAAATAGAGATGGATACAATGTTGGTGCTCAGTCCACTGAAGACTGTGGAGATCTAGTACCTCACCTTGTATCATAATACATTATATAATGCAGTGGCATACAGTATACAGTTTGGTAAGAAATGTATCATGAATACTACAACATTAGTACTAACATGTTTAGTAATAACAGTAGTAAAGCAGTGATGATATGAATAATGATGATAAACATTAATATCTGTTATTATCAGTTAAATGTGCTGTTCCTCACTGTGACCACTGGAGGGCAGTCACTCATCATAATCATCTACAGAACACAACAAGACACAATAACACTCAATGAACACTAGCGATAGAAGCGACACATTTCAATTTTATTTGTCCCCAAGGGAAAATGGTTTTGTGACAATATATGATAATAAGAGATAAAGAATGATATAAGCAATATTAGCTATATGTGTGTGTTATGTTGTGGTGATGGTATGTCACTATCTGTTTAAATAAAACAATAAGTATTGTTGTGTTATTTCCAGTATTACAACCTGCAGATACAATTGATAGCATTACAGAAGCCAGTTTTTATGCTGTATTATGATTTTGATCATTTCCAGGAACCAGTGCATTTCCAGACTAGAACTAACACACAAGATATACTTTAAGTACATATTGTACTGAGAAATCACACAGCAGTTTGCTCAGAGAATAATTTGAACACAAGAAAGGAAAAGCTAGCAGAGTTAGTGGACTTTGAATTAAGACTGTTGTATTTAAATGCTATGTATCACTGGACTCTACCAGTTTTAAATGTGTCATATTTCCATCCATCCATGATCTCACACTGAGGTGTTCAAACCCAGGGCCTTTGTGAATACTCTCTGTGCATCCTCAGCAAGCATGTTGAGGAAAGTGCTGAGTGCTCTGTAGGTGGAGATGAAGGAGAGGGACATTGCTACTGGGATTCCAAACAGTGGAATAAATCTGGATCCTTCCTCTGCTGCCATTAATGTAAAGAGAAGTGGATATAAGCTGATTATTTTAAGGATAAGATCTTTGTTATTTCTTTTGCAGCCAGTGGTGATGTCATCACTGCTCTAAGATCAGCCACAGTCAGGCGTGCACTATGAGCAAGATTCTGCAGTGACTTGTTGTCAAGACCAAATGCAGTTTGGGCCATATGATGAATTTAACAGTCATGCCTAGATCAAGTGCGTCAGACAAACCAGGAACTGGTACACCTGCTCCAAATGCAGATGCAAGAGCTAACCATTTTATTTTGGCCTGAAAAACCTCTTTCTTCTTGTTGATGATCTCCAGGTTGATACTGGGTATGGCCAAAAGTAAAGCATTCCTCTTGTGAGCAGGAAGCTCTCTCTCTAATGTCTCCTCCAACAGGTGAAAATCATACAGGTGGAGATCAAAGCTGGACACCAGGAAGACCTGTGGAGACTCAACACCTTGTTTTTGAAGACCTGTGGCATAAAATGGATATAGTATGATGCTTTAGATGAATACAAAGTGTATTTCACACTGGTCACGATCTATGCCAGTTTAAGTTTATGTAAGTGGCAGGATTAATATAAAAAACATATGTGATGAAAACCACAGAAATGGAAACTGTGCTAAAAAGTGAAAGTATATGTTAATTTGACTTTAAAACATAAGGTATTATATGATGTAACTTCATCTGTCAAATTTTGCTTATAGATCCCACAAACCACTTTGGTTCAGTAAGTTTGACATACAGTGTCTGTAGTTTCGCATGTATACCAGATTAAATTCGGAAAATCCTTGTAATACTTAATTTAACATAATTAAATTATATAATGATTAATATAATCAAATATATATATTATATTAACCTGACCTTGAATGCAGTCTCCCCTGATTTGATCGAGGGTATTTTTTTCGTTGAACTCCCTCTGACTTCTTTCAGCATCACGTAAGTTGTGGTCGATCTTTGAGCGAACAAAGTAGAACTTTTTCCCCATCTTCTGAATCTCCTTAGCCAGCTTCACATCATTTTCTCTGAAGCGATCCGCTGAGATGATGATGAAGAAATCAAACTTCTCAAATCCAACATGCTCCAGGTATTTGTCAGCTGGAAAACTGGTGGTACCAATGCCAGGGAGATCCCATACTGTAACATTGGGATATTTTGGATGGGGGTATGGTGTAACCTCTAAGGTGGTTTCTACACAACCTGTAGGGGCGGCTTCATCATCTCTGTTGTCTATGCCTCTGAAGGCATTAACAAAGGTGGATTTACCAGAACCAGACTCTCCTGTGATGCCAATATGTAGTGGAATATTATCCTGTTGTTCCAAATACTCCTGGGCCTTAGCAGCTGCTGAGGCAGTATCATTGTTCTGTAGTGCTTCTTTAATTTCCTTAAGTTCCTCCCCATCTGGATATGAATCAAAAGGATCCTCCATGCTGATCTGTGAAGAACTAAGAAGTGAAAATAACTGTACTGTTAGCATGGAGTAGGTTATACAATAAACCTCTTTTGGGATATTGTAATGCTATAAAACAAGGAAGTTCATATTCCAAAAAGAAAGAAAGAAAAAAAAAGAAAACACATCATGTGTGCTATAAAATTCTGACAATATATATTAATTTTATGTTTCGACTGACACTGACTAGTCTACGTTACTATGTAGGAAACTGTAAAATGCGTTAGGCGACACTATGAGCACAGGAATCATAATCTCATGCTAATTATTCAGTCAGAAACATGTTGTATTACACAGTATAGTGCTTACCTTATGAGGTACTTCAAATGTTGCTGCTCAATAAAAGATGTAATTCTTCTCCTGCGTCGTTGAACAGTTTTTGGAAGCGGTCAGTCCCTGACAGTGGCCAATATAAACAGTCTGCTGTAAGAGTCAAACAGGTGGTTTACAGGAAACACAGGGAGGAGGGGTGTGAGCACAGAGCCGCACCCTTTGCCTTCTTGTTTGCTGAAATGTCCAAATAGATTAGAAAAACTATGGTTTGTATACAGATCTAAATAAAGAATCACATTACACAGTGGTGTTAAAACCCAGTGCTACTTAAAACACTTTCTGTGCATCCTCAGATAGCATGTTGAGGAAACTACTGTAGGTAGAGGTAAAAGAGACGGGGAAGAAAGACTGTTTAATGTGACTAAATGTTAGAGGTCTGGAATCATAAAGAATCCAGTATTTCACAAGAAAGATTGTCAGCTAGAAAACTAGTGTGGTGCCAATGTCAGGGAGATCCCATACTGTAACACTGGGATACTTTGGATGGGATTTATTCCTCTAAAGACATTAACAAAGTGGATTTGCCAGACCCACACAATATTATTAACATCATTAATGTTGTTATTACTTGATTTTCCATAGATTCTCCATATCTGTTTCCATATATATAGTTCTGTGTATATTGTATATTGTTTGTCGGTTGTTTATATCGGTTGTTTATATTTTTAATATAGTGTCTTGGATATATCGTTTTGGTATTTTACTAACATTTATGTCTTTTTCTACTTTACAATCCCTGCTGCTGCTGTAACAATGTACATTTCCCCACTGTGGGACTAATAAAGGCTAAGACTAATAAATATTTCCTCTTATCAATCCTTGAAAATCAAAGAAAGATAATCATTGCACTATGTTCTTAATGTAACTGCAGAATATTTAGAACTACCCAAATCTAATCATGAATCATCAGAATTGAAAAATGAAAATAATATGCATATAAGGGGCAGCACAGTGGTTAGCACTGTTACCTCACTGCAAGAGGGTTCCGGGTTCAAGCCCTGGGTTTTTCTGTGTGGAGTTTGCATGGATTCTCTCTGGGTACTCCAGCCTCCCAAATGCAGTTTAGGTTCATTGGTGACTCTAAATTGCCCGTAGCTGTGAATGTGATGGTTGTTTGTCTCTATATGTTGGCCCTGCAATGGACTGGTAATCTATATACATATATATATATATATATATATATATATATATGTAGAGAGAGAGAGAGAGTATCATGAATGAATTTCTTGTGCCTCATCGTATCCACATCACTCTACGCTACATGTTGGATAGTGCAACATGTGACAAAGCTACAGTGATGAGCACAGAAAAAATCCCATATATCAAACTGATACAGTCAGAAACAAGACACTTTACCAGATAATATAGTGCAATGTGTAACTCTGTGATTTACTGTATGAAGTACTTGAATGTTCTATCAGCAAAGTTGTCATTCTTTTCAGTGTGGTTGTAGTTTCAGGGTTGCACAGAGTTCAGAAACAGCTGATTTGCAGGGAAGAATAGAAGGAATATGAGTACAGGGCCTTTTATACTTTCTGGAGTTATTTCATACATCAGAAAGTTTGTGTATGAGGAGCTAGTTCCAGCAACATCACATTTCAACGACCTTTAATATGAATATGTGCCTATAAGGAAAATGGAAACAGCAAGTTCCTTGTCTTGGAGGCAAATTTAAAATGGTCAGATATTAGAAATAGCATATACATGTACTGGAATAAATGAGACCTGTCAGCTATAAAAAGTACTGAACATTCAATAATGTACGATCAGACTACTTTATTGTAAGTATTTTGAATTAGCACATGAAATGACCTCACTTATGATACACATTATGGGTTATTTAAGATGGACCCTAAAGTGTAGGACATGGGACACACCTGTCCTGACCTGAGATTAACTAGCAAGACATGTGACTTGCTAAAACTGATGTGACTTTTTTCACTTTTCACTGCTCATGGCCCAGAAAACATCATATTTATTTAAATCATTGTATCTCTTTGTCCTGGGTGGTAAAGAGGTAAGCCTGGAGTTTGTCCTCGTCAGGGATGACGTCCTCGTCACTGACTTTGATCTTCTGCTCGACAGGAAAGCATCTGGGCATGAGCTTTTTTCCACTCTGAGAGAAAAAAAGACATGAAACCTTTACCTACATGTTGTTTCTCACTATAACTTAATGAATGAAAAGGACTGAAAATTAAAAAGAAATTCAATTTAAAAAAAAAAACTATTGTTAATCTTTTGTGTTGATTTGTGAGGTCTGGTGCCTTTATTTAACACCAGTATTATTGTCAGTGTTTCTCCAAATTACAACTACATTTCCCATAAACCCTGTTTCATCTTGTGTAACAGCACCTTTCCTTACTGAGCTGTAATGTAATCCATCAGATTTCCCCCAAATCTTACCCACTGCTGCACATCATATATGAAGTGCAGGACGTCATTCAGAGGAAAGACAGTACTGATTTACTGAGGATCATTTTTAATGTAATGTATGAAAACAAATTCAAAATTCACATATTGGCACAGGATGCTGTGTGTATCTATTTGTATTGATTTTTACAGACTCACTATTTTCTTGGAATCACCCAGAGATCTCTGCATGCACTTCTTCATCCTTTCTTTCTGATTCTCTCGCTCCAGTCTCAGATTTTCTTCACGCAGCCTGGGACATGGTATAGGACAACATAACAGGATAACATGCTCTATGGGAACACATGTATATTTCTTTACATTACCATGAGGTTTCACTGTGTGTTGTATTTGTATCAGTGTACTGATGACAGTCTGAACTGTTTATCCAAGGCTCCCACAAACTGCAGTGACATGCATTATTATTATTCTACGGGCATTGTTTGGTTAGAAATGTAACAAAATAAAAAGAAAATTAAGAGATACTTGATACCATGATGCCATTGGACAAATATATAATATATTTGCTAAGGTACAGCACAGTCCATATACTTATCTAATTCTGAATGTTGTCCGTAAACAGTCAGTGAGACTAACCTGCTCCTCCTCTCACCGTCCTTGATCTGCCTCAGTGCCTCCAAGCTTTCTTCAGGGATGCTCTCAATGTGCTGGAGCAGTACAGACATGCGGTACTCAACACTGGACAGCTTCTCCAAGGTGCTGAGGACAGGTCAACCGGCTATCCACGCAGCAGCAATGCACTTCTGTCACCTTCACACCCATGTCATCCAACATGATGTCCTGCAGGCAAGGAGAGGGGGTGGGACAGATTAAAATGAAAATGTCTGAGACTGGCTGGGATCAGTCAGAGTTACTGCTTATTGTTTATAGGCTTGTTGTTATTGAACTTAAGTTGACAAGAGCAGCTTTTAAGATTTGAAACAGGTGTAAAAATAAATAAAACCACATTCTGCTTCCTTACCTGGTCCTCTGTTTTTAATGAGTTGTGGAGCTGAACCATCTTTTTGAGCTGGACACCTCTCTCCCTCTCTGTGTCAGTTCTGTCCCTCTTGTCACTGACCTGAAGTAATACCTTCTCTTCATGCTCTTTCCTTGAGAGAAAGAGAGCGAGGAGTCAGAACATGGTGGGATTATTATCGCAAGTTTTCACAGCATTTTTCATGTTTTGCTGTTTTCCCTTGGCCTGTGCTTCACGTGTTTTTTGTATCTCACATTTCTGTTCACTGAAGTTACAACTGTTATTTGTCACTTTAATTTACTTACTCTGCTTTTTATAAAGGTGTTTTTTGTGTATGCTGCAGCCTCTTGTACTGCTCTTTAGTCCTGTTTGTCTGCTTTTTGTTGTTGTTGTTTTTAACATTTAACATCAGTCTGTTCAGGGACTGCAGTTTAAAATGGATAAATCTGATGCTTACTTTTTCTTCAATGTGCTCTCAATACTCTGCTGCAGCTCTTCCAGTATCTCATCCACCCTGGTGGACCCCTGAATTAGGGACAAATTCTGCTCCGTTAGCTCCGTCACCAGGTCCTGCAGCTGGTGGGAGTCAGAGAAGTATAGCTCTAGTTTCTCCTGCAGGAAGGAGAAAGTGACGGCACACTGTCAGTTCTGCAGATCACCACTCAGGGTAAAAAGAGGTAGAGCTTCAGAGTGCTTTATTTAGGAAAACTGACCTCACATTCTGAGCTGTCACTATCCAGTTTAGAAGTTTTGACCCTGAAATTCCAATAAACAGTTAAAGCTCAGGGGAAATGAACAGGTAATGTACACTGGCATTTGGTAAATATTTTTTGTATAGCTTTTTTAAAAAGCAGCAGCAACAAGATGTAAAACAAAAAGAAAAAGAACTGAAAACAGTGAAATGATGTTCAACCAAAAAAATAAATATAATCCCACATGAAAAACAATAGGACTTACATGGAGGGATGTATGACTTTTGGGGGTTAAATGTATTTTTAAATTGATATTTTTATTTATACCTGTGACTTTTTGCTTCATGCTGATCATCAAGTGGAAGTTATCGATCACCAATCTTATTATTTAGCACTGTGTAGGAATAATACTGGATGTGCAGCTTAGCACTCATCACACTCTTCATAGAAGTGGGTGTGTGGTGTTTCCTTACATTGTGTCTCTGTGAGCTGAGGACACTGTGGGCTCTTCAGTCGAAGGCAGCGCTCTTCCTGGACTAGCTCCCTCCAAACCTGCATGTGTGTTATCATTCCCATAACAGAAATTACACTGGTCATGTTTAAAAGTCCATATATTGGACTGTTAATGATAGACCAGCAGGCCCTGGGCTTTAATGTGTCGTCCATTTCATGTTGTGTCACTGGGTTTTAGCACTCACCCTGCCTAACTGCCAACTCCTGAGGATCCTGGCTCTGCTCATCCTGAGCAGCTCTGTCAGACAGGACTCTGGCTTTCAGAGCTTCTGCTTCCTGTGCCTCCTGCCACTCCGGAGGCGCCAGCTTGAACAGAATGTTCCGACATCTCTTATAATTATTCAGGATTTCTTCAATCTCAGCGAGTTCACTATGAAGAAGAAAGACTAAGTTTAGATCCACAGAGCATGCGACTACATCCCTCCAAAATTTCTTTTTTATTCAGTGCTTCTCCCTGCATCTTTTGGTTCAAACTTAATGCACATTTAACATGGAGAATGTGCACATATTCATGCTTAATGCACAACGTTATCATAGATCTACCTTTTTATGGTCCTTATTTTGTCAGTCGATTTCTCAATCACAGCATTCCTCTCCTCTTTGGTCTTCCTCTCCTTTTCAAAACTGACAACATTACAGAACAGTTATTACAAAAAGAATATTCAATTCAGCTTTAGGTTACAATAATAAGGAAGCCAATACAGCTTACAGTGTTCTGGCAACTGTGGATTTCCTCTCAATCATCTTGAGAGACTCTTCAGAGCTGTAATTGTCTCTTTCAATCAGTCCTTTGGCCATTTCCATACGACTCTCCTTTGATGCAATGATGTTGTCCACCTCTGTCAGCTCTGTCCTCTTCATGAGCACAGATATCTGAGGATAGATGGATGAGGGTAAAGGGAGTAATGAAGATAATAAGGGGGAGGGTGGTAAAGCCAGACATAAATTGTGTAAAGTGTAAAAACAGGAACTTGTTCAACATACAGTCTTTGTCATCATGGAGTCAACTGACAGTGCAGCACTATATTAAGCTCAGACATTACTTTCAAACTATCCCATGTTTTTATTTCAAAACAGTTCAATATTTATTGAACAAGTTGAAAGCGAGTTGAATAAGAAGATTGATACCACTCTCACATGTGTCTGTTACATATGAAGCTATAGCCAGCAGCTGCTTAGTTAAGCTCAATAATTAACATGTCATATTTAGATTTTTAACCCATACAATTACCAAAACAATACCACTGCATTTCATAATAACTATGCCTGCCCTGTTGTTGTTGTTGTTGTTGTTTCCCCATAGCACAGTTGTTTCCAGTCTTTATGTTAAGCCACGCGCTCCTGGCAGTGGCTTTATATTTAATAGACAGACATGAGAAATGTTCTCCTCTGACTGCAAGACAAAACAGCATGGGTACTTGGAGACACCTACAGTCTGTGTAGTGTTTGTCATTGCGCTTGCATTATTAAAACAGGACTCTTTAAGTCGTTTACCTCCAGCAGTGTTGTCAGCCGTTCATTGTATATCAAGTACTGTTGTCTGTTTCTCCTCAGATAGTCTAAGGACAGAGAACAGATCATCTTCAACACTTAAGTAAGCAAACCATTCAAACCAAATGTACTGCAGTAACAGTAGTACAACATTTTACATTTGAAATGCTTTGACTCAGCTTTGTCTCCACCCACCTCGTTGAATCGCGGACACCGTCGAGTCAGGACTGCTTTGTTTAAAGAGACCTGTTTTATTTTTAAACTGTTGTGGAATCTGCATCTTCTTCTTTTCCTCGTCTTCCTCCAGCACCCGTCCTGTGAGTTCCTCCATCATCTCATCAACATGCAGATCCAAGAACTTACCCAGCACCTGAGTGTGAAGGAGAACAGCAGAAACTGACTGCCTTGGGGTATTAAAAATGAAAATAGAGAGAGCTTTAAACCTCAATTTCATAGTTTTACTCATTAACTTCCTTACCTTAAAGCAAAACTGGCTCTGGTCCTAAATTGTCTGAGGTCCTGGGTGAGGGGCTTCTGGCTGTTCCCACACTGAATAAATAACTTGGTAACTGCTGACCTCTAAAATCCCTTAATGAGAGCTACTAAAATTAAAAATAACATTTATGAATACCAGTAGGTCACATGATATGAAAGCTATTGAAAGCATAAAGTTTATGAAAAAATATTATTAACAGACAAAGTACTAAGTGGAAGTTAATATAGGAATATATTATTTACTATTTAGCATTAACATTTTGGACCTGGCAGAACTGTTAGCTTGTCAAAAATAGCCACATAGCTAATAGCACCACAGCCTGTATATAAAACATATTATTCTTTTTATATAGAGTCTATGGCTAGCACAAAATAGAGCAGTTTTAAGCATTTTACAAATTGATATAAATGAAGAACTCTACCTACTGTAAACTCTAACATTACTCTTTACAACGCTGTAGTTCAAACTGGGCTCTTTTGTTGTTAAGTTCCTGTATCTCCATTGTTGTCATGGCAACTTGGTAACTGCTGCCTTCTAAGCCCCACCATCATCCACACCCGAAAACATCAGAAAAGTAGTTCCACCAACTAGTTTTAGACACAATTTATGTCCCAAGGCCACAAAAATACCACAGTAGACAAGTTCCCCTTTTCCTTTCACATTTACCATTGTTTTTGGAATGCTGACATGTAAAATAGAAGGTTTAAAATGTTTATACAGTTACATGACAAATTGTGACAATGTTGCCTTACTCCAGGTATGTATATACGTGGTTGTATATACAGAACCTCCAACCCTGCTGACAGAGGGACTGGCAGTAGGGAATGGTACTGTATAATATCAATATAGAATCATGTGAGAGGAAACAGGGTTGGGAGGTGAGGTAGTTGGAGGGTGGGGGTGGTCTATTAAATATAAAGTGAGAGACAAAAGCATTAGAGCAAGCAGCATTATTCATACTGTTTTGTTCACCATATGTTGACCTTCTCAACACACAGCCCATGTGTCGTCACCAGTGATAGAGCATAGTGTGAGGTTCTACCACACACCAGTGATGACAACACTACACCAAGTGACTACACCTATATTCGCAAAACATCATGTCTCATGAGATTCAGAAAGAGGATAAATAATGGGAACTTGTCTTAGACTGGTTATAGAAACTGAAATAAAAGGCTGATGACCTGAATAATAATAATAATCTTTTTTTTTTTTTTATCTTCCATTACCTAAACAGCATGGTATTTACTGTGTTGTAACTGAATGAAACCAGTTGTATACAGTCACATAATACTCAACTTTCAGATGCAGTGACATAACATAAGAATCTGTAGCGTATTCAATTTTAAAAGGGAAAACAAACACTAAGGAAGCCTTCAGCAACTCACAGTTTGCATTTAATTAAAAGAAAAAAGCACAGTGCAATGAAGTGAGCTGGGTGCACAGTGAACACAATCAACTATTTGCTTGTTAACAGTGACATGTGAATGTGACATACATGGATGGTGCATCAGTTGTCATTTCACCATGCAATTCAATGATATAAAGAACTGCTCATTTTCATACAGTTAAACTGCACATTTTGAGCAAACATCAAATCAACAAACACCATCTATCAAGTTCTTTCTGGGGAAGCAAAACAACCCAACAACAAAACTAAAGCAGTGTAATTGATTATTTGTGTTATCAGTCCTTTGAGTGAGTGTGAATGAGTACAAATATTCAGTGTAACACAGGGGTAAAGGGAAAAAGAGTGGAAACTAACATGATATCCAGTACATGCACAAGTTGGGAAAGATTTCTTTACCAATTATTATAATGAACAAAATTATAAAACCAACATCTCTGAGAAATGTTATTCCATACAAGTGAATTAACCTCAAACATTAAACTGCTAAAACCCTCATACTTCTAATTACAGCAATGCAAAGCAGGTAAGTAAAGGAAGACAGAGTATGTGATATTTCACAGCAGACCTGAGAAAAGCAGCCATAACACTGAAACACACACTCCTCTCCTCTCATTGCTCTGCCGTCACCTCTCTGTCCCAGCCTCCAGCTCAGGTACCTGGGCTTCATTTCTAATGAAACTGTCTTCTAAGTTCAAGTAGACTATTAAATACATTCAGTATAGCATTAAGTCCTCAGTTTGTTCTTCACTGAAAAAAACCTGCTTGCTGGGAGGCCTGTGAATTTAATACTTGAGTGCCCTCTAGAGACAAAAAGAAACACTGCAGCTCTTTGTGCACCCTCCACCTGTTGCACATACGCATTACAAGAAATAATCAATCTTGCGAATGACACTGAAATTATTTGCAAAGCACTTCAAATTTTAAGTAAACATGAACACTGTTTAGCATGATTCATATTGTGTGGGATAAGAGACAGATCAAGTCATTTAACTGGTGGAATGTCACTGGAGTAGACAATCAAGCAGGCTGGAGGCAGAGGTTGGCGGGATGGGGGTAAAACTACTGAGTGTAAAATTTTTTACTCCGATTAAGACATCTTCCAAATGATCCTGGTGCCATATGTGATGCTTACAGTTCATTCATTCTTAGTTTTCCTGTGTTAGATTCATTGGTGGGAAGGTGGTCAAGGATGACGATGAAAGTCCCTCTTTCCGCCTATCTTACTGACCAGTTTTATGTCTGTGATGATGATGTCATGGCTCACTGCCTTGCACATGTCATACAGGGTCAGTGCTGCCACAGAAGCAGCTGTCAAAGCCTCCATCTCAACTCCAGTCCTGCCCGTAGTGCTACACGTTGCTGTGATGACTGTGGCGTTCTGCAGCTCATCCAGGTCAAAGGTAACAGAGATGTGGTCTAAGGGGAGCGGGTGGCAAAGAGGGATGAGGGCTGAGGTCTGTTTGGAAGCCATGATGCCGGCCAACTGTGCCACAGCCAAGGCATCACCCTTGGCCAGCTGGTTATCCCGAAGCAGCCGGAAAGCGGTGGGGCCCAGGATGACGATGGCACAGGCTGCGGCTGTTCGACGTGTTGGAACTTTCCCCCCAACATCTACCATGGTGGCTCGGCCCTGGGCGTCTGTATGGGTCAGCTGGGCTTCTGTAGTTTCATCTAACTGAGTGCTGGAAACATTTGTGTCTGACTTGGTCTGAACACTCACAGACTGTCTGACTTTGACAGTTGGGTTTTCACTGGAACTTGTATTGTGGCACAGTCTAACACTCTGGTGTTGAAGATTTATTTTGGCATTCATTAGTGTGCAAAAAATAGGGGTTCCTGGGGTCCTGAGCAAGTGTCTCCTTGAAATATTAGGACCCCTGGCTTGTGCGTACCTGAGACAGTCTTCATTAATGTCGACATTTGTGCGTGTAGTATAACTTGCAGTCTTAGTGTGACAACTGGTGAAAGTGAAACCACTACCAAACTCAGAGGAGTGAAGAGATGCTACACTGTGGAGGTTGTCTGTTGCATTAGGTTTTTCTTTTTTGATATGTGACCTAACATGGGTACCCCCAGTCTTTAAGGTTCCAGTGCAGCAATCATGGGCTGCCTGTGTTGAAGCAGTGCAATCTGAAAGGCACAAAAACCCCTCTCTATTCAGGACTCTCCTGCTGCATGAGTGACACATGTGAGGAGCTGCTGCTGGAAAGAAGAATGTGTCGATTGCAGGCTGGGAAACAATGGAGAAAGCCCTCTGACTGTCTTGTGACTTTGGCAGAGACAAAGGCCTTTGAGATGTGGTGCCTGTTAGAAAAAGAGAACATCAGTCGTGGAATGTCGTATTATTACTTCAAATGTAAATGCACCTTTAAGCAGCATAATTAAGTATGAATAGGCTGTGAATGTAGAAGAAATACAGATGGTAGAACCAATGATGATCATAACATCACAAATGAATCATGACTGAGCAGTGAGAGGACAGAGTGTGAGAGATCTGTACGTACAGCCATGTCACCCACCAATGAGGATCATAGGTCTGTTTTTCATCTGGGAGATACTGAACATGCCTGAGGACAGGAAGTGATGAAATTTCAGTAGAACTTCAAATTGCTCAGTAATCTGTGAGTATACACCACAAATGGTGCGTTGGATATAAATCATCTTAACACAAATTTACCTGCATGTTGTTTCTTCTTCCTGCCCACAGCTGCTCCAATGATTTGCAGGAGTTCTTCATCTGATGCCCCAGAGCGCAAGACATCTCTGAGCGACACCTCAGAGTTGCCAAACAAACACACCTGAGAGAAGACAGACAGGGAGGAGTGTAGGTAAGACACCAAAAACAGAATCAGGGAAGGCTACAAAAAAGACCTCATGAACAACTCCTTTAAATCCAAGAAAGCACACTTCCAGTTTTACCTTGAGACTGCCGTCTGCAGTGATGCGTAAGCGGTTGCAGGAGCCACAGAAGTGGTCAGACATGGAGGTGATGAAGCCCACCTGACCTTTGAAGCCTTGCACTTTAAATGTCTGTTACAAGACAGAGAAGAGTGTCAGCAATTATTCTCGTCAAAGATGTCAGAAATCTAAGAATGCAGTGCCCACAAGCTCAGCAAAACTGGACAGCTGAAGACTGGAAAAATGCAGCGTGGTCTGATAAATCTGGATTTTTGATGAGGCATTCATGCTTGTGGCAGCAAAGTAATGCTGTGGGGAATGTTTTCTTGGTACTTGCGGTCCCTTAATACCAATCAATCATGATCTGAAGGTCACAGTCTATTACTGACCATGTGCATCCCTTTCTGGCCACAATTTACCTATCTTCACATGGCTACTTCCTGCATGATAATGCACCATGTCATGCAGAAAAAGTCATTTCAAATTGGTTTCAGGAACATGACAATGAGTTCAGTGTACTTCAGTTGCCTCCCCAGTCACCAGATCTGAATCCAACAGAACATCTTTAGGACACTGGCAGAACAAATGTGAATGTGCAGCTAAAAAAATCAGCAGGACTGATATGATGCAATCATGTCAACATGGACCAGAATCTAAAGGGAATGCTTTTAACATCTTGTGGAATTAATGCCATGAAGAACTGAGGTTGTGGTGAGAGCAAAGGGAGGCTTTACCCTGTATTAGTGCGGTGTTCATAATAAAATATAGTGTAATATATACACTAGGAAAAACTAACCTTGGCAGTGTCTGTGTGTCCAGTCTGAAGCATTTCTAGCTTAGGCCACTGCTGCCTGATGCGGTCCAACATCTCCTGGTAACTCACCATCTTCTTAAAGTTCCACTTGTTGCCTGCAGAGAGAAGAAGAGGCAGTGTGGATCAGGACAGGGTGTAACATGTAGTTTATCATAAGCTAAGCCATCTTGCAACGATTCTAACAAGCACCAACTCACTGACTCAGTTCATCAGAACTGTTTCTGCAAGCAGAATTGCTCCACATTTTCACTGCAAAATTCCCACATTTAATTCCCTGGAATGTCTTAACAATGTATAAATAATGTATGAAAATTCCCCAGTAATAATATCTGAATCTTCACATTTCTTTCCAGGCCTGTGTAATAAACACTGTAGGAGGTAAGCACTCACCATCGAAGGGCATGTATTCAATGAAGCGCACATCCAGAGGCTTCTTCTCTGTTAGCGCCACAAAATCTAGCAGCTCATCCTCATTGAGGCCTCGCATGACCACACAGTTGACCTACAGAGGGCAAGACACAACAATAAGCCACTCATTACTGAGCTGTACAGCTTTCTCCTCTGTTATGTCTCAACTGTAAGGAGGCCAAGTTCAAGGCTAAATGCACGCAGTAGGCTTATTTAACCATCTGCAAAAATAACCCTAACCCAAACAATTTAGGATGCAGGTATCAATATTTAATTAACTAAAACACCCTGTAGTTGTTACAATACTTCATACAAATACATCTGACAGAAAGTAACTGTGATTCTGTTGAGGGTTTTTAGTTTTTGTTTATATATCTACAACTAAGTCCAACTGTAATCCCATTTTGTCATCCCTGCAGTCTAAGGGATAGGGATGTCCCGCCCAAGTTTTTTTGGCCCTTTATTATCAGTAAATAGATGATAATACTGTGGGCAAGGTCAAAATAAAGTCAACATTTCTACGTAAGCAAAGTTGAAAAGATGAATTAAATACCTTGACTGGGTTGTAGCCCATCTCAATGGCCATATCAATGCCCTCCATGACCTTGTGGAACCCTGGGGGAAAAAAATAAGTAAATTGATGATGAAAGGTGTAAGCTCGCCTAAGATATCAAAATTCTCTTTCTAACATATAAATTATATTTTTGGTATCTTCACATTCTGTGCAAGCAAATCAAATCTAAGGTAGATATGGTGTGTGACAGGTGGAAAGTTTTAGGTATAGATGTATTGAGCCAGGGTGGCATGGTGGTGCGATGGTTAGCACTGTTGCCTTCTGGGTTTGAACCTGCAGGAGTCTCACTGTGTGTAGTTTACATGTTCTCCTTGTGACTGTCTGGGTTTCTTTCAGTTTCCTCCCACAGTCCAAACCATGCAGGCTAGGTTAATGTAAAGTGTTCATGTGAGGAATGGGAATGGTTGTTAAACTCTATGTATCAGCCCTGTGATAGACTGGCGACCTATCCAGGGTGTATCCCACCTCTTGCACAGTGTCAGCTGGGATGGAGTCTGCCTCAGCTTTACAGCATAAGCCCTGCTTTCTCTGTTCACTGCCTTTTAACATCTGACTAAATCTATGATTTTCCACAAACCACTGATATGTAAACAACGACAACTAATCTCTCAGCAGCAGCCAGAGCTTTTTAACAGTAAACTGCCAAGGTCGGACATTTGTTTTCATCTGCACAAAACCCACAGACTCTCACTGGCTGGTAAGCTTCTCTGTAGGAGGTGAAGCTTATGTTTAGTTATCTAGAATTCCCATAATAGCAATTAAATACCACATATGTTGTACTTAAAATTCTGAATAAGCTTAGCAAAGGCTAAGAGGCAGATTTGTTTCAGGCTATACCTGCAGGACCTACTGTCTGCTTAACCTTTTACTAAAAAAAAAATAATAACAAATCAGGTGTTGTGGAGGGGAGCTGGCTCAGAAGTTGCTTTTTCTTTTTGCCAGTACCGCCATCATCTCTTTTTTTCTCTCCTTCATTTCCTAATCTCAGCCAGTCCATCTGTGTCTGCCTTGCACAAGCCAACCACCCGGCGCCCTGCCCTGCTGTTACCTCCAGTCCATGCATGTAGAGCTTACAGGCTTCTCAAAATCACTTGCAGGGTGAGGAAAACTTAACACTGACACAGCAACAAGGACAGCAATACATCTTGACACTGATCATCTGTAGTTTATTGAACCGAATTATTAAACTACAGTATCAAACAATCCAGGTCTCCCTCAAAAAAGAGATGGTATTCTCAAGGGACTTCCTGGTTAAATAAAATCACTATTATTCTAAGGTTATCTCATAGCAGAGCATCAAAAACTGTTTAGC
This sequence comes from Lates calcarifer, assembly GCF_001640805.2. NCBI lineage: Eukaryota > Metazoa > Chordata > Actinopteri > Centropomidae > Lates > Lates calcarifer. The sequence goes on from NC_066851.1 coordinate 4,077,404, forward strand.
TCTTTAACACTTGGGTTGTTGTACTGATCTGTTTTTTTTTTTTTTACCTTTACATCTATTATTACATTTCAAGCTTGAATCAGCTTCCTTTATGTGTTGTAGCATTACAGGTCAGATAATTTTCTTTACCTTTCCGCCTGACAATAAATTCAAATTTGGCAGGGACCAGTGAATCCAGGCTGATGTTAATCAGGTCGAGGCCAGCATCTTTCAGCTTAGGCAGAAGCCTAGCCAAGTTCATGCCAGTTGGTTGTTACTGCAATGGTTTTAAGGCCTTCCAACTTCCTGAGTTCCGCTGCAGGGGGAAAACAAACATGGTAACAAGAGAGAGTGATACCTGAAGAGTGAAAACTGGTGAAGCATGAGGATGTGTGTAAAGCATTCCCCAGAAGCTGGTTGCTCCAGCTATTCTTCAGTTCAAACTTAACCTAGTCTTCAAGTTAATGTCTTCTATCTGTATATGTACAGAATTTTCACAGAGACAACAACAAATACAGCAGATCAAATGTTTGGACACAGTTTCCACTTCATTAAGCTTATTCTCTCCAGTACACTTTAATGATGGTCGTGTGAGATGGTTGGTCATATGACACTAATAACTGCTGATCTGTATGGGGCCTGTTGAAAGCTTATGGTTATCTATCTACAAAGACATTACCCACTGGTCACACCACATAGCTCTGTTCATTTGTGTCATGCTTTAATGTTGCTCCCACAAGTACTGTTCTGAGAGCGTGATCCTCAATGGCCGAGGCTGCAACAGTTAACACAAATTGAGCTGTAAAATTAGAATGACACACACATGTCTTAACTTGAAGGCATGCATGGAAAACTAATTCTCCCCCTCTCTGTCTTCTTCTCTACTCACATCTCTTAGAAAAGCTCTAGTGTATTCAACAGGGTTAGCCAGGGATATCAATCAGTAAAGCATTCATTTTACAGGACTGTCACAACATCCACTTAGATGTATGATGGCAAGGGCTGAAACAACTCAAAACTCACAGACTGGCAGCATACCAGAATCACAAGGGACACCACATCTTAGCACCAGCTCAGGTAATTAGCCCCATCAACTATTTTTTGTTTCTTACCAATGATATCCACTACATCAGGTCTGATAAGGGGCTCTCCTCCAGTGAGACGGATTTTGTCTACCCCCTCCTGGACGAAGAGGCGAGCCAGGGTTAATACCTCTGAGGTGGACAGCAGCTGGCCCCGTGGTGTAAGCTTGATCCCCTCCTCTGGCATACAGTACTGACCTGAAAATGAGAAGGAGGGTAAAATACAAACAAGGTACCAAAGATGTAATTTGCCACACTACAGATGCCTTTATCCTATTTTATTGAGAGTGCACATATTTTTTTCAGTGTGTGGGGCTCTAGTGGAGACTGAATTCACCAAGGTGAAAGTGCCACAGTTCAGTCGGCATAACATTTAATTTGTTTCTTTAAAAAACTTTTTAAAACATTTCTGGTTGGATATAAGATGATGATTGGCCTGATGACCATCTCCACTATTACTCTCTGCAAGTGATACAGGGGATTACACAGCACTCAATATTATAGTGTTGTTAGTGCTACATACAGTTTTGCATACAAAATGTTATTCCATTTATATATATAAAATATCCCACTGTTACAACATCTTTGAATCCTGTCTTTCCCACAGCTGACCTTGACCTTACTGATTCTAGGAATCAGTGAAATCTAATATCAATAGAATCATTATTACTGAATGTGGTGTCTTCAAGTAGCTGGATGAGCACGAGGTTAAGACAGCAAACAGCATCTATAATGTCACACATTTACTCACAACGCAGGTTGCATTTCTCTGTTAGGGAGATGCGTAGGTAGGTGTGCCTCCGGCCAAAGTTATCAGTCAAGAACGATGAGAAGGGCAGTATGCTGTCCTCTCTTAGCCTCTCCTGAGGATAAAGACAACAGGAAAAATACATGGTGGAACTGATGTGACACAAAGAAATAGCTGGAGGAGGAGGGTACAGCTGTGCAGCCATGTCTTGCTATTTTTTCATCTAATACAAGATTTCTCCTGTTAACATACTGCTGCATTTATTTTCTCCTCAGTAAAGTCCTGTTGGTACCTTAGTCTGAGGATGAAGCTATGTCCCTGACCTAGGAAATAGGTAATACTCACACACACATACACACACATCAGACATGACACACTTGTGTAATTCTGTGTAATCCTGAGTTAGCTACATTTACATAAAAGTTACACATTGAAAGGCTTCACTGAATCAGTCACACTGAGTGGCTTGCACATGGCTTTGTAATTGATCTTGACCTTTGACTGTCAACAGTGAGCTGTTATGTCAGAAATTGTCAGGACCATATACAGTCTATGGTCAGGACATAGGCAAGCACGTGACTCATCGGTAGATTCGACACACTACAGTTAAACACAGGACCCAGCAAGACACTGAATCTCAGTGTATCCCCTTTAAAAATCTGTGTGTAAAACCTGTGTATAAAATTAGTCACATTATTACAAGTTTGATATTTTAAATCCAAAATTAATCCAAAAGCCCAAAGCCACCTCAATAATAGACATTTAGTTCAGTCTTCCTAGTTGATTCACCTGTCAGACAGACAAAGCAACAGAGCAATGAATTTGACATTTCAAAGATTGTCTGTTTTCTACTATAATGTAAATGAATAACATCTTGAGGTTGAGCTGCACTAAAATTATGCTCTGCCATGCAAGAAATATGCATCCGGTTTCAGATATGAAGCAATAGGTCTACATTAGAGTTTTTCAAATAAAGAAATAAAGTTTGCCAGGTGAAGTTAGACAAATGAGTGACACTTCCAAGTACACTGTGATATCTACTCCTCTGATTTAATCTCACACATTCCCATTTGCATGCTGTTTACACAGACATTGCTTTAGGACTGAATCAGTGACAGTGCTGATAATGATGATAACTGCAATTAAAGCTGCAAATATCTACATATTATTGGAATCTTTTAAAATAAATTAGGTCTATTTCTATTTATTTAATTTGCTAGTGTCCTCCCACAAAAACTCTACACCATTTTCTTGCTGGTTTAATATTTAGTCCCTGACAGGGAGTAGTCTTTATTGGCCCGTAAACCGGACAGTGAAATGATACAAACCTACTCAACGTGTCACCTAACGTGGCTTTGGTCATTAACTAACGTTAGCTTATAGTGTACAGTATGTAGCCTGTGGTTTGGCATTCATAATGAAAGCCTAAGCACAGAGTTTAAGTTGTAGGCAGTATATTACCTGTCTTGACCTCGTTTTCAGAGATGCGGCAAAGTTGGGAGCAGCTAAAGTCGAGTCTCCAAGTTCAACTTCATTTTCCTTGTGCGTAACGCTAGAATACGGCCGCTGAATGTTGTCATTTACGCATTTTGCGAAGAGTTTCCTGAATTTAGTTAAATTGTTATGGCTGTTAAATAAACGGCAGAACATGCTACCGTGAGAAGCCATTATACTATTTTACGGCGCCGAGGTCCGCTCTAGTTTTCACTGTGTTCTGAATGTGCGGTGTTCTGCAGTAAACATGTCAGAGGCTCTGAACACCGGGAGAGGAGAAGCAGGGGCGGGGTTACGTCAGCCAATCGTATCAACAAACGCAGTACTGGTGCACGCTGGGTAGTGTAGTTGGGAGGATAGATACACTTAAGGCTACTTTGTTTTTCCTAATTTTTGATGTCCTTCTGTAAGACAATTAATGTGCAACTCTTTCTTTTACTTCAGTCGTACTTTAATTTTGTATATTCCGTTTTAAATTGCCTTTATATAACGCACATATGGTTAATATGTGGTCTTCCCTGTCTCTGAGGATTGAGCACCCAGGAGGACTGCCAGATTTGCCCACTCAGCATTACAAATTTGCGCAACACTGGGATTTCTTGTGAGCAGTTGCATGGCACTTGCACACATGCAATTGTGTATGCAAGCACATATTTGACTACATCTTTCTAGAGCCAAGTGTAAATGTTACATGTTCAAAGACTCGGTGAAAGGTCAGACTCTGAGGTCTGTATGTTGGAAAAGGAAACCTTTAAGAGTGTATGCCCCAATAAAGCTGTAACAAGAGTGCCTCCCATGATCCTCTGGTGTTCTGTGCGGTGAACAAACACTATTGCTGACCTAGACAGATGAGAGCCTAGCTGTCTTCCTCTGAATCAAGAATATGGTTTCCATGAAAGAATGACTAAGGAAATGATAGAAATAAGACTATAAATATTGTTCCTGTCTTTGTATGACACATTATCAGGAAAAGCAAAGCCAAGTACTTCATTTGGAGTAATATGACACAACACACATAATCAAAACCTTCAGTTTCAGTCTACATTAATTATTACATCAAATTGCAACAAATGACCTACCATAAAGTGAGTCTGTGGTATCTGGGGCCACTCCCCATACCTGTTATCACGATTACAGAAGTTGAGTGATGTGATCACACTTGAGCCAGCTCTATTCATTGATAAAGACTGTGAGAAGCATTTGAAATCTCTCAAAAAGTTAGTAAGTGGTCCTTTGAGTTGAGAAATTTCGAGTTATTATTATGCTGATAATTGTTTGTCAAACTACAATGACCCAAGCTCAATCACAAACCTCCAAGCTCAATGTGATGACATGGTTTGAAATAACATCATTAAGACTATGTGCATATACTGTGTGGTCAAACATACAACAAAACTATATAGATATCTGAGCTATTTTTGATGCACAGTAATTGACACAAACACAAAAGTCACATAATGTTGCAGACAAGCGATTATTTCATTCTAGGTGATTAAGTTCATGAAAAGAATAGAGCACATACAAAGTCTGCTTTAGCAAAAGTTTTTTTTTTTTAGCAAGTAGGCCTCCCTGTGTACATTGTTATGCTCATTACAGACATATACCACTCTTAAGATGCTCATAGCAAAGTACAGCCATTGGCAGGAAGTTGTTTGCAATGTGTGATGTATCCACTGGATGGCAGTACAATCTCGAGTTTGATTTTTGAATTTAGATAAATGAAAAAAGAGCATTTTATTATCAGAGTGATCTTTTGGAAGAGCTGTCAGCATAATCATCTTAATCCACATACATAAAATGACACAATGACAGACTGTGGCTGTGTAGAATCAACATTAGGCCTGAATAGAGGAGAATAAACTTCAAGGTGAATGTTCTGGTTGTAAAATGTTTCTATGGCAAAGCATCTTAGTAAACACAACTGCAGTAATGTCATTTTTCACAGTTCTATGCTCCTATCACCTACAACCAAGTCCAGATTTGTGAAAAGTAACAATTCTCTCCCAAAGCTATAAATGAGGAGAAGCAACTGTTGGAGGGTTTCTGTTTCCTGATGAGGGGTATTGTATTCTAATCAACACACCCCAGTCAGACTAAAAAGCTATTCATCTGTAATATGTATTTTTGCAGTTGCCCTGCTGTGTTCAGCCCTGCCAGTGCATATCTCTATTCCTACAGTTTTTCTGCATTTTTGCCTTTTATCTGATAGTTTACAGTGAAAAGGCAGGCAGGACAGATGGAGAGAGAGAAAGGATCATGTCCTGTAACCATGTGGCCACCAGAGCACTCCACGGTACGTACTTTTTATAGACCAATTATTTACATCTGAACCACAGTGTGAAAATATTGTTTTCAACACTATGAGCTCAAAAAACTCAGTACAAAAAGATGGTCTGCAAAGTTCGCTTTTATTTAAATCATGTGCAGTGGAGATGAGATCAAAACTTATCTTGTATTAGCATTGTCATACCCATCATTTACTTTTCTTTCAACAGTGAGGTGAAGCTTATTCTAACTGACTCAGTGCACATGGCTCTGAACCAATAGGTCATCAGAGGTGATTCTGTTCAGAAAATATTCAGGAGTCCATGTCTTGGTTCAGCGCACAGGCCAGAGAGGTCCAGCAGTGGGTGGCGGAAAGCCCTCACAGGTCACCAAGCTCCACTAGTGCTGAGCAATCTAACATGTAATTCCATGCGTCACCACATGAATACAGTTTTTTTTTTTTTTTTTTACATTTACAAGTTAAATTGATTTATTGACATTGCAAACAGAACCTGAGCTTGAATTCAAGCCTGCACTTTGTGTTATTTCAGTTACTGCTAAAATAAGATGACAAAGAGAAAAAAAGAATTAGCTCTAGAGCTAATCATTTCATTCTGACTGAGGAGGAAATTAAGTGAATTCTTGGAAACCATGGTTATGTTCCACCAGGAACCATAGGGTGTTAGATCCTCCAACCTCCACAGTGAGCTGGTCACCACCACAATCAGCTCTCATTCATCCTTTAATATGTTTAAAAAGTACATATTGAATTCTCTAGGTTTTGTTGGAACATTGTTTACATTGTTGCTTCTCATCAATCATCTCTTCTGTATCTGTGCCTCCTGCTGTAGATGTACATAATTAACTGGTCAATTCAGCAAGAACAACTCTTTTTTGCAGCAGTGCATAGTAAATTAGTTGTTTATACCATATTTTTTACTCTATTACATTTATCTGGAGCAGACAGTCTTTACATTTTTGTGTGTGTGAGTGTGTTTATAACCCATGTTGAATATTTTACAGTGAGCCCCTGTGATAGTTCTCCTGTGGAGAGGAGGTGGAGCGAGCACTATTATTTACATTGAGGTTCTGCTTTCTAATTTGCCATTGTCAGAACAAATGGAGATCAACCCTCAAAGACTTTTCATTATGTATATTACAAGAAAGCTAAAATATGGACTGGAGGAATTTTAGAATATTTACTTTTTGTTAAAACGTGGACAAACTTAACATTGGCTTTCATCCTCAACACTGCAATGTTGTGGAACATTTTTATCTCCCTGTGCACAGGTTATTGATCATAAAGGTTATTGACTACATAGTTATCGATCAGCTTCTGTTTCCACGCTACATTGCACAGCACTTTCCCAAAGGCTTCCCTATCAGTGATGGCTTATGCAAGTTTCTATTGCCTTTCACCACTCTCCCTTTTAGCACCTGACTTGCATCCAGCTCCACAGACTGCTTCAGCTGGGCCAGAAGAGCGTGAAATCGCAGCTGGCCAAGAATCCTGTGAAACACGCCGATTTCAATTTACCTTGCTTTATTTTTTAAATTATTAAATTATTATTATTGTTTATTTCTATTTATATTTTGCACATGTTTTTCATAGCTCCCTTTCTGCAAAACTGCATTCTTGGTTTCTTTAACTAATGTCTTTTTGTTTGAGTTGCCAGCATGTGAAAGCAGTGCTCAAGACAGCTGCCGTTGGTATGAGCTCATGCAGTATGTCACCATGCCTTAGCAATCACATTTAAAATGCAGGTTTTTACACGCTGCATCTATAATGTGTGCACAGGTTTTCTACAAAGCCCTGTGTGCATCAGTGTATTTACTAGAGTCAACTAAAAACTACAGTTTAATGTTTGAGGCTTAACTACAAGCAATTATTTACTTAATTTTACAATATGGCAACTATAACACAGAAGGTGTGAAATGCCCCTTTTTACAGATGCAGAGCAGTGTTATGATCTGAATGCAATGGTAACTGGCCTGGATTTGAACCTTGTTTAACGTCTGACACATGGATGGTGTTGCTGTGGTCTTGCAAGGTGTGAGGAGTACATTAGCACAAATGAACGTGTCAAGCAAAGCTGGAATTGAAGAGCTTTGAAGGCAGCACATCGCTCCGTCTTTCGATCTTCATACACACCAATCTTTAAATGCCACCTGTAATCTAATGTTCATTCTATTCTACCATTATGTTTCTGGCAACCAGCAACCACAATTCCCTGCGCAACCATGCCAACAGGCAAAAAGTGTTAGGTAGTCTGCAGGCCTGTTAGTCCCCTTGAATGGTTGGAATGACAGTGGTAATTATCCTGTCATGACACAGCAATTAAACAGAGGTATTTAAAGCCAGCGCCGATCGTGAAAGAGATTCCTCAAATGATAGGCTCACTTCCCACTCTTGTCCAGCAGTATTCTCTCCTTTTCTGTGTGGGCGTGATTTACTATTGAAATAGAAGGAACATGAATTTGCATATGGCTAACGCCAAGTGTCACACTGCAACAGCTAATCTCTGGAGTTGTTTTTCTGAGCTCTGTGTAAGCACATGCTTAAATTTAAAACTTCTAATTTCATTCGCTCTTGAAACATATGATGCATCATTTACACATCTTATGCTCATTTTGTCAGTTATCACATAGGACAAAAAAAGTCAAGTCAAGCATATACAATTAAGCCATTTTACCTATGTTATGTTTGTGTCCACCTGACTAATTTAAGTACAATACTGACTCTTTTTAAAGCTGTGTGGTGCTCTCTAACTCCTGAGGGAATGTCTTTTTACCTGCTAATTGCTCCAGTGTTCACCAGCTGGTCACTAACTTTCTCTGACTGATGTTTATTGCTGGACAGGTACTATGTTTAGGGTTTTTAATCATTTTTTTTTTGCCAAAATGACCCAGAACAGAGCAGTGGGATTGAATCAAAATATCATGAGCTAAAAGACACTAAAGTCAGGTAGTACCTCTTCCACATTATACATACTCATTTTACTCATTTACACATACACATAAAATATACTTATTAGAGCAGCTTTAAGATGAAAATGCTTACGTTTATGCTGTAAAGTCTGTAGTCTACTCTACCACTAGACTCCTAGACTACTACTCTAAACTAGTTAGTGAGTCAACAAGAAAAAGTTACCAACGGACAGAAAATTAAATGAAAAATTGACTAATAACTGAGTCACTTTTATTTCTTATTACAGATTTTAAAAAAAATGTTTTTTCGTGGATTGGTTCTTTGGCAGCACTGCATTGAAAATAACCCATGACATTCATCTTGTACAGATCAGGTTGATTTCCACTGACTAGCTACAGGGTGCCAGTTAAAATCATTTCTGCCCTCAAGCAGGAACTCATTGTGGTGCTGGCATCGATGAGCCTCACTCGGTAAGCAGGTGGTGCAGGTCTATGAGGCTATTTAGTCATTAGTCATCAGCATTTGTCATGCCATTTGGGATGCATGGTAGCCTCCACAATTTTTGCTTATATGGTGGAGGGAGTTGGGCATCCTCCTGCTCCCCACTGATTGAAACCTCACAGTTTTATCATTTCAAAGCATGCAGCACATGTATAACTGTGGAGAATGAGTTATTTAACGGTGCAAACAGCTAATGATAATTAATACAGATATGGCTATTTTTCTTTCAAATGAAACAGTGGACACTGGTAGTAGTTGAGTTGGAAGTACAAAGCTCTTTCACTCAGTCAGATTGAACCACTTTGATCCAGTCAGATGTTCAGAGCAGCACAGTAATTACATACTTTTAGACTCTCGAGGTGAGCTCATATTATACTTTCATATTTCTTTCTCTTCAGTTCAAATGCTCGGAGATGGCAGGATAAACATATCTGTATCTGTCTTTTTCTCTGTGTTCACCTTAAGTGAAATAGGACACACATTTACACGCCAATTTACCTGCTGAGATAATCTCAATCATTTTAATGAGAAAAAGATTATGTGTAAGTAAGATCATGGGAAGTTGAGCATGTAAATGATTCAGGTTTGCAAAATCTCTGGCATCTGTGGCAACAAGTGAGAAACAAAATATGGATTTCTTCTGAAAAAAAAAGCACCTGTGCTGCAGTCTCTCCCTCCTTTAAATTATCTGTCTCTTAAGCACAGAAAATAGAAGACTTAGAACAGGAAGGAATATGCCTGTGCGGCAGTGATTGTCATAATGGATGATGAATGTAGAGGCCATCTGATGTTTTTGAAATTACATCAGTCTGGCTTACTAATGGCACCATGGAATTGTTAACTCCGTATCCATTACATGCCCACAAAGTGCCAGTGTGGTGTTCTCTTTAGCACTGGGATCAGTGACAGTGGACATTCACCAATTGTGTGTCTTCATTATGAAGAGACTAACATTTCGACCTGCTTGTCTTGTCTTACAATGTATATAAGAGACACAGAGAACAAAAGAAGCACGTACCATTGTTTTTAGATCAATGGAGCAACCTCTGTGATCTGTATGCCAAGGTCACTGGGACAGCAACTAATGGGGGCACATCAGCAGTAGCTTCTGAAACGTGTAAGGAGAGATACTACAACAGTAATCATGTGTGTAATTACCATAGACTGTATATGAATGCCTGTTTAGAGATTTGTCGCTGCAGAATGGCTAGAAGGAGACGTTTGTTTTTATGAGTCTCAGGAACAGTGACGGCTCAGAGATAAAGACATGTTAATAGGATGGTTTCTGCTCTATATATGATACTCCTCTGCTTTTCAGTCTGCTGTAAATTCAGAAAAATCCACGTACTCTAACTAACTGGCTATAATACTGTGTTCATTTCACATCACTCAGATGCTAAATACAAATAGTTGAATGGAGACGAAAAAAAGCCTTCACAGTAGATTCTTACTTGTAATTACAAGTCTAAGATATTAATTTCTCACAGCATTGGTGCCATTAGGTGAAAAGACCTGAGGTATAGATGAGTAACAATTAACATACAAATATTTGACACAGTTTGTAACAAACGTAAAATGAAAAAAATAACAAATCGTCGTCGCTTTTCAGTTCTCAGTCCTCTACTGCGCTCCCCAGTATAGCTAGATATGGCCATCTGTTTTCACTGTTTAGCTAGGCAAAGATAGGAGGAGGTCGTATTCATAGCTGACATTAGGTTATGATAATGTTGGGCTTATATTAGCAAGGTAACACATAACTTGCTGTCTTCTATGGCTTTTCGATGAAAAATTGTATATTAGAATTTTTTTTGACCAATGCTACAGGAGTTGGGTGAGTATTGTTGTGTTGTTGACTCAGAGGAAGACAGGTATGCAGCGAAGCTCAAACATAAATCTCCAGTAGGCTCTCCTTCTGGCATCTTTGTTTTTTGTGCACTTGTTGAGTGAATGAATGCACATTCATACACATGTGGCTCAGCCAATCCTAATCAAGGACCAGAACTGTCCATCTTATGATACAGATGTTATAATACAGGATAGATATCAGGGTCAATCCTGTCATATTTCAGTGGATTGTTATCAGCTAAAATAGTTAGTAATATAGTAATATATTCAGCTGCACTGTTGTAGCCAGTGTTGAGTGCCACATTCTTCCATTAAAATGTCAGTGGCAGTACCTCATGTCAGCTGTCATGAATTCATGTTAATTCTGTCACTAACTCAATAAGAGGCCTAATTTAAACGTGGCTGTTGTCAGCATGTGTGCTCCCTGCATGCCGTTGTCAGTACACCTATCAAAGGTGTTTCATGAGCAAACAACCTCCACTCAGTCACAACACTCTAAAACAAAGGAACTGAGCATTTCTTAAGTTACAACAAATCTCCCAACCAAACTTGTATTCATATCATTTCAATAATTTAAACTTCAATAAAAAATACAGAAATATAAATTTTAAAATCATGACCAGTATTCAGATCCAGAGGCTAACAGCAGTGTGAGCTATATTATTTCAATGTGTCAGATACACAGGCTATTTAATGAACATTCAAGAAACAGAAATTAAGCATTGGAGCAAGCATCATTTTCTCATGTGAAAATGGCTTTCAAACGTGTACATGAAACACACTACTGGAAATAGAGTGGTGCAGGAATGTGTCCTAAAAAGCTGGAAATAAGTTAGCTTTTTAGTACTTGAAATTGAAATAAGGTGTGTGGTCAACATAAGCTCGGCACTTTTGGCGTGTGTTATGAAAATGAGGTTGCTAACATTAAATGAGACTACAGAGGTTGTTGACGTCATAATGGCGCACATGAAAACAAATCTACTCACCAGTTTGTACTCGGAGAGCTGGCAGGAGAAAAAGTCAGTTTAATGTCCAGTCTGGCTGAGTCTGATATTTGCGTTCTCACGTACAGCTCTTCCAAGGAACATCTAGATAAGTTCATGGTTGCAGTGTGTGTGTGTGAAATCAGCATATGAAAAGGAAGAGTCAGGCATTAAGTCATAGCAGGTGACCACGGTAAGGTACTCACATCTTAATGTTTTTGTCACTTATTTCATTTTTCAATTTTCCCTTTTTCAAATTTTGCCTAATAGAAAGCAGAGGCAGGGGTTATACTGTTGTGCTGCTGTCAGAGTAGCTCTTGGTAATGGCGGATAGTTGAGAATACCAGTCTCCTCATCCCAATTGAGCATCGCCTTCAGCAGCTTGATATGCTCCCTCCTCCAGATACATCTAGTTTGGACAACAACTGGAAAGTGCAACTATAGTCATGTCATCTTCCTTAATCACGAGAAGACAATCAAAGTCACAGCTAGCTACCACCTACTGTTTTCAACTCTTAAAGAAGGTAAAAGTATATTAGTTGCATGTAGAAAAGGTCAAAGAACAAATATTGTACCTTGAGCATCTACTGGTCAGAATTGGTGTCCCAGCATTGATAAGATGCTCTGGTGGTGGACATTAGAGGTCAATGATGTATCAGAGCTGAAGACAAAGCACAGCATCGCGATCATCATGAAGCTTTGTTCTGGTCAAAATCCTCACAATAAAAAAACAGGCTGATTCCTTTCATAGAAAATTACTTATTGCATCATAGTTTATTCTTGCAGGGAAGAGCATGGAGCCAAACACCATGACCACCACCACACAGCCCAGCGGCCACAAGTCTATGGCCTCTGAAAATGGGAGCCCCAGAATGATTTGTGGTGCTCTGAATAGAGACAAAAAACATTCAATGAAATAAGGAACATTGTCCTATTTTAAAGATTAAACAAAAAAAGGTAGTCACACACTAAATAATAACATCAGTACAAAATAATTACGCAGTCCTGATTGAAAGACTTATTAGTTTTAATAATTATCATTGTTTCTCACCTAAAGTGAGATACCTGCTGAACCCTGCCCTGCTTGACTTGAGATTGGAAATAGCCAAGCTATAGCAGTGGTGTAGGCAGAAATTGTATTTTGGGTGAGAGTGTCCTGCGGTGTCTGGCACTGCGAAATTGGTGGCGGATCCTTTGGGTCCTGTGTGTTGTGGGGTGGACCCTTCATGGATCTGGCTTGTTCCAGTACATCCCTACATCCAGTAATGCTATTGCCCAGTCAACTAGACACACCACATGTGTGCTGAAGCTAACTCCCCCTAGCATTTGAGCCACTGAGTGCAGCTTTATGTGTTTGTCCACTGATAGGCATGCTGTGAAGCTGGTGCTCTTGACCTTCATTCTGAGCATTGAAGAGTGACAAAATGAATCTTTCTTTAGGATTAATAGCTCCATGACTGCTGGCAGGATTTTCATAGACAAACAGAATCCACCAGGGATACACACTAACAATAATTAACATTCTCCAGAGCCAGTTCTTTGACATCCAGTGTCACTTGGGGATGGGGCATTGTCCTTTGATGACTCCATGCTTTAGCTGTGGGTAATGGGGACCCCCAGCACACGTGGTGCGTCTCTGAAGTTAATCCTCAAGCTGTTATCAATTCCCTACCAGAGTGGGTGTTAGCCACAAGAGACAGCTCAGAAAACACTGGGACAAAAAGATGTTCAGAAAAGAGAGGAGGACAGCTTCACAATAACTTTGAACATCAAATGATAAGAGGAGCCGCAGTGGTTTGGGACAAAGGATTTTCCTAATGATGCAGCACTGCAAATGCACATTGATTATATCTATTGATTCGTTAATCACAGTATACAGTTTCCCAGGCAGTGGAGAGGTTAATGTGATCATGCCAGCGAAGCATTGCGGTCATTAAACTTTTGGATTGTTTTCCTTCTTAAAGTGAATACATTCTTCCAGCTTTTCCAGACATTCTACACTTATATCTGGAGTTGAATGCGCTGTAAGATCAAGGGAAATGATCTTGCATTTTGCAATTGCAATTCATGTTGTGCTTCAACAGGAAATGTGAGCAAGAACAGAAGAAACATACCAAAAACTGATATTACACATTATTTTATAACTTTATTAGATAGCTGAATGTGGAATGACAGCTAATGCAGGGGCAGACAGTGGGGGGGGGGGGGGCTGTGTCAAGATTTTTGTGTGTTTTCTTTGCCTCCAAAGCAGCACACATCACATCACAATAGTCCCTTAAGTTTAAGGGTAAAGTGACTAATATTACCTGAGCCTCAGCAGTTTGGACCCTCTTCCATCTTTCACTTCTTTAAAGGAGCTATTATTAACTCCTGCAGAGGTGAAGCACTTTCTGGTTCTCAAAGATAAATGAAAAGGTAGTCAGCATATGAATAATTTAGGTTTGTCCTCTTCATTCACTGCTGAGCTCAACTCGGACAGATACCCACTTAACCCCACAGTTTCTTCTCCTTTCAGCTGAAATCTCCTCAGGAATTTGATTGTAGTGGTGAACGTTTCAAGACATGAATGTATAGTTTGCAGAGACAGTTTGTTGCAAAATGATGAAAATATGAATAAATTATGAGTTAAAACAGAAGTCTCTGATAGTGTGAGGGGAATGAAAATGCTGTGGAAGACTGGAATTTCAAGTAGTCGAGCCTGAGCAGTTCAATAGTGCAAATAGCTGTTGAGGAAACCATCATTTGACATTTGCCTGCCAAATTCCTTCTTCAAACTGTAACTTAATGGAATTTGTAGAAATGCTTAGAATGCAATTATTTAAATATTTGTAAGCAATTCCAGCTATTTCTTTAGCTTTGAATTTTTTTTACCAACACCCAGGGCAGTGGGTTCACTGAACACTGCAGTGCATGGAAAGTTAACTTTAGAATAGATTCTCAGCAAGTTTACAGAACAGTCATCAGCTCCCAGAAAGTTGTCCCTCTGCAACCTGTCACAGCAAATCTGCATGCACCCTCATGTTGCATGCACCCCCACAGCAGAACTGCAACTTCATGTCCAGGCCAAACCAACCTGAGCAGAAAGCATTTTGAGCCACTTCCTTAATCTAATTTTAAGCATCTGTGATCACATTAAGTACAACATTATAGCTGTAATTATCAGTACCACAGCCTGGAAAAGTTCAGGCATTTAGTCAAAAAAGGAAAAAGAGAGAAATGGCTTTATTTTAACACTGGTTATATATGTACTGAGCTTAAATTAGCAGATGCATATCTACTTTTCTTGCCAGCTTTTAAGTTCAAAAATGCCACTGTAACTGTGAAATCTGCTGTATCCTGAAATATAATTCTGTTCATAGTTTATTTTATATTTCATTTTTGTAATACCCTCTGTATCATCATCTGAAAGGTTTCACAGATGAATTACATAATAGACTTAAAGATAGTCTAGTTGCCAAAACAGACACATTTTTCAGTATTTTTAGCTTTTGACTATTTGGAAAGTGGATTTTTAAAGCAACAAAAAGCATCAGTATTTTATATTAACAATGGATCAAATGATGACCTTTGCAGCTCCCTCAGCTCTCCAGGACATTTTAGAGTCTTGTCGTGCAGGAAAGGGTGTTGCTCCCCATGTTTAATGTAATCCAACATTTGAATAACATATGGTTAAAATCATATCAATGGGTGAACAGATGTAAGTTTTTACAAGGCACACAGAGCTGGCAAGTTTGTAATCAAATAATAACTGTCTGACTTGTAATTAGCCGGTAATGCAACACATCTGGGGAACACCAGGGGACCATCTGTGGGTGCCCTTTTCACAGCATGCCCACCGAGGCTTCCGCACCACTGAGGAGACTAAATATAGTGGCAGATGAAAACATCAGATCTGTGTGTGGTGAGGTGACTCTAACTAAGTTAGTAAATCAAACGTATATGCTACATCTCCGTCATACTCTCTACATTGTTGTCCATCGTTTGAGATTTGGCTGGAGCTCTTTTAATTATGTCATCTTGGAAATTTAGTGCAACTAGCTGTTTAGCTCTGTAAAACATCCCCTAATATTCACATAATGGTAGTGGGTAGGAACCATGGTAGGAACGCATAATAGTTAGCATGTCAGTGTGACAGTGAGCCATCATTCACAATACTGTGACCATGAAACTGAGGCAACAAAATGGAATTCAGCCATTAATTTAATTATTTACTGCTTTAGTGCTTTTCCTACTGAGACATGCCAAAATGTCTTCTGTGAAATAGACCTGTGCTGAGTTGTGCCACTCAAGATGATCCTGCAAGGGTGAATCGTTTCATTTGTTGTTTTGGATTCTGTAATAATTTGGAAAACCCCTTCACCTGTGAAATAAACTGAAATGTCAACATCAAGAGAAGAGTGGGACAGCCTGAGCCTGCAGAGGCCTACCAGATAGACGATCTTATATCAGAGTATGTTGCGTTGCATGGCGTGGGTCCTGCTGTGGGTGAGTCATACCTGTTACCTGCCAGCCCATGGTAACACACTCAGGAGGACACGTCTTCATGTTAAATGTGCAACATGCAGCCCCAGGATCTGTTAGAAGAAGCATTAGGTGGAAGATAGACCAGGTTTTACCTTGTTGCCAGATAACAATTCATTTGAAAGATGATCATTAAAATATAGTAGTATATAACTGTCATTATAAAATAGCATAATAATAAATTAAATTCTTACATGTCCTCTCTCTTTCTCACTATTTTGAGGCTATATACAGCATATATATATATATATATATATATATATATATATATATATGCATGCTATATAGCAATGCTAGTGTATTTCAGTAAAAAAAATACTGTCTTCAAGCAAAGAACAAGCTTCCTTTCCAATCAGTTTTAGTTGTTTGTCCTCAGGCGTTCAGAGTGCTGGAAATGCAGCTAAGTACATATGGCCAAAAGTACACCATGGACTATCCTATTCCCATCCCTCCCCCAAGGAAAGATTTTGTTTGCCTGCAGCAGCTCTGCAGTCGGTGACATTTTAAAGAGCAATTTGGAAGAAATGAATGTGAATAAGAAGCTAGCTCAACCATATGATTGAGTTTCCCTCATGTCCTCAATGATATTTAGAAAGGCGTGCAGCCCAGAACAGTGGAGCCATGAACACATTATGCTCAGTTGGGCTTTCTCAAGAATCACAAAGTTATGTGTTTATTGTGACTGAAGCAGCACTAATTTCTTACGGGATGATTAACAGTCTTGTTTGATTTGTTGAACCATGATCAACAAAATGCAAAAAAAGATGATAGCTCCCCAGATTCTAAACTGCTGTAGCATACGTCTATCTGCAGTTTTGCTTCACCAAAATTCTATTGGTTTGTCTCAACTCAAATATAATGAAGTTAACTGAAATTTCTTGTTGTGCTTACTGGTACTTGGGCGGTATCATACTTTAGTTGTTTGGGGTGTACACCCACCCTCCCCTTTTCCTGTCTCCCTCTCTAACGTATAGCATCTAGTAATAAAATTGCATACAATTAACATGTTAACATGCTGGTATTAATTATGCACTGGTATAAAATTTACCATGGTCACCATCTTAGTTAACATGCTAGCATTCACATATTAACGTTCAACAGATAGGTCTGATGGCATAGATGAAGAGGTTAAGGATCACCAAACCTACTGGGATTCATTCCAGGGTAACATGAATGTCTGTACAAAATGTCATGACAATCCATTCATAGTTGTTGAGATATTTCAGCCAACAGAACTTCTACAGATTCTACCATACCCCACAGTGGCTTTGATGACATGACATGTATTGAGATATTTCAGTCTGGACAAAGGGGGGATGGACTGACTGATCAAGATCAAGATTCTGAGATTCCATGAATATCCACAAAATTTTCATATGTTAAGATGAAGTGAAAACTTTCTTCTACTAGCAGTGGGAAATACTTTATTAAGACAAACCACCAGTTTGGTTCTAATAGATTCATATATTTCACATATATTCATTGGTTTCTCAAACCTTGAATCATTGCATTTTAATGCATCTGTTTTGTTATTCCCACAAGAAATCCAAAACACCAGGTGTTATAGATGTCATCTGCTAATCAAGTGAGTGTCATTAAGGTTTGGTCAGAATTCTGCCACTAGCTGTATGTGTGCCGTGCATTAGAACATACACAGATCAGCCACAACACCTGTCAGGGCATGGAAATGGGACCTATGAGGGTGTCCTGTGGTGTCTGGCACTGGGATACTGGCAGCAGATCCTTTTGGTCCTGTGGGTGGGGCCTCTAACATCTGGCTTGTTCTGGTGCATCCCACAGATGTTCAATCAGATTTGGATCTGGGGAATTTGGAGGCCAGGTCAACACCTTGGGCTCTTTAACGTGTTCCTTGAGCCATTTCTGAGTAGTTTTTGTGCTGTGGTTGGAGCACCGTCCTGCTGGGGGAGGCCCTGCCATTGGGGAGTGTGTTCTCCATGGGGAGGTGTGCTTGGTCTACAGCAATTAAATTGGGTGGCATGTATCAAAGTAACATCCAAATGAATGGTTTCCCCAAGGTTTCCCAGCAGAACTTTGTAATGTAAAGAGATGACTAACGTCATTCACTTCACCTGTCAGTGGTTTTAATGTTGTGGCTGATCGGTGTATACATAGGTCAGTACATGTTCATACAACACACAAGACAGGACAACCTCCTTGCCCCCTGCTGACAGTGGCCTTTACACTGTGAACATGCACTATTGACCAAGAAGAGTTTTGCAAAACTAAAAAACTGAGATACAAAGAGTCTCCCGTGTCGCCATTTGGAGACACATTCTCTGAAAGCAGCAAGCTGCCCTAAAAACCAGACGGAGTGACCAGCTGTGAGTGAGTGGGGGCCGAGGAGGAGTACAAAGCAATCATTGAGCGGGCAAGGCTGAGTGCTCGCTCTGCATCTGACCGCTAGACTGAAAGAAACAAATGTCTGAAAGGACACAATCCTGCTGCTTTTACTGATTAATTCTCAAGATCAATAAACTAGCCGTCACAAGGACTGTTGAATCTAAAGTAAGAACACTGAAGTGTTTCTCTCTCCATTCATGAAGTGTTTCTGCCGCTCAATTCCCAGTTAAGTGAAGTGAAGTTAACCCTGATAGAGTGCTTTTCAACAAACTCTGACACAGCTGAGAGGGGTGACACTGAATAATTTGGAGTCACTTGTCTGTAAGGGAAAGATGTCACAATAAAAGAGGTCCTCTGCACCAGTGTTCATACAGAAAATGAGACATTTCTGTGAAATTGCGCTTTCTGCGTCGTAAATAACATACTTGGACTTTCTGTGTTTGCCCTGAAAGACACTGCCAGAAATACATTAACGGCTTGAGTCCCTTTACAAGTAATGTCATCATTAGTGAGTCTCCCACTGTTGCCTTGAATCACATCTAACATAAACCGTCGTTCCCCCTGCAGCACCACGTATCTTGTGCCAAAAACAGCTAAGTTTGACTGACATAAATAAAATCCAGGAGCTTGTGTAACAAATATCACCTCGACAGCTATTTCCTTAAATACTGACTTTGGAATCTCACTTTTCTCACAAGAACAGCAATGCAACAGTTGGCTTCAGTTATAAATAAATCATTCTGCTTCACTTCAAAGGTGCCTTGTGGAGTTTTTCACACACAGCTAGTAGCACTATGGAGTGGGGATTTAATGAGTGGGTCCCAGTTTTGTTTGTGTCTTGTAGACATGTACAAGCACATTTGTGACTCAATGCCTACCGATGTTTTCAGATTATTTCACTGATCAACAAGTGGTGGCAATGTGGCAAGAAAAGGAGCAATGCTACTGGGGAGAAAAAGAAAACTTAAAGCTAGCAAACATGTTTAAAAATATTTTTTGTAAATTCGTCACCAGGAAGAAAATGTATCTAGGTTCAAGACAGAAGACAGTGCTTTGAAAAATGCAAGGTGATGTTTTGGTGGGAGCGAGTTCATAAGTCTGAAGGCTTGTCAGGTGCCAAAACACTGCAGCTGTTCATATTTTACACTGAGACTGAAATGCATAATTCCTGGAAAGTTTTTACGCTGACAGTCATTTTATCTTTCATAGCAGCAATAAAGAAATAAAGCATTTGTGTTATTCTATCAGGGAAAGGAATTCAGTTGAATGAGAGGGCTACGTTTTCTTAAGTCAAGGCTAAAGCAGTTCTTCAAGCATCCTACAGCCCCTTTCAGACATTATTACACCTTCACTTTTATCTTCACTTTTAAGATAGCACAATGTCAAGATGGCAGTCTAATTACAGTGGATCTGGTAAGATTTCTGTAACACTTCTAACACAGCACAAGTTTAATTGAATGCTGTCAGATTCTTCTATGTAAGATCAACAGTGCTGGGCATGTTCCTGGAAAATTGAAAAATACTCACTACATGCTCCTCATACATCACTGTACATTACTCCATCAAAGTTGCTTCTAAACAATCCCAAATCATCCATACCCTGTTGTGTTGTATCTTTTGTATTTAACACATGAAACAACAGAAAAGAAGGCAGCCTTAGTGACTGAACACAGCTCTCCAGAAGCCCTGACTTCAGAGGCGTGATTACACACCCTCACACTCCAAAACAAGAGTGCCTCTTAAATGTTTTCATACCTGTGTAGACCAAACTAATATCAGCCCCCCAGTAAACTCAGTAATGTACCTGGACCTGTAATGTCATTACTGAATTTCAAATTGTAATCCCTCCTTTACTTATTAAGAGGGGAAAAAACACCTGTACAACCGCAGTGTTGTAACAGTAACAGATCCACTGCCTCCATAGATTAATAAATGAATACCCATGTTTTATGCACAGCATGTGCTGCCAAACCTGAATGAGGAACACTGATGTTAAGACATTTCTGAATGATAAAAATCCATCACTTTAACAGACAGATGTAGTGAGTGCATGTGCTCCATGTCTGAAAATGGTTTCTAAAATGTAGCAGATACATGTTTACATGCAAAGCAGGGGAGATATCACTCACCACCACCCACCATACCAGATTTTGTTGTCACTCATTAACCATGCAAACACTGCACTGAATCAGAAAGTAGAATTACTGATGAGAATTTGAATGCAAGTGTGAAATAGGTGTTGTCCTTCAGGTAGTAATCTACCCCCAGTGCAATGCTGATATATGACCAAGTGGATGGAATCTTATTACACAGGGACTTGATCAGATATCAAGTAATACAACCCCTTTCCTATTTTCAAGTCTAACTTAGCAACACCTCAAAATATCTGTAATGAGTCAGTCCTCTGACGTGCGGTAGAATAAAAAGAAAAAAGAAACTGTGTTCGTCTATTAAATCTATTACAATGAACTGCAGTGCATTCAATGTGGGAGTCCAGTCTAAAAGCAAAAGGCTGCGTCGAGGCAGAATAATGAGAGAGTGAGACTGTTATTTAAAGACTGGAGCCATGACAACAGAAGACCACTGCTGGTGAGGGAAATTAGTTGTGCCTTTTTTGAGTTAGAATGAAAGGGTGATATGTTGCTATAATGTTGTGTATGACATCAAATAAAGGATATAAGGTTTGATTATGTGCTGAGTGCAGTTTGTTTGACTGACAGATGTCACTTAGGTGTACACTGCCTGCACTGCTATTTGCAGTGGATATATTTTGTGTTACCAGACAGTTTTCTCTGGTGGAATAAAATGCAGGCAGCTAGACGTTTAAATCACATAACACTATATGGCTTTGTCTGATCAGATTTGTGTTTTGCCAAAAGATGGAACACTCTGCATATGCTTATGCTTAACAGTGCTTATTTGCATACTGGTCAGAAGGTCTGACATGTTAGAGTCTGCTGCTAAGTAATGGCCATGTGCTGTTACATATTTAAAAATCAAAAACTGAAAGATTTTTTTTTTTTTTTTCATTTTTAAGTTACATTAGTTGTGATGGTTTCTCTGCAAATGTATGTTAATGATACAGGAGCATTCAGTGCTTAGTTACTATTAGTGATAAAATGCACTCTACCTATTGCGTTAGTTACGCTTAGTTTACATGTCTGCCTACGTGACCTTTCAAGTTCGAAACTAGCACAAGGCTGGGGTGTTTCTGGGGCCCTCGCAGACCTGGTGGTCAGGCAGCACATACAGAAAAACATTTTCAGTCATTTGAAGTCATGTTTCTAACCACCTGATGACTGTAAGCCCAGTATCACCCCCTTATTTCTGCTTTGGTCTCCATTAGCTCATGGGGGGGAATATCTGGTTGAAAATAGCGGTTAAACAGACTGTCTTTCATTTGGTGCTAGAAAGGTCGAGCACAGTGGGTGCATCATATCTTAAATGCTGAAAACAAACAAAAATATTTGTAGATATTTATTTGGTCTTATTTAAATTATAACAGTTTTTTCCTAATGTTTCCTGGTTACAGAGGTGGCCGTGGCTCAGGAGGTAGCACAGGAACCCACTAATCAGAGGGTGAGTGGTTTGATCCCCGGCTCCTCCAGTCCATGTGCCAAAGTATCTTGGTATCCGGGGCAAGATACTGAACCCGAAAATGGCCCAGATGTCTGTGAATGTGTGTGCATATTTAAAATAGAACAAGTGCTGCATTAATGTGTGTGTGAATGACAATTTAATTGATGACTATTTGTCACGCAAATTTGAAAGGATCAGATGGTGGTTCTGTAAAATGACTCCACATCAATGCACCCAACAAACTCAGCCTTCCTTGTTTTGTCTCATCATAATATTTGATCACGCCTGAATTATGGAGGTCTTCGGGTTTATACTAGAATTTCTCTGTGATCGATGCATCTTTCTTAACGGGTAACTTGATTACTTGTCCATTGCTGTTGCTGCATTCCCGATTTACTAATAAAGTATGTGAAAAAGTCTGTATGAATGGTGTCCACATGAATGATATACAGATCTATTCAGTCATACTGGATATATTTGTACATCCAGCTCAAACAGGGTTTTATTTCATATGTTCAATCACTTGCTATTGGGTTTGTATTATTGGGCTGCTTTATACTAATACCACTGCCCTCTTGGAATGTATTTTTGTGTGTGTTCTTCTTTGTGACCGGTTTTCCTTCTTTCTTGCTTGCTTTCTAAAATGAACATGTGCTTTATCTCACCAATGTAACTGTTTGTTTTTCTTTGATTTGTCTATATTTGACTTTTGTGCTGTGATCTGTTCATTCACTATAAATCATTAGAAGAGTACAGAGCTGCAACAGTCAATTAATCAATTAGTCCTTGAACAACCATTGTGATAATCAATTACCATGGTTAAGTCATTTTTCAATCGAAAGTGCCAAACATTCTCATGTTTAGTAGTTTCCACTTGAGAAGTGTCACCCTGTGTGTTTGCTGCAGTGCTGCTGTATCAGTGCTCACAGTATGTCTCAAAAAAAAAAAAAAATCTGCAAAAGAAAGAAAGAAAAAAAAAACGCAAAGTGTGTGAAGCTATCAATTCACACGCCTACATTACTACAATACTATTACCAGTGGGAACTAATTAAAAATGACTAATCATCAGTACTAAGCTATTTACTGTCAAATCCTCTTCCAGACACACATGTGCTCTCTGGGACTATAAGGATCGTGGGAGACCTCTCCTGTGAAGCATCAAAGCACACGGAGGATGCCAGGTATTGACAAGGAGGCTCTTACGTCTTTGATGCGTTTGTATACAGGTTGTCATCGATCAAACAAAGCAAGAGAACCACTGAAATAAATGAACTGTGTTAACATGTTCATACAACGGCTGCGCATTTTGAGCTGAGATCAGTTTGTTTTGCTTTTCAATGTCATTACACACTGTGGTCAGCAACATGTCATTTTAAACTGTATGTGTCCATGCCATACAGCAGGAGTGAGACTGAGTCATCTGTAATGGTTACTGATGCATAACATATCAAGTGCTATATTTGGTTAAAGTCAGTGTGAGCTAATGTCTTTCAATTTACCCCCATCCCTAAACACAGGTGTTTCATACTTGAATGTTGATGAACATTAACTCCTTTTTTTTTTAGCTTCACAATGCAACACACATTTTTAAATTTTCAAGTTTTAAGTGTTAAGATTTGCATCACTACACACCCTCAAAATATGACAGCACTAACGCTTTACATATCACTGCGTCTGATCGCTGCTCTCTCAGCCAGAGAAGCTGACAGATCATCATCTGAGACGGAGGATGAGGAGGTGGAGGCAGGATGAAGGAGTGAGAAGGAGACAGAGAGAAACAGCGGGCAGGGTGGAGGCGGGGGGTGGGAGGAGGTGGGGAGGCAGTGTTTTTGAGTGTTCAGTGTGTGTGGGTGTACATAGCCTTACTTTGAAGTGTTTTCCCGCTGGGGACGGCAGTTTCTCACAGACCACTGCCTTGGATCGTGTCACACACGTTGCACAAGCACGAACAAAACACAAACAGATACGGCAACATGCTGAAGAAGATACAGTCACAGACTTGTACATGTGCATCCAAACACACACAAATACACACGCACATCTCACAGAATTAACAGTGCCATACACCTCAATTACTGAAAACACTGACCTAAGCCTATACATGCTTGACTTACAGTACAACTGTCTCAGTGGAATAAATTCCAGTTTTTCATTCTGACCCAACAAGCATTTTCTGTCATCTTCCTTGTGTTGGGAGGGAGAAAACATAAAACACTGACTCGCTTTGGGAAGACAGCTCACCTTTTTCAAACATATTCTTACTATATATTATGTGACAAATGAATTCCACATCAACAAAAGGTAAACAGGCTCCTGTGTCTTCAGCTGTGAATGATCCCAGGTCTCAAACTGAGCATCTTTGCACTTGTGAAGATTTGGCCTGCAGTGGTCAAATGGCTTACATGAACATAAAAGACAGAACTTTTCTTTAAACCTTATGTTTTATTGAAATTTGCTTTACTTCCTCATTATTTAGAGTATTGAAGACATGACTGCTGCCTGTATAAATATAATAAATGCAAAACCAAATGATTTTTTTCTTTGAATATGTATTTTCTTTTCTTTAAACCTTATCAAAACTAAACTGGGCATTTGACTGGAGGTGATAAAATATGGAAATGAGAATTGCTAAAGCATAGCTATTACACCAAATACTAGTGAAACAGTTTGTGTTTTCCAAGTTAAATGAGCCATTCATGTTTTCCTTTCCAAAGATATGCATATATATATATTTGTTATTGCTACTTATGTCCGGGGTCAGTTAGACCAGTGTCCTAACTCCCTGTAACTATTACAAAACTCCACCAGAAACAGAAAATCCATTGTATTTAGTCGTGTTTTAACAGCTGGAGTCTCTGAGCCCCCAAACAGAAGCAGGGCTTCTGAAACATGTCATCAGACCAAAATCAGAATCAAAATCAGCAATTCTCATAAAATAATGAAAAGCTATGACGTATCAAACTGATAATATTCTTAAGTACATTCTTGACCTGGTGAAACCAAAAATAACCTTAAGATTGAACATAACTTTGAAGTCTTAAGTGTGTATTGTTGGTATGAAACACACACACACACACACACACACACACACACACCTCAAATGAATAACTTTTGTTGACCAGAAATATTGAAACAGAATATTTGCACATATAACTGGAGGAGTGTGTGGAGATGAGGATACAACCTTGTCAGCAGCTGTTCAGCAGCTACCTGTGGTTCAGGTCTGGCTGGGATGACTCCAAGACTAAGGAAAAAAATAAGATATATATATATATATATATTAAGTTAAGAAAGTATCATGAAAGCACGTGTGTTCTCATGGTTTTGGTTTATTTTATATCTTGGATTATTATTATTTTCTTTATAGTTCATGCCATGTTTCACTGTCTGTCCCATGGCACTGAATAATCATATCTACCCACTGGCGAGACACACAGGGCACATCATCATTTTGATATCTGTCCTCACACAACATATTCTTCTACAATCTACTCTGGACTAATCTGATTAAAGAGATTAAACTTTTAGTCACAGAGCTGCATCTTATGACTCAGTGTTCATCATAATTTTCTTTTTTTTAACTCATTTTCCAATTCAAGGAATTTCTTAACATGATAGAAAATACACACACACGACAGCGTGTACTGTAAGTTCAGTATGTATTTTTTAAGTCAGGAGCCTACATGAACACTGACACAGGTTCCGCTTGCTGTAATCATTCCTCCTGTTCATACTGGACATATCTTTCTTTGGTGTCTTTGTTCCCTGGGGCTAACATGAGACGTCTGCAGTCTGAGCTAAATGAATCAAGTGGTTATCTTTCTTTAGAATGAAATCCCCTCTTTGTGTTCCTATCCTTCCACTACATCACAATTCCACAACATTTTGTACCGAAGAGACTGTAGCTTTTGGTGGAGCTAGCCTTTAAGTAAAATTGTATTTGCACTTTAAATAAAATGTCAAATTTGGTTTACCTGCACTCACACTGATAATGATTCTCTAAGCACATGTCCAGTCTTTTTTCATGCACCAGTTTTAATTCTATTATAACAACAGCCTTCACAATGACAAAAGTTAAGGACGAGATAACTGGACCAGAGGCAAAAGCAACACATCAGTTACCGCTTAGTGAAACCAACAGCAAGACAACAACATTGTTATGGCGCTATGTACAGGTGTCACTGTAAGGAGCTCTCCTAAAGTGTAAACAGGTGTTAAAGTCTTGAATGAAACTTTAGCTTTTGATGTTTGATGTTTTGTATTTGGCGAACTTTGTAATGAACAATTGATCTTTTAATTTTTATTTTCACATTTCTTTGGACATGAAGTTGCTCTTTCAGTCTGACAACAATGACAAGTTGTAGAAAGTTTTAACTTGCTCAAACTGTCGGTGCGCCCACACTCTCCTCTTAATCCCTGCTTTTTCTGCGCGCGTCTCTGCCAGACTTCAGCTCCATCAGCTCCACTTCGTGCTTTGCTGCAGTCTCCAGTACTTTCTGCTTGTTGTAGAAGACAACAAAGTTGTTAATGATGGGGTGGATGGGCAGAGCGATGGCTATCACGCCGCACAGAAAGCTCACGGCAGCGTTGCATTTGCCGAGCGTGGTTTTGGGGTAGATGTCTCCGTAGCCCACCGTCGTCATGGTGATGATGGCCCACCAAAAAGACTGCGGGATGCTCCTGAAAAGGGTCTCAGGGTGGCTCTGCTCCATGGTGTAGGCCAGCGCTGAGAACACGAAGATCCCCACGCTCATGTACATGAGGAGCAGCCCCAGCTCTTTGAGGCTCCTCTTCAGCGCGTAGGTCAGAGTCTGCAGTCCGGAGGAGTGGCGCGCCAGCTTGAAAATACGCGCGATGCGCATGATGCGGAGCGCCTGGACAGCCTGCTGGACGTTCGCCAGCTCCATCATGGATGAGGTACCGAGGTAGGTGAGGGACAGGACCACGTAGAAAGGCATGATGGCCATAAAGTCGATGACGTTCATGATGGAGAGCGCAAAGTGTAGCTTGTTCGGAGAGGAGGCGAGACGCAGCAAGTACTCCGCCGTGAACCACAACATGCACGCGGTCTCGATCGCTTCCAGGGTCGGGTGCTCCACGAGTTTCCCCTCGGAGTCTGTCACCTGGAGCTCCGGGATGGTTCCCACGCACATCACCACCGCCGAGACCAGGATGGAGAGGAAGGATGCGATGGCGATTATGCGCGCCGGTAGGGAGGAACCCGGCTTCTCCATCAGCCTCCACAGGAACCTCTGGCACCGCTGGGTGCGCGTAATGCACTGGTCCACCTCCAGATCCTCCAAAATTACTTTCACTTTGTTTGCAATCTCTTTCAGCTCATCCTCCTTCTCACTTAAGTAACTTTTGCAACATTCATCTAACACACTTTGGTCTATTTTCCAGAACTCCATCTCCTTGATGAAACAGATGGGGCAGATGCCGCGTTTGATGTGGATTTCATCGAAGTAGTAAACGTCGATGATGCACTTGAATGCATCAGGATCTCGGTCAAAGTAAAACTCTTTTCTTCCCGGATCAAAGTCATCACAGAGCGAAGAGATAACTTCAGAATTCTGAGTTGAGCAGTTGACCAGCTCCGCCAGTCTGCTCTCCGGGTATCGGTTCAAAACGTCCCCGAAAAGCACCACTCGGACTCCGCCGATGTTCACAGCAATCTCCCCCTCGGCGCAGAAACCAGTCCTGTAATTTGGCTTCGGAATTGTCCACATTTTACCAAATGTTTTTCTGAATCAGTGTTAATCCTGTAATGTAGAACTAAAGCGTGCTAACCAGAATTAATGTCCATTATCTCCGTGCGTAAAATGTTTCCTCTTCAGACTGTTTCATGCACTGAATGGCACAGCTTGAGCGGCCAGCTTTTCCTAACACTTCCCACCTCTCTCTCTCTCTCTCTCTCTCTCTCTCTCTCTCTCTCTCTCACATACACACACACACACACACACACACACAGTGGAAAGAAAGAAAGAAACACTGCAACATACACCCCTTAATTATTATAATTCGCAGTGTTGCTAACATACAGAGGAAATCTTCCAACATAAAACATAATTTATGACATCAGTGACAAATATGTAGTGTAGGACAGAGGTAGTGCACTCTCTGGTGATCATGTGATGCATAACAATCATTGGTACAAAGAGATACTTAACTGAGATACCTGAGATACTTGTACTACTTGTACTTCAATATTCCATTATCTGTCACTATACCTCTACTACATTTCTGAGGGAAATATGGTATTTTTTACTTCACTATATTTATCTGACATCTGAAGTTACTGCTTAGTTTTAAGATTAAGATTTTACTTAATCTTACTCTTGGCTGGTGATCCATCACATAAAAAAGCAGTGTATGTTGGACCTCCTGTCATGTTTCAGTGGAACAAATGAATTCAGTTTGGGAAGCAGTGGACTAAATTAACTGATTTACTGTTGCACTTCTTTGGGCCTATTTCCTGTCATTAAGTCTCTTTTCTTTCATTTAGGCAGTGAATCTACAATGCTCACATTCTCCAGTATCCAGAGGCTCCAGTAGAGGAGGTCATAGCCATAACAAACAGCCAGTGTCTCTGTGTCTCATGTTCAGCTAGCCTCTCTTGGTGGGACAGAAGTATTGAGCATGATACTTTGTTCAGAATTAGGTACGCAACAGAAACTTATGTATGACATAAGTTAAAAGCTTTTTACAATTTTATTTTCACTTATACAGTCATATTCCCTTAGTCCTGTAAACAGACTTTGATTGAATTCCACTTAGACCTTGCATGACCAGATCCTGATCAGCAATGGTTCAATGCAACTTCTTCACTGAAACATCAGTATCGAAGAATTTAATAATTTATAACAACCTATCACAGGAGGGGATTTTTCAGTATAATGACAACCTTAACTTTAGGTACAGTTTTCCGATGATGCTTGAATTTCTACTTAAAGTTACAGTATAGTCCTTCAGATTTCAGTGCTGGTTGATCTGGTGACACCTGGTTGCAGGTGGTGACAGCAGGTGCAGGAGTGACAGACCGCACCACTAACAATGAAAACTACAGATAAAGACTGAATGTAAATACACTGAATAAATATTATCAGAAATGATTTCTGATTTCATAAAAATGTTAAGAATTATAACTTTTGACTCTTTCAGCATTGATACCATCGCATTTGACAATATGTTTGATTAAATGAGTTATGAGAGAAGTGTTGTATACAGAGTCATGATATGCTTTACCTACAAAACATACTGTATGTGCTGAGAAATGTATTGTACAGGAAATCTGCTTCCTTATATTGTGATGGCTTTAAGATTTCTAGGAAGAACGGCCTCACTTAAAATGCTTGAGGCTGTACACTGACATTAAATGTTACAGTACATGTTCTTTCAGAAGAAAACACTGAACAACATTTTTAGATATTAAACGTATTTAAATGGTTCCACAATTCCATGGGCAGCATGTCACAAAGTGTAGTCCGTGTGCAGCTGGCGCTGTAGCGAAGAGAACCCAAATCCATCCACTGTTAACCTGACAGGATTATTTACATCACCGTCTGAAGCAGCCAGTTCTTTCTGACTGAGGAGAAATGTTGAGAAGACATTGAAGGATACATTCTTCATTAGATTTATTTTATTTTGGTGTTGAGGGTCTTTCTGCGCCTGGCTCTGAGCAACTGGCCTGGAACAACAGCTTCAGAATGAGCGACAGGGCCCTCATTGCTTGGTTATTGTGTGGGTTCTCTTTGCTGACTGCTAGCTGATCTCCAGCAAATTGGTGTTGATGTAAAAGCAGATGTAGGAGAAGTACTCCTGCTGAGAGAGTCCTGGGATGTCACAGTTTACCTGAGAGAGAAAGACACAAAAAACCCATCATTTTACTATAGGAGCATCTGTGCACCATGCAAATTCAGTTCACTTCACAGGCACGTCTGTGTGCATGTTATGCACCATAGTTATTGTGCCCTCATTTGCGTGCAGTAAATGTACGTGCAGCACTGTTAACCACAAATTCTCTTTTCTCACTGCAGTCTGACAAGGCCGTGGATACATTTGCATGTGACAGATGTCATTTCAAGTAGGCTGGACAGCAGATGGTTGCTCTTCTCTACTCTGACATCAACATGAAATCTTTACTTCACTTTACTCGCTGGTCATATGAAAATGGAAAATCATCTACAAATTCCCCCCAAATGATTCACTGCAATCAGTTTCTAAATATATTTGATTTCAGGTGTTTTTTTTTTTTGTTTGTTTTTTTTTTTTTTTTTTTGCCTGAGTAACAAATCTTGATAGCAAAGCCAAACACCAAATTTAAGACACAGGCTAAATGAAGAAGCTTTAATGAGCTGGCTTTGGGCAGAGGTGGAAGGTATATTCATACACCTTAATCTAAGTTTTCATATTAACAATGGATCAAATGACGACCATTTTGCAAATGTATTAAAACAAAAACTAAAATCTCACATTTACAAAAGTATGTTGTATGATACAAGCAAACAGGATGCACCTTTTGTAAATTCTAAATGACTAATGAATAAATTTGCAAAAACTTCTGAAAGTACGTTTTCACTTTGTCATGATGGGCTATTAAGTGTAGATTGATGGACAAAATTAGCAATTTTATCCATTTAGAATTAACAGTAAAGAGTGCAAACGGCGTCACCTAAGCCATTTCTGATTACTGATTAAGACTGTCAGATGTGGTTGAAAGCTACAGAGAAGCTTAGAGGACCTTAGACCTTAAGTTAAAAGTTTTATCGCTCATACAGATCACAAGGTCAGAAGTGAACTTCCATGCTCAAGAATTTTTATGTTTGTGTCTTTATGCCTTTTCGTCTGTGCTTTAGATGAAATATCAGTGTAACAATGTCATAATTATGAGTGACATTTGAAACAGTGAAGGTCAGCTTGACCTCTTACATCGGTCTTGCTGGCAGTGGCAGTGGGGTCAAGATGCATGAACAGTGAGGCGAGTTCTTCTCTGAGTTTCTTCGAGCGTTTCCGGTCGGTCTGCAGCAGAAGAGCCTGATAGTTCACAGGTAATCCATACCTGCCGGGATATAACATGAGTCTACTCACACATGAATCACATGCTATTTTTTATTAATGATGGGAGTTAATAAGAGAAAACCACTTATCTCATCAGCACTGACCTGAGGACTGATTCCACAAACACCCTCAGAGCTTTCAAGTGAATCCAGGCAATGAACACCTGACTGAAATTAACCTTCAGCCAGCGTACAAAGATTCCCTGTGGAGGAGGCATACACATTTAAAATACACAACAACACACACACTAAAAAACTAGCGAATATACATGATGTTTGACGCACATATTGTTCTTTCTTGTGGACACTTAGCTGCTTCATCTCCTGCTGCTTCTTCTCTTCCAGATCAAAGCTGTACTCACGCACAGTGAACCTGTGTGGATCATAGGCTACACTATGGTAACTGACACAGACAACACAGCTTTGACTTGATGGGGTCATTTTCTGGCAATCCATCCTGCTTACTTGCTCTCCTTGGCTTTGGCTTTGAATTCACACACAGCTCTTTTGAAAAGTGTAACTGAGAAAACTCCCGCCTCTCCATCTTCATACAGCTTCCTGATGGTAACACAAAATAATGAGAGAAAATTTGAGTAAAACATGGCGACATGCAACAGCAGGTCAAATTGAAAGACAACAAAAGAAAATAAAGTGAACAATTGTGCCATTGAAAGCTGGGTGATATTGACGTACTGTAATAGTGCAGCCTGATGGTTAAACTATATATCGTGCATTGTGACACGTACATGGTTTGATGATGTATCATCATATTTGCATTAGCAATGGATGTTGTTTGTTGCCGTTGTTTTTAGCTATGCTAGCTAGCTGACATTTATGTCCTCCTCAGGATGAATTGGGATACCCCTGGTAATCTGTTGATTTTACCTCTAGTGCCATCATCTGGTCAAAAATTCAATTTATGTCACACTTTATGATGAAATACCTACAAAACTAATAACATACAAATCATTCTATGTGTGCCTATGTCTAAATAAATGTAAAACACATCTTAGAAGGTAAAAGCTAAAAACAGTTATTTAGCTCTTTGTCTCATAACTGAATGACTTGTTTTTCGTTGGGAGTTTTCCATGCCATGTTGTCCAGCAGAGGGCAGCATAGACTTGCCAATTTTACAAAGCATTGTTGTCATTAGCTCATTCGTTTTCTTGAGGAGGTGTAAGGCATGTTTTTCTTTTTTGAGATGGAGACATATCATCAATGCCAAAATGGGGCCATAGGCAGGGGTTTATAATTAATGAAACGAGCTGATGGGAGCCGTGATAGCTTTTCATATTGCAGTTTCTTTTGTGTGAGCCTGTCCTCTGCTGGACAACACTGACATGCAGAATATCTCTTCTCTTGCTTCCTGTGTTGTAATTTGATTTTAACGTAGCATGGAAAATTCACAATGACAATCAATTCATTCAGTTATCAAGGACAAAAAGCTAAATAACCGTACTTTTAAACATTTGTTTTTCATTTAATTATAACACAGGGAATGCATACATAAAAAGGAAATATATTCTAATATGAATTGTGGTTCACCTTATTTATTTGAATGAATTTGTTTAAATTTAAACTTTTTGAATCTTCCATATTTAAATGCCCCTCACACTTGCAAAGGTGTTATCTTAGCTGATCGGATGAGTTGAATGGAACTGCAAATAACATGCGGTCACCAAACTCAGTGTCAGAATCCTAAGTAAGTAATGTATGTAAGTGGTTTAACCTTAACAGGTTGAGCAAAGTCTGAGTCCTGAGACCAGGAAAAGGTAAAAATACCTGTGGCGGTGAAGCATATGTAGGGTCTTTAAAGTTTAATTCCAAAACACTGTCATTATATAAAGAAACACTATGTAACTTTTGCTGAGCAGCAGCAACAGCACCCTCTGCTGTCACAAGTGGTAATTACAGGTCACTGGCACATTAAATTCTGTTGGGTTCTGTGCTCCTCAGTGATTTTGGGTACTGGAAGCAGCGCACCTCTAACAGCTCATGTACAGAAAACAACACCTACCAACTACTCAGGCAACACACAATTCATCAAAGGCGTTGAATGAATGAAAGAAAGAACAACCGGGCTCATGTCTTCTGTCGTGCGATGTAAAGCATTACACACTTTATGCAAGCATTACACACTTCTCACAGGAGATCGTACCCACCCAGCTGTCATTAGCTGTTTAACTATCTAACTTTGTCATTAGTCTTGGCACATTCATTACCTACAAGGCCCTGTTCACCCTCCCTGGTGTTCTCAGTTACCCTGGCTGGTTTGTCCTCTAGTCAGAGGGCAAGGTGGTGATGTTATTTATTAATATATCTTTTTCAAGGAAGTCCTGTGCTTTTCCTACACGTGCTTTTCACAGAAAAAAAAGCACAGGTGTAAGCAATACATGAGGGATGGAAAGTGATCTTATTAGTAACATCAA
Source organism: Lates calcarifer (assembly GCF_001640805.2). Taxonomy (NCBI): domain Eukaryota; kingdom Metazoa; phylum Chordata; class Actinopteri; family Centropomidae; genus Lates; species Lates calcarifer. The sequence goes on from NC_066851.1 coordinate 4,111,176, forward strand.
TGTAACTTCTCATGCATCAAGGTCTGCTGTGATTTAATAAAACGTTAAAATATGAAATACTTCATCTGAACACATTTTTCCGTCGGAAAAAAGATTTACTTCCCTGCTACTGATCCAAGCTACACAGACTCTTACTTTCTGCTGGTAATGGAACACCTGTGGTTACTTAGCCTGACCTTTTGGATGCTGAGAACAGATACTCAGAGCTTTGCCAGTGCACTTGTACCTGGATCAAGTAGAATGGCTTGTCTCATAGCCAGAAGTGCATAAAGACAGCTTACCTGCTTGACCGCGGAACCACAAAATTTGACAAAGATTCATAGGTCCTTTCCCACTGCAGGTAGCTCCCTCTGTGACCAAAAACATATGCAGATACACATTTACACATGAAAAATATCACAAGAATATATACACGCACAAACATTGTAGCACTGACCTGGTGACCACTACCAGTAGAGTGGTGAGGTACTCTGACACCACCAGGTCTTCTTTTCTTACGATGTCATTCAAACTGCGAGTTTGCAAATTCCCACTGGAAAGACAGACATTCCAATTAATTGGAATGTTAATGGAATACATTTCCATTAATTAATACAATGATGTATTTTTACTTAATATGCATCTGATGTTACTCACTCTTGTTTGCGCTCAAGGCTTTGCAAGCTTGTTTTCACACTGTTGTACGCCGCAGCTTGAGATTTCAATTCTGTCTCCACCTGGGAAACTTCCTGGCACACATGCAGGCATCAACAGCACATGTAAAAATCACAACCTCAAAATTAGTATGAGAACTTGGAACTTTATACACTGTATATATATATATATATATATATAGATAGATAGATAGATAGATAGATAGATAGATATAGACATATATATAGCAAAAATATCCTTTTCAAATTCAATTGGATTTGCTAAATTCACCTCACAGTTTCTTTATATTCATGCTGGTTGGGCATTAAAGGGGCATTCTACTGATTTTACATATAAAAGTTTATTTACTAGTCCTGGTTAGTACAATTTTGCCTTTGAAAATATGTCTTCTGTGGCTCTGGAAGGAGCTCTCCATAGTCTGAAAAAGTCATGATGTCATCAGGGTTAATTTTTTCAAGCTACATTATGGATATGTAGGATCCAGTATTTTTGGACTAAAATGCTAAGACACAGCAAAATTGTAGTTACATTTTCCAAGTTCTTATCATGTATCCCTGTGTTAATTGTTCATTTATTTCTTGTTATGTTCTAGATATGTGTCACAAAATCATACCTAGCACCCAAATGTGATTTGGGATGCTAGCTAGTACTGCCAATCATATAAAAAAGTGCACTGTGACTGTTAGTTAAAGTAGCTAACAGAGCAATACATTTGGAAGTGAATGCTTGGATTTGAGTAATCAAAAACATATTTTTACATCTCCAAACAATGTGGTTATGGTCTAATTTTTCAGTTTAATCTTTATCCTCTTCCTGATCATTTAACATCATGGGTGTAGGCTGTGGGGGTGGAAGTGAACAGTCCTGGCCACCGCCCTCCATCAGGTTGTGTTTACTCAGCTATGCCAACAGAGGTCCAGTCAGATTTGAAGGATTTCATTTAAATCCCTCTAGTAACTGAACTGTTTCACTAAGTAACATGTCACATTACAGAAACTTAAGACTCTCTCATTCATGTTTCATTGTGACTTTAACTGTTTCTTTTGTTTCTCACAACTTTTTGAAAGTACAGTAATAAACTGATGGAGTACCCCTTTAAGGTGGTTTTGACTGTAACAACCATATTTACATGTCACTTATTATTAGCCTCATTTTCATTAGTCCATACCTTGTTGATGATATCTGCCAGGCTAGAGAGAGGCAGAGCTGTGGGATACTTGGCTTTGTCCCACTGAAACTTTGTCATATAGCTCATCAGGTCCACTGAGAAACACACACAGACATAGGTCATAAAGAAAGCAAAACTTGGGAGTTTGACAGGAGTGTCATTCAGAACACAAGAGAGCAAAAACACTGCAAAAATGCACACTGCGTCACACATCATTGCACTCCAGCTCAAAGAGCAAACTGCCAGCAGATAAAATACCCCTCAGAGACTTGAAGTAAGCTTTCAGGGGTGACAGGACGGCTCTCTGATTCATGCTGTGGTCTGATGGGGTAAAGTGATCAGAGACAGGGTTAGCCTGCTTTGTGCTGTGCAGCTGTTTCCCTGTCCTACTGCCCATAGGCAGGAGGCTATTACAAGGTAAAAGGGGTGAGTGCAGGCTGTGTCATCTCTGAGCGTGTATGTGGGAGTGGATGTTTGTGTGTACACATATGGAGCTTGGTTTAAGTAGCTCTTAGTCTCATTTGCAATGTGCATGTACCCTCAGGCTTCTATGCACTTACTTAATGAGTTTCTATACAATGTAATTAACACCCTCAGCATGTGTGTGTGTGTGTGTCTGTGTGTGTGTGACTCACCTCCATTGGCTAAGGCGTTTTCCAGCACTTTGTCAGTAGACTGCTCCATCACCTCCCTCATACACTGACATGTTTTTTTGACCACACTGACCAGGACGACAGGAAAAATAGCACTGTCATATGTTATTTATACATTTTCAATAATTTACAGCCCTCACTACTGGAAATCCAGGAAGGTTTGAATCGAGCAACTGGATTTGGTTGTAGATACTTGAGGACATTGTGTTGACTCATGTGTTTGTTTAACTATTACACAAACACATGGATCAATACAGGAGGTTACCTAACTAAACAACCATTTAACAAACGCATGGCTCAGCACAGGACTCAGCAGTTTACCTACACCTGAGGGGGTAAGTAACATTCCTTAGAAGATGACCATATACATATTTTAGATCATGTGATTCCAACGACTCTGGTGACTGTTGTTAAAACAGCCAAGAGCACTAATAAACCCAGACGGTTAAGTCCCTGGGTCTCCCTACCAGTCAGTTAGAACTGAAGAAGCCTCTTGGGCACTGGTCATACCTGGAATTAACATGCATACTGAGTGATCCGATCACAGGAGGACAGATCACAGTTCACAGGTGTGAATGTACAGGTGTAAATGCAACCAAGAAGCAATATCTCGAGAAGGACCCAAGGGGATTTCTACAAATTTGGCACATTTGTTTATTGCGACTCAAGGATATATAAGATTTTGGTTATAAAAGGTCAAAGGTCAAGGTCACTGTAACCTCATGTCTGTTCTATTCTTGTGAGTGAATAAATCAGGAATGCCTGTGTGTATGTGAGTTCAGATACACCAACAATGAATTTAAAATCAGGAGGGAAAACTAACCGTCAGCTGCCCCTGACTATCAATTAATCATGGTGCAGACCGCACACAAGCTCAGGGTTACTAGTCTTAATTAAGAACAAAGGTGCACATTAAGTTACAAACATGCAATGACCACAGAGACAAACAGGTTCCATGTGCATCAACAAAGCATGGGCAACATTTTCAGTTTGGTTTATCCGTCTTGGATGTGTTTACCTTTCAGTCAGTGTGTCGAGCCTGGAGAGATCATCTGACATACTGAGCAGACTGTCCAGTATTCCCACCTGAGGCCACAGCATAGACAACACCGTTAGTGCTACTGTGGATTATGCATCATCCACCTGACATCAGTGAGAGCTCAAATCATGAAACATGAGCAACAGCTCTGCATGTGTAATCATTTGTCAGCTTACTGGCTTTTAAGATTCAGCCTGGAGCTGCCAATATAACACATTCAATATGGGGATTTTCATGTTTGAGCTCTCGATAGAATTTTTTTTTAAAAAGCTGTTAAAATGTGCTTCCTGGCAGCCAAGGTGAACATTGATCACGTTGAGTGAAACGGGTCAGATGGAAATTTTGCCTCAAACTGTAGAGAGCAACCTGAGCCTTTATCCCTTCACCAGAGAAGGACACCAAACACCATCTTGCTCCTCAACTACACTCTACTGTACTGGTATAAACACAGAGCTAACATACACTTACAATTCTTCTTGCTCTTTGTTTGTTTCACAGGTCAAGAGGAGAGACTGTTTAATATCTGGTCCCTGTATTTATTTACTCTGTATGCTGTATTTGGCCCCATCAGGCTCTTCATTGGCCTTGGCGATAAACAGCCTCACCTTGAGATCTGGAATGGAGAACTTGCAGCAGGAGGCCAGGTTGGTTTTGGCAATGGTGCGCTTGAGTTTCTCTACACTGGTTAAACTGGTCTTGTCCAGTGGGACAGAAATCAACCATAAGTCTGTCATGACTCCCAGTGTTTCACATAGAGACGTCAAGTCAAAATCCCTCCCACAAGAACAGGCGTTTGGCACCAAATAAACTGTTATCCAGAACAAACAAACATACAGTAAGATTAACTCCATCATCATAAAAGAACATATGATCTTTTGTGCTAAGCTGACTAAAATTACATGTAATGATCTTACAGCTGTTTATATTATTTGATCTGTTTCCACGAAGTGTCCTGTGATTATATTAACATTTTCACTGGTATAGTTAAATAAAAGACACACAAAAAAATGAAAATAAACTTTCAAAGCAGGGACTCTTACCGTCAGGTCATCCTGTGTCAGTCCCACTGTGAGTGTTGGGAGAGTCTGTGCAGTGGCTCCACCTGAGACTGACTGACAGCCAGTCCACTTTTTTTTTTTTCTTCAGTGCACTGTCTTCTAGGATCACAAGAAGCTGTAACAGCACTCCAGGTGATTTGAGCAAATACAAATATACACTGGGTTGCCGAAAATAGCCTTTGGCGCTGCATGTACATTTACGAGCTGTTTTAAATTTTTCTAAACTTTGCATTGATGTGTGAGCAATTTAAAAACCATAGCAGCTGTAGCCCAAATATACTTAGCATATAATTTAAAGTAAAAATATGTATAAGTTTATCCTTATTTATCATCTAGATTGCATGGCAGGTTTAGTCTTGAAAACTGTCATTCTATTATACTATCATTCTCAGTAATTTGTTACATGCGACATACGGTTAACGTTACTGTGAGTTTGTTAATGTGGCTGCAGCTAGCTAACTCAGTTGACCTTATAAGTAACAGATACAATTACGCGTGACATGAAAATTCACCTTGTGCTGTGTTTTAACTTTATCAATTACATTATTTCTTTAATTGTTTAAACCTAGGATAACTTTAGCAGGGAAGGGGACCGTGTTCAGTCAGTGTGGTTTCTACTCGGACCTATTTCTGAAAAGCCACCTTCACTTCCTGTTTTTGCTTCGAGGCAACAACGTGGATTCAGTGCAGTTCGCCGGTGTGTAGTAATAGTGTTATGTGTCACCAGAGTCTTGTTCACTCTCTACAATGCAGATATCTAGTGTGAATGATGTGAAAATTTACAATTTAAGCCATGGAAAGTCTCTTCCAGAGGTAAGAAGCACAACTTAACGCTGTTACATTTCATAAGCTATGAGGTTACTGCTTATTTCTAACCAAGCTAGCTAGCTAACACAACTAGCTAGCTAACACAACTAACTAAGTCAGCTAACGTGACAAGAGCACCCCTAAACTATGTATTAAGACTCCTCAGCTCAGCCTTTCTTGAATTATATACGATACCACTAAATTCAGAAAAAGCTGTAGCTGTACCGGTAATGGTAATTGACCTAAGTTAAAATGAACTACAAACCAAAAAGTATTGCCACAACTAAGCACTGTATTGTATATGTATTCGCCAAATCCTAATCCCCTCTACTTTAATGCAGTGGCTGTCAGATCGGAAGAAAAGACAGCTACAAAAGAAAGATGTTGGTGAGTTTACAGCTACAATTTCAGTATTGCAGACTGGTGAATTTTCTTCAAAATACATGCCATTATCTTTAACCTGTGTTCCTGAGCATTATATATATATTTCCAGATATCCAGCGTAGGATTGAGCTTATCCAGGACTTTGAGATGCCCACAGTGTGCACCTCTATCAAAGTGTCGAGAGATGGGCAGTTCATCCTGGCAACAGGTAAGATGCAGCTGTGGCACGCAAACCTTCCTTATAAGTGAGACTGACAACAGTTGTCAGAACAGGCCTGCTGTTCAGATGGCCATTTAATTTCTTTTATTTTTTTCTATTCTAATGATTTACTTACAGGCACTTACAAGCCCAGGATTCGCTGTTATGACACCTATCAGCTGTCCCTGAAGTTTGAGCGCTGTCTGGATTCAGAAGGTAAGTCAGTAGACAGTTGTTCTTTGGCTTCTGTGTCATGGATGACTACATTTGATGAGTTTCTTTTTCTCCCTCGAAGTTGTGGCCTTTGACGTCCTGTCTGATGACTACTCGAAGGTAAGACATTACTGTACCAGTGCTGTTGGAATAGTTTGCTTTTTATATGGTCTTTGTTGTTATGTGTGTTTATGGTTTGTAAAAGCACACTATTGTCATGCCCTCATATTCAGGAACTGTGAGGTCAACAGAAACAGTGGCAGTGGCATTTGACTTACCTGAAACTTGATGAGATTATAGGCTTCAAAATCAAACCAAGTGTCCGAAGGGATCCCTAGTTGTAAGAGTAGTTATTAGAAGAGCAAACCTTTTTGTGCTTATAACATAGTATAAGCTTATACAGTTTGGGAAAAAGGCAATCACTCTGTATCACAGATGCAGACAGGTTATTTTTTATAGTCATATAGTTAGAGTAGTCATATTGATTAACTGTATATACACTCAGTGGCCACTTTATTAGATACACCTGTATAATCTAATACAATTCAATACAACAGCCCTGCTGTAACATCTGTCTTTACAAAGCTCTCAATATTCAGTTTTTCGTGACATTGTTGAAACTGTGTAAATGTAAGTAGATGTTTATCACTCAGTGTCCACTTTCTTGGGTCTAGCACAGAGGTCAGAGTTAGTGATGGTGTTGTACTGGACTGTATTATATCCAGACGTGCTCTCGCCTCCCTCATGTATATAAAGGTGAAGGGCAAAAAATGTGTAATACCTCTCATTATAATGTAGTCCAGTATGAAACCACCTTTACCTCTGTGCTAGACCCAAGAAAGTGGACAGTGAGTGTATATTAATCTTTACAATTTCCCAGCATCAGTCATATTCACGTCCTCTGAGAAAACACTCACTAATATACTAATAAGCACATGTCATCAATAGTACTGTTCTCACAAAACTGCCAGATTTGCACATATCAGTATATTTGACTACACTTTTAAATTTACTTTGTGTTTCTGTGTGTGTCTGTGCAGTTGGTGTTTCTGCACTGTGACCGTTATGTAGAGTTTCACTCCCAGCACGGACACTACTACAAGACCCGTATTCCTAAGTTTGGACGGGACTTTTCCTACCACTACCCCTCCTGTGACCTCTATTTTGTGGGGACAAGGTGAGAATATGATTAAATGATAGAAGTTGAGGCACTCTGTCATCCTGGTGTGTTTTTTAGATGTATCCTGTGCCTGTCTCCTGACTTAGCTGGTTTCATGACACTGTAATTGTTTTTGTTTTCAGTTCAGAGGTGTTCAGACTGAATCTGGAACAAGGGCGCTTCCTCAATTCACTCCAGACTGATGCTGTGTAAGTATTTTCTGTGATTGTTGATATGTGGAATGATACTTGTATGATCTAGTAGTAGCGGTGGTTAACTCCAAATTCAGCCAGGTGAAAGTTGTTGTACCACAGTTTGACAAGCTCTTTGCTGTCACCGCTCTCAGCTGATGGTCATGATGCCTCTTTTTCTTGACTTCTAAACCAGGGAGAACAATGTGTGCGACATCAACCCCGTCCATCATTTGTTTGCCACAGGAACCTCTGAGGTAAGTGCCATAGCAGGCTGTGTGTGAAATGAGGCACCAGTTCTTAGCAGACTCGAGTGAAACAGTGACTGTGTGTGGCTGTTTGTTGCTAATTGCATGCTAGAATATATTAAGACTTCAAAAAGTTAGTCTATTCTTCAAAATAAATTTCCTCAACAAGGATAAAAATGTATTTAGAGAAAATGTTAGAAGTTATTTTTGCATCTTGCAGTATCAGGGTTCATGAGTTACATGTGCTTAAAGTGAAACAGAGCAATTGCACAGTTTTATACATTAGCATTCTTTGTTTTTGGATCCCCTGATGGTAGATCTTTCTCCCTCCTCTCTCATTTCTTTGATATTGTTTGGCATAAAGCATCACGCACCAGCTGGGATGATAAAAATAAGCCTGTTACATGATTTCAGAGTGTTAAAGTTGAAGTTTTTCAAACCGTTACCTCTCACTTACATTAGGAGCTGCCAACACAAGAAGTTACCCACTGCAGCTTCTAGTGACTGGTCTTAAGGCTCTCTAGTTTTAGAGAGCCGTGAGCTGTAAGCTTGCTAAAATCTGCAGTTCGTGCTTTTAACTGACTCACTGACATTTCTTCCATTTGGTCGCCAGGGAAGGGTTGAATGCTGGGACCCTCGTGTCCGGAACAGAGTGGGCATGCTGGACTGCGCCCTGAGCAGCCTCACTGAAGGAACAGAGTAAGTACCAAGCTGTCACACCTGAGATGTCAAATGATTTCGGCTAATCTCAGCCTGACGATGCATATGTAGCCACATGGCACTTTTATTCAGCGCCTGTATCTGTGCTGCATAAAAACAAGCTGCAAGCTGTGCATCATTATGGTACAGTGTAGAAATATTCAGCTTTTATCTGATCACAGTGAGTTTATTGTCCTGTCACAATGAATCTACATTGTGTCCAGCATTATTACTTATTTTTGCCATTGGGTCTCACTTTGCCCTTTATTATTATTTATTATTCTGTTAATATTCTTATTGTGTTTTTCATGACAGAGTACAAGGTTTGCCCTCAATCAGTTCACTGAAGTTTAATGGCTCGCTGACGATGGCAGTAGGCACCAGCACAGGACAGGTGAGGGAAAACACTCACACAATATTCTGCTTTTTTTTTACTCCATTAACGTTGTTTTTGGCTGATTATTAAAAGAAATGCAGCACACAGTATTTTGAGGATGGCTGCCTGGACATCAGTCCTGTTTGAATCTGTTCAGCTGTCAAGCTGTGGTTAGAAACTCTCTAACACTGGTCTATGGCTACATGTTCTGCTTCCTCTCTGTTTGTTGTTGTTGTAAACTCTCAGCTGCCCACATGGCGTGACATTCTGCCTCTTCTTCCTGTGATTAGTCAACTCACAATGAATTGACTGATGTCAGGCATCCTTTCCTGAAAACTTACACTGTTTTCAAAAAGGGCTCAGTTTTGACTGAAAAGGTCAGGTGCAGCCAGGAGGCCATGTGAGGTTGTCTCCTTTGGTTAGATGTGCCCATTTTTGCTGTTGGTTTTGATGTAAAAGTGACAGTTGCAGTTGGGAATAATATGGTCTTGAACACAACCTTGTTTTTTTATATTGTTATAGCATTTGGTAGAAGCCTACTTCTAACAAAGTGGTGTTATCCACCCATTGCTTTGTCTTGAAGGTGCTGCTGTATGACCTGCGCTCCAGCCAGCCGCTGCTGGTTAAGGACCACTTCTACAACCTGCCAATCAAGTCACTCAACTTCCACGATCCACTGGACCTGGTTGTGTCTGCTGACTCCAAGATTATAAAAATCTGGAACAAAGACAATGTAAGACCCAGCTTACCTGACTTGCTCTGCATATGAATGATGATGTATTAAGTGTTGATTTTTTGCTTAAGTGAAGTCAGTGTTGGACTATCTGGATCTGTCTAGATTCTCTCTTGATTCTGTTCTTCTCTTATGTATTCTATCTGTTCACCACAGGGCAAGGTGTTCTCCTCCATACAGCCTCAGACCAACATTAATGATGTGTGCATCTACCCTAAGTCAGGTGAGAATAACTTCAACAAGATCAGAAGATAAGACGAAGTGTATTGGTCCTATGTAGAGAAATACCAGCATCACAGCAGCAGAACAAGTGCATAGAAAAGTAAATTTAAAAAACTTTTAATAAAAGTAGAGTACTATGTACACAGTGAACATTACAAATTACAAATTGTATATTCCATCATAATAAAAGTGTATTTGGACAAAAATCAGTCAGCTTAGTTAGCAGCTCATATTCTTCTATGCATTGTTGAATCAGCAAGATTTAAAGATGAATAGAAATTATTGCCTTATGTTAATGTGGCAACAAAATGGTTAGAACTTAGAAATTAGTTCATAAATGCACCCTTGACACAACCTGTAGATTTTCTGCAGTTCTTGTCTACCTCCAGGTGGCACCACCACCACACTTGTTCGACAGTTTGCAGTCATTTCATGCCAGCCAGTTTACACAAGATACAAAACTGAAGTTGACATTCACATTGAGGTCATCATTGAAATCATGATTTATTATTATTTAGTTTTTCATATTATCATCTTATTACTGTATTTAGTTTTGAATGTAACTGATGTTTTTATTAATATGCCCAACATTACTAGGCTCACAAATCTTTCATTTTTTTTCCTTTGTCACTTTTCAGCTGCCTAACAGCTTTTTAACAGTTTTCTAATTCCCTTCAAATGTACATGACTTTAACTGAATTGATTTGAACTACATTCAGTGTTCACACGACAGATAATCTGTCCTTTCATCTACATTGTTTTGCCTGCATCCTGTGTATTAGGTATGCTCTTCACTGCCAACGAAGATCCCAAGATGAACACATTCTACATCCCCGGTGAGTACATGGCCATTTACATTCCTTAGCTCTGACTTTACATGCAACGTCATCACACAGGTCACATTCACATTATATTCATTAGGTGCTCAGCTCACAGGCATACACAATGAATTCAGAAATTGTTCAGACTCCTTCACCTTTCTGATATTTTGTTATGTTATTGTTATATCCATATGCCCCCCCAAAATTAATCTACACTCAATACCCCAGAATAATAAAGCCAGTCTTCTCTGCAGATTCTCTCAAGCTCTCTCTGGTTGGTTAGGAACTGTCAGTGCTCTGCCATTTTCAGGTCTCTCTGGAGATGTTCATTTGGGTCATGTCAGGGCTGTCGTTGGCCCCCTCAAGGACATTCACTGAGTGTTCCCAAAGTCACTCCTGTGTTGTCTTGGCTGTGTCCTTACAGTCACTGACCTGTTTGAAGGTGAACCTTCAGCCCAGTTTGAGGTCCAGATTTTCATTAAGGATATCTTTGTACTTTGCTCAGTTTTCCCTCAACCCTGACCAGTGTCCCAGCCACACAGCATGATGCTGCCACCAACATACTTCACTAATGGGATGGACAGGTGATGAGTGGTACCTGGTTCCTCCAAACATGATTCTTAGAATTGATGCCAAACAGTTCAAGCTTGATTTCATCAGACCAGAAAATCTCACAGTCTTTGAATCCTTTAGGTGCTTTTTGCAAACTTGAATGGACTTTCATGTGTATGGCAGAGAGGCTCCACCATAAAGCCCAGATCAGTGGAATGTTGCAGTGATGGTTGTCCCTCTGGAAGCCTCACCATCCTCCACACAGGATATCTGAAGCTCAGCCAGAGTGACAGCAGCTCTAGGAAGAATCCTGATTGTTCCATATTCCCTCCATTTAAGAATTCTAGAGGCCACTGTGCTCTTGGGAACATTCAGTGCAGTAGAAAGTATTTTGTAGCCTTCACCCGATCTGGTGAAGGCTGGTGAGCTCTTCCTTCAACCTCATATCTTGGTTTTGACTCTGATATGTGTAGTCAGCTGGAAGACCTTATATAGATAAGAGAGTGTCTTTCCAAATCATGTCCCGATCAATCAAGCTAAATATAAAGCAAAGGGCAAAGACTTCTAAAATTCTGTTTTCCCTTTGTTATAATGGGGTATTGAGTGTAGATTAATGAAGAAAAAATAATTTCAATGATAAGATATATAAGAATAAGACTGAAAATACAGAACAAAAGTACTTCTTGTGTGCACTGTATCTGATACTTTTGCAATATACCAGCATACTTGTTGCCAAAGAGCAGCTGTGTGTACAAGCTTTGGTGACGTAGGTGATTGTTTAAGAACATTTGCAGGAGCTGGCAAGCAATAGGGTGTGTGAGCCCTTAACTTTCTCTATCATTAATCTCATGCTCACAAAGCTGCTGCATGATGAGTAAAGCTGGAGAAAGCTGCTTGTCATCAGCAGTTCATCCCATGACTCTGATATGATCTTCCAGAGTGTGTTAGTCCAGAGAATGTGTGTGTGTGTGTGTGTGTATACAGTAAACTAGACTTTGCTTTGTGTAAACTGGTAAATTCCAGACATGATGGACACGGATGTGCTGAACTTTGGCTCTTCTCTGCGTTAGAGAGAAGGGTTAGGTGAATACATCACTTAACTCTGTGAATACATGTCAGATCTCCAGCTGAAAAGACAGTTTGAATCATTGATTAATCGTTTGAGTCATTTAAAAGAAAAAAAGACTATTTCCAGCCTCTTTTTCTTTGTCTTATGTGATAATAAATTCAGTATCTCTAATCACATTGAGTAAAAATGACGGTAATTGTTAATTCCAGTCCTAGTTGGATAAGTGGATCAGAAAAATTTTTGTTTTGATAAGAAGAATTGTAAAGGAAAATGTACAATTTGTCTCAATTCTTAATCAGGAAGGAAATGTCTTCTGTGACCTGAGTTGACTGTTTTGTGGGTGTTGGCTCCATGTTTAAGCCACAAGTTTCTGAGAAATGCAGCCTTTGTGTAACTCTGATGTGAGCTGCACGTTCTGATTTGGCCAAGTACCTCCTGTCTTGAGAACTACGTTTTTTGTGATAGTTTATGGTGTCAGGAAACAGACTACTTGGAAAAATCATGACGTGCATTCAGACTTGTTAGGGCAACCTGCCATTTGTGTTTGTGCAGTATTCCTGTGTAAGGAAACCTGTTCTCAGTCCTCCACTCCTCACATCACACAGACTATCTCTGTCGGGCGACTTGGAGCTTTATCAGCTATGAGCTCAGTGGTGATGAGAGTAAAGAATGACAGGGTGCTGGACACTGAATTCTGTTGACTTTGGCCTCAGTGTATGACACCATGTGACGTCATCTCATATGTGGACTGAGCAGATTCCACAGAAACGCTTTAGTTTAGTCTCTTCCACAAGACTTCAGTCCACCCATCCACTGATTCCAACTGAGTGAAATGTCATGGTGTATGAGGGGATCTTTGATCTGCTCTACCTTCAACTTGTTAACCCTCACTTTGCTTTGTGTGTTTTTGTTCCGTGTTTTCTATTTCCACATATGGGTGAGACAAAAAAGATTTGAACATAAGAGATAGTGGCATAAAACAAAATACAAATTGGTATGATTTGACAGACATTACACTCCAACGTGGCCTTGTAGCGTACTGGATGACACAACAAATTGGAGAGTACATGGACATCTGCACAGAGCCTCATGCACAGAGCCTGATGACCAAACTTAAGCTTAGCTTAAGACAGTTTTTGTGAATCCTTAAAGGAGAAGCTTGGATTTTTTTCAAATCTGACTTAATACAGCAGTTACATGCCGTACGTACAACAATGTGCAATTCATATGTTAAAGATCCATGGTTATTGTTCTGAGTAACAATGTATTCTTCAGCTCAGTTGAAATTAATATGAGGCTTCAACAGACAAGTCAGACAAGTCAAGTGGTTTTCTTCTAGAGTCACTTCAGAATGAAGTTTTCTATTTTTATCTTCCAGTATAGTGTTTCCTTGGTGAGACTTGAAGGAGAGATTATTCCTGGTACTCACATCTACGTTTGCTGCACAGAACAAGAATTATGAATTTTAGCAGTCTCTTACAGTGACTAAGAATTTTTAATAGAATTTTCTCAATCAGTTACAGTTACATACAACATGTTAACAATCAATGTTTATTTTATTATTTAGCAAGTGATGCAATACAAAATGCACCTATTATCATAATAGAATTTATATGTTTTTTAAACTACTGGTGTGTTCGTAATCACCAAATTAAATAACCATATTTAAAACTATAGTGAGTAAAATTGCTTTTTGTTGCTAACAGATAGCCAGACGAGTTTGAAATATTAAATATAGCAAATATTGCTGTGCAACTTCCAGGACATAAATTGGATGAGACTAAAATGCTTTTCAGCGCTCACAGTGTTTCGATTGTGGAAGTTTGTATCATGGTTTCAGAGTTTTATATGCCTAGTGTTTCTAAACATGGGCATATTCCAGCATAGAAATGTAGCTGTGACAGTGTTATGAGAGTCAAATGCAACTGCTGCTTATTGCTGCTTCCTAAGAAGGAGGTGAAACTGTTGCTTTATCACCAGTGTTGAGTTACATGTCAACACAGCGCCACAGTACAAGGAAATAAAAGGATTGTGATTTTATTGGAATGGAAACAAAACCTTAGACTGTCCATCTAGTTTTGTGTCAACAAATATGTGACAGGTTTCATACTTACTCTGTGGTTTTAATCTGAACCAGGTGTGAGTGCGTGTGTGTGTTGTGGTGTTTTACAATGTGAAAAATGAGTCATTTTGCAACATACATGAAAATGTGCGTAGACATAGATAACAATGAGAATTTATTAGCTTTTCACTTAGAGAATGACTGACACACACACACACAAGCCTCAGGAAAACACACTTCCTGTCACATCACACATCACAAAACATTAAACCACATCAGGAAAATCTAAAGATATAACACAGTCAGAGATGACTGTGGATGAGAACATGTAGGCGAAATCAGCCTCAGTCATTAACTGTAAAGGAACAGCTCTGTAATCATCCAAGGACATTCATACCTGCAATCTCAGTGTTGAAGTTTGTTCCAGGTATTTGGCTGTGTTCCCTGCCATGTTTCATCAACACGAGGGAAAACAATTCTAGTTCATCTCTAAACTGGTAACTGAGGCATAAATGCAGAGGGATGAGTAGGCAGTACTGGGTCAAGTGGAGGATACCCAAATAACAGCTAACTCAGAAAGGCATCAGTACACACAGCTGGGGTATATACACAGGCTTATCATGGAGGCCAAAATTCAGGGGGTATAATTAGAGCAGGGAGCAATAATGACACAATTCTCTGCAGCTTGACATCTATATCTAAAGACGTTGGTGATGACTGTTTTAAAACTTGTGCCGTCACGGTTACTTAAAATGACTGTCACTCATTTGCTCACTTTTGTGCGAGCTTCTACACTGCTGTCACTGCTTCATCCAAAACTTAAATAAATTTACATAGAAAGACTATATCCTCCTATGCAAATGAAATTAATGAGCATAGATAATAAAGCCACAGATAAAAGGACCTGCTGACACGCTCACATGGAAGTTGCTTTGGACAAAAGAGTCTGCTAAACGAGTAAATGTAAATGGTAAAATGGGAGCAGCATGAGTTTAGGTGAAACGTGCTGACACTCTGATTTAACAAATATACATGGTCCCATATGTTCCCTGTTCTCACACAAGAAGTAGTTGACATTAGATGGAGAGACATCCATTCCAGGGAACTTGGAAACAGTTAAAGATGCTTAGACAGCCTCTGGAAAATAAATGGGAAGACCTCAGAGGAATGTGATGAAGTCCCTGCTCTGTGTGTGTGTGTGTGTGTGATTTCAGGCTCTGGGCCCTGCACCACGATGGTGCTCCTTCCTTGACAACCTGACAGAGGAGCTGGAGGAGAGCCCGGAGAGTACAGTGTACGATGACTACAAGTTTGTCACCCGAAAGGACCTGGAGAATCTGGGTGAGACCTTGTTGCTTCAATTTCTCCTCACAAATGTCATTGCATGTGCAAAAAAGAAAAAAACCCTTTGTCACAGGCAGTGCATGCAGTTAGTTAGTCATTTAGTTTTTGGTGTAAAAACACAGAGGGCTAAAGAGATCACTGTACAAAGAGGGGCTTTATCCCACCTCTGCAAATTAAACAGATCTGTCTGAGCACTTTGCCGTCTTGGGGGTTAGCACAGGTGGCTAGACTATAAGTAGAGACCTAGGGGATGATTGAGAGGCTTTAGGTAAGGAAAGTAGTGTGTGGGGGTGGGAGGAAGGAGGGTTGAGGGAGTGGACACTGGAAGGGTTGAATGAACATTGGAATGCAGGCTCAGCAGTAAAGAGATCAAATGACAAGAAGCAGAAAGGTGGTTGGCTGATGTGGAATAAACTGAGAGGAGGGGGCAGGCAGGGGAACAGGGGTGTTGATTTACAGGAGCCGCGTGGTTCGGCCCTGTTATGTAACCTTGAGGCAGCATGGGCGGACTAATGGAAGATCCCGGGAAGAGCAACTTACTCCACATTCTCTGTGTCCCTTCAACATGCACCCACATGCATGCAAGCTTTGACTCAACAAAAGTTTTTAAACAGTCAACACAACCCGTGCTAATGTGCTACTGTCAACTGACACCTGAGAATGAGTAATCTAGGGTGGAGATTCTCAGAGCACATTTTCTCTAAATTACTTGTTCATCTTGGTCTGTCATAGACATGATGTCATGAAACTAATGAAAATAAATATATAATTGACAATTGGAGAGGTGCTGGTATGACAGCACAGCTAATGGCAAGGTGTGCTGGATTTTGAAGAAAAACTCAAAATTAGAGAAGAATCTTCATTCTGTGTCAAATACACTATCTTTCAGATAGATTTTTTCTCACATATTCCTGTCTTTATCATTTCTCTATGTATGTAGTTATCTTGAATCTTGAAGTCAATCTTGGCTTTGTTTGTTTTCCTTCTTTGTGTCAGGTTTGTCTCACCTGGTGGGATCATCTCTCCTGAGAGCCTACATGCACGGCTTCTTCATGGACATTAGGCTTTATCACAAGGTATGGTGTTCATTGCCATATCAACCTTTTGTTGACATATCTTGAATATTTAGTTGTTAAATTAAGGCTGATCATTGTATAACAGACAAAGCTTTTTATAGAAGTGTTGTTCTGGAAGAGGACTGTTACGATTTGATCGTTGGTTTGGCCACAGGTGAAAAGCATGGCAAATCCTTTTGCATACGAGGAGTATCGAAAGGATAAGATCCGCCAGAAGATTGAGGAGTCCAGGACTCAGAGAGTACAGGTTAAGGTGAGAGGTCCTGACAAAAATATCTTGTCTTTCCACTCTTTCTGGAAATTCTTCTCTCTATTCTTGCTGTTGAATAGCAGTTATTTTCTTTATACTTTTTTCACTTTCTCTTACAGTTGTTGTATATTCCTGATTGTGTTGCATATCAGTTACATTAAGTAGAATTTCACGTTAAGTTTTTTTTCACATTCTTTCACACTCGTTTCAGAAGTGAAAAACAAATTACCTCTAGCAGCTGGTAGGCTTTTGTTGATGTGAATAAAAACTTGTGTATCGCTTCACAAATTAAGCTGATTATATCATATGGTCCACTTCCTGTGTTTGTAATCAAATGTACAATTTGTTCTGACTGAGACAGAAGTTGCCCAAGGTGAACAAGGAGCTGGCTCTCAAGCTGATGGAGGAGGGTGATGATGAAGCAGAGCTGGCTTCCAGGAAAAAGAAGGGCAAGGTAAGAGAACAGATAGATAACAAAATCAAGTTGTTTTGTGTCCATTTGTGCCTCCTAGGTCTCTTAAATTATGAACTCTGAAGATATTGTCTTCATTACAGGCAACTTTTCTTAAAACCTCACCTGGTCTCTCTGTTTTTGTTTAGTCTTTGCATCTTTCCCAAAGGAAAAGAAAAACAATCAGTATTGCATTTTCGGAATCTGTGTAAACTGTAACTTAACCATCAACCCAATTATTTCCACCATCTCAACTTTTCAAAACTGCAGGCTCTTCCCAGCATCTTGGGCGATGACCGCTTCAAGTTGATGTTCGAAAACCCCGACTACCAGGTAGACGAGCAGAGCGAGGAGTTCCGCCTGCTCAACCCCATCGTCTCCAAGGTCGGACAGAAGAGGAAGAAGAAGCTGCGTCTACTGGCTCAGCAGGCTGCAGCTTCCCAGCAGGTAATGCTTTGCTTAGCAGTGACATTTTGCTGCACAGGTGTGGAATCTTATGTTTGACTCCAGGCCTTTAGAAATGCAAGTATGAGTCCAGAACATCAGACTTGACTTTTAATTGGTTTGAGCCAGAGGAGAGTAGTATAACTAAATAGTGGCTTTTCACATTTAGTTCTTTTATTGCAAATAGTGTGTTAAGTGTAATATTAGCTTGCAGCGCTCTACAGTCCCTCCGGATATGGTCATTTGTTTCTCTAATGTTCACAGGCCTCTGGAAGCATGCTGTGTCGGGTCATACTGTATTTTCTAGACATGCTTTAGGATGAATGGTCAGGCCTGAGCCAAGGACAAATATTTTTCAAAACACATTTTTCAAAACTCTGTAATATATCTGTCCAGGCGGCTGAGGATGAGGAGGAGCCCGAGGGGCGAGCCAGCTCCGAGGAGGAGAGCTCGGACGATGACAAGAGCTGGGTGGAGGAGGTGAGGGAACAGCGGAGGTTACTACGGCAGGAGGACCGGGACCGACGGCGGCAGGAGAGGAAGGAGGCAGACCGCAACACTGTCCTGCTGAAGAGGGAACAGAATGGAGAGAAAACCTCAGACATGGCTGAGAGCAAGAAGACAAGTCAGCCTCAGTTTTATCAGATCAAAGCCGGGGAGGAGTTCAGAAGTTTTAATGACATGGCCCGCAAGCAGAAACTCCAGAAGTATGTCTATGGAAATGTATTATTGTATAATGAAACTCTTAGAGTACTGCCTTATTGAGTGGAACGCTCTTTGACACTCAGATTATTATTCACACTACTTTAGGGGTGCAGCTGTTGCAGGCAGATATTCAGCCTGTTTGTGTTGTTACACACGGAACTTTGTGATACATGTTTTTTCAAAATGAATACATTTACAAACTTAAAGAAATAATATACACAACCATACCTAAGGTGAAGGTCAGCACATTACAGAGCCATAATAATGACAAACTTAGTGTATATCTCTGTGCTAATACTATCTGACTGTGTTCTATACTAACTGTTTGATATATGGCATCTGACACGTGTGTGTTCTTCCAGGGCTTCTCTGGAGGATCGTCTTAAGTTGGAGGAGCAGTCTGGAACCAGCAACGTGTCTGACACTGCAGTGGGCAGTAAACAGCTAACGTTCACTCTCAAAAAGGTAAAACTGCTCATGTGATATACTGTAAATCATAAAAAAAAACCACAATTAACTGTAATAATATTTAGCAGAAATAAGAAATAATTCTGTCCTCCTTCGCAGTCGGAGCAGCAGAGGAAGCAGCAGCAGGCAGAGCGGGAACACCATCAGGAGAGGAAGAAGCTGAGGCGCTCAGCCGGACACCTGAGCAGTGGCCGTGGAAGAGGCTGGGGCGGCGGCAGAGGAAGAGGAGGAGAGGAGGAGGAAGAGGCCGGTACTGAGGAGGGAGGCCTAGGCCGCTCCCAGGGCCTGGGTTCTGAATGGACAGCAGAGGCATTTCTGGCAAAGTCCTCCTCTAAAAATCTTTTTGTACTTTTGTAGTTTCCATTGCCTCAGCCCTGAAAGATGTCTGCAAGTGTTGAGGAACACTGCTTTTAAGCTTTAGGGACATTCTGGAGCCATTCTGCACAAGACAGAGACTGACACCAGTGATCAGATTAGCCTGCCCCCACTCCTGGGTGGTCTGAGCCATGTGTTTAGCTGCTCTCTGCAAATTTAGAGGACATTAAAAAAAGTTTACTTATGTGGCATATAATGCTCATGCCATTATCCATTATTAAAGTAGCTTGACTGCATATTTTTTAGCAGGAATGGCCCCAGGAGGAATTAGCAATATGAAGAGCTGAAAGGACTTGACATGACCTGCCTTGTCTCAGGCATCTAGTTTCTTACTACTGCTCTTCAGTGGAGCCTACTGTTTCATTTAATGGATTGAAGAAAATGTGTGTGTGTGTAAAATCATTTTCTTACAATTGTATATTGTTAAGTCAATATTGAATTAACAACTCTTGTATAAACATTTGCTCTTCTACCTCGTTTTTATTGCTGACAGTTGTAATATACCATTTTCTTCTGAGTGCCACAATGGTTTTAAGATGTGTAAATACCCAATCAAACTAGAGCATGCTTCCTTTGCAGAAGATTACTACCTACTTGCGTCAGAAGTAAGAGGAGGGCCGGAAAAAAATGTGAATGAGGAAAGTTTTTTTTTTTTCCTTTCCCCCGCCAACAACTGCAGTTCTTGGAAATGGAAGGACTGCTTGGGTGTCCTTCCCATCCCCCAGTGTGCCGATGGTGTGAACCTCCTCTGCTCCTGCATTGGCCCATTTCAAATGGGAGGGGAGGTGCGCTTCAGCACTCGGCATGCCAAACTGGCCCCCAGGCTCATTTGAACTAATTTGATGTCACCATGCTTTTTCACCACCACCCATCTGCCATGTTTTGTGACAGCAAAGAACAACACTCCACTGAGGAGGAATCCAGCATGCACAAATTCCTCCCCGGGACATTTACCACAAGAGCCGAAGGTACTAACAAGTGTTGTAAGATTTAAAGGAACAGTTCAAAGTTTTAGGGAATATCTACTTTATTTTGCTTTCATGCAGAGTTAGATGTTGGATTTACATAACTCTCACATCTGTACGGTAAGTATGCAGCGAGAGCTGGCAGTTGGCTAACTGACAACTAATCTCATTTGTTTAAGACATATAAAATATAAAACTTTAAAAGGACATCATCATTTTACAGGTTAAGTTCCAAATCACACTCAATGGACAAAAGTATTGGACCACCTACACATTACACCTACAGGAGCTTTCATTACATCCCATTCTAAATCCAAAGGTTTTAATATAGGAGTTTGTGCAGCTGTAACAGCTTCCATTCTTCTGGAGAGGCTTTCTACAAGATTTTGGAAAGTCTCTGTGGGAATTTTGCCCTTTAAACCAGAAGAGCATTTGTGAGGTCAGACACATGTTCAAAAGGGCCTGGCTCACAATCTCCGTTCTAGTTCATCCCAAAGGTGTTTGATGAGGTTAAAGTCAGGGCTCTGTGTGGGCCAATCAAGTTCTTCCACACCAAACTCATCCAACCATGTCTTTATTAACCTTACTTTGTGAGACACAGTCATGCTGGAACAGACTAAAACTAAACTGTTCCCAGAGTTGGAAGCACAGAATTGATTTGAAGATTTCCCTTCACTTGAACTAAGGGGCCTAGGCCAACCCCAGAAAAACAACCCCATAACACTATCCCTCTTCCACCAAACTTTACATTTGGCACAACGCATTCAGACATGTAACATTCTCCTGGCATTAGGATAGTCATTTATACTAAATGTTACTCTGTTCCTTTGTGTATTTAACTTCCTGGCAAGACTGCAGAATGTCATTGTGCAGCTGCTGCAGGTTGTTTACTTGGCTCTGTTTCTGTTGGGCATATTATGTTCTGTCAACAATGAGCAATGATGAGTAATTAACCTAAGGTGTGAATGTTCAAATTTTTTTTTAAATTTTTTTTTTTAGTGAATACTGAAAAGACAAACAAAAGCAAGAGTGTCTCTTTTACTGATGGTAGTCAACCATTCATAAGAATACTGCACAGTGCAATAAAAAGGGTAAACAGTATCAAGAAAAAGTAAAGTGATCCTGTTTGGAATTATCTGCAATTATGTATACATTTGTCATAAGATATGGTCAAATCTTCATCTAAGTTACAATAATACCACTTACAGTTGGTCGTGGAAGAAATTTCACAAACTGACAATCGTGGCATCCAACCAGCTAAATAGATTAGGGTCAGGGTTTAACATATTTTTTTTAAAAAAATTAATTGGTACACACCTTTTCTTGGATGAACAAGTAAACCAAGTATTTGTTGAGAGACTTCTATCAGCATTATTGAGGCAAGATCAAGTCAAAAACAAACTCAATCCTAGGTTACTCCTTTGTGTTGGGAAACCAGTGGTCCTTCTATAGAAAAAAAAAAATCTTTTAGCAAAGTGTCATCTGGTATAGTCCTTTAATCTGGTTTCCAGGCAAATTGCCCCCATTTTCTCCCACGATGCTTTGACTTCACCATGACAACAGGCGATCAGGCTACTGGAAGTGGGTCAACCAAACCTGTCACAAAGAATAGGGAAACAAACCGAATTTCCACAAAAGCAAGGATGTGCTATTTGATATACAGTACCTTGTAGGCCAAACCATCACATAAACCCACTGTACGCCTCGTGGTTCTAAATTTCAAAGGAATTCTGTCTTGTAGAATTTATCAAGGCATTTTTTCACTTTGGAATGAACATAGATATTGCTTACTCAAATAAATGCATATCAAAGCTTGGTTGCAGTAGGACATTGGGACAGAACATAATAGCATATCAGTGTGTTTCACATTATAAACACAGACGAAGTGAAAACCAAGCATTCTTGAATGTGACTGAATCTAAGTGTACAGTATCTGATGACCATTCCCTGTTTCCGCTAGATAAAGTTTTGTGAGCAAGGGTTTGGAAGCAAGAGATTCAAGACTCAATTTAATTATCATTATGCAACACAAGATGGTATAACAAAATTACACATGCAGTCTCTTTGTACTACTCACAAAAAAATAAAGTTAGTTATATAACTGAGTGAATAAATAGTTAAATAATAAAAATAAAACTATTCTCATGGTGAAGTGTGGAGAATGAATTCAGTAGTCTCACAGCCTTAGGGAAGAAACTGCTCTAATGTCTGGTGGTCCAGCAGCGGGTACTTGTGTATTGCTTGTCAGATGGCAGTGGGGTGAATGGGCTGTGGCGGGGGCAGGTATTGTCTTTTAGTATCTTTTAAGCACTGCGCAGGCACCTCACCCCACCACATCACTTATGCTCAGCAGGTACTCATGATGTTCTGGGCGGTTTTAATCAATACTGTGAAAGCTCAAGGATACAGTGCCTGCAGAAATACACCGTATGGACAAAGGTATTGGGCCACACCTCTTAATCATTGAATTCAGTTGTTTCATTCAAACCCATTGTCACAGGTGTATAAAAACAACCACCTAGCCATGCGGTCTACCTTTACAAACATTTGTGAAAAGAATGTGCCGCTCTAAATAGCTCACTGAATTCGAGCGTGGCACTGTAGTAGTAGGTGTCCACCATTGCAACACGTCAGTTGAAGTCAGTGAAATTTCCTCCCTCCTGGATATTCCTTGATCAGCTCTAAGTGATACTACTGTAAAATGGAAGCCTTTAGGAACCACAACAACTCAGCCACGAAGTAGCAGACCACATAAAGTTACAGAGGAAGGTTGCTGAATGCTGAGGTGGCATAAAAGTCACCAAAGCTCTGTTGACTCAATAACTGCAATGTCCTGAACCTCCTCTGGCATTAGCATCAATACAAAAGCTGTGCACTGGGAGCTTCATGGTATGGGTTTCCATGGCTGAGCAGCTGCATGCAGGCCTTACATCACCAAGCACAATGCCAAGCATTGGAGAGAGTGGTGCCAAGCATGCTGCCACTGGACCTTGGAGCAGTGGAAACAAGTTCTGTAGAGTGACAAATCACGCTTCACTATCTGGCAGTCTGATGGAGGAGTCTGGGTGTGGAGAATGCCAGGAGAACATTACCTGAATGTGCTTTGCCAACTGTAAAGTTTGGTGGAAGAGGGATAGGGTTATGGGGTTGTTGTTTCTGGGGTTGGCCCAGGCCCCTTAGTTCAAGTGAAGGGAAATCTTAATGGTTCAGCTTACCATGACCTTTTGGACAATTCTATGCTTCAAACTCAACAGGGAAAGTTTGGGGAAGGCCGTTTTCGGTTCCAGCATGACTGTGTCCCAGTGCACAAAGCATGGTGCATGGTTGGACCTCTCATCCAACATTAGTGTCAGACCTCACAAATGCTTCTGGATGAATGAATAAAATTCCCACAGAGACTTTCCAAAATCTTGTACAAAGCCTTCCCAGAAGAATGGAAGCTGTTAAAACTGCAAAGGGTGGACCAACTCCCTATCAGTGCCTATTGGTTCAGGATGGGATGTGTCGAAAACTCCTGTAGGTGTAATGTGTAGGTGGTCCGGTACTTTTGTCCACTAGGTGTGATTTGGAACTTAACCTCCTGTAAAATGATGATGTCATTTTAAAGTTTTATATTTTATATGTCTTAAACAAATCAGATATATGGACCAAGCCAACTGTTTCCCCATTTCCAGTCTTAATACTAAGCTCAGTGGCCAACTGCCAGTCCATATAGTGTATCACTTATCATGGATGGATGTATTGGCATGAGAATCCTTGACAACATTACTGTATATGAGCTCATACAGTTTTCTCACAAATTCATGCCAACTTGCTGTGACTTGGCAGGTATCCAAAGGATGTCTAAGATGTACATGAAGTGATTCTTTCTTATGGTTCTCCTTTCCTCCTAAATTTCATTGTGTTAATGGCAGAACCATGACACCTAAATGTGAGGCAGTGAGCCTTCTCTTCAGCATTTTTTTCTTCAAAAGGATCAAAGGAGTGAAATGTGCTGATGTAGCCTGTCCTGCGTCAGGCCAATCCAGGAAAACACAAAAGATGTTCCAGTGAAAATATGATCACACTTTTTTTTTTTTTTTTTTTTTTTTTGCCTTGGTCTCCACACTGCAGGGCGGACTAACTCTGGGCAACTCAACCTTGAAAGAAAAAGAAATGATGAGTCAGCAGAGAGCTAGATTAAACAAACTCTCCCTTCATCACTCCAGGGACAGAGCTGACAAGTGGGCAAGTGGGGCAGCTACATGGTCAAAGGCTAATTTTGATACAATGACCTTTTGATAAAATTTAAACTGTAATTAGGCTCAGTTTAATGATTTTTTCAAGGAAATAAAGTATTTTGATAAATTGATTTGCATTTTTTAAAAATATTTTAGCATTTTAGTTACACATAGGATAGTCATTTATAATGGATAAATGTTCCTCTTTGTGTATTTAACTTCCTGGCAAGACTGCAGAATGTCACATTATGTGCCTGCTGCAGGTTATTTGCCTGGCTCTGGTTCTGTTGGGTATATTATGTTCTGCCAACAAAGACATAGCCAGCAGGGACAGTATAATGAGGGATTAACATTCACAGTTTAACCGTTTTCTTGGTGAGTGCTCAAACATTCACACTGTAAGTTGGGAAAAGTATATGAATCCAACAAAACCTTACTGGAGTCAGAAGTTAAAAAAAACCTGGAGTACAGTCAATGAAATAAGATTGGAGGTTTGAGTGATGCAAAATGCCCCAAGAACTGCAAAGAGATCTCAGAATACTTACGATCAAGAATTCTAGCATTGCATGGACATCTCAAAGAGTTTAGCTATTCATCAGTCTATAATCAGACAAACTGTCTATAAATGGAAACAATTTGGTCCTGTGGCTACTCTCACTAGAAGTGGACACCTAGCTTAGGTGACTCTTAATGATTAACCATCCATCCATTATCTATACTGCCTATCCGTAAGGGTCATGGGGGGCTGGAGTCAATCCAAGCTGCATTGGGTGAGACGGGGTACACTCTGGACAGATTCGCAGGGCCAGCATATATAGACAAACAAACACTCACAGTCACCTACAGGAAATTTAGTGTTATCAATTAGCCTAACTTGCATGTCTTTAGACTGTGGGAGGAAGCCAGAGTACCTGGAGAGAACACACGCAGGCACAGGGAGAACATGCAAACTCCACACAGAAAAGCTGCGGGCAAACTGGGGTATAAACCTGGAACCTTCTTGCTGTGAGATGACAGTGCTAACGCTGAAGAGTTCCTATACTTTATCTGGGTGTCGTTGTTCAAACAGGGCCCTTTGAACAATGTAATTTCTGCATGTGTGTGGTACAGAGATTGACTACATGTATCTAAAATTAGATTACCTAGACAAGATGTGAAGAAGGCAGCAGTAGTGTGCTTTGTGAATGAACTGACCATGGATTGAGTCCAGTCAGCAGAGACCCACAAGACCAAACATTCAATTTACTTTTTTTAAAGATATTGCGTTAACATGCCAGACACTACAGTGGGACCTGAATTACAAGCCACCTATTGTCTGTGTTTTTATGAAAATTCTGATCTTGACATTTACTCTTTCCTCGGAATGTCTTTGTCACAATAGTCTCATTCTTGTTTGATGTGTTGGATCTCTGTCTCCTTCCTTGCTGACCTGCACTGACATAACAAAACTGAGACCAGGTTTGTATCTAAATTCAGAGATTGCACCACAGTTTACAACAATGTGTTTCCTTTCTGTGGCTGGCAAGTGCTGGTTCAGTGGTTTTAACTCTACCCAGCTGTCTGGGTGTAGTCGTTGGCGTCATCAGAGCTTTAAGTTGATTAACCTATCTGTGTGTAAACATGCTGCTGGGAGTTTGCCACATCAAAGTCACCCTGTCTAATCTGTATTGACAAATTAAGTATAGCCAAAAGAGTAAAGAAACACCTCAGGTACCATCTGCTCACATGGGTCTAAGGTCATGCAGAGAAACAGTAAGATATCCAGTCTCATAAGTAGCTGTCTGGGCCAGTCAAACATCCTAAAGGTATATTGAGGCCAAGCCTTAACCTCTTATGAGGACTAAACACTTGCAATCCTCCACTGCTGACCCTACAGACACATGACTGTTTGAATGACTGGGTCAGTGAAAATGAATGAATTAATCAGGTGCAGTTGTTGGCACCAGGTTTATGCAGACTAACTAGGTGTGTAACTGCATGCCAGTTATTATGTAACTACTCTGCACCTTTTACAGAAAGCATATATCTTCACATGAAAGTTGAAAAATGTCAAGGGAAGTTGAGGTTTGTTTCATTTGCCTATTGTCTCAAGATGTGTTATGCACAGTGCACACTGAGCTGAACAGTACAGGAACATGAGTTAATAAAACAGAAAAACTGTGGCACTTCATTGTGCAACTATGAGTTGACAAAGAAGTGAAGAGAAATACAAAGCCAGATGCAGCAATACACATGACACACACAGTCACCAAGGCCCTTACACTGCACTATATCTTGTGGGTGGCCACTAACAATCATCATCCTTGTCTTTTGTGAAGCCTTGCAAATGTGGGGGTCAGGTCACAACGGTCCACAGTAACGATAACAGAAAGTCCACACAGAAGAGATAGACATTACAAGAGGAGGACAAGGAGAGGGGAGAAGGAGATGGTAGAAACACAGACATTTAGAGGAGGAGAGACAAAGACAGAAACAAAAGGACGTGCCTGGAGTGAAGAGAAACAATCTATTTGGTTTGCTATGTAATACATTTTAAGGGTTTTGTGATCTTGTGATTTTGATCTTTGAAAATGAATTAGTCCCCAAGCGTGATCCCACTTCCTGGCTTAGAGGCATGGGGTTGCATAGGAGGGGAGGCCTGCTTGAACTAGTTCGGGTTCACTGACAGTTTTCCCTATAGTTAAAGGGAAAGCAGTTATGCATGAAAATCACTGCAGATTATGTCATCATGCAAGTTTGCCACTCAACCTCATTTTAACTTTTTGAACAATTCAGAAAAGGGCTGTGCTTTTTACTTTTTGATAATTAAACTGTTTGGAAAAAATGATTTCATTCACCAACCTTGCAAAAGATTTGAATGGAAACCCTGCTGTGCAAAAAGTAGAATGCCATGTTGATTGTGGCCTCAAGACCTGGAAAAGAAATTAAGTTAAGCCCACAGATATGTGGTCCTCATGAAGCCCTAAAGTTTCCTGTTAGTGTCCTGGAACTGATGTCTGTGCAACATTTCCACATGTACTGTTGGGTCACGTTGACCAAATTCTTCATTTTCCTCCATTTGGTAATGTCTGCTTGCAAACCAAATGTCTATGAAAGCAACATTTGGACTGATTAGACTGTGCAGTGAGGGGGTGGGGTGGGGGAACTGGGGGACAGGAATTTGATGGGTCTGGGTGAAAAAGCATTTGACTACTTAGAAGCACTAGCAGCACGAGAGGCTTCTTTTTAATCCTGCACAACATTTTCAGTGTCATATGGATTTTTTACTTGTTGAAAACATTTATTAACTTGAACAGGATTATAGATCTTAAAGAAATGTACCACTTCCACAAGAAATACTCATGGGGGCATTAATTGTATATCTATATCTATATCTATAGAACTTGACTTTCCAGAGCTGGTGTGACATGTGTGCCTGTGTTGACACTTTGCCATCTCATGATCCCCTTTAATCTTATAAGACAGGTCAAGAGCTCAGAGTGAGACCGAGCACACTGTTTTCAAGTCAGGTCACATCACTGAGACCGTGCACAGACCAGCAGTCTGTTGCAGTCTGCCGGCGTGAGTGAGCACCTCTGGGATTAACACAAATGCTGTGCAGGTTTTTTTTTCCTTGCAGCTGGCCATGTTGTACCTGCACTGACAATCAACATCATCATTGTGAAGTCAGATGTAACCGTGAAATACACCTTTGAGAGCTGCAACTAATGAATGCTTTCATTATCAAATTATTTCTAAGTTATTTTCTTGATTGATCAAAACATGAATTTCAGAATGTGGAAGCAGAAAACTTGACATTTTGCTTGAAAAATGGCAATTATAGTCTAACGAGAATAGTCTAATCATCAGTTCTATTGTTTACTATAAAATTGTTCACTAATTCCCTACAAGGAATCAACAAAGGAATCTCGTTAGTTAGAGTTAAACATATAGTCAAAGATGAAGATTTTTAGTACTTATTACTTTTTCGGTGGAAACAATACAGGCCAAGTTTTAAGAGTGAGCAGTTGAAAAGCGTTCCAAGGTAATCTTGTGCTGACTAACCTCGTTAACTGGTGGGCCCTGTTTGTCTTGTTGGCTACAATGTTGCCCTGACAAGCTTAACGTTTATTAAGATAGAGGAGGTCAGTTTAAAGTGGCTGTAGTCTAGCGCGTAGTAGATGCCTTGCGGTCCCTATCTGCCTTTCCCACCATGTGGATGAGGTGACAAGACTAAACCGGTTCATACGTGGATGGGAGGCCGGTTTCAGCTGGCTGCGTTGCCTTAGCAACGAACTCTCTATAAATACTCCGCGATCCTCCGCCAGCTTCCACTCTAGTTACAGTCCAAGTAGAGAGGTAACACTTCCAGCAGCGGACTTCATTGTGAAGGAGAACTGCCTCATTTTTTTACCCTAGCATTTGGGTCTAATGGACAAACTCTTTGTAAATGCTTTTTAAGGTAAGTAAGAACTTTTCGATGCCATTTTACCGAGTACGTCACATTTTAGCTCAAATGGCTGTGAACTAACATTAGCAAACGTTAGCTAGTCGACTGGTTGAGGTTAGGCAGCTTAAGAAGAACAATGGAAACGGGAGTTATTAGGGCAGGATATTTCAGCTATTCGACCGTAACTGTAACGTCAGTTTAATACAAGATTGAATCGAGTGTTATCTAACATTACGACGTGGCTGGTGTGGCAGACGGTTGGTTAGTTAGCAACTATCCTATTTGTGTTAGCTAACCTCGGTAACCAACCGGCATAACGTAATCCTGATACGACAACTTTTCAGGGCCATAGTATTGATATTACAGTGAACAGGCTTTTGATTTGATTGTTTTAACTTGGATAAACCGCGTTTACAGTGACTTTCAATGCTAAAACGCCTCATGGCATGGAGAGCTCTAAGCGGAACCGGCATATTGACGTCGGCGTCATTTGTTGGTCACCGATTGGTTCATTTTCGTGCCGTTGGTCTAAGTTAAAGGCGGATCTTTTTTTTTCTTCTCTCTAATTGGGTTATATCTTGACTGGGCGGGGCTTAAGCATTTTGTCGTCTCAGGGACTTTTCTTCTGCATATGGTGTTAAGTTGTCATGAAGCATCTATAAAATGGAGCGCTGTTAAAGACAGGAAAACCACGGGTTTAATGACTGTTGACATGCGTATGTCTTCGGCATGCCTGAAAGCCTGTCACATATACTCTGTTTAATAGAACAATTTGTAACATTTTTTTTAATTTATAGAAATTGATTTCTGAAATAAAATATATGTATATTGGAATTTGTAGTCAGTATAATACTGAACCTTAAACTCACTAAAGTAGGGTCCATAAATAGTTTGGCAACTTATTTCCTGATTTTTTTTTTTTAGATTTATTTAATAATTTATTTAGATTACTTTTCATCTAATCTCCTCTTGTCTACAGAATCGTAACTTTTGGAAAAAACACACTGGCTACTCAGCAGGCCCTGGCCTTGAGTCTTATTTGAAGGGGTTTAATTTCACTGGTGAGCCACCTTGGCTTCTCTGCACGTGAGAAACAGCAACATTAAATTCCATCTCTTTCGTATTCAAGTAAGTGTATCATTGTTGTTTTCTGCTTGATTTGTCATCTTATACAGATAATACTGTAACAGAAGTTGTCATTCATTCCAAGTACAATGTTTGAGAATTGCTCACCTTTGCGCTGTTTGAAACCTTTCCTTGAGTGAGGAATAAAACAGACTTAAGTAATTAGAGACACAAAAGATGCTGTGTTCTTAAAGGTGAATGTAATCTCAATATGCCTCCCCATTCTCTTCCAGTTTACTAGTAACTAATCAAAAGGACTTCTTGTGACCATGAACACTGCTGCTCCCACTGAGTTTGAATTCCAATTCCTGGAGGAGGGTTTCTCTGCCCGGGATATTGTTGAGCAAAAGATCAATGAGTCATCTATGACGGTAAGTGTCATGTGCTGGCATTGTTAAGTGGACACACAGATGGTCCCATTTGTTAGGTAATGAATGTCAACAGGATACATCTGAAAGCAAACTGCTTAACAGAAATTTTACTCTCTTGGTCAGGTTTCTGATATTGCACTGTCTGGTTCTCTGTGGTGCAAAAAATTGACACTATTCTAATACTACGAACATAATGCAGTTTACTGTTGCAGTGTATTATGTATAGTATATTGAAAGCTTTTGTTAAATGCATGTGCCGCCCTTTTATCTGGTCTGTTACAGGATGACAGGGATGCCTTCTACGTCTGTGACTTGGGAGATGTGCGGAAGAAGCACCTGCGCTGGGTGAGGGCCCTGCCTCGTGTCACTCCCTTCTATGCTGTCAAATGCAATGACAGCCAGGCTGTAGTTACGACACTGGCATCCCTGGGAACTGGCTTCGATTGTGCAAGCAAGGTGCATGTTGAAAAATTTCCATAACACTAAATATTTGTAGAATCCAGAATATGAAAGTAAAAGCCCTCTTGTTGGTTAGCTGAAATTTCTTTGGCAGCTTGTGTTCTGAATCAGCACTTTTTTTTTTTTTTTTTTTTTTTTTTTCCTTTGCTGACTGTTGGTATTGTCCCCCTCTAGACGGAGATTCAGCTGGTTCAGTCTCTGGGAGTGGATCCAAGCAGAATAATCTATGCCAACCCCTGCAAGCAAGTTTCTCAGATCAAGTATGCGTCTGCCCATGGGGTCCAGATGATGACCTTTGATAGTGAGGTGGAACTCATGAAAGTGGCCCGCTGCCATGACAATGCCAAGTAAGAGTCTTTATCACCCATAATATAAAGAGTGTAGTGGTATTTTATTTTATTTAGATCTTACTTATCTGCCATCCCTGATTTTTTTTTTTTTTTTTTTTTTTTTTTTTTTTTTTTTTTTGTCCTTTTCACTGACCTTGTTTCTATTGTGTTCTCAGACTGGTGCTGCGTATTGCCACAGATGACTCAAAGGCAGTGTGTCGTTTGAGTGTGAAGTTTGGGGCCCCACTGAAAGCTTGTCGAGGTCTTCTGGAGCGGGCTAAAGAACTGGGGCTGGATGTGATCGGCGTCAGCTTCCATGTTGGCAGTGGCTGCACTGATGCCAACAGCTACACACAGGCTATCGCTGATGCCTGCTGTGTTTTTCACATGGGGGTGAGTTGTGACTGAAATACATGTACATCTGATTTTATGAGGTTTGTCATCCAGCAAATTAAATGAAAACTCTTCATTTTGTGTGACCTCTAGGATGAGCTTGGCTTCAACATGAATCTCTTGGACATTGGTGGTGGTTTTCCTGGCGTAGATGATGCTGAACTCAAATTTGAAGAGGTAAGATACTTCCTTTTTAAAATTATTATTATTATTTTTTTTTTATATCATTCATGTTTTGTTTTTGGACTTTGTTAAATACAACAGGGCAGTACAGCCTTCATTTAGCCAGAGTGCCAATAGTCCTGACACATGATCGTTGCTTTTGCAGTCTGGTTTATGTCTGGATACTTTTTATCCTTTCTAGATCACGGCTGTAGTCAACCCAGCCCTGGACAAGTATTTCCCTGCTGACTCTGGTGTTAAGATCATCGCTGAGCCAGGACGTTTTTACGTAGCTTCTGCTTACACACTGGTTGTCAACATCATTGCCAAGAAGGTCATTATGGATGAGGAATCAGCCTCTGATGGTAACAGGCTTGATTTTAGAAAAGTTATCACAGTTTACTAAAACAGTTTATTCTGAAGGCATATTTGTAACATTTCTCAGCAGTAAAATGATTTATGCTTTCTTCACAGAGGAGGACGAAGGGACCACTGACAGGACTCTGATGTACTACGTCAATGATGGGGTTTACGGTTCTTTCAACTGTATACTCTATGACCATGCTCACTGTTTGCCAACCCTACATAAGGTAAATGAAAATCAAGGTTTGAAATGGCAATGAGATGAGCTCATCATGCCTATTGCTCAGTTAAAGGTGAAACAAATGGTTAATGTCTTGTCTCTTCTCCCCTCCCCATTTCTTGATACTAATAGAAACCAAAGCCAGATGAGACCATGTACCCCTGCAGTATCTGGGGCCCAACTTGTGATGGCCTTGATCGCATTGTTGAGCAGTGTAACCTGCCTGACCTGCAGGTCGGTGATTGGCTGGTCTTCGAAAACATGGGTGCCTACACTGTGGCTGCCTCGTCCACCTTCAACGGCTTCCAAAGACCTGACATTCACTATGTCATGTCCCGCCCTTCCTGGTGAGTGGTGCCACGAAAGCCGAACGTGATAGTCAATAATAGCTGACTTAAAGTGCATCTTGTCTTCCAAGAGGATCTAACTTTTATCTGCATTGTCTTGTCCAGGCAACAGGTGCAGCAGATTTGTTCCCAGGGCATGCCAGCTCCTGTGGAGGAGTCTTGCCTGTTTGAAGTATCAGCCTGCTGTGGCCAAGAGAGCAACTTGGAGATGTCCACCAAGCCTTGCCAGGCCCGGGTGGTTTAAACACAGCAGTGCTCTCCAGATCTAGCATCCTCTGTTATTAAATATCAGAGAGGTTTTCTTAGTTTTTTTTATGTTTTGTTTTCTTTTCCTCCCTTCCCCTTCTCCCTAAATGTAGGTGAAATTTTCAAGGCCAGTTACTTGACAGGAGAATGAGAGGGACATGTTGTTGCACAAAATTTCTGTGTTCTGTATGGAGGCTGGGGATCAACCCTCAATGAAATGAGGCTGAATCACACCCTGAGTGTCTCTGGGTTCTAGGCAGAGTGTTACAGGGCAACTCTGTACTTGAATTTGTTAGTGCAGTCTTCCTGCCATAATCTGGGGTGGGGGGGTGGATGGATGTGTGAGAGACTGTAAGAACTGGAGTACTGTAGTTCATGAAGAACCTATTTGCTTAATTGGAATAGTATAGGGGAAAGAAATCAGTTGTTTGTAAACTAAAACACAAACTACTTTGCTAAAGACTTCCCATCACCATAGGACTCACAACACTTGAATCTGTAGCAATAGTCCAAGAGGTGAAGGGTCACTCATGCTATTAATTTAATGATATTTAAAAGAATAGTAGCAGGTAGCTTACAGCTTAGGCAATCACCAGTGCTGATTGCTGACTGCTGACCTATAAAATGTAAGAGGGGTTAGTAAATTAACTGCTGATCCTTCAAAGCCCTGCTAACAGCTGAAGTCACATGCCGAGCTCGTAACTCACAAAGAGGCGGTTGGAGGGGTGATTTAATTCCTCAACAATGGCTGCTATGATATTTATCTTTTCCATGATCTCCACTTCTGTACAGAACCCCCGTCAAGTGTTAATCCTCAAGATGTTAACATATCAAGAAATGCCATATTTATTCTTTTTTTTTCGTACTGTCATTTATATAATGGCTACTCAGTGTGTTTGTGTTCTGTAAATGCTTCTCTGTCTGCTGGTTATGGCCAGAGCTAGAATTTTCCATTCAAAATTTGAATATTTATACTCCCAGGAAATTTCACATGCATAAATCATCCTCTGTATGTCAAAGCAAGACATAATGTGACTGTCAACTTGTCAGATGGTAATGCAAATATATATGTTAAATAGACCTCTCAGCTATCTGTCACATAAACATCATTGTCTCGATCAACAGACACTACAGGTGCCACTGAAAACAGATCTTCAAGATTAACACTTAAAACACAGGGACTCAAGAAGCAGACTGCACCCCCTTCTCTTCTCCTCCGTATTTTATTTTTATGTTTTTTGACTTGTAGAAGGCAAGGTATCTATTCATGATATTAATAAGACGCAGCATTTAACCATACATTTGAAATTGATACGAAAGAGATGGGATTGCTAATTCATTATGCTTTCCTATGGAAACTTTTTGAAGTTTTGTATTTTTTTAATAAATAAAACATTAGGTGCAGAGCCGAATTATGGATGTTGTGTGTTTTGTACAAATGGAACCACAGGCAATAAAACTGTTTTACTTGTATAGGCACTACAGACCTTTAGAAAGATGTTCACAGGATGTTTCATGAGTCCCATCTGGTGGTTACAGAGGGGAATGACATTCTCAGCTACGCAGTTGAGTAGACTTTCAATAACTGCAGCTGTGACATGGATGAATTTTCCTGGTAGCCACTCTAAACACACACAGCGGAAAAGATTTTTCAGTGCCAGTGTAATGCCAGGTTTAAAGGAACGCTTGTATGAATCTCGAATATGAATTATATCTCAAGTCATTTCTGACCTCTATGGATATTACGCAAAGCATATGATGTCTAATCGTAAAGACAGCCAATCAACCTCATTCCAGAGAGCCACTTTCATCTACAAAACACTTTTCACAGCTGTTACCAGTGAACCTGAAGGATGAGTGCAAATATATTTTATGTGTGTGATTTGGGTGATCTGGCTCTTTATACAGGGAATTGTTGGCATTCTTACAATGATATGTTGATATATACAAATATTTATATGCTTATTATTCACTGCACCTTGATCTGCTTGAAGTCTATTTACAACATGTCTTATATTTAGGGATTCAAGTAACTATGTAATTAGTGATATTACATCCATGTCAGTAGGATTAGTACCAACAGTTCCTTTCCATGAAATTATTGACTTTTGTATTTTACTATATCGCTTTGTAGAACTTTTTTCAATAGTTGGAGTTCATTTATGCAACAAATTGTTTGGCCTTATATGCTTTAATTACAAATGGCAATCTTAAGTCTAACTGGTATTTTGTTACTTTGGTTTATTATATAAACATACACAGGAATGCATTTTTAGGATACATTTTAGTACATTTTAAGTAGTATATTACATGCAGTAAATGCATTTCTACACACTGATAAATAGTTCAGGGTGTATAAACATATCTAACCCCAGGTTAGATAGTTATTATTCAGAGTAACCTGTCAAAAGACAGCTCTCTGTGTTTTTCTTCCATTTTGGTGCATTGTATACACAGTGAACACTCCATGAACATTCTCTAATTTTTTTTAAAAAAAATCACATGACAAAATGAAAGTAATGTAGATCACAGTAGCAGAAAAACATATACTTAATTCTAAATATACAGTTGATTATAAAGATGTTCCCTTTAAGGTTACCGCATTCACTACTAATTTCATTTATCAGTTAATCAGTCATTCACACTTAATATACATCTCTGCATTCTGCAGCAGTGGTAATAACGAAGTAATAACGAAGGTAATAAGTGAAGAAGGAGTAGTGAAAAATACTTATACCTGACAGATTATGGCATAAATACATAATCTACACAGTGTGTGATGACACTCTAATTGTTAGAGTGTAAAACCAAATGGAGTTGGTCTCAGCTCAGCTCTAACTTTTAGTCAGAGAGATTTAACCACAGAGAAACAGATTTCTTTTGTTCACCATACTGTTACCCAGAACCTGAAAAGAATTCATGGATGTGTGTGTGAGATTATGATTTCACCACAGCCATGCCTCTCTGCTCATAATGTTTCCTGATGTATTCAGTGATAGCGTTCTCATTATTAATCTCTTTCCTGAACACCATAATGTAACACTTAGGAGCCAAGTGAAAACCCAGGATGCTGTAGCTGGAGATGAGTATGGCTGCACTTTCTATTGCTATTTTGTACTTCCCAATCAAATTGATATAAATCGGGATGAAGAGGATCCAAACAATTAAAAACAGCAGCATACTGGTGGTGATTAAACTTGCATTTTTATACAAATCTGGCAGCTGTTTACCTTTGAATGCAAACAGGAAACAAATAAGGGCTAAGAAAGCATTATAGGTTAACATGGCTATAAAGTACCCAGTGCAGCCTTTATTGCACTGATACAGGATGGTCTTTTCAAACATCTGTTTGTGTAGAAATGGGGGGCAATAGTACAGCCATAGCACACACAGAATAAGCTGGATCCCAGACACTATGGTCACCACAGCCACTGGCTGATTGAGCTTCTTCATCCAGGACCCTATCCTCAAATCAAAGCTGAAGCCCACTAAGATTTGGAGCAGGTTGGCCAGAATGCAGGATATGCAGAGGGAAAAGACCATGCCGAAGAGAGGCAGGCCTACCATGCAGGATAAATTAGTGGGTATTCCAACGAAGCTAAATGTAAGGCAGAAGCAGGCCAGCAGAGAAAAAAGCTCCAAGAAACACAAATAACCTCCAACTGCCTTCACAATGGGAGTGCTATGATAGATTAGAAACAGAATAGCAAACACAATGGAAATGATTATCCCAGAGACTCCTAAGACACATAAGAAGATAATGAAGGGATCTGTCCAGCCTAGGAATTCATCACTTTTGTTCCAACACTCATTCTTCTTTGGAGATGAATACTGGCCTTCACCACATCTCTCACACTTCGTACCTACAGATGGAAACAAAGACATAGAATTTAACTGCAGGGGGAAAATAAGAATACCACAGCAACTGATCACACTCACAACAGTGTGTAAAGTTACACAATATTTGCAAATAAATGTAAAACCGTATTCAATATAATATATGGGAGATTTTAAAGTTTGAAAGCATTTTTATTACTAGGACCTGAGCACTAGTGTGAAATTAGCAATTATTATTATTCCAGTGATGCTAAAATCGCATTTTTGAGGTTCTAACATGCTCAAAATCACAACTTGCACACATCAGACCTGGCGAAGATTGACATCTGATAGGGGTCTAGTTCATTGGCACTGTAAAATGGCTCCATAGCGCCTCCTTGGACATACTTAAAACCCCCTTGCCATTGGGCTTAGTTTGTCTGAGGTGAACGAAATTCGGAGGCCATGATGTAACAAGCCAAGATGCACCAAAAAGTCTCCTGACATTATGGCCTCAACCCTGAAGTCAGCTATTTTAATTCTAATTTGAAAATTTGGCTCTTTTTGGCCATTTTTTGCATTTGGCGTTGCGTTTAAGATGCTGTAACTCAGCCATGCTTTGGTCAATCAGCCCCAAATTTCACAGTGATGATGAGGGTCCCGACATGAACACACCCACACGTCAATATTCACAAAAAGTTATAGTGCCACCTACTGGCCACAGGAAATGACATGTTTTAGACTTTGATGTCCTGTTACTAGCAGGTTGATGTGATCCACTTTAGACATGGTCAGGAAAGCCTTAAGGACTTCATGATGCCTTATTGTGTCTTGATGTTCCATTGAAGGGTGTGTCTGTGGGGCCGTGGCAAATTTCAATGTTTCACCATTAATCAGGAAGTTGTTGTGACTCCCACATGCACTGTCCAATCTGCCTCAAACTTAAAATGTCATGACCTGAACACATCTACACGACAATATTCAGCCACTGTCTGCCACCTACTGGAAGCAGTTATGAAAACAATCACTTTCATTTCTCTGTTATGACATATAAATATGGTATTCTCAGTTAATGTACCCATGGTAGGGATCCTCTTACAGGACAGGATTTTTCATACAGGAATGGGGCCGTTCACTTGTCTGTAGAATTATGTTGCTTCAGATTTGTGGTAATACACTTACCATTTCCAGGGGAAAACTCGCCAGATGCACAAGGAGCACATTCTCTACAGCACCCTTTGTGTTGCAGTCTCAACTCTTGGCCTGGTTCACATGTTTTAGAGCAGTTGTAAACAGTTACCTTTGAAGGACAAAACAGAATCAGTGCAACATAATATTCATTAAATGATTCTGGGAAATAAAAAAAAGATGAAATCTTGACCTCACATTCACATTGCCCATTTTTTTGACAAGATAATGTGGGATTTTGATTCCTCCATTTGGCCAATATTCTCCAATGGTTTTTATGTCTGTGGAGTTATTCATGCTCCAGTATACAATATCATATCCTATACTGGGGTCTCCATTGGCGTCAAAGAATATATGAGTGGTGTTCACAGTAAAGTTGGCTTTCTTGACTGCCATGAGAAGCTGTGGAGACAAACATAAACAAAAGTATATTGCTGTAAAATTAAGAAAATTTGTTATAATTACTTCACTACTGTTGTAACTGACTCCTGCCAGCAGGTGGATAGTTTATTATAGCGTAAGAATTGGAAACGTGATGACACAGCCAGTCTGTCGCTAACCTCCTTTTAATTAACATGTTATGACTAACTTGTTAACCCATTCATAAACCACAGAGTAAAGACGACACATTGCAGTTTTACAACAAAGAAAGTGAATGTGGAGTAAAATATGAGAGTAAGATATCGTCACTGTACCTCAAAGGCTGTAAAGTTGGCGCTGCGTTCACACTTTTGGTTGTCACACTTAAGCAAGCGCCTGAGACCATCAACGATGACTTGAACAGCTAAGTATATATTGTATGATTCATCTTGGTCAATGTAATTGGCTAAGCAGCTTGAGGGCAGACATTGCTTGGACCCATCCTGGTTGTCTATTTGCGATGCAGGTTATTGAACTGTTCTCAGTCTCAGACTGATTAGAACAAATTGCACGGTGATTCAGATAATCCTGCAGAATGGTATTACTGGATCCATTGCCCATAGAGATGACGTAGTCTTTAAAACCAGGCACCTCATTCCTCTTCGAGATGAATCCAAAAACCTGCCCGGCCAACTTGATGCCCTGCATTGCAGAGATCCCTGAAGAGGTGGACCATGTATCACTTGCAATCCAGGTTCTGTTGAGTCTGTGTGTAATAGCTGCTTTCATGATCAGTTCAACATTGGAAGTCTTAGTAAACAAGATGATGGCCTCCGCTGAGGAATTAATGATTTTATCCAATAGATCAGTCAGGCATTTATGAGATTCAGAACTGTTATGGGAAAAGTAACCAGGCAGGATCTCAATAAATTCAATGCAGATTTTCATATTTTGGAAGTTGTACTCAAGGCGGTCACTACCGTACTTCCCATACTCATCATCACTTCCTACAATGGCAACAGATTTCCAGTTAAACTGCCTCACCAGCTCAGCGATGGCCTTTGTCTGATGTTCATCACTTGATATTGTTCGCAAAAATGTGGGAAACTTTAACTTCTTGCTGAGCTGCTCACTAGTTGATGCATAGCTAATCTGTAGCAAACAGGAACAAAAAGTATGTTGAAGTTGTTCCGCATGCGGTTTGCAACAAAGTTTACAACATTTAAATCCAAAGACAGGTTATATTTATTTATATTATTGCAATAAAGTTACAGAATATTAGATTTACATAAGGATTCTGTCATATTCTAATCATTAGCTTTGTGTATATTTCTAGCTATAAACAGGACATCAAGTACAAAAAGGACAAACCTGGGCAACTGATGACAGAGCAACAATTCGTGCAACAGCTATTGATACTTCAGAGTATCTCTCACCGATCACCACCTTTACTTTGGGTTCAGGTAAAGCAGACTGATCTTTTGCAGGTAGTAAACAGCACTGAGGGTCTGACTGGTTCCTCAGCAGCTCAAGTGTGGCTCTGATGGCAAGGCTGACATCTCCACAAGTGTCATAGATGTCATATCCTATAGTGAAGTTGGGTAGAACCTTAAGCTGGTTTATTTCTCTGATGGCGTATATCATCACTTGAGAGCGTAAGAAATTTTGGAAGTCATAGCTACAAAAATCAACAAAGTACAGATTAAATTTCCCAATTAATTCATTTTTATGAAATTAAATGATTAATTTCAAAGAGGCTGTACTTACGCACTACAGGAGAGTGGTCCAGGTGTTGTGGTTCTATTGGTTTTTGAGTGAAGAGGGAAAAGTCCTCCAATTATGATGTCCCCATTAGAGTATGCTCGTAGTAGACCATTCTCTCCCGAACAAGAGTGAAATACACTCATAATGCTGACAAAGAACCATGGCAAGAACATTGTGAATACACGGGGGTAAAATCAATGTATGTAATTCACTTGGTCTTCTCTCTGCAGTATGACTTGGTTTCTGGATAGCAGCGCTCTCAAACCTCTCATTATGGGATGTCAGACATGGTCATTTGCATTCTCTGAAATAATTTGTAACTTGATACTTAACGCTGTCTCTCTGCACATATTCCACCTGGCGTGAGAACAGTAAGGTCATTTGAATGGTTCATAAAAGAGGAGTCATTCCTGTTTCTGGGAAATTTTCATAATCACCTTATACAATCTCATTTGATAGACACCTGTGGAAAAAGCGGGTTTCTGTATTTCCTTGTATTTTGAATCCTGCGGTGTCTCTTTATTTTGAGGTCAGTGACCCCAAAAACACTAGGGCATTACAGGCCATGAGAGGGCAGCATAATACATACAAATTACAATCAGTCACCATGGCCAGAGTAATGTGGAGATAATGTTTTATTTACAGTATATTTAGCAAATTAATTCAAGCCCCCTATAAATAGTGAATTACTGGATAAGAAGTCCTAGAAGTGCTCACAACAGAGCAAAATTTGAACATCTATGTGAGAACTGAGTAAAGTCCATCAGTTGAGGAAGACACATCAAGCAAGTGGACCTTGTTGCTATTATTGTGTTGGCTGCTATTCTACAAAGTCACAAATGAACTGTCAAGCTCAAAGCCATGTCTTACATGATTATTGTTTATTATATCAGCAGAGGTCAGAA
The DNA here is from genome assembly GCF_001640805.2 of Lates calcarifer. NCBI lineage: Eukaryota > Metazoa > Chordata > Actinopteri > Centropomidae > Lates > Lates calcarifer. The sequence continues at coordinate 4,152,258 of NC_066851.1, forward strand.
ATCTTTAAGTAACATCACATCAAAAGAAAAAGCACATTAGCCACTGTCAGAGTATTATATTATTATAATATAGGATTAATACAGTATTACAGTCTGTAAAGGTGTAATTGTAGCTACTTTATATTCTGTTGGTAACTGATTCATTTATAACAGTGCATCATATTTAATATGCTGCTGTTGATGATGATGAGAACTTTTGATTTTCAAAGTAATTCTGGCTGTCAAATAAATATAAAGGAGTAAAAAGCACACATGATATTACAGTATTACATACATATTACAGTAGTAGAGCTGAAGAATAAAAGCTCCAAATTGTAATTAAGTAAATCTACTTTAAAATTGCTATAGCCTACAATGAAAATGGACATTGCATATTTTGATATTGTTATTAATAAATAATAAAACGACAAATTAGTATAGGATAACATACTGTGCATGTAATGTTAATATCAAGCCCTGGAACTCAAGGGCAAATGAACTAACTTCCAGTGTGGAATGAGAAAAGTATCAGCAACTGTTGCTGCTCTGGAACCAGCCCCGGATGAGTAACTCCTTCCCTCCAACTGTCTCTGGATTGGGCCTCGTGGTCCCCACGCCTCGTGGGCCGTGGGCCAGATCATATAAGTAGGCTACACTCAGCTGTAGTGTAGGAGACTGAGAGGGCAGATAGAGAAGGACTGTGTGCAGGAAACATGGCTTCATCGTTGTGGGGACTGGTCTGCTTAATTGGCGCTCTGGCATCGGGAACTCTGGGTATTTCCCCACACACACAGCAGCGACAGCCGGACTCAGGTGGTCCTTTAACCCCACGAGTGTCCCCGCAAATTCCCCCAAGGCTCTATCAGCGCTTTGAAGATGTCAGATCTATTGAACACACCTCTGACGAAGTACCAAGTGCTGGAAAGTTTTCAGGACTTTCATCTGGATGATTTCTCTGTCAGAGGCTTCCAGCAGCAGCAGAGCGCGCGTCCAGGTGCCAACAACCACCTGACGGAGAGGCGCAGAGCGGACAGGGGAGGTGGGTACATGATAGGAATAGCATTCGTATGCTTTGCATGATGTGCACGCTGCGTTGACTTCCTCAAAGTCAATCTACTTTCCATTAGTTTGGCATGGTTTGGTATCATTTACTGCGAATATAACACCTGATAGTGAGTTTTTTTTTGTTTTTTTATTTCCGTATTTAATTTGTTACTCCAGGGATTTGTATGATTTTGGAATACGTGCGCGGTAGTTTCTGCCTCACTCATGCATCACTTTTACATTCCAGTCACAGAGCTGTGCATCTGATTTTTCAGTTACAAATAACCTACGATCTGACTGTAGTAGTGAAGGTATTTCCACAATCAGTTCATCAAAAACACTTTTAGGCCTGATGATCTTCATTACATCTACTGCATGCTGCAATTTTCAACTTGTTTCTCTCAACTATAGTACTGTGCAAAAGTTTTAGGCACAGGTAAAGTGCCGTTAAAAAAATCCCCTGAGTAGTTTTTATTCTTCAACCATAACTGAATGCGATGTCAGTAAACAGAGAAAAACCTTAATCTGACCCCACACCCGCTCCTCCCTTTGCCTTTAAAACAGCTCCAGTTCTCCTCAGTACACCTGTACTCAGGTAGTTTGTTCCAGCATGTTGGAGAAGTTGTCTCAGTTCCTCTGTGGATTCAGGGTGTCTCAGTGTCTCTGTCTCTTCATGTAATCTCAGACTGACTCTGTGATGTTTAGATCAGGACTCCATGGGGGTCTGACCATCTACTGCAGGACTCCTTGTTCTTCTTGTCTCTGAGGACAGTTCTTTATGATGCTGACTGTGTGACTGGACTCATATAATCTGGGACTGATCAGACACCTTGCTGATGATACTGAAGAAGGACAAGAGTAAAATATCTAAAGTGCCTAAAGCTTTTGCGCAGATCTGTATATTTAATATCCAGGTATCTGGAAATTACATCTTCTTTCTCATTTTATACCAGACAAGAAATACAAACATGTTATTTTGTATGAAAATATATATATATTTAAAATGAAATGCAGTATCAATGTTATACAATTAATGATAACTAATGATGACTTTTCGATTTTGTTCCATGTCATATACATTGAGAACAGACATATACCATTTCCTGTAGTGTTTAGGTTATGAAACGCAGTGGCTCAACTTTAAAAATCTGTCATGCAGAAGATGGAATATTGTGAATGTGACAGGCACATTCTGTGGCTAAGTTTAACAACCTCCGCAGGAATAACCCCTTATAATCTAATTTACTGCAATGTGTTGTGTATATACTGTGTGCCGATCACAGAATATATGAGTGTATGTGTATATGATGTATTCAACAACAGCCATAAAAGCTTGTAGTGCATACTCTTTTCCCTCCAGTGACATTCACGTGGGAAGTGTTATTAAGTTATCATTCATGCATGCCTGCCATGTGGCATCTTCATTTGCTTGCCTTAAACCAAAATAACCACTCTAATGCTTTTCCCTCTGCCTTTTTCTTTCCCGTGGCAAAGCTGGTGACAGTAATTCCAGGCTTCCTCGCTATCAGCCTGCCCGTCAACCGCCACCAAAGAAAATCAAGCTGCCCTCACAGCTGCAACACAATGCTACACCATTTGCACCCTGGCAGCCTGCTAAGGACACAGGTGGCTCTCCTGTCATCCATCAGAGCGAGCACAGGTAGCCATAACTAACACAAGACAGCTATAGAATTGTGGATTGTCTTTGTGTTCTTACATGTAATTGATATATCCTCCTAACATACTGTATTTTCCCTATAAAGTTTGTTTCTCATTTATTAGGGCTAAAACATTTTTTCTGATGTAAGAAAAGGGTAAAAGTCCACTGATCTAACGTCTGGTCCACCATCTTTGCTTTCCAGTGGAAAGAAAAACAATTTTGTGAATGAATTTACCAACTAGGCAGACTGTGGAAGAAATGTTTGTGCTTTAAGCAAGACTTAGGAGGATAAATGGCAGAGTAGATACCTATCTATATTTCATAGTTTAGTGTCAGATTTCACCTGCTGTGTTTTCATAGTTTTGTTGGTTTGCCTTGTTTCATACTGATAATGGAGGAGAAGACTAACTAACCAATCACTGTTCTAGCAGTCCCCATATTGTATCTATATAGCTGCTGAAGCTCCAGTGTGTATCTAAAGTTTTATGGCACACTTAACCCACTGTGGGAACAACTTAACTGTGTGAATGCAGGCTATAGGAAGAGGACAGGAGATTCCGTTCTTGCTAATAACACTTTTCATATTGTTCCTTCCCATATTTAAATCCTTTTAAAACATGTATTTATTGTTTACAGCATCAAGATCCAACTGCAGAAATCGTCCTATAGACCTGGTCTTCATCATAGACAGCTCCCGCAGTGTTCGTCCTGCTGAGTTTGAGAAGGCCAAGGAGTTCCTGCAAGACATGGTGGATAGCCTGGAGATCGGGTCCGACGCCACACGAGTAGGCCTCGTCAATTATGCCAGCACAGTGCAGATCGAGTTTCTACTGAAGACGTATTCTGCCAAGTCCGCCCTGAGGCAGGCACTGGCCCGTGTTGAGCCCCTCGCCTCAGGCACCATGACGGGCATGGCCATTAAGACAGCTATGGAGAAAGCATTCACTGCTGAGGCAGGGGCCCGGACTAGTTCCATGAACATCGCAAAAGTGGCCATCATAGTGACGGACGGGAGGCCCCAGGACAAGGTGGAGGATGTGGCGGCAGCAGCTCGTGCATCTGGGATTGAGATCTACGCGGTTGGAGTAGACAGAGCTGATATGACGTCCCTCCGCCTCATGGCCAGCCACCCACACGATGACCATGTCTTCTATGTGGAGACCTATGGTGTTATAGAGAAGCTCACTTCCAAATTTAGGGAAACCTTGTGCGGTAAGGATGATGATAACGGGAGTGCGGAAATTCCAGTAAATGGTGGAATTGATGATTATGGAAAAGGCCTAGATGGCAGGCAAGACGGTTATGGAATAAATAATGAAAATGACGAAAAAGGAAACAATGGTATGTCAGATCCATCTTTTTCATTTACCTGTGATTATATGGGCAGCACCACAGAGGGAATCTCCATTCTAAAGTAAATGGTCCTCTTCTTTGGTCTTTAAGAAAAACAGCAAGGTAACTTGTGAGTTACTGCCACTTCCTGAGTTTGCATTTCCCACAATTGGTGTGTACTCACTGTTACCATGCAAATGGTGAAGAACTAGTTTTGTAGTAATACAGTCAGCAATAAAAGCTTACAGTTAGTCATGTACTAACCAACTTAAAGAAGAAGACAAACCTCTGATCACCGGTTGATCTGCTGACTCCATACTTGAATACTTTAAAATGGTTAAAACCTAAAATGATGCTGCCCATACTCTTCACAGGAAGCGCGCTGCTCTTTGCACTCTGCGCTGCAGGCTAATTTGTGCCTTATGCCATGCGCCCTGCTCAGTTATCTGAAGATGTGCTTGGCTGACCAGGTCCACAATTTGGGCTTCTTTCTGCCAACATTAATGGTGACTTATCCTGCAAGGCAAAAACTAATTTAGCTTGCGCTGAAAATGATTGAAATATAGGTCAGTGCTTAATTTTGTTTTATAATAAATTCTTAAGAAAACTAAGATTTGCATAATTGCTTAAGTTAGACTCTGAACATGCATAAACATTATGTTATCTTTAGATATTCTGATCAGAAGAAAAAGGCAATGGAAAGCTCATTCACTTTCTAGCACTAAAATTAGATGAGAAAGATTGATGCCACTCTCAGCAGCCATTTAGCTTAGCTTAGCACAAAAACTAGAAAACAGGAGGAAACAGCTAGCCTGCCCGCAGGCAACAGCCTACTAAATTTTCTAAATTTGTTCAATCTGCACAAAAAACCAAGTGTAAAAACAACAATTTGAGGGGTTATGTCTGAAACAATTTCTTGGCTTAGTGCAATGACTTTTCTAAATTCTGACAAAACAAAACAAAGCAATATATTTCATAGAGTGCAGAATTTCTAGGCGTTCACATATATGAAAAAAAAGAGTAATGATGGGATTATATTAACTGCTAAATGTACATTTATTTATATTTATTGTGGTACTTCATGCTTGTATGCTACAGGAATAGGCTAACTGCTAATTGCTATGATAGAATTGGGTGATGTCAAAGCTTAGAAAATAAGTAGGAATAATTCACAACATTTCTTACATCATTTCATCCAGAGCCCTCAAAAGTCACATTTAACTCCCTCATGATACATTTTGCAGTCTCTTGCAAAAGGTTTTGTGTTCCCTCTCAAATTCTATATTGTGTTACCTTGCAATACGTTTTGCATTCTGTCTGATCCATAGAGGAAGGTTAGCTGAGCTTTGTGCTGAAGCAATGGTGGAACTCCTGTAGTGTATACTGGTGTAGCATCTGTCATATGTGAAGCACAGGGTTCAAACCCTGAGTGCCTGACTTCACGATTCTTTCTCAGATAATGTGAATTCATTAGGAGATGTAACTGAAACAGCCACAGCGACAGCTGTAGCCCTATCAATAACCATATCCACAGTCACAGCCTCAGCCATGACTCAACCAACCAGCAAGCATGAGAAACCAGCTTGGCCTTCCTCCATAGATCAGGGAGAATGTGAAAAGATATTGAGAGAGAATGCAAAAATGTTCCAGAAAAACTAATTCCCCCATGACCTTCTGGAGGCTCTGTACCTTTACGTAATTTTACTTATGTAAAGAATGGATTTTAAAATGTCAGTATTTATATTTCTCCTTCCAACTTCCAACTTTCATGCAACATTCACCCTGGGGTCAAACTCACCACACCCTGTGTTAAAAGTCATAACTAGCTTCCAGTCACAGCAGTCCAGTCAGCTTTAACCTGAGTGTACTCAACCAGCCTCTGTATTTCACTGAGAACAGTGAAATCACTGCTAAAGACGTGAAAGAGCGTTGCTTGCATTCGCTGTTGTGTTTGCACGGTCACAGAGATCTAATCTACATGCTGCTATGTAGAATAAAAACTTGCACAATTAATCAATGTGTACTTACAAGTTACTAATATTCCTATAACAAACAATTATTGATTGATTATTTAGCTAGACTTAAGCCAATCAGACAATGGAATGTTTCTTTTCAGGTCTGGATGCATGTGCTCAGGGACACAATTGCCAGCACATTTGTGTCAACAATGGCAACTCATACAACTGCAAGTGTCGCTTGGGCTACGTCTTGAACCCGGACAAGAAAACATGCTCACGTAAGAATCTTTATCTTTGTAGCAATGTTTCTGTCCAGTGCAGCGCTGTCCCAGAATCCCTGTTTGTTTTTGCATGATTCACCATCTGAAAACCACTGCAGAAAAAAATATTTTTCAACTGAATTTTCCTTGAACATTGATTTGAAATTGGATGGGAAAAGCTTCATTAGGGGAAGAGATGTCTAACAAAACAAAATATTTAAGTAAGAATTTAGATAGTGCCTCGGAAGTATGTAAGCTGTTGGAACTCCTTTTGAACATCAGTTAGTGAGACGTTTTGTACTGTGGACACACTGCATACCATCTCTTGTTACCAATGTTTTGGGTTGCCCTAAATAGAGTAGGGCACACTATTCAGTGCAAATTAAACAAACAGGACATGGTGAAGGCCTAGATTGATGAGAGGCACAAATTCTAAAAGTATCGGGTGTGCAAAAGCCTCCTTAACTGTTATCTCTAGACTGAAAACTGTGTCAGTCAGATGTTAGGAGATGTGAGTGTTTCTTTTCAGTTTCAGATGCATGTACCCAGGGACATGACTGCCAACATATTTGTGTCAGCAACGGTGACTCATACACCTGCAAGTGTCGAGTGGGATATGTGTTGAATGCAGACGAGAAAACATGCTCACGTAAGACCATGAATTTTCTCAAAATATTAGAATGTTGGAGACAAATATATTGGTTGTCATGCTGCATCATATTTAAGTGAAAATGTCTTAGATATGAGATTTCCTTTGCTTGAAACAAGCAAATTTGGCTGCCTGTAATTTTAACCTGGTAAGATTTCTTTGTGCTGTTCTTGTTTCTAGATAACAAAACTGCACACATGTAATACCTGTACAAAGCCTTACCCAACTACAGTTTGAACCCTCAATCATCAAGTTGCATGCTAAGCGTAGCCATTGCAGTATCAATCAGTGCGACCACTTTGGTCCATCAGCTTTTGGATTGCCATGAAATTTTGTCCAGACATTCAAGCTCCCCAAATGATTTCTTTGAATGCCTTTGTTGAGCCCCTTACTTTTCTTCTAGCACCACTATGAGGCTGACCTTTTTGGTTTTGAGTGAGCTGTTTTGCCAACAATTGCCATGAATTTTTTTATTTTTTTATTTCAGTGATTCCCTGACTTACTTACTGACATAATTTAGCTTAAAGCACCTTTGTACCTGATATATGTTTATATTGTACTGAGAGGGATATAAACCATGTAAAGCACTATTTTTATCACTGGAAGGGGACAGATTGAAAACAAGTCAAACATGCAAACAAAACTCTAAACTGTTGACAGTGTACTGTTGTACAAGCCAATAGTCAAAAAATTTTGATATGTTGTTGCCTTGAAAATCCAGGTCTTAGACCACATGTCAAAGCATACTGGAGGTCCTGTAACAGATATGGTACCTGTATCTAGACTTTACTGGTTGGAGCCAGGTGACCTTACCAGCCAACACATGAACATGACAGCTCAGAACATCTGTTTGAAGTGACTAACATTTGTTGTTAAAAAGTCAATCAGATGACCACATAAGGACACAAAGCAATTACAAAGAGATTCAAAAAGACCACAGAGAGACATAAAATGACCACAAACTACAAGGAACCCACAGCAGCTACTTATTAATGCAATTAGAATATTTAAAGTTTATATAAAGTTTATAATATTATTTTATATTAAATTTAATTATCTATTAAATGTTCAGTTCCTGCATCTTGAGAGACGTGTAGTCAAAGCCAAGTTAGTGTTAATGCTGGGGGAGATACTATGTGTGTGTAGATTAAATACAGTTCCCTCATGGCTTCTTGATTTGTTGTTAGACCTGAGTTGGTTAGCTGTGAGAGTGTCTCTTTTCAGGTTCTGATCTATGTACCCTTGGACATGACTGCCAGCATATATGTGTTAACAGTGATGACTCGTACATCTGCAAGTGTCGAGTGGGATATGTGTTGAATGCTGACCAGAAAACATGCTCACGTAAGAACACAAATATTTCTGATAAAATCTGCTGTTTGGTTTTTGGCCAATTCCACAGGTGTAAGCTTTGAATAATTCAGGTTTTCTGAGTACAGCTATAACCTCCATGAATGCAAAGCAAGAGCTGGTCACCAGAAAACATGCTCACATAAAGGCCAGTTTACACTTTGAGGTTGAGCCATAGGTACAGTTTAGGTAGAACCTGGACCTTTCTAGTACACGTGATATTTGTATGTTCGCACAGATTTTCAACAAATTCTGTTTATTCTATTTTTTGATGTACTGAAACAAAATCAGCAGAAATACCTTGACCTAGGAACTGGTGAAATCATTTTGTATCACAACAGGAAAGTGGGGGGTTTTCACAGTCTTTTGGTGTTGAAGTTTTCTTGGAGCTATCATAGAGGCTATGAAAGGAACTGCACTTCCACACTGGCTTCATTTTCAGTTGTGACGGTTGCTGCTTGGATGTTGGTTATTCTGAAAAGTGGGAAGTGAATGCTCACTTCAGCATAAATTCATGCCAGGTCAGGCGCAAGTCAGCTCTTGGGACTACTTGTATATAAATACAAATACAACACAATGAATCATCATGCATATGCTAAGTAGTGTATTATGCCATCTACTGGCATTTAGCAATGTCATTTGTGTCCTTAGTTTTGCACATTGACCAGACAAGGTGTGGCCATATACTAGTTTTTGACCTATTCTTGTTTTATGATGTTCCCTGGAGTAGTGGACCACAGCTGGTTGCTGAACTTAGCTCTGATCAGTCTCGTGGTGGTGTGTCTCTTTTTCAGATTTGGATGCATGTGTCCAGGGTCATGGCTGCCAGCATATTTGTGTCACAAATGGCAATTCTTACCTCTGTATGTGTGAGGAGGGATATATGTTGAATGCAGACGAGAAAACATGCTCACGTAAGAACACTTACCAGAAGGTTACATGTTCATCTCCTGGTGCAGTGTCTTGAGTAAATGTATAATTGGTCTCTAGAGGACTGAAAGTATCCCTACAAGTTTGTTTTAGGGAATCTTTACAGCAAGGACTGAGTGCCCAGAGGTCAATATTGAATTTATTTGAAAAAGCATACCATTGGGAAACTTGCATTGACGCACAAATAGTCATGAGAACTGATGGCATTAAAGTCTTAGCTATAATGTGGTTAACTAATGTGATTTGATGTGTACATGTGGGAGTGTCTGTTTTCAGGTTCACCTACATGTCCCCAGGGCCATGACTGTCAGCATATTTGTATAAACACTGATGATTCTTACATCTGCAAATGTCATTTGGGATATGTATTGAATGCTGATGGGAAAACATGCTCACGTAAGCACCTCTATCTTTTCAATAGATTTAGAAGGTATTGTCAGATTGATTGTACACACAGACAACAATGCATGTCGTATCAGATTTGATGTTGAATGCAGATTATGTCTCAGAGCAATGCCTCTGGTTTATGGCAGTCATTACTGTTGTCGCTGATTAAACAGATTCCACCAGGTCTTGGTGGAGGAAACTTGTAATTCAAGTTAACATCAATATTAAAAAGAAGTGGCCAGATGGAGGTTCCAGTAGCCCAACCATCCTCACCTTGAATAATGTCATGAGATGTCAGTGACATGTGACCATGTTTCTTTTCAGGTTCTGATCCATGTGCTCATGGACATGATTGTCAGCACATTTGTGAAAACAATGGGGACTCTTATATCTGCAAATGCCGAGTGGGATATGTGTTAAATGCAGACGAGAAAACATGCTCACGTAAGAACTTAACAAAACAAAATGATGTGCATGTCATGTGCAGTGTCACTGGCTTTCAAGAAATGAAAGATGCACATGTTTGGATAAAAGCAGAAAAAGACTTAAAGCGTTTGGCCATGGGCATCATATTTTTTCAGTTAATACTGGCCTGTCCTGATGGTGATAGTATTAGCTATGGAAGTGTTTCATTTCAGGTTCACCTACATGTCCCCAGGGCCATGACTGTCAGCATATTTGTATAAACACAGATGATTCTTACATCTGCAAATGTCATTTGGGATATGTATTGAATGCTGATGGGAAAACATGCTCACGTAAGCACCTCTATCTTTTCAATAGATTTGAAAATTATTGTCAGATTGATTGCACATGCAGACAACAATGCTTGTCGTATCAGATCTGATATGCATCTCTTAGAGCAATGTTTCTGGTTTACAACAGTCATTACTGTTGTGGCTGATTAAATAAACCACCAGGTCTTGCTGATGAGCAAGCACATTGTAATGTGGGCTTGTGGATTTTACCAAATAAGAAAATAATGTAATTGTGAATGTGCAACCAAGAATTGAAAGGTATTTTGGAGAGAAAGACTTTCTTTATGCTTCTTGTGACTTATGATATGGATTGCCTTGAGCACTTCCATATAGTCAGCTCTTGAGCTCAGCCTAAATAAGTCAGAGACTTGAGAGACTGATTGATACAAACAGAGGAGCATGTAATCAAACATTAGTAATCAAAAGAAGTGCTCAGAAGGAGGCTTCAGCAGTCCAACCTGACCTTGACTGGTGTCTTGTCAGTGACATGTGACCATGTTTCTTTTCAGGTTCTGATCCATGTGCCCATGGACATGATTGTCAGCACATTTGTGAAAACAATGAGGACACTTATATCTGCAAGTGTCGACTGGGATATGTGTTAAATGCAGACCAAAAAACATGCTCACGTAAGAACTTATGATATGCATGTCATGTGCAGTGTCACTGGCTTTCAAAATTGAGAAATGCACGTTTGGATAAAGGCAGAAAAAGACCATGGGCATCATATTTTTTCTGTTAATACTGGCCTGTCCTGATGGTCATAGTATTAGCTGTGGAAGTGTCTCATTTCAGGTTCACCTACATGTGCCCAGGGACATGACTGTCAGCATATTTGTGTCACAAGTGGTGATTCCTACCTTTGCAAGTGTCGTGAGGGATATGTGTTGAATGCAGACCTGAAAACATGCTCACGTAAGAACCTGAATTTTACCTATATATTTCCTATGCATGTCAGGATGCAGTGTCATAGTGTATTTATTTTGAACGAGCAGGAAATTGGGAGACTTATGCATGTTAAAAGCTCCATCAGCTAAGTGCTTCTCGGCAAATGTAATGCAGCATCTACAAATATGAGCATCTCTTTTCAGGTTCAGATGCATGTGCCCAGGGACATGACTGCCAGCACATTTGTGTCAGCAGTGACAACTCATATATCTGCAGATGTCGAGAGGGATATGTGTTGAATGTAGATCAGAAAACATGCTCACGTAAGAACTTGGGCCCACACTGTCTGTTTTTCTCTTAAATGCAGAAAGAGGCATAGAGCAATTGGTCATGGCCTTTATATATTTTACTTAATTTTGACTAATCATGAGTTTCAGCAGAGGAGTTAGCTGTTGATTTAGCCATGGAAGTATCTCTTTTCAGGTTTGGATACGTGTGACCAAGGACATGACTGCCAGCACATTTGTGTCAAAAATCGTGATTCTTATCTTTGCAAATGTCATGAGGGATATGTGCTAAATACAGACCAGAAAACATGTTCACGTAAGAAGCACAGTTTTATGTACATATTGTATTTGATATGCATGTCTTTGTTGCAAAGTGTTAAGTGTTAGTTCCTACCAAATTCCAGTATTCAGCATGTGGTTTACAACAATCATTATTGCTGTAAAGCAAGATATCATTATCTTGATTACATACAGAGAGAGGCATAGATTTGACTATTCAAAAATGACTATTCTTAACTTTCTGCGTCTTCAGGGATATTTGTTGAATGCAGAAAAGAAAACATGCTGTTGCAGTTCTCCTTAACAGTTTACGACAGTCAATAGTAACTTAATTTCAGGCTAAAACACCCAGAGGTATAGTTTACATGTCTACAATCTAAATAAATTGTAAAGAAACTGGTGGTGGTCTCTTCAAAATTGGATACCTGACCGATGAACATGATTCCCAGGAAATTTGTGTTTGCCTGAATAAGTCAAACACTTAGACAGATAGTACTGAGTGAGTTATGGCCAGACAGATGCTCCAGCAGTCTAAGCCTTGCATGTACGATACTATGAGATGTCATATTATATGTGGACATTTGATGTCCATGTCTCTTTTCAGGTTCTGATCCATGTGCCCATGGACATGATTGTCAGCACATATGTATAAACAGAGATAACTCATACATCTGCAAGTGTCATGTGGGATATGTGTTGAACCCAGATAAGAAAACATGCTCACGTAAGATCTTAGACCTTTCTTTCAGAGGTGGTCAAGTAACAAGGGTTTGCTTCAAAATTCATTATTATAATCACTTGACCTCAATACCATCATAGGTTCTATTACTTACTAAGTGTTCTTTGATTGTTTTAGTTAGATGTGGGAATGTTTCTTTTCAGGTTCAGATACATGTGCCCGTGGACATGACTGCCAACATATTTGTGTCAGCACTGATGACTCATACATCTGCAAGTGTCGAATTGGATATGTGTTGAATGCTGATGGGAAAACATGCTCACGTAAGAACTTGGACCTCTCGAACAGATTTTCTCAGGATCTCACTTTTTTTTCTGAGTCTGAAACCAAGTATCTGCTGAGTCCTTGAGCTCATTCTGAACAACATCAGTGTAATACATTGAGAAAAACGTACCAAATGGCAACAGTCACAGAGTTCTCAGTGGATAAAAAGGTCCTTGACTGATAGACTAAGTCAGTCAAATGTGGAAGTGTTTCTTTTCAGGTTCAGATCCATGTGCCCAGGGACATGACTGCCAACATATTTGTGTCAACAGTGATGACTCGTATATCTGCAGATGTCGAGTGGGATATGTATTGAATGCAGACCAGAAAACATGCTCACGTAAGCTACTGAATTGTTTCATTATGCAGATTTAGTGACTGTGGTGTCTTGGAGTCTATCAGATATTCCACACAACACCACTTTTGGAGTTTCAAAGTGTCTCAACAGGACTGGGTCATCAAAATTCTAAAGCCTTTATCCAGATAGGAAGGAGCTGATGAGACAGTCCTGTCTTCTGGACACACCATATATTACCTCATATTTTCCATCATTCTAACCAGTTCAAAACTTAGGTCAGTGTGAAAGAGATATGGGAGACCGGGCGTGTTGAAATGTATGTGTCACATGGTAGTGGGATCCACTTCTTTCAAAGGGAACTCTAACCAAAGGCTATCCAAAAAACCAAGTGGTTGTTTTCAATGTTGTAAGACTATGTCACTGAGGTGTGAGCTTTTCTTTTCAGGTCCAGGTTTGGATGCATGTGCCCAGGGACATGACTGTCAGCACATATGTGTCAACAACAGAAACTCATACATCTGCAAATGTCGAGTGGGATATGTCCTGAACATGGATAGGAAAACATGCTCACGTAAGAAAATTCCTCCTTTCAACATTTTTATAACATCTGTTTTGTTTTATTCTACAACAGCTCCAAGATCTACTGAGATACTTGTATTATGCTATACACATGCATGTCATGGTTTGGCAGAGGATCCATGAATCTTAGGGGAATTATTGCCAAGGGTTTGTTGACTAAGTTACCAAGTCAGTCAGATATGGGAGTGTTTCTTTCCAGGCTCGGATGCATGTGCTCAGGGACATAACTGCCAGCATATATGTATCAACAACGGGGATTCTTACAACTGCAAGTGTCGAGTGGGATATGTGTTGAATGCAGACCAGAAAACATGCTTCACGTAAGAATTTCCTTTTTTTCAACATAACAGTTTCTGTGGTTAGACTGAATCCTGGGTTGTCTATATTGTACATTGCATGTTCTCATAGCCCAGCATTTCTCACCAAACCCTGAGCTTTAAAGTATTATTGTCTACTGCAATGAGTATTGAGCTCAGCCTGACTGAGCAAATGTGTCAGACTGGCTCTAACCTACCAAGAGCTGTGGCATACATGGCATGGTCCATGAGTCCAACAACTATATCACAGCTAGCCACAGGCTCCTTGAATGTGATTTCCCTATGATACATGAAGAGGCTTTATCAAAGATGGGCTAGTCCTTGTGCTTGACTTGACAAGAGCCATTCTCAAACCATCCTAATCTATGCAAGATGAATTCAAGGTGAGATCCCAGTTCTCCGAATGCTATGTGTTGTGTCTTTCTAGTTATCCACAATCCAGTATACTGTATATTTCTTGTATATCATGTCATATTTTACTTTTTCCCTCTTAAAGGGTCTACAGACTTGACCATTTTTCTACACAGACTACTACTGAAATTTGCATGTGTGGTTAGTTACTTTTGTATAAAAGCTGATTTGGCCATACATAACGCTACTGAGACTTTGACCCTCTACATCTAAAAACACAAATCTAGATTTAGAAGGGAAGAGTATCAGTCAAAGTTAACCTCTGCTTGCTGACTCCATGTAGTGTAGTACTTCTCTTACCCTGGCAGTTCATATTGCCTAGAGAGAACCGTTCAATCTCATGTCTTGGAAGATGGATAGCTTAAAGTTCATTCTGTCTGTATGACGTAGGTTTGGCTCAACATGACAGCTATTGTAGCACAGATTCAGTGCTAAGCCACAATTGTTGTGATAAATGGCTTTTATAGATCTGAAAATACAAATTTGTCCAGTGTTACAGAAAAGGTTCTTTGTGGTCTGCCTTATCAGAAAATATGACAATCACCAGGATCAGTAATCACAAAGCTGCTCAAATAGACCAGTGACATTTCTCGTGGTCACTGTAAAGGTCAGGCAGCTTGTGTGGGTACCTTTGACATTTTTGATTAGGTGACATCTGCTATAGCACAGCCCCCTGAGTGGAAACATAGTGACCATTGTTAGTCGGACACCACCTCACACCAGAGAAGATGCTTTAATTAACATAGTATAAAACCGAATGAGCAACAAGGATTGTTACCTTGTGACTACAGGTTAACTGATCTGTAACCATGTCACCCTACACACTTTAAGCAAGCAGACTGAGTCACAGCAAATACAGCCAACCTCCACTCTTTTTTGTCTATGTGCACAGGTAACTTTCAGTGCAATGCTCCATGTAGGAGGATGGTCAAGCCTGAAAACACTGATAAAGTGTTTCGCCTTTGTTTATAGATTCAGTTGCAATGTATAATTTCAACAGTTATCCTACCTTTTATGTCTTTCTTTTTGCGTTCTTCAGTTGTCTGTAGTTGACAGCACCCAGAGCTACTGTCTCCAGCAACAAACATAACAGCACTTCTACTGGACCAGCCACTTACAGCACCATGTATAGAGGATAAAAGTGTGCTGTTCTGGTGAAAGGAATGAGAGGCTGCTAAGGCACTGGAAGTTGTGCAGCGAGTTTGGTCCAAGTAAAGGCCAAAAACGAAACAATGAATTGTAATTTTTCTGTTGTCTTTTGTGATTGTATCTTTTTATTGATTCAGTGATTTGGTATATTACACATATGTGAGTATATTGCTCAGATGATTAACACATGTCTTAAAATTCTAGTTAAAGCTAACCACGCCTGACCTGTGTGAATTACTTTGTTTGCTTAGTTTGTGATTAACTAGTTGAAATGACTGAAACTAACCACCTAACTTTTGAAAGATTTTGTCAGCTTCAAAATGTATGGAACAAAGGCTCAAATTGAACATCAACATCGACTCTTCAGGGTTTCAAAAAAATGTTTGCCTGGATCCACAAAGAGAAACATTTGACAAGCTGTGTCACTTTTTTTCTACTAAGCAACCAAATGCAGTAATACAAAGAGAGGCTACACTAAACACGGTGAAACCCCACTCATATGCTTACACTCTCTTCATGTCTGTTCTCATTCTTTCAGAGGAACTGAGAAGTGAAATAACCCAAGATGCCTGCATGTGTGAAGCTCAGATTGTGTTCCAGAAAAAAGTACTGTTAACCATTCAGGAGCTGAGCAGAAAACATATCCTTTTGCCTCTCGCAAAGATGAAGCTTGGGAGGATCACAGATTGAGTTTGAATTTAAGATTTTAATTGTGAATTTTATGATGACAGAAATATCTGCTTTACATTTCATGTCCCTAAAAACAGGAGTCATAGGCACTCGTTTGGACAGTTGGAATGATATTTCTTTCCCATTTGTGTTTTTACATTGCAGTAAGTTCAATATGAATCTAAACTTTGAGTCTATTAATAGATGTATATTTTTATGATTGTCTGGTGTCATGATTAACCATAACATTACAACAATTTCCTTGACTGTCTGTTCACTTGATGAACTTTCAGACAAAGTGAATCTGATTGAAGGTCGTCAACAGCAGTATTAAGAACAGCAATGCCATCAGAAGACATCTTAAGGACTAGCAATGTATCCACTTTTCTTGACAAGCGGAAGTCATCTGTAACCCTCAAAATATCTTAATGTTTCATCTAATACGTGTCTAATATTTGGTAGAGGTCTGCATGGTTCTCATGCAATATACTGGTAGCATTATGGTTTTATATTATAAACCTGCATTTTTGCATTCATAACACTGTTATTACATCTTACAGTAAAGTCAGGTATAAGTGGTGTAAATGTTTACATATACCTGTGTATTTGTAAGAAAAAGTAACATTTCCCCCTAACAGTGTAAGCCATTGAGTTCAGCCACATGCACTGTAAGATAATTTAGGGAATTTATAGAGAAGGTAGCAGTGTTAACTTCTTAAAAACATTGTGTTGTACCATATCTTTGGTGTGTATTCACTGCTTGGAGAGCATTTCTTGGTCAGTGTTCTTGTGTTTTGTTCTTGGTAGAACACAAAGACTCCATCCATAACCATAACACAACAACTAATCTCTTATGCAACATTGTTGTTATCCCTCTGATTGCAGCATGGTTACGCAGAGAAAGACCAAAATAACACCTGATCCAACTGGTCCCTGGTAGTGTTAAATCACAGAATTACTATAATCCCTCTCTTTTAAACTGTTCAACAACTTTAGTGCACAACATTGACTGGTAATTATTGTTTGTAACAGACAGGTGTTTTTGGTGGAATAGGGGAAAAAATAGGGAGCTCAGACCGCTGCAGTACTTTGCACACATGGCAAGTCATGGACCAAAGTTTCTGGCAGCAGTCAGGGCAGGGCATTAAAGTCAGGGCATTAAAGTCAGGGCAGGGCCATTAAAGACTATTTTCAATGCAAGTTTTGAAACTGGGAGATTTTTAGTTTGTAATCAGTTTAAGTATTTCACTGTACAGTTATTTTCTTCACACACTATCCTTATGTACTGTATTTTCGATTCATATCCGGGGAATATGAGTGAATAAAGTAAAAGGAGAATTGTAATGAGGGCTTCTGTGCAAACTGAAGTTGAGTGCATTATGTGTTTCAAAGCTTTTGTGCTAGAAAACAATTTCTCTGTATATTTTCAATTGGGGTGAAAGTTGTACATGGAAAATAAAACATTCTGAAACAATGAATCCAATACACCTCATGTGTGTTTTATACTCTGTTACCAAGCAGATTTAAAAGTATAATATGGACCTTTAGCATCAGTCTTGAGATTGATTATGATTCTCTCAATGACCGGACTATTGTTTGTCAATATTGCTGTGCATTGTCCAACATAATTAAAGGCGACATTGTATTAAACATCTTTTTTCTCCAGTGCTGGATTATTAGAATTTTTTTCACGGTGGTTGTCATTTGGTGGGCCTATTACTATATTATTATTTTACTGTGGGCTAAAGCAAGTGCAAGGCAGCACAGTAGATCTGAATAAATAAAAGGGAACCAAATGAAATGGACGACTGTTCAAAAGTATCACTGGAGCGCGAACAGGAAAAACTACAACTACCAGAGACCCCAGTCCCAGTTCTTCTGGTTTACGGTTACCAGGGGAGACCGAGGGAAGCTACAGCCTCTGAGCACAGGAGCCTGAAAACACAAGCAATGAAACTACGATTTTGAACTGTTTTTCAAATACTTTTGCGGTGAACGTTTTTCACTATAATCGTAGTCAACCCTCGAATTTGTCAGGCTACACTTATTATTGAATATTAATTCTGTATAGCAACAGGTAACGTTGCGTTTGGCTGCTAGCTAACGAGCAAAGCTAACGGTAAAGGCTAACGTTACATTCACCGGGTTGAGGCTGCATGATTTAAGCTAGGCTGAAAATGTTAGCTCACTTTAGCTGTCTGGTTTGCTAACTAACGTTAGGTCAGTTTGTTGTCATGTTAATTAGTAAAACTCCACTATAAATAATTCGTCTCGGAGAGGTAGTGGTCTGTAACGTTATTACCACCACCACCATGTTTATCTATCTCAGTAAGAAGGTGAGTGTCTCGGGCATCCCCATGACCTCAGCCATCTAACTAACCACTCAGTACATCAGTTATGACACTGAGCGCTGGTTAACGTGTGGCTGCAATTTCTTTTGTCTTATAGATTGCTATCCCGAACAATATCCATCTAAAATGTGTCTCTTGGAACAAAGATCAGGGCTTTATTGCCTGTGGAGGAGACGACGGTCTCCTGAGAGTACTCAAACTTGAAACGCAGACAGGTAAGGTCAGGTTAACCTGCACCGCCCTTGTACACTCTGTCTTGATTTCCAGGCCATCTCATGGTACACCTGGCCATAGATGGGTTTAGATGGTAATGTAATGTGTGAGCATGAAAGCCTGGATAATCATAAACACAGTTTATATAAGTTTTAAATGCATGCAGGGCACTGCACATTCATAAGTTTTAAATCTTTAACAGCGTATATATATGGCACATAGTCAACAGAATTGGACTTCACTATCCCATTGTCCATATGTTACTCATGTGTCACTAGACTAACTCTGGCAAAGCTTGTTGAGTTGTTAAAGTCCTTCTCTAGTTTCTAAGGTTGGTGAGGTTTGATGAGTCTTCTACTGATTACCCATGTACTGATACTGACTTGGCTTGGCCTGATCTTAGGTGTTTTATGTCAGTTACACTGTGGGTCCTTGTTCACATTTAAATATTCTACATGTATTTATTCATATTTACTGTAATTTTGCTTTAGGGTAGAATAAAAGTGATGTTAAATGTTAAATGACACTGTGAGACCTAAATGTTTTTGCTATGATGAATGATGTCCTGTTCATTCAGCTATGTGTTAAAGTTTATTTGTTACAGTCAAAACCGTTATGTAGTACCCATGTGACTGAGATTTGAGGGCTATTGACAACAGCTCTTACAGTGTGTAAATAATCTTCCATAAGCCTTTTGGCTCTGTTCTGGTACCTAAGTGTCCTGTCACTGTAAGTAGACATGGTACTACCTCACCCGCTTTGCCCGTTGAACAGACATAATGTTATTATGTTAAGCAAATGTCTAAACCCGCCAATAGTAAAGTGGAAGAAACAATAAAAACTCTGTGCTGATATTTATCTAGACACTACTATACACGCTAGGGTCTGCTGTATAGAATATTTTCTATAAAATGTTTTCAACAATTTTCTCACTGAGAATTATATGTCGTTAATTATCTGCTGTTCTACATGTTAATCTCACTTTCGATGTGGTTTCTCAACAGATGATGCAAAACTTAAAGGTCTTGCTGCACCCAGTAATCTGTCAATGAACCAGACTCTAGAGGGACACAGTGGTAAGTTATATTTAGTCATTGCCAAGCCTGTTATCATTATAGTATGTTATAAACAGCCAGTGTGCACAAATGACACAGCTTAAGTGAGCTGCGTCATTGTTTGACACTTAACAATTATTACACTTGCAGGTGCAGTGCAGGTAGTCACCTGGAATGAACAGTATGAAAAGCTGACAACCAGTGACCAGAATGGACTCATCATTGTGTGGATGCTCTACAAAGGTGATTACTGCTGCAAAGTCAAAATATAAGTTGTAAGGAATTTGGCATGTATAGTTTGTTGTCTTTGTCCCTTCCGTAGGTGCGTGGTATGAGGAGATGATCAATAACAGGAACAAGTCAGTGGTGAGGAGCATGAGCTGGAACGCAGATGGTCAGAAGATCTGCATTGTGTATGAAGATGGAGCTGTCATTGTTGGATCTGTAGATGGTAAAAAGCTTTACAGTGTGATTACTCAAAATCTAATAAATGGTAATCACAATAGCCTTCCAAACATATTTAATTTAAAATCACCCCTGACAAGGAGTGCTTTGTTTACGTATATGAGTAGCTCATGAAGGCCTTGTTTTCGTAGGTAACCGGATTTGGGGAAAGGAGCTAAAGGGAAATCAGCTTGCGCATGTGGCATGGTCGCCAGACAGCAAGATCCTCCTGTTTGGCATGGCCAATGGAGAAGTACAAATCTATGACAACCAAGGAAACTTCATTGTGAGTGCACAGGTTTTAAGTAAAATAAAATTATCAGTTCATCTTACCGTGGACCCATGTAGCTTTCTGACTGTGAAGGTGCAGGCAGCTCCTTGACTTGTATCATGTACCCACATGAAATTGATTATAGAATAATACTTTAATTGCCTTAATAGAATTATGATCCTGAAAACTGAAAGTGATTCTCCCTTTGTTTTAAGCACATATGCTGTTTTATCTATTTTATATTGGTGTATGTTGACTTTTGATAATCTGTTATGTTTCAGATGAAAATGACCATAAGCTGCCTCACTAATGCCACTGGAGCTGTCAGTATAGCAGGTATCCACTGGTATGCAGGAACAGGAGGTTATGTTGAGCCAGACTGTCCATGTCTTGCTATCTGTTTCGACAATGGAAGATGCCAGATCATGCGCTATGAGAATGATGAAAGTAAGGAAATAAGCCTTCAAAGACTGCAGTATAATTTCCAGGTTGCACTTCAATGAAATGTTTACCAGTGGTGATGGGCTATGCTGCTACCTTGTTCTGCAGACCCAGTGTGTATTGACACTCTGATGAATGTGGTCAGTATCCAGTGGAATCATTGCGGCAGTGTTCTGGCAGTGGCTGGTTCTCTCAGAGCCTCAAATCTGGAGAAAGAGTTTAATGTTGTGCAGTTCTACACACCATTTGGAGAGGTGAGGGTGAAGCTTTTGTTCCCTTTCTTACAGAGTTTTATACGTGAAAATTAGATTATTATTACTTAGTAATGTACCATTCAGCGTTCTTGTCATTATCATATATGGGACAAAACAAAAAAATAAATAAATTGAGTATTTGCAATGCTATTTGTTGTTTAAACAGCATCTGAGAACTCTCAAAGTTCCTGGGAAGCAAATGACAGGCGTTGCCTGGGAGGGAGGAGGGCTACGTATTGGCCTGGCTGTGGACTCCTACATCTACTTTGCAAACATAAGACCAGATTACAAGGTAAATGTCAGCACCTTTGGTTTTCTTTTATATAACATTTTTGGAATCAAACAATTCCTCTTACACAGAGCAATGATGGCTGAAGCTCTTGGTAAGTAGACAGCTGATAATGTTAACATTGGCTTTGCAGTGATAGCAAAAACCTCACATATAGCATCTTTAATCAGAAATTCTGCTATATTGTCATTCAGAAGACCCTTGATTATGCCACCTTTGCTCAGTTACAGAGAACGAATCTAAACCAGCAATTTTTCTGAGCTTTCGCACAATGAGTAAAAGCATCAACCAATCACACAGACTGCCAGAGGCTCATGCTAGTCATCTTTTTGTTATTTTTATGAGGTTTATGAAGCAGCTGTCTTCTTCATCTGTGGAGCCAGTCTACTTCAAAGACAACACCTGGCTTGATGCATGTTCCTATCTTTCGAAATGTCTGTTTCCAAATCACACCTTCTTGTCACACAGGGTGACACGAATGAAGGTGGAATTAGTCATAGTAGAGTAATAAGATGTGGTCAGCTGATTTATAAATTAGTATGAGGATTATTAAGATTTACAGTAAAAATACTACTTGGGTGGAGTAGCTTTATCACTACACCACCAAGTGATCAAATATATTCCAACAAAGGAGTTATATGGTGGAAAAGAACGGAGACATTGAACCGAGGGTATACCAGAATAAAAAACATTGTCTCAAATTAAACTATGGGCGGTTTGGTTTTAGAGGTCTTTGGTCACACACTTCTCGGGGTTCACAAAGCCCACACAGTATGTGAATCTCACCAGCTCTTTCATGTTTTTCAACAGTGGGGCTACTGTTGCAGCACTGTGGTGTATGCCTACACAAAGCCAGAGAGGCAGGAGTACTGTGTGGTATTCTGGGACACCAAAAACAACGAGAAGTTTGTCAAATATGTCAAGAGCTTGATGTCCATCACAACCTCAGGGGACTTCTGTATCCTGGCCAGCAAGGCAGATGACACCCAGCCTCAGGTACAAACACAACCTTAGAAGGCAACAGTAGGAACAAAGCAAATAAATAAATAAAAATCAGGATCTGTAATAATCCTCAAAACATTACAGGTAAACTTGATATGCTAGTTACTACAATGTCTTAGACAAGATCTATATTAATACTCCACTGAGTAGACATGTGAAATAGTGAAATCCAATAGGGAAGATATATAGTAGATATAGAGTGAGCTAAGGATCACAATTGTTTCTCTGCTGTCTTGCCTCCTGTTCCTTTAATTCATGCCAGTATAGGAGGATGCTGAGTTAGAGTCTGGGAGTCATGCAAGGGTAAAGTACTAATTAAAACCACACTCACAAAATGAAGACTAATTGTTCTGATATAGAATTATAAATTGAGTTGTAGAATAATGTTGCTCCATTGTGTGTTTTTCAGTTTGTCCTGATTCTGTGCAATTCCATTGGGACTCCACTGGACTCCAAATACATTGACATTGGTGAGCGTATACAGTAAACAGAGATTACATTCACTAGTCAACACATCTTTAAATGTCTACCATTCCAAGGTTGCTTACAGTGACCATACCGTGAACTTACTGTAGCACAGCAACACGGGGCTGATACAAGTCCTCATTTACCATAAACCTGGTTAATTTTTTCAAGACACTGTGAGAAGTCACACCCTGTGTATAGATAGCTGTGAAATGGTGGTTGGCATTCTGCCACCTGCCACCCACACTTTCATCTTTCATGGCCTCACAGCATCCTATAGCAAATAGACAGTGAGTGCAGGGCGTCTTTGGCCAAATGTTTGCTGAGGAGCTCATGCCAAGATGGTTCAAAGTCCACAGGTTTGAAAGACTCAGTGGTCTGAATGGGTTTGTGATATCCCACCTTGGTAAATAATATGTGAATGAGTTCAAGTTTGCTCCTTTGCACCTTTCTCCTCTGGCTTTTTTCACTAGACTAGTCAGTGTATTTAACAACACACTGTATCATCTTCTCAGGACTTGCATGTTGGAATTTATGCACACTTAAAATGTGCACTGAATTTCACATTTTTATGTGAACACCTAGTTCCTACTCATTTATATACTGGCACTGAATCTTTTGAGATCAACAAGAACAAACAAAAAACTCTAAAGCTTTTTTATTAGTGATATTTGTAGCACACTCCTCTGCATTTGGAATCTGAGGCCAAGAGCTGAGCACACACACAATTCACCAAATTACAAAAATCAATAGTTTATACAAGTTAATTTGTTCTGAAATTACACAGTTATACACACTCTATCTTGATCTTCAATCAAGTAAGTCTGTTAAAGTCTGTTACTTGTTCATTTGTTCAGATCCATTGTTTGTCACCATGACCAAGACACATGTAATTGCTGCATCCAAGGAGGCTTTCTACCTGTGGCAGTACAGAGTGGCAAAGAAATTAACTGCCCTGGAAATCAACCAAGTGACCAGAACTAAGAAAGAGGGCAGAGAGAGGTGAGTTTTTCAGAAATTGGCATGAAACTTTACAGTGCAACTGCATCTAAACCTGATGTCATGAGAACTGTATTTAAGAAAGCCAGGTACAAGTGGATGGGGACAAAATAACCACATTAGAAATTACAGTACATATCAAGCAGACCATGGAAAGTTACAGGGAAGCAAGATAACCACAAGGCTACATTCTGAGAGTCAGTGGATGAAACCTTGGGATTATTGGCTCACTGTTACAGTGTAGAGTGTTGGTACTGACAGCACCATGAAAAGGATTCATTCATCTGAATCAAATGCCACTGAGGTTCCAGACAGGCTGGGCATGACCTAATGTTCTGCCAGGACTATCCTAGCATCAAAACCACAAGTCACCTCAGTGGAAAGGACATCTTTTCATCGTTTGTCTGTCTGGCTGTCTCTCAGGCTCTCTCTCATTTGTTTTCACTTCCTGCCACTTTAGGGTCTATCACATTGATAGCAATCCATCTGGAGCCAGTGACAGTGGTCCAGATTTTACAAAAGCCTTCACAGTAAGTGACAAAAAACATTTCTGAGGCATTTTAGTTCATAAGAACGTGATTTTTTTAATGTCACTGAAACAGCCTAAAGCATTGATGTTAAATTGTTTAAATTTCTATATAAAACAAATAAATTAACACATATATAATAATCTTTATAAAAATGACAAGGAATACATTTAAAGAGAAAGAAAAAACATTTTCCTACTAAGAAGAGAAATTGTCATGGTTCATGTATGTTTTTGGTCTGTTTCAGGCAACTCGAGATCCCATCTGCTGTATTACAGCAACAGATAAGACCCTGATTGTGGTATGTACATTTCTGTTTTTATCATCCAATTTTGAATTGTACAGTAAAATGCGTAGTAAAATTAAAGCAAAGTTTTGGGTGCATATGTGCTTATAGGGCCGTGAGTCTGGCACCATCCATAGATACAGCCTCCCAAATGTTGTTCTCATCCAGAAATACACTTTGAACAACAGAGCCTACTATTTGTCCTTGAACTGCAGTTCCAGGTAAGCATCAATTTGTGTTGTGGTGTCAAGAAATAAGACCGCGTCCACATATCTTTGGAATGATCAAAGCAGTTTGTTGAATCTGATGTTGTATTTTGGAACACTGCTGTCACATATAAGTCACATATAATCATCGTTTTCTTTAGTCGTCTGGCGATAATCGACATCGCAGGCGTGCTGACTTTGTTGGACCTGGAAGTTCGTTCCTTCACAGACGATAGCACTGGGAACCAGGCATCTGCAGGAGATCCATCCAAGTTTGAGCGCAAGGATGTCTGGGACATGAAATGGGCAAATGACAACCCTGATCTGTTCGCCATGATGGAGAAGACCAGAATGTATGTCTTTAGGAACTTAGACCCAGAGGTGAGTGCTTGGTCCTTGTGTGTTGGTCAGATAACATCAGATTTAAAGCTGTAACCTCATCTGCATTGTTGTATTGTTAGTAAATAAATATTTATCAAATGTCAAAATTGTTTATTATATCTTAAACAAACAGGAGCCCATCCAAACATCTGGATACATTTGTAACTTTGAGGACCTGGAAATCAAATCTGTCTTGCTTGATGAAATCATGAAGGTAAACATTCAAAGCAAGTGGCATTTGAGTTGCCTGAATTCCCAGCATAATTACACTGATATCACAGCCAGTTACTAACATCACTATACTTATTTTATCATGGTAAGAATTTATCACTTTGCTATACCTTTAAAGCTGACTTTGTATGTGTTTGTATTTTAATGAAACACACTTATGGGAGGTTTTCTTACAGGATCCAGAGAGGCCCAACAAAGACAACCTCATCAACTTTGAAATCCGCTCCCTGAGAGACAGTCGTGCACTGATTGAGAAAGTTGGAATTGAAGATGCCTCACAGTTCATTGAAGACAATCCTCACCCAAGACTCTGGTAAATGCAACACTTTGCTTTACTTTTTCGACTTTTACTTTTGATTTGACATGGAAGGGGGTTCTAAGAATAAATTGATTTGAATGATTTGAGTGATTTAAATGTATCCATTTAAGTGATTTAAGATTTTTTAAGGATGAGATTTTGGTGTTGGCAGTGTCTTCAGTGAGTAGCCATACAGTGTAGCCATACAACATTAAGTTAAGACTAAGACTAAGACTAATGTAGTTATGTTGACATAATTTTGTCCACCCATTTCAAATCAGTGAGGCTAGTATTAGCCTGCTGTATTCAACTGCATTAGTTTTAGTTATGTCTTCCTAATAAACTAACTGTAATAAACTAACTGTATTTTCTGTTGATGAAGTTTATGTTTCTGTGATCATAATAGCCATCACTACTCATGCCAGTTACCTAGGTTTTCTTTTGTTGGTGTTGTGTTTTTGTGCAAAGGAAAAACTTAATTTCTTTTACCATTCAGTCAGCAAATGCAAACGGTTATAATACACTTGGTATAATTGGTATAATTATTCAGTGATGGAAAGCAGTTTTTAAAGCTTTAAATTAATTCCTAGATTGGCTGTTTTTGAGGAAAAAACAGTCAACCTGAACAGGGTTCTCAGGTCAGGTTAGGACAAATAAAGAGCTGCTGTTACTACTGTTTTTCATCTGAGCATATGTGCTGGTGTGGGAGGTTGATGTGACAGAGTATTAGAGATTTATGGTAAGGTTTGAAGCAGCAGTGTGATCGCTGTTGCGTATGTGTGTTCTCTGGCTGGTGTGTCAGTTTTTGCAGGATCCCTCAAAATCTGGCAGTGTCAATAAATGACCCTTCCTGTTCTAACAGTCAGTTCCAGTCAGTTCAAAGTCATGGAATCATCAATATTATGAAGTACTGCTGATTATTTGGTTCCACTTAGATATTGATTTATAGTTACAAGTAACAATCTGAGACATGGATTGGTGAGTGACTTCATACAGATCTATTAATATCTCTGGTCCAGTTTATAACTAAATTAAACATATTACAGTGGATATAAGGACGTAGGCGTACACATCAGTCGTACTGATAGTAACTCACTGGCCCCCTTTCTTAATTTTCAACCTGTCAGGCGTCTGCTGGCTGAGGCAGCTCTGCAGAAGCTGGACCTGAAAACAGCTGAGCAGGCCTTTGTACGCTGCAAAGACTACCAGGGGATCGAGTTTGTCAAGCGCCTGGGCAACCTGCAGAGTGAGCCCATGAAACAAGCAGAGGTGGCAGCTTACTTCAGCAGGTTTGAGGAAGCTGAGCGGATGTACCTGGATATGGATCGCAGGTACATTTAGCCATTATTGTCTGGGCACATTTGATGGTGAAGTTAAAACTTACCCTCACATTATTGGATTAATTTTTTGTCTGTCATTTTTAAGCTCAACTTTACCTTATAAAATGAGTTGCCACTAGTTTTTGCAGGCATGATGGTAATGGCAGACAATGGACATGTGTTTCTCTGTAGGGACCTTGCCATCAGCCTCAGAATCAAACTGGGAGACTGGTTCAGGGTGCTTCAGCTACTCAAAACTGGCTCTGGAGACTGTGATGATGCTCTGCTAGAACAGGCGTACAATGCAATCGGAGATTACTTTGCTGACAGACAGAAGTGGTATGGGGATTTGGTTTTTCCCTTTTTTCTGATAAAAAAGTTTTTCTTAAGTGCATAAATACTGTATACTCTAGTTAGAAGTTTGTTTACAGTAACATGTTTCCCATTTATCATTTATAAGCAATAAATAAGTAATGCATGGTTTGTAGCGCACTGTAATGTAGATGTAAGAATACATGACGACATTTTGAAATGTGTATTTATGTATTTGTTAACACTTATGTTTTCTCCTTTGAAATAGCCATAACTGGTTTATAAACACTTAATGAATGATAAGATACGGTAACATAAAAAACATCTTTATTCAATAAATCCTTCACAGGTAGATTTAAAACACTTCATAAATGTGTTTTAAAACATATACAGGTTTTGAAGGTTCATTCTTGACCTGGGAAATAGAGGTTTGTCAAAGAAAATTCTTAACCCAAGGTCTACTTATTAAATTTCTTCTGGAGCATTTAGAAAAAACGATATTCACTTTAACAGTGAAAGAAGTTTGCTCAGATGCCTTGAAAGGAAAGAGGACATTTTTAGAGACAAGCAAATGATTGATAAATTTGATAAGTAGAATTATAGCTAGAATTATACTGTAGTAGTTGTCACTGACAAATAACATAAATAAAAAAATGCCCTTATCTGCTTATAACCACATTATAGTGTCATAGTGTGTTGCCATTCATCAGCTGTTTATATGGTGCTTATAAATGCAAAAGTAGGGGGTTAAAAATTAGGGGGGCAAAGTGATATCCAATAATTCAACAAGTGTGACAGTGTTATATGTTCTTTGTGTGGACGATAAGCATCACTGGAGTGGCAAAAAGCAACAGTAAATATACAAAATATACAACTATATAGACCCTAAAGTACTTGGTCTCAACACCACTTAATGTCATTTGTACTACTTTGTTATTTATTATATTCCAAGTACCTAAAAACAGACAATCAGGAAATGCTATCTCAAATGTCAGTATCTGTCAGCTATGGTATCATGATTGTTGTTAAAAACCAAATGAAAAACTGTTATTTTCTCCTGTTTCCAGGGTCAATGCAGTGCAGTACTACCTTCAGGGCCGTAACCAGGAGAGGCTTGCAGAGTGCTACTACATGTTAGAGGACTATGACGGCCTTGAGAGGCTGACCACTGTGCTGCCAGAGAATCATAAACTTTTACCAGTGAGCCAAATGTTGAAGACTTACTTAAAATAATTACTCTCTGATGTTCGCTTCTAGCTCTATGTGGAAGCTACAGGTCTCAGTGATTCTAAATCTGTACCCTTAAAGGAAACTAATTCTGCATCTGTTATCATTCTCTTAACTATGTTATAGGAAATTGGACAGATGTTTGCTACTGTGGGCATGTGTGAACAAGCTGTGAACGCCTACCTTAAGTGCAACCAGCCCAAAGCTGCTGTTGATACATGTGTCCATCTGAACCAGGTGAGAGACAAACAGAAAACTTGTGGTGCCTCTTGTGACACTCTGAATACATAAGGCATTCCCGCAGTGATTGACCACACAGTTTGACAGCTTTAGAGCACAGCAGTCACTCTGGCACCTGCTGTCCTCCCACTCCTGTTCTCATCCTGAGTGATATTTAACTCTGGAGTGTGAATGCTGCTCTCAAACTATGTTACTATGTTTTTCCAATGTAAATTTTCACATTTGGCTCAAGAAAAATGATTCAGGACAGGATGGACATTACATTAGACAGTAAATTTTAGCATTATGACAAGAATACAACCTCCAAATCATCTATGTAAGCTGAAACTGTTCTACTGTGTAAAAACTGTTCAGCCACAGCTGGCTGTGCTCTAAGTGCCGTAATTCACCCGTAATTTGGCTCATCCAAAAGGAGAAGTCATTACCACTCCCAGCTTCCTCTGTTCCAGGCACTTTCCCTGCTGTGTTAATGCCCTGTTTCTGACAGTGAAATGAAAGGAGTGTCACTTTTATTGTTTCCAAATCTTTTGCCACAGCATGGTTTAAAACTGTGTCTTCTAATGTTATCTGAGTGTTGTGCTCTTGCTGTTAGTAAGATATGCATATTCAGGTAATTTTAGGAGCATTTTATTACAGTTGATGACTGTTAAATTACAACAGATTAATTAAATAGATTTTACTGATTTTACTGTCTTATTTAAAGTAAATGCTGCATTTATAATATGCACTTTTTTCAGTATCATGTTCAAGAATCTACAGTTAAAAGTAATGATGATGTGATTATGTTTTCGAATGACTGTTCTCATTTTCCTTCAGTGGAACAAAGCAGTGGAACTTGCTAGAACCCACAACATGAAGGAGATTAAATCTCTTCTGTCCAAATATGCCTCACATCTTCTTGAGAAGAATAAAACTCTAGAGGCAGTGGAACTGTATCGGAAAGCCCACCATTTCCTTGATGCAGCCAAACTCATGTTTAAGGTAGGTTTGTTTTTTATGGTTGTGATTGTGAGTGACTCTTTAACTAACAGGACCTGGTAGAACAGCTTGTTTGTGGACACATCTGATGGAATTCGTGGCTGCTGTTTGCAGATAGCGGATGAGGAGGCGAAGAAAAGGACTCGACCGCTGCGGGTGAAGAAGCTCTATGTGCTGGCAGCACGTCTCGTTGAAAATTACCACGAGCAGGTGAAAACGTCACAGCAGAGCAAAGCCAAAGGGAAGAAGTCTGAGGTACCTAATATATACAATATACTTGATATAGATTTCAAATATTGTTTATGACCTATTTTAGAAACTATACAAAGTCAAGAGCATATTTTAACAGTATAGAAATTCATCATATACTCTTAATCATTATATTTTGCCGATGCTGAAATGCATTTTGACAGTGAACCATCATTTATTATAATTAGGCAACATTTGCACTTGCTGGGCTGCTCGAGGAAGATGCAACCTCTTCAGACAATCGTGTTGTGGACAACGCCTGGCGTGGAGCTGAGGCTTACCACTTCTTCCTCCTTGCTCAAAGACAGCTGTATGAAGGCTACATGGAGAACGCCATGCGCACAGGTACCAAATCACAGGACACCTCATCATATTAATAAATTAATAACAGCATCATCTAGGACTGAAACAATAATTGAATATTCAGTCAACAGAGAAGTAACCATCATTGAATAATCTTTTAAGATGGTAAACATTCAATGTTTCTTATTTTCAAAATGTGACAATTATATTATTGTTGCTTTGTAACACTACAACCTGCCTGTCTTTGGTTGTTGGACTGTTGTTCAAACAAAATATTGAAGACATCAATTATGGCTCTGAGAAACTGTGATGGGCATTTTTCACTATTTTCCAACATTTTTGTAGACCAAAAGATTGACTGTTAAATTGTAAAAATAATTAACAAAGTGTTACTAGTATTTTCCTCACCCTCTCAAAGATAGGATTGAAGTACATGAGCTGTTATTCACTTAAACTAACTACATTCATTCATCTTTGTCATTTGGAAACAAGGTTATGAATATTATTATTGCCCAGGTGCTGTCTGCACAGGTCTAGTCAGTTTTATTTATATAGGACCCGAATCACACCAGACGTTATCGCCAGGCAGGTCCAGACCGTACTCTATATCATTTACAGAGAGACTCAACAATTCCCACATATTAAGGTAGTCATGTGTAGCATTTGTAAACAACAACATTATCACATTAAGTTAGATACCCTTGTATGTTTACTGTATATAAATGAAACAATACTTAGTCATTAGATCAATCTTCTAGTTACAGACTATTAAAGCTATTAAAATACAGAACGTATCTGAACTCTGAACTAACATGTCAGAGAGTACAATATTTAGATTTTAAAATGATATAATCATATCAGTAAAAAGTTATTCCAAAATCAACTCAATTTCTGAGTCACTAAAATCATGGTCACTTATTGATCTCTAGAAATCCTGGAGCTGAGTATGGTGACTGACTGTATTTTATGTGAAGTAGTATTTATCTGATGAGGATGCACACATAATGAATGTATTTTTATCATGCAAAAAATGGCTCGGGTGTGTCTTGCATGTGAAGCCAGTAGACATATTTTAATTACACTACATTTGATGACCTCTCAAACAAAGGAAAACAGTTCAATTGGTTTGAAGTTGTTATGAATCTTTTGGCTTTGGTAGACTGACAGGACTGTACAAAAACAAATTAGTTCTCTATCACTGACTCAAACAGAGTGGAAGTCTCACTCTTCGCTCTTTACCTCCATTTTTAAAGCCATTCATCTGTGTGAGTATGAGGACATCATTCCAGCAGTGGAGATCTACTCTCTACTTGCCATTTGCTCCGCAGCCAACCGGGCGTTTGGCACATGCTCACAGGCCTTTATCAAACTGGAATCTCTACCTAGTCTGGAACCTGAACTGCGGCAGTTCTACGAGGACCTGGCCCTGGAGATCTTCACCAAGCATGCACCGAAGGACAGTCGCACGATGGAGCGGGAAAGATCATCAGAGGGGTGAGTTCAGATCAAGAGAGGCTCCAGACACTCATGAGAGGATCAGTTCCCTGGTCTGTAGGGATGCAAAATTAGTTTATCATGTTATTGTAATGTCTTTGAAGAAGAGAAAGTTTGCTCTTTTTTTTTTACCTTGTTGGATTAATTCCATGCATGTCATTATTTCAGTTTGAGTGGAGACTGATGGTTCACCATGAGCTTAGCTCAGCTCTAATGATTAATGTCCTCCTCTCAAAAGGATGTTAGAATTTCCTGTTCAACATAACTACTCATTTTCCACTGCCATAGTATCAAAGTAATTCCTGAAACCGTTTATATTAATTCTGTTTTTTGCCATTTTAGGGCAGAAGGAAAGTTACCCACATGCATCGTGACCGGTCTGCCGATCCAGGAGTACCAGTTCTGGATGTGCAGTGTGTGTAAACACTGTGCTCTGGAGCAGGAGATTGGAAAATATAACTGCTGCCCTCTGTGCCACACTCCTGTAGTATGAAGCAGAGGGACTTTTTTCAGACAGAAAACCACACTTCAAAACATTTAATGTACTTTACTCACATATTGTTTCTTTTTATGAATTTATGGAATATATTTGTTATTCTTATTTTGTTGTTGTCCTCTTTTTGTGGTTAAGTCTGTAATATTCAGTTATGAAGGTACAAACAGAACGAAGACCTAAACTGATATTGTCAAACAGCAAAATATATGTTCAGCAAGCTTCAGCTTATCCCTCTTTATATAATTGATTTAAATGTTGAGTTCTTTTACAGTGAATGTTGTAAAATACTTGAATGAATATAAATGCTTTGTTAACTATTTTTATATTGAGGTCCACAGTGAATAAACAGTGTATAAAATGTATTTTAATTGGAAATATTTTGCTGTCCATTTATACCAACTAGTTCATTTGAAAACTAAGCCTGTCCACAACACCCACCACCTAACAAGTGTCTGTGCAGACCATTTGTAAAGAGCTCTGAAGTACATTCAACCAGATAAAACACCATCTCAAAAACATTTGCCTGAATGTGGTTATGAAAAACTTGACCAACACTATTAATTATATGGTGAATAATTCACACAACACTAATGGTTACAGAAAATAACATCACTGATGTAAATATAAAACCATATTTACTTTAGTCTACTGAAGTAGCTCCTCCTTGTTTTATCTCAGGCTGATCTGTTTCTGATACAGTCTTCCTCTGCCATCTGCTGTCAGTAAATGGCAGCAGTGAGTAGACTGCGATCCCCAAACAGTCACTGCATAAAAGGTTCAAGGCTCGATCCAGTGTTCTGTTTTGCATATTTAAAGCATTTTTTCCATAATTTGGTACAGATGGTGATCATATTTCTGATGCTGTTATACTAAAGGCTCTTGGTGTGCCAATGCAGTGTGAGTTGTTGTGACCTAATTATTATTTACACTGATTAATCATTAGTTTATTTTTGCTTGGCTTTGGATGATTTCTTCAGACTTTGATGATGAGTGTTTCATTAAGGTTTTAAGTAACATGTATCACACTGGTGTTCTTCAGTTCATTTGAGTCATTGACTCAAAAAGGTGCACTGTGTATTTCTACTGAGGTTAGGCTTTTAAATGAACTTTTAATTTGTGTCTACCCAAAAGTATCAATACATGAATGTGTATCCTGCATGTCTGCAATCCCCAGCGGCTTCTAAACATGTAAATATTGAGTGTGTCAGCTCGGCTCTCACCGAAAACACAAAGAACATCAGTCTTGATTTTGTGCTATCTAATAATGTGGCATGTTTATACTGTAGGTGTTTGACAGTGGCAGTCTTACCCTATTACATTATTTACATCTTCCCTAGCTGTCTTGCACATGTTTATTCCTCCCTGCTGTTGTCAGGTCATCAAACATTGCATCAGTATTGCATGTGCATCTTGTCAAGAACTTTGCATAATGCACTTGCAAAGGCTGATAAACGACACTATAGCCTACTGCTGTATTTAAGCTTTTTTTTTTTTTTTTACTTCTCTTTCTGTTTTTATTTTGTTTTATTTCACTTGCAACATCGTTTATTTAAGATAAAAGAAAGACAGAAAGAAAAAGAAAAGAGCGACCAAATGCCACAGAAAATATCCACACCAAGATGAAAACAAATTAGAAAGAGCGAGCAGCCTCTAAAGAATAATGCACTTAGCCAAAAAGAATCATTAAATATTTACAGTGATAAATTTGGCTCACCCTCAGCACTGGTGACACATTACACGTCAAAGTTTACGTGTATTCTACATTACAGCCTGTTAGTGAGCATGATGTGCCAGCCATGTGATCTATCGTCCTGTTAGAGGCTGCGTCCCGCCCTGAGCTGGACTCAGAGACACCACACCGCTGCACCGACCTCTGAACACTCCGACCTGAGCGAAGCAGGCAGGAGCAGCACATGGCCAGGTAAGCTGCTCTCATCATTTCCTCCAGTTTCTGTGTCCGTGACGAGACGTCGAGCAGGAAATGTTAGTTTCTTGCTGAGCACTTGCTCTGTCCGCAGGTTTAGATTATTTAGAGTTATTTTAAACAGCGTAAAAGTGTTTGTTTTTTGTTTGGTTTTTTTTTTTTTCATTTCAGTGTTTCACTGTTAACGACTCATCGATTCCTTGTAACAACTTTTGTGGCTGTAGAAACGTGTCAAATCTGACCTTGGCTCGCCATTTACTGCAATTCGAAACGCTGCCAGTAATACAATACAAGTGAGACAGAGCTACTCGTTTTAGAGCTACAAGCAGGACAGACGGCAGGTATTGTTGACAAATACCAGCTCAGCGTTAGTAGGTAAATATTGGCCGCATTAGTTATCATAGCTTTACTGGAAATATACAGTGTGATTGTATTCACACTAGTTTTACTTTCTGAACCACTTCATGAGGCAGTTGTTCACGTA
Source organism: Lates calcarifer (assembly GCF_001640805.2). Lineage (NCBI taxonomy): Eukaryota > Metazoa > Chordata > Actinopteri > Centropomidae > Lates > Lates calcarifer. Next base: position 4,187,184 of record NC_066851.1, read on the forward strand.
TTAAGGCTTAGGTTAATTTCTGTTGCATTTGTAAAATATTTTACTGATCTTATTAATTATGTTCATTCATTGCAAGCAAATACATTCAGAATGCATGCAGGCATACTGTAGAATACTGTCATGATGTGTAACATAACCTGCAGACAAATAGATACTGTAACTGTATTTTCTTAACATCAGATGGAAACATTTTATCTCCAGATCGTACATTTAAAAAAGCACAGCAGGTGATGTTGTTATTTAACCATTCCATTACAGGGTGTCACAGAAACCTAGATGTTACTTGATACTAGATGGCACTGATGTAATGCTCTTCAGTGTGATAGAATGACATACAAGAAAGTGTGACCTGTACTAATTTCTGTGCGTTTCTGTGCAGGCAGCAAAGCCTCTGAGATTTAAACAGGATAACTGAACAGCGTCTCACAGCTGCTCCATCATGGTGTATGGACAGATCTTTCATCAGCGCAGCTCTGATGACTGCTTTATTAACGTCAACGTTGGAGGTTTCAAGCAACGAATGGAGCACACCGTTCTGAGACGATTCCCACAGACACGTCTTGGCCGTCTTCTATGTTGCAGCTCTAAGGAAGCGATCCTGGAGCTCTGTGATGACTTCAGTCCCTCTGATATGGAGTACTATTTTGATCGGAATCCTCGTTTTTTCTGTTATGTTCTCAACTTTTACTTTACAGGTAAAATCCACCTTGCAGACGGATTATGTGTAGTTTCATTCTTACAAGAGATTGAGTACTGGGGAATCAAAGAGCGTCATCTGGATTTATGCTGCAGCGACAAATTCTGTGAACTGATGGAGCTGGCTGAGGATAAGTGCTGTGATCAGAGGAGTGATGAAGTGCAGCTCAGCTCGGTCTCGTCTATTGAGGAGCTGTCAGCTTTGGAGGAGAACATAGAAATGTTTGAAGGTTCCTGGTGTGCAGATGTCCGCAGGAATATTTGGATTCGACTTGAGAATCCAGGTTACTCCACTTCAGCCAAAGCAATGGCTATAGCCTCCCTCAGTGTGGTTCTTGTCTCCATTGTAGCCATGTGTATTCACAGCATGTCAGACTTCCATCAGGTGGACGTCAATGAAAAAAAGATCGAAAATCCAGTGTTGACCTTCCTTGAGAACCTCTGTGTCCTGTTCTTCTCTGCAGAGTTCATTCTCCGTTTGGCTGCTGCACCGTCAGCAAAGAAGTTCTTGTGCAGCCCTCTCAATATTATTGATTTAATGTCAGTTATGCCTTTTTATGTCACTATATTCTATGACATAATGGATGAGGGTGAAAGCACAGAGCTGGAGAATGTAGGTAAAGTGGTTCAGATCTTGCGGTTGATGCGAGTGTTTCGCATCCTAAAACTTGCTCGCCATTCTGCTGGCCTTCGCTCTCTCGGTGCCACACTGCGACATAGCTCTCATGAGGTTGGGCAGCTAGTACTTTTCTTGTCTGTGGGGATTTCCATGTTCTCTGCTCTTATTTACTTTGTAGAAAAAGAATCTCAAGAGTCAGGGTTACAGACGATCCCTATTGCCTGGTGGTGGGCCACGATTAGCATGACTACAGTGGGCTACGGGGACACCTTCCCTGTTACATTTGGTGGGAAGCTGATAGCAACCCTGTGCATCATCAGTGGACTGCTGATTGTAGCTCTGCCCATTACTAACATCTTCAACAAGTTCTCCAAGTTCTACGCCAGGCAAAGATACATAGATCTCAGACGAAGCAAAAGCTGAACCTTCTCAAGCAAGTGTCCCAAAAAGTCTTGCAGTATGCAATACTGAATTTGTAAGTCCACAAACTCATTCATCACTTATAACTCAGGAGAAGGTGTATTAACAGACACATGAACTTCAAGTGGCAATGGACAACTTTCCCCCCCTAGTATTTCCAAGTGTTATTAATGTTGGTGTCACTGCAGAGGAATATAGGAAGTTTCACAACCTCTTGCTTTAGAAAGGTCACTGCCAAGACATGTGTTACTTGTCAAGATTATCAAATGGACAATGAATCATCTGTTTGTTTCTGGCTGCTAGCGTTAGCAGCATGGCTACCACTATCAGCCCAGCTGCTGTCCAAAGCAAGAAACAACCAGAGGAATTCCATTTGAACTAGAAACACTGATCTCAGTGCTATGATAAAGGCAGAGTATAACAGCCACTTGTACTGATAGATAAGTAACAAGACTGTCAGTTTTGAACCTTCTCAAGCACTGGAGCTCTCTCTGTAGTCAGACTGGCCATATGGACCTACCAAATCCCTGTGGGCCAGTAGATGGTAAAAAATCATAAAGTCAGTCTCAGAGGATGTTTCCACAGTCACTCCATTTTTCTTCCACTGACAGCCATTTCCCTTACCTGGGGAAACCTACTGATAGCTACCAAGGAAGACAAAAAGCACTGTCCTCTTTCTGTTTTGGTTGCATAGTGGCAGGCGTACTTTATTTGTGCCATAATTTGAGCCTTAATTTTTCCAAAAAAATTCATGCCAGGTGGCAGACAGAGTTGCATAGTGAAAGCAAGGCTTATGGGGAACCAATCTAAAATTTGATAGTGTCATTATTTTTTATTACTTTTTTGTGCAATCCACATTTACTTCATGATGATAAGTTAAAACAAAAAAGGTTGTCCATTGCCACACTGAATATCAATGATCAAGCAAGTAAGTGAGTGTGTTTTGTCCAACCAACAGTCCAAATACCAAAGATGTTCAATTTACTAGTGTAAAACTAACACTAAGACAACCAGCACATTTTCGCATTTGAGGAGGTGGAGCCAGAAAGTGCTGAAAGTGAGACAGATAATGTTAAATGTTAAAACATATAGTAACAGTTTCACAAGTAAAGAAGAGTATTCCAACAGCACCCTGACTCAGTAAAGCCAGTTACATAGCAATATCTATTCCTATGAAATAATAATAGATTTAAACTAAAACTAAACTGTAGAGTGCAATGACACAAAAGTTAATTGATTATCAGAAATTTTACCCAGTTATTTTCTTTCAGTTGTCTGTTAATTCATGAACTGATGAGCATTGTGTAAGTTTGACAGTAAAAGACTAGCCAGTTTTATATATATATATATATATATATATATATATATATATATATATATATATATATATATATATATATATATATATGTATGTATGAATGTATGTATGTATATATTGTATGACACAGCATTCTGTAGTTATTAATGTCCTTTGTCTAAGCCTGTCTCCATTCTTACCATGCAGTCCTCATCTGTTATTGATCCATGAGTCTTGATGTGTTGTCTCTGTTGTATTTTGTTTCAAACAGCTTTTAATTGCTCAATGACAGGCCTCTTGCTGTTTGCTGGTTCATCAGTATAATGAGTTCATTGCAAATGTTCCTGGGTCAACAACAGTTAAAATCAATACAAATCCTTAAAAGGTGCTGAATTCACAATTCATCCTATGATGAGGATTAATAGTCTTTAAACAGAGGAGAATAAAGCTAACAATAAAGTTATTGTTTGTGTGTTTGTGTTTTTTAATTACTATTAGCAGGATTTTTATGTCTGATTGAGTTGTTTACAAGTTATATTTCACATCTCTGTTGAATCTATATATGAGTAAACAATCATGCTGAGGTTGGATATTCTTGCTCTTGCCGCAGTCACCTTCATCAACAGTATCTATGCGTTTATCTGTGTTGTCTCCTCCATAGATAAGAATGTGCCAGTGAAATCAGACCAAATATCCCAACTGTCCTCTGAAGGATGCTAATACTATAGACATATGTATCTCAACTCAGTTTATTTGAATATAAATCTCTTGGTGATCTTACGTCAGATTGGCCTTACTGGCAGCTGATGCCTACAACATAGTACTTTGCAGCCATCAGCTCAGGGAATTGTTAAGTAGCTTGGCTTCAACCCTTAACATCTACATTAGCGCTCAGGGGTATGGTCACCTTTAATGCCTGGGTCCCTCCTCCTGTTTCCATCCTTTATGCTCAAAGTCACACAGCATTGCACTCTGATTTAGTTCATTGCTTTAGTCTTTATAAGTGAAAGTCACTGTCAGCAATATCTGTGGTCATCTCAGTGCTGAAGGACAGTCAGGTAGTTTCTACACAGGAACAATGAGATTCTATCTGTGCTGCTGAAGTACTGCAATGTGTCAGCATATATCACCTTTTGTGAGGATTTGGTAATCTCCTGGAAACTAGTTTCCATTTATTCAATTAATCACCCCTGGGTCTCTGCCTGTCAAAAACATTTATCCAGCGAAATATCAGTTTTAACTAAGGGTGTGTGAGTCTGTACAGGGAACTACAGAAGCAAGTTAAGCTGGCATTTAGCTGGCTAAGTGTACATACAAGGACAAAGCAGAAAACATGCTCAGTACTGGTCACTCACGCCCCGCATGGGAGGTTGTCTATCTATGATGGGTATTCATCAATGACAAGCCTGACCTTGACCTTTGTAATAGACTGAACACTTTTTAAAATAATATTCCGTCACTGTACCTGTGCCAAAAAACAATGTTCCAAAGTCACTCAGTAACTATAGGCTTGTTACACTCACCTCTCCTGTTATGAAATCACTTGAGAAGATTGTGAAGGATGCACGTAGGAAAATTTGGACCTGCTCCATTTTGCTGAGGAGTCAAGCATGCTGAGGGGTGTTGCCGATACAACAGGCAGCCTATTAAAAATCATTCTGGCATGCCTTGAGGGTGCAAAGACTTTTTTGTGACCAGTTTTTATTGACCTCTCCTCAGCTTTTAACTGTATCCGGCCAAGGCCAGAGAGCATCCACAACATTGATCCTGGCCAGATATGTTGGCCGATGGATGTCTTAACTGCTAGGTCGTAATGTGTGAAGGTTAATGATGTCTTATCAGAAGTTTTTTCTTTTTTCTTTTTTCCTCCACCTAATTGCCCTAGGGAAGCATCCGCATCCGCTTCCCTCTCTTATTTGTGTTGTACATTAAGGAGTGCCAAAGCCAATATTGGAGGCAGCAAATCATCAAGTTTGCCAACAATTCGGTGATTGTGTCTCTGGTCAGCAGTGATGACCCTGATCATGGCCCTGTACTGGCAGAATTCACATCAACTGGACATCAATGTGTCTAAAACTAAAGAGTTGACAGCAGATTTCAGGAAAAATCTCCTGTAATGATTAATGATCAGACTGTTGAGTTTAAAATCTTTGCACTGCACTTGATGACAAGCTGAGCCTCGGGCTTTAGATGGATGCTGTGTGATGCTGCAGAAATACATAAGTAAGCATCATATGCTTGTTACTGTCTCGTGTCATCATTCTATCCTTATATGCCTTTAATTTCCTTTTACTCTGGATCTTAACTGACTCTTCTATAACTCATCCTCTGACCAACTGACCGCCTCCCTTCTTGGTAACATAGTTCGTTGCAATTAATGGCCCTATTGCATTTGGATATGTGTTCTCTAGATGCTGTAATCTGCTGACTAATAGCCTTGGCCTACTTTTCTTCTGAAAGTTATAAAAAAGCATTGAGACCATTTTTATCTATTACATATGTAACTGAAAACACTTCAGTGTTTCAGTTTTCTAAAGGTAGGATATCACATGGCACCTAAGAATACATTTTGCTGCCTCATCTTGAGTGCTCCAGCAGCAAATAATAGCTGCTACACAGCATTTAACTGACTATCAAATCAGACTTGAGCCACATATCTCAATATCACCATGTTTAATGTTAATTAGTACTGTTGTCAGGCTTTTACAGTTTTATTAGTTTCACAGTGGCTTCACAAGAAATCAATTTCCTTTTAATTACTCTTGCGGGGTTATCAGCTGCTCTGCTTACTCAGCACATACATGTTCACTCACTGTGAACGCGTTGTGATCTAATGGAGGCTGTGTTCTTGAAATGCAGTTCTAATAGTAAAGGGGAAAAAGTCTGTACTCTCTGTTGTTGACACATCACCTGAAAAAGAAAGGGGCCAAGAAAAAAAAAAATAAAGGTCACAAATATGTTCATTAATATTAAATTCACTGTGAGCTGTAATCAGATCTCAGGGCAGAAATCGATTTAATCCAAGCACACAAGAGTGACAGGAAAGGAAAGGGAGAGAACGGAGAAATCAGTACAATCAGGTTATATCAGTTGTTGCATGTGGTCAGCATTCGGTTTGGCTTGATTTTTTCAGCTGTAAGTGTGTGTGTGCATCATAGAATATTTCCATAAGGTGATAAATAACAACAAGTGCATAGTTCAGTCTATAACATGCTCTTGGTTGTCACAGCTGACTTTGAAAACCAAGCAAATACATTTGTAATGATTAAATTACACAATGTCTCTGTGCCAACCATCTGACTCAGCTCAAACAGGCACAAAGATCCCAGATAGTGTCTGATTTCAAGAAAAGTGCCCATTCTAGGATTTCAGCTATTGATATCTGAACGGTGCTGATCCACAAATACAGTCATATTAGACATTTTATGACATTTAAAATGATTAAACAGTGTCAGTATGTTGCTGGACACGGGCAACTGAGCACAGCTACACTGTGGTGTCCTAGAGGTTGGGATCAAATTTTCTGTATCACATGAAAACTGATTTGTGTTTGTGTGTGTGTATGTGTCATCGAGAAGGATGAAAAAGAAGTAGAATGAAACTGACATCCACATGACTTAGAAACACTGATAAGAAAAAGGAGGCCGATGCAAGCATTAATAATCATTCTAAAACTAGGCATATACAACATGGCAACAGCACGAGTAAACATGTTGAAGGAGACAGAGAATGAGGAGAAGCTCAGGTTCATTTTTACACAGCAGGGTAGCGGTACAGGTCATAACCGTATTCAGCAGCTGTGTTCAGCACTTGCTGTCTAACTTCAGAAGAAGCTACTTTCAGTGATGTGATTGATTTAGAGGAATAACACTCACTTGTTGACCTGTCTTCGTAGTATCAGATTGCAAGTTGCTGTTGCTGAGATTTGTAAAAAATGTAAAAACTGCTCTGGAGGTCCTGCTCTGGAGGTCCTGGTCTGCTGCTTAGCTTCCTATACAAGTGATGAAAGACACCACATTAATCACCTCACAGCTTTATTACTACTGAATCCAAACTTATTTCTGATTTGTAAAAAATCTCAGCAACAGCCTTTACATTATGTATGCTGATGAAGACCGATTAATTGATTAATTGATTAATATCACTATGGCAAGAAATAACCAACAGATTCCAACCAACTCTATCTATACTATAGTTTATGAGCAGGTGATATGATTTAATATATGGCTAAATCTGGCTACTGTGAAGTTAATAATAATAATGACAAATGTAGAGACTAAAAATGTGAAGAAATTAAATAAATAGCCTACTATAATGACTGGTATGTGTCAGCCATACTACATTCATGATGTCAGCGCGTCTTTTTTATTTTATTAACTTCTTTTTATTTGTGTGTGTGTGTGTGTGTGTGTGTGTGTTAGAACGTCAGACGCAAAGAGTCAGGATTCTGTGGTTGCTATGGATCGCATATATAAATCCAACCATCTAATCATCGTCATCATTTCACTCCTGTACTCAGAGAGATACTGGCACAGAGCGAACTGAACTTTTTGGAAAGTGACTTTGCAAGCGAGGATCTACAACAACCACCAAGAAAAAGACTAAGAACCCGAGAGGACTGACCCCACCAACGCCTCACCATGGGAAAGGTAAAAATAATAATCTTTTAAAATCATTTTAATGTCTTTTTTTGTTTTGTTTTGTTTTGTTTTAAATAGTTGCCCCATCTGTTTTTTTTTCTTTTTTTTTGGACGATTAGCTTGTCAGGTAGCTAAACTAACTTGTCAGCTAGCTTAATTAGCTTGCTAGTTAGAATATTAGCCTGAGAATTAAAAGTTCCAACTCATGAATTTAAAAATAAACTACTTGTTGATATTTAATTTTATACATATAAGACGAACGTATTAATTTAAAATAATGTGGAAGTCTTTTGAGGCATTTTTGAAGGTGGAAAGCTTGAATTCACACATTTAATACAAGTTGCTAAAATTGCAGTGACCGTAATTTTTTAGTGACCATAATTTTTTTAAACCAAAACAACCTTGTAAAATAAGTACCTGGATGAATCAAACCGATAGTGTTTATTTATTTAAACATAGTTTAAATAAATAAACACTATCATGTATAAACTGCACAATCATGTATTTTACGTAGGTTTACATCTTCAGAACTTAAAATAATATGATTAACACTTGGGATCTGAATCGACTCATCAGCCCTTGTCATTTTAATGTAATATCACACCTTGTTTTAATTGGAAAAAAATCAAATAAGTGATAGAAAGGAAATTCCTCTGCAAAGTTTGAAAACAATGAACAGTTTTATCCAGCAGCAACATTAAACATTTGTTTTTTTTTAAATGAAAATAACATGAAGTGGAAAAGCAGAGCTTGATGTTTGTGTATTTTTTTTCTGTGATTCTGGGAAATGTAACTGAGGCAGTCTGTCCACCACAGAAATAACTTCTGGAGTACTGTGAACGTTTTTTTATGATTTTAGTTTATTTTCTTTTAACTATTCTACCTCGATGATCTGTTCACTTCAACACCAAACACAGTTTACAGCATTAGTCTGAAATCAGTTCAGTTGAACAAGTTTGATTTTATTCCTTCCTGTTTTACCTCTCTTTAACAGAAAAAGAACAAGAGGAAGAGGGAGGAGAAGGAGAGCGACCCTGGATGCTTTCAGGAGCCTCTGTCAAAGACTTCCCGCAGCAGCGCTGCTCAGCAGGAGAGGAGCTCCAGCCCCCAGCCCTCCACCTCTGGTTCACAGTGGTTCCCTGTCGAGCCAGAGAGGAGCTCCAGCCCCCTGCCATCCACCTCTGGTTCACAGGTGTTCCCTGTCGAGCCAGAGAGGAGCCTCAGCCCCCTGCCATCCACCTCTGGTCTACAGCAGGAGGTGAGTAGTCCACCGGACACACTCTGATTAAATGTACACACACAGGCAACTGACTTCTGTGGAGGTTTCCTACACTAAGTCTTAGAAATACATCTTAAAAAATTACTAACTAAAGAATCCTGTTAGACATTGTGAGAACATAGCATTAAATAGTAAAAGACTAATGTGGATGGACTTTTTTCATCAAGAAAATATGATTTGACTTGTGAATAGTCTTGGTCTTTCTGTTGGCAGAATGACCTCCAAAATGACCTTTTGTCGTTTGACTTGTTCCTTCCTTCCTTTCCTCAAACAGCAGAACTTTGCTTGGCCAGAGAGGAGCCCAGCCCCCAGCCCTCCACCTCTGGTTCACAGCAGGAGGTGAGTAGTCCACTGGACACACTCTGATTAAATGTACACACACAGGCAGCTGCCTTCTGAGGAGGTTTCCTACAGTAAATCTTAAAAATGCATCTTAAAAAATGACTAACTGAAGAATCCTGTTAGACATTGTGAGAGCATGGCATTAAACAGTAAAAGGTTAATGTGGATGGATTTTTTCTCGTCTCATTTTTCTCATTTGACTTGTTCCCTCCTTCCTTTCCTCAAACAGCTGAACGTTGTCCGGCCAGAGAGGAGCCCCAGCCCCCAGCCGTCCACCTCTGGCCAACAACGTAGAGAGCAGGAGGATGCAGAGGAGGAGGTGAGTAATCCACCCTAAAAACTCTGCTGAAATGTACACACACAGAGAACTGGCTTCTGTGGTGCCCTGTACTCATTTTTCATAATACAGAAATTTCCATCTTAAGAATACCATCAGGTATTTTAAGAGCACAGTGCTCAATAAGTCACATGAATGGTGTTAGTTGTCGTCGTCTTTTTCCTACTGAACTGAGTTGACTTGTTTCTTCCTAACAGGATGAGGAGGGGATGAGGAGGAGACGGAGGAATGAGCGAATACAAGCAGTCATGAACTCCACTGCGAGATTAGTGTTCATCTTCCGGCTGGCTGTGATGCTCAACCCTTCTTTTGGGCTCACTGATTCGCCGTACAGGCCGGAGCTGTGAGCTCCCTCTTAGGTAAGGGGCCATCAGGTAAAGTATACTTAGTGGCAATTCCACCGCCACACACACATTTTTTAGTCTTTGTATTCCACTGTTTTTTAATCCTTTTGAAAAAAAGCAAAAAAAAAAATCTTTAGAACATAAGTAATTATTAGTTGTATATATACGTAAGTAGTGATAAGTTTAAGATATAGTTGTGATAAGTTAAGACATAGGTGTGTAAGTTTTGATAAGTTTAGTGTTTAAGTTAGGATGTAGATATAGTATAAGTCAGAAAGTGTGGAAGATTACCAACTTTATTTTTCCTCCACACTTTCTCTTTAGAGTTAAAAACTGTTTTAAGAATTGTAAAGAAGGAAAAGCTTTAAGAGGGTCTTCAGGAAATGTTCCATTCAAATCCATTTCTAAAGCTGTGTTTTAGTTTCCATAATGATTCAAGAACACAAGACAAAATATACTTCCATAATCATAATTTATAATGTCTATCTGTTTACATGTCAGTTCACAAACTGATGAGAAATTTAAACAAATTGTAAGAATTGATAAAGCAGTTTTATATTGTTATTGGTTTATTATATTATATGGAACATTTCCTGAGGGTTAGGGTTAGGGTGGGTTGACCCTCTTAAAGCTTTTTCTTCTCTTACTCCTGTTGCTCTTAATTATTGTTTCATTTTATTCTAAGTTTCCTTCAAAAAAAAAACAAAAAAAAAAAACAAAAAAAAAACATTTTTACATCCCTTGTAATTCATCTAAAACACATAAAAAGTTAAGGATATCTATTAGTAATGATAAGTCCTCTATCTTTATCTATATACTTTATATGATATAAATAAAGTGTAAAAGATGGAAAAAGCTTTAAGAGGGTCTTTTAGCAATGTTCCATTCAAATACTTTAATAATTAGTATTAATGCAGTTAACCCAGTGTCATTATTATCATATATTATATATCTGATTGATTTCACACACCTAAGTGTTTGAAGTGATTAATTTCCAGGATCTATACAACACTGTTAGTTTGTTACACCAGTGTGTGAACAACAGGAAGTAGATATTTGGATGGAACATTTCCAGTGGGTTTAGGGTTAGGGAGGATTAGACCCTCTTAAAGCTCTTTCCTTTGTAACATGAAAACTTTGTTTTGAGAAGGATCCACTATACAGAAGAATATTATCAACATATAGATATTTACATATAGATAAGTATTGATAAGTTTAGTGTTTAAGTTAGGATGTAGATATAGTAGAAGTCAGAAAGTGTGGAAGATTACCAACTTTATTTTTCCTCCACACTTTCTCTTTAGAGTTAAAAACTGTTTTAAGAATTGTAAAAGAAGGAAAAGCTTTAAGAGGGTCTTCAGGAAATGTTCCATTCAAATCCATTTCTAAAGCTGTGTTTTAGTTTCCATAATGATTCAAGAACACAAGACAAAATATACTTCCATAATCATAATTTATAATGTCTATCTGTTTACATGTCAGTTCACAAACTGATGAGAAATTTAAACAAATTGTAAGAATTGATAAAGCAGTTTTATATTGTTATTATTGGTTTATTATATTATATGGAACATTTCCTGAGGGTTAGGGTTAGGGTGGGTTGACCCTCTTAAAGCTTTTTCTTCTCTTACTCCTGTTGCTCTTAATTATTGTTTCATTTTATAAGTTTCCTTCAAAAAAAAAAAAAAAAACAAAAAAAAAAAAAAAAAAAAAAAACATTTTTACATCCCTTGTAATTCATCTAAAACACATAAAAAGTTAAGGATATCTATTAGTAATGATAAGTCCTCTATCTTTATCTATATACTTTATATGATATAAATAAGTGTAAAAGATGGAAAAAGCTTTAAGAGGGTCTTTTGGCAATGTTCCATTCAAATACTTTAATAATTAGTATTAATGCAGTTAACCCAGTGTCATTATTATCATATATTATATATCTGATTGATTTCACACACCTAAGTGTTTGAAGTGATTAATTTCCAGGATCTATACAACACTGTTAGTTTGTTACACCAGTGTGTGAACAACAGGAAGTAGATATTTGGATGGAACATTTCCAGTGGGTTTAGGGTTAGGGAGGATTAGACCCTCTTAAAGCTCTTTCCTTTTGTAACATGAAAACTTTGTTTTGAGAAGGATCCACTATACAGAAGAATATTATCACATATAGATATTTACATATAGATAAGTATTGATAAGTTTAGTGTTTAAGTTAGGATGTAGATATAGTAGAAGTCAGAAAGTGTGGAAGATTACCAACTTTATTTTTCCTCCACACTTTCTCTTTAGAGTTAAAAACTGTTTTAAGAATTGTAAAGAAGGAAAAGCTTTAAGAGGGTCTTCAGGAAATGTTCCATTCAAATCCATTTCTAAAGCTGTGTTTTAGTTTCTATAATGATTCAAGAACACAAGACAAAATATACTTCCATAATCATAATTTATAATGTCTATCTGTTTACATGTCAGTTCACAAACTGATGAGAAATTTAAACAAATTGTAAGAATTGATAAAGCAGTTTTATATTGTTATTATTGGTTTATTATATTATATGGAACATTTCCTGAGGGTTAGGGTTAGGGTGGGTTGACCCTCTTAAAGCTTTTCTTCTCTTACTCCTGTTGCTCTTAATTATTGTTTCATTTTATTCTTAGTTTCCTTCAAAAAAAAAAAAAAAAAAAAAAAAAAAACATTTTTTACCATCCCTTGTAATTCACCTAAAACACATAAAAAGTTAAGGATATCTATTAGTAATGATAAGTCCTCTATCTTATCTATATACTTTATATGATATAAATAAAGTGTAAAAGATGGAAAAAGCTTTAAGAGGGTCTTTTGGCAATGTTCCATTCAAATACTTTAATAATTAGTATTAATGCAGTTAACCCAGTGTCATTATTCATATATTATATATCTGATTGATTTCTTGAGTGTTTGAAGTGATTAATTTCCAGGATCTATACAACACTGTTACTTTGTTACACCAGTGTGTGAACAACAGGAAGGTAGATATTTGGATGGAACATTTCCAGAGGGTTAGGGTTAGGGAGGGTTAGACCCTCCTCACCACCTTTTCATCTGCTACCTCAAAGTGCTGAGTTAGTTTGTCATTAGCAGTTGCACTGACTCACCGTCTCACCAATTAAAATGACACTGATGCTATTTGATTCAAATTCTGTGAGTAACTTGATGACCAGCAGAAATGAAATGTGACTGTTTCCCTGAGCTGCTGGTAATTGTCAGGCCTCCACGTATAAGGCTGTAAGTGATGAGGAGCAGGTGGTCAGGTTTAGGAGGTTTCCTTCCACAGGAATTAGTCTCTCTGAAGCTGGAACAGTCCAGCTCCAAGACAGAAGAAATGATCTCTATCACAAGGTAAAACTGTTCCCTTCAAGTCCAGTTATAGCAAACACTTTGTGGCTGGTGTATATGAATTTGGTGTTGCAGCTGGATTTGTCTTGCAGATTTAGAAGAGTCGGCTCCAGCACAGAGAGCAGATGTCTCTGTTTGGAGGAACACAGAGCTGTGTGTGGATTTCATTTTGCAAAGGTACGGACATATTTGTTTGACTGACATGATGTTCAAATAATGGTACTGTGATGAATTCTCATTCTCTGTATTTTATTATTCAGTAGTTTAGGAGTGGTGAATACATTCATTGATTCTAGCTTCTATTGGTTTTAATTTTACCTGAAACTAATTTTGAATTGTTGTTCTAAAAACAGTAACTCCAGTTTTACTCTATATTATTTTCTTAGTGAGACTCGGAGCGACACACGGTGGTGCTGCATATCAAACCTTCAGGTGTCAGGTCAGGTCAGTACCATCACTGGCCTGTGGCAACACCTGCTGCCTCACAACCAGCAGCGTGTGATCTCTGCTGTTCAGCATCAGGACAGGCTGACTACAGGGAGGTCTCCAACAAACAAACCAGTTCATCAGCTGAGCCTCAGCAGTTCACAACAGTATCCACACAGCCAGGACAAGAACACAGCATACTTTTCTAATTCAGACACTTTGCTTCTGTTACTGACTCATTATAATGAGTTCACCACAGGAGAGTCAACAGATGATTTTCATCAAATGTCAAATGTTTGTCCTTAAATCATCTTAAATAATAAAATGTATCTGTCATATTAAAATACACCTTTGTGTTATGTTCTATATTTATATTTTACAGTTTCAGATACAGTGATATGAATACATGAATACAGATGGGATTAAACTTTCTCTGGGTCCCATACTTTCATATAATGTCCTAGAAATTAATTAAATGTGTAAATTCTTTGGAAAGTACTCAGATTTTTTGAAAACTTTTTCTAATTGTTGGAAATATTTTCATTTGGTTATGGCAAGTTAAATTGTTATAGTATAACTTAGAGTCAGTCAGCTGAACATACAAAAATGAAAAACAAAAAACTCCTGTTGACAAAAAACTTTGTCAACAGGAGTACATACAATCACCTATATAGAGAAACATTTGGAATGAAATAAAACTGATCTACATTTTGTGAAGAGAAAATTGAGGAATGTTGATAAAACATTTGTTGAGAAGTGACAGAACAGACTTTCCACACTGTATCTTTAGCAGGAATTTAAAGTAAGTTATTCCAGTCATTATTCAGGTGATAAACAGTGACAGTTCAGTCTGTCCTTTAGACTTTAGTTTTAGTTGACATTGTGTGTTTCAGCCCTATTTAGGTTTAGAGCTATTGTTTAAAGCACAGTTCAGTACAGAAAGCTGCAATTAAATCTCCATGTGCAAAATTAACTGAATTGTGTTTAGGGATTCAGAATCAGTATTGCTTTTATTGTCATTGTAGGTGCATACAACAAAATTAGAATATCCACCCTGTGGTGCAAACATAAAAACACAGTACACTGACTAAAACCTGAGACACAGAATATGAGCAGCCAGATGATAAACTTTGAATAATTAATAGAATGAATAAAGTAAAAACAATAGCACATCACTAGTTAAAGTGTAGGTACATAGCAGCATGGGTGGGTGTGTTTTTTCTTGTTTACTGTACAAATTGGTTGGGGAAACTCCCTGATTCTGAAGGTGTGTGTCTTAAGTCAACCTGAAATGCCTGCCAGAGGGCAACAGTTCAAAGAGGCGATAGCCAGGTGAGTAGCATGTTGTGTTTCCTCCTGAAGTCCAGTATTAACTCCTTTGTCTTTGTGGTGTTCAGTGTAAGGTTATTCACTGAGAACCACTCTGACAGTCTCTGAATCTCATCAGTGTACACTGACTCATCTCCCCTGTGATGAGCCGGACGATGACTGTGTCATCAGCACAGCACACAACCTTGGGGTGCACCTGTGGTTTATGTGATGGAGGAGGAGAGGTGGGGGCCAGTTTTGACAGGAAGTCTTTGATGTGCAGGAGCGGATGGAGAGGCCTAAATCTTGTAGTTTGCTGACAAGAATGTCCAGGATGATTGTACTGAATGCGGAGCTACAGTTAACATAGAGCATCCTCACGTAGCTCTCTCTGTGTTCAAGCTGGTTCAGTGTAGTGTGAGTTGCAATAGCATCTTCACTGGGTCTATAAGCAAACTGATGTGGGTTGAAGGTGGGAGGGAGGCTAGTTGTCATGTAATGCAGGACTAGTTTCTCGAAGCACTTAATCACTGAAATCAAATTGTTGTATAATCATTCAGCTCTACACTGTGCTTCAGTTCATGCAATCTCTTCATCAAGAGAGAACATACAGCAACAGGAAGAGCTACCTGGGAAGATGTTCCCATTGTGGCACACCTGTCTTTGCACTTTTTGTTGTAGCTCTCCACTTAATTCTGTAGCACTGCAAACATGGTTGGACCACTCAGAGTGCCATTAACTCAGTTGATATGGGTTTTACTTACATAATGCAGAAAATTGTAACTCCATTCACTGAAGACATTATTCTATTTCACTGCATTGTTCCAAATATGACCACGTTGCCCAGTGTGATGCACACCTTTGCACACAGGGCAGGTTGGGGAAAATCTCCCTGTTGGCTGTTCATATTCCATTTGGAGGTTGTGTTTAAGTACCACCAGAGCAGATGTGGGGATGTGGCCAGTTTCAAATACTGTAGCTCCTTCAGGACTACTGCCTTTCCCCCAACATCTCAGTGGTGGATGGCATCTGCAACATACAGGTGGTGATTGTTTACTGTCCATGCCTTAAATAGAAAGTCAGACATACATGGGTCTTTGGTCCTACAACACAGATCAATATCAATAGTATGTCTGTAAAACAATGCAATTATGAGTAAGTGGATCAGTAAACTCACTTACTCTTTTCCCCACCAGTACTCTGTAGCGTCAGAAGCAGTTTAGCTTGACGGCAGGTGTTCTTCAATGTTCTGCTGCTGCTTGCAGCTTTCACATTCACCCTAATAGTTCTAAGTTGCCTGAGCCTCAAGTATATACATGTATATGCACATATAACCCATCTACAGCAGTATGGGCTAAAGGAAAAATGGTCACCAGTAAGTTGCTTTAAGAAATTCTGATATCACAATACAACTTACCTTGAATAACACACAATGCCCCAACCTTGGCCGGGTAACATCTACCCTCCACATCACCCCTAACTTCAACAGCTTCACCCGCTCCTTGGCCTGTATCACTGTGTGAACATCCACTCACACAGTGGCATCAAAATTAGTGGTCACCCAATGAAGCCATCTCTTCATACCGGCAGACATGATATTTAAACTGATTTGGTAGCTAACCCTACAAGCAGGAAACAGACTCCCATTAATTAAAATCCACTCACACACAGTAACTTAAGAGATATCGTTTTGCCACTTTATTTTTCTAACTTAAAACCGCAGCGATTTAACACGAACAGATTAACTATCTCAGCTCCGAGTAATTGTTTTATAGAAGTGGGCGTGGTCTGATCTAAACTGGGTTGGATAAAACTTTTATGATGAAACTAATTTTCCGCGTGCCCACAGTCAGACCCGAGGGATGACCGTGAGTGGGATGCGTGCGTTGACTTGTGTCGTGTTTTGTGAGTTATGCCTCATTTAAATTATTATTTGAAATCGAAGCCTGTGAGCTGCATTGCAAAGAGTAAATGCTATGGTGTTAAACGTTTGTCAAAAGTTAGTCTGTTAATTCAGCTAGCGAGTCAGAGATTTGTGTTGCGTCACTCGGTGCGAGTCCTACCTCCACTCAGCGCGTTTTATCAAAGTGTAAAAGATATTCAAGTCTTGTCTTAGAGGGAAGATTGTCATAGCGATGTTATTGACGATGCCTGTCACGTGCAGACACTAAGTATGTGGACCACGTATCAACAATACATTAGCATTTAAAGTGTTCTCTATCCATGTAGCCGATCTCTATTTCATTCATACTACGTTAATATTTCATTTGTCTTTGTGATTTGATGTTTTCACTGAGTTGTTTAACAGCGTTCACTCATAGGCGTGCTAGGAGTAGCATACATGTAGCGGCTTACCTTCCTGCTCTAACAGCGCACATGCTGGCAGAGCGACAGGAGGAGGGTGGAAGGGGAATACCAATGGATAACTACCTCGACTACACCCCGCAGTTGTTGACAAATTCGAAGTAAACTCCTCTAAACTTATTTATTACCTGATAACGCCTGTGATTTAGCGGGAGCAGAGAATGGAAGTTACAACATTCAGCAAAGGAGATGGAGTTTATAGCTGTGTGCTGGTATTCCTAAACATTCTGTGTGAGTTGGTGGTGGAGTCCTCTGTGTATTAAGGCGCCTTTCTAGTGTAGAGAAATACAGAAATGACACGTGCCCTCCTGAAACCAGATTATTTGAGCAGCAGCGTTAGAAAGAGCCACCTGTACTCTGTGTATCAGCACTGCCAGTTTAATAGTAATATTCTGTGAAATAATTGTATTATTACCGTCTATCATCTCATAACCAGATCTTGGCTCTGGTGATGTATTTATCTTTTTTTCCTCCCTAGTGTGCTCTCAACCTTACAGTGCACAAAACATCACCTGCACTGTCACTCAGGACGCAGAGCAAACTACTTACAGAGTTCAACATGTTGAGGGTTTTAACAGCACTGATGAGTACTCGTGGACCAATGCAAATGGCACACATGTAAGTGAAATAAACCACTTCTCTAACACAATTTGTCTCAGTGAGAGAAACACAATACTGTACTGTTATTATTATTATCATTATTACATGATAATGTTACAGTAGGTCAGCATGTGCCATATAGTAGGATACACCAGAAGGGAGTGCAGCCATTGTTGATGTTATTGATGTTATCTACTGTGAAAAGGCAGATCAGCTGGTAAAACGTAAAACAGTACATCACTCCTATGTCCATTTGTAGTTTGAGCTACAAATGTTTGAGCTTATTTTGACAGGCATTACTTTGCATCCACATGTGCCTGGGTGTTTTTATTATATTGGGTTGTGTAATGGACTGACTTTTTTTTCTTCTGTATGTTGACTTTAGCCCTATGTGATTGCACATCACAAGGAGAGAACTGACAAATGTGTGAAGAGTAAGAACATCAGCACTCTCATCACGACAAAATGCTTTGAAACAGTCGACTACAAACTAAAGTTCATCCAAGAGGTACTACAGTTTTAATGTGAAAAATATTACAGAACACTGACTAACACAAAAGGGAAATACAGTGAAGAATAATATTCTTTGATTTTTTTTTTTTTAAAGAAATCTGTTTTAGTACAAATAATGTTGTGTGCTCAGGAGACTGAAGAGTTTAGTTTCTCTCAGGAATCAGATGAAGAGAACAAGGATAATCTTTGATCACCACAAAAGTATTTGATTGTAAAGAGTTTAAGAGATTAATTTAAACATGCCATTATTCAGACAACAATCATTTCAATGTATTGTCCCTTTGTTCTTCTGCATAGGATGGATTTGTGATGATTACATCTATGTGTAACAGTAAGTATCATTTCCTGTCATATCTAACTCTGTATGTGAGGGCCATTACAAATGATACTGAATTTAATTCCATTGTCACTGAAAACATTTTGTTCTGTCACTTTTCTTTGATTTTAATTTTAAGTTTTCTCCTAATTTATTTTAAAATGAAATGTGTTTCTCCATTGATCCAATCTTCTAATGTATGAATACCTTCTTTTTACAGCCACCTGCAATAAACATGCTTTGCTTAAGCAGAAAGACAAAGGTAGGGAACCTAAAGTCATAAATTACAGTACAGTTATCTTTGTATTTGTAACAGTTAACCAAACAAAGAGATATGAATCTGATATTAGAAATGATCTGAAGTGAGCAGAAAAGACAGCAGTGTTTCTGTTTGCTCTTTCATGCTTTGATAATGCAAGGTTATATCATGTACCAGTGCTTCCTGTGACTGACCACAGGCTTTTTTCTCAGGGCAGTTTTCATTCATAAGTAGCAAAAAAAAAAAAAAAAATGGCTGTTGCCATTAGATTTCTATTTAAAATATGCAAGGATTGCAGTATATAAAAATGTTTTGGCCTTTTGAGGGGAAATAAAAATGTGTTGGTAGATTAACTGTTTTCTCCTGACAGAGACGTCCTGGATTGTTGCTGCTGTTATTATCTTGCTGCTTGTTGCTGGTTGTATCCTCTGCTACATATACAGAGATACAATTCTCAAGTGAGTTTTTTTTTTTTGTGAAGTCAGTTTATAAAATGACATGTATTGGCCTCATCTGGAATATTCTGAAAAATGGTCTCTTGTTGTTGGTTGTTTCTGCAGCTGTACCGGACAAGATTACACTCCTGGAAGGAAGGAAGGTGCCCCTAAACAGTTGTTTACGTGGGGAAAAAAGTGAAAGACACTCTTCTTTTAGAAAGGGATGTAATGACTTTCTATCCAATTTACCTTTCCATTTGATCTGTTACGGTGTTATGATTCGACATACTTTCAGCACTTAAGAATGTGCCTTCCATTTTAAATTTGTTGTGTTTAGAGTAGTTTCTCAGCAAATATACCCTTGAAATCTATTTCCACTGCTGAGAACTACATGTTTGTTTTTAACTGTATTGCTTACAGTTAGTAAGTAGGACTGTGCTTTTGTTATCTCTGCCACTTCTGCAAGAAAACGCTTCAGGAAAACACAGATGTTATAGATATGTATACGTAAATTTAGCTTTTATATTAATTATTATACATATTTAGCGAATTATGTGGATTATGCCAGACTCAAACAGAAGATTTCTCTCATCAAATTTAGCCACATATAGCCCTACATCAGTCTTATGTTTTAGTAAAAAAGATTTTCAGCATTTTCATCTCCCAATTTCTCAGGGTAAAATTATGTTTGCCAAAGCAGCATCTCAGCTCAGTTGCAGGGTTTGTGTTGCAAAACAAAACACAAACAGTATTTGAATAGCCTCGGCCTTAATAAAAGTTGCACAGCCAGAGTAGTTAGTCATGATGTATTAGTGCAGCAATGAAAAGTTCTTGAGGCTGTGGAAGCTGACAAACTCTTTGCTGCACCAGCGAGTGCACTTTGAGGACCAAAGCCCAGTAGCGATACAGCGACCTCCCCATGACCAGTCAGGACTCAGTAGTGGTGTTAACATGGACCAAAGCTGTGGAAGCTAGGAGACTTGTAATGCAGCACCAGGGAGTGCCCTTTCAGTGTCCTGTAGCATTACAGCAACCCCTCTTTATGAAGCCTTAACACACACACACACACACACACACACTGCACAGACACACACAGATGGCTTTAAATATAATAGTCAAAGGGTGGACCACATCTAAGTTAGTATGGTGTTCAAATATTTCTAGTGAAGATATATACATATACACATATTGCATTTTTAGAAATATATGTATATCCATACTGTTGGATAATACACTAAATGTATTTATAAAATATCAAGTGATACCTTATATTTATACACAGATATAATATGCTAAGATTTGTTATATTTACAGTTGTTATATTTAGTATTAACATAATGATTCCTTAAATTAACTTATGAAATCTGTATTTTGTATAATTAATCAAATCATGTTACGATTTCTGCTCCAGCTGTTTTGCTTCTCGTGTCAAATGCATTAAAAATGAAACATGAAAATGAGAGTTGCTTTTGTTTTGGTTGTTGTAATTATAGTGTGCAGAGCACAGCAACAGGGGTGTGTTTTTATCATCTGGTGGTTTTTTTTCAGCCAGTCAAAGTGAGTGAAGTGGAGTGGGGTGAGGGAACTGCTAACAGGAAATGACTTGAGTTTTTGCTCTATCACAGCTCCTCCACAGACTGACACTACAACTAAAACTGCCCCATTTATTCTCTCTGTCTAAATCTTTGTAGTTTAAAGACACATTTTGTACACATTTTACACGTGAAAAATAAATATGCTAAGTATATTAAATTTGAGCAAACTTGAGTGTCTTTGCAGTCAGACTAAACATCAGTATACTTCAGGTGTGTTAATGATTAATTTGAAGTTTGAAACAACCAGTTTTTTACTAAACATATGCTCATATGCCTAAGTTTTTTAAAGTATACTTAGCACACTTAAGTACTTAAGTATGTACTTATATACATGCTTGATTAGAGAGAATAAAGTTTACATTGTATAATTGGAATATTTAAAAAATGTGTGAGTCTCTCTAACATACCATGAATATATTCTTATTGTAGTAATAGAATGCTTAGTTATACTTTTGGCTTAGTCCAATTAATAAAAAAAATACACTTTGTAGTTAATTACTAATATACTTTGTTATGACTTAACTACTTCGTACATAACATGCTCTTGCTAACTAAAAAATGTATAACCAGTATACTAAAGGCTGAATTACTTATGTGACTATACCTTGTAGCAGGAGGAAAAGGTTGGGTGGGTTTTTTGGGCTGATGAGTGTATATCAGACATTAGTGAATTTAGACAAATCCTACTTTTGTGACATAATTGAAATAATTGTAACATGTAGTAAATAAAGAAGAATGGCTATATCTATATAAATCTATGAGGCTGTAGGTGATGAGGAGCAGGTGGTCAGGTTTAGGAGGTTTGCTTCCACAGGAATTAGTCTCTCTGAAGCTGAGAACAGTCCAGCTCCAAGACAGAAAAATGTTTTTTCTTTGAATGTTTGGAGCAACACATTGTCAGGGAACTTTTATCAAACTGATTATAATAGGCAGGAGGTTTATCTGATCTGCTGCAGAACAAAAAGCACTAAGTCTTAGGACTTTTTATATTTTCAAAGCTTGTAGAAAGTTTTCCAGCTACATGTCAGATAAGTAACAAACATCTGAATTCAAATGTGTTGACTACAGCAGGTGTTGAGACAAGATCCAGTGCTCTTATCTGAAATGTGGCTCACCATGTATTAGACTAAATATTTTACTGTTAGTGTGAAATAATGGCTGAAATTATTGCAAGACCTATTAACCCTTAAATACACACCTCAGGTCTTAGACGACCTGGGACTACACTGTACTACACTCTAATTCATTAACTAGCATTAATTAGCTCCCTGGTATTCCCCTAATAATTAATGTTTATTTAATGTATAATGTTCTAGTGTCAAAATGTTAAGAGTGATAAAAAGCATTGTTTGTTTTCCTCTAAAAGTCTATGAAATGTGTAGGAGTGTAACTTTTTTCATGTGATGCTGGCTTCAAGTGACAGGGGTTAATATTGTGTCTACTCCGGTTTGACCTCATGATGGCGCTGTTGTCTCACTGGAAGCTGTCAACAGCTCCTTAAATTAACATGAACCTGAAGCTACTTATGATAAGGATTTAATGTTGACTCAGATCCTCAAGCAGCTGCTGTCAACACACAAGTAGTTTTCCAGGACAAATGTCCAATTTGTGAAGTTAGAAAATCTCACACATACTTTAAATAAAATATCTGGATACAACAACAATAAAATAAAACAAACAAATGATTTGACCTAAAATGTGAGATGGGTGTAAACAAGAGGAATCATTATCACAGCTACCACCAGTGTGCTGGATATCAGTAGTAACAGTAGACACACCTGCACAATAAACTAACCATCTCTAAAACAGAGCAATAACACAAGGCATTCTCTAATCATACACAGGATTGCTCACTTTCATCACATCTCTTCAGTCGAAACGCAACAATCCACACAGTGTCACAATAGACACCTTGTTATTCCTGTTTGGCAGATGAGACAGTTCTGTTTACACAGTATTAACTCATATCTTAAATTTCCACTCATGCTTGCATTTGGTAAACTGTTCATTCAGTCATGTGTTGCCCACTAATAAAATCTTCAAGTCTTTCTCTGTAAGCTGTGATGGCAGGAGAGAAATTTAAAATTCCTCACGCAACACAACCTGAGCCTGTGTCTAACCCCTCATCCCTTACCTAAATCATAACTGTGGCCTCATTGGATGAGATATACACCCTGATGTTCTTCATAATCTATTATTTATCTCTGGTCATTGTTGACATTCTCATGAGCTGGTAAATATTAGTCTAGAAAGATACTTTCTTCAAAACAAAATAATTATGACTGATTGTGCAACAGTCTGTATTCTTGGTGATGAGCCATCTACAGTTGTGTCTATTTACTCATTTATTGACAGAGCTCTACACTTTTGTTCTAAACAACACAGCCTATGCTTTTCTTTTGAAGTAGTTGTCTACCTTCTTCTGTGTTGGGGCAATGATGAAAAGAATTAGTTGCGTGCCTGCAGTCAGACCAGAGGGAGCTACATTGCAAAGACTTTGGTGTTAAACGTCTGTTAACTCAGAGCAAATGAGTCAGAGATGTGTGTTGCATCACAGCATGTGTCCAGCTTGTTTCTTGGCGTGTTAATCGCCTTCACTGAGCTTACAACATACTAACGCTAACGCTGAGAAGGTTCAAAATAACAATATATAATGATTAATATAATTATAATTAGTCAATTAATTGATCAATTATTCTGTGTAAATACATAAATAAAATCATAAATATAAAAATATAATTCCCACCTAAATAAATTTTTGTAATTCTTTTCTGTGACCACTTGAGGGCAGTAAACAGTCATGGTATTAAACCTCATGCTCTTAGACATCCACGTATGCTCATGATGGCAGACACAGATATAGGCCTAAATACTTCCGGTGACCTTCAGAGTAAAGCAGTTCAACTGTACCGTGGGAATGCTCAGATCCTGGGACAAAACATTCACAATAACAACTCAGGGATGTTTTATTACAGTTCACATGTTGTCAGTGATACAGCAGCAGCTGAGAAAACTGTATAATGTGTAGAGGAACAGTACTGTACTGTCCTCTTGATGAATGTATAGTGCATCAAAGTGTTTTGAAATATCTATACCAATTACATTTTACAATGAGGGAGATGGGAACTGTATATAACTACACACTTAATTTGATTGAAGTCTTCAGATGTCATTTAATATTATGGCTTTTATTTTAAGTAACCTTTTGCATATATGAATGGTAAAATTAACAGAGCAAATGTAAAATTAATAAATAAAAATGAAAGAATAAATCAATGATTAAAGCCTATTGTCTTCTAGTATTTTAATATCAGCATTACACTGTAAAATGAATGCCTTCTGTGCTGTATTCTAGTGATCCCATTTGTTTTGACATTGGATAATGTTTCTTTATATTACTTACATATACTCATCAGAGTTACATATTTTTGCCATGGAAACAATTATTACATTTCTCTGGAAATAATTAAACAATAACCCTATACTGAACATGTAAATATCAAGTAGTACATTGTTGACAACATTATCATGTTCTGTGTCATTGAAGAGGTCATATTATTTACATTTTCCATTTTTTCAATTCTGCCAGTCAAGGATAGTGTCAGATAGTCTTTGTTATTTTGGAATGATGATAGGGTGATGATATTTTGAATACTAGATGGAATCACAGACCTTTGGACAAAGTGTGATGTCAGTGAATTACTGTAAGTGCACTCCCATGTACAAAAAAGGACAATTCCAAGTCGAAAATGATTTTTTATTATTATTCATTTAAATTAACAAACACTGCTATACATATTGCTGTTTTTATTAATTTTGAATCATTTTAAACAGTTAAAGCATTTGGAAAATAAGTAATAGAAGTTGAAAACAGGCGACAGACAGTAGATGACATGTACAGTAGAAGATCTACAGTCAATGGCTTTCCTATGTGTGTCGAGGGGCTTCAGAATATTTCAACATACAGACATATCAGACTTGCCCACAGTAATGTTTTTGGTTATCATTTCACCTCTTTATGTTGTCAAACAGGATCAAATGTGTCCTGATGCATCACTTGATATTATAGCCAGTGATGTTAAACCCCAACATCAGTGAAATATAAATAGCCGACATGGTTTTTCCAAACAAGTAGCAGCAGCTTGTATTGAATTTCAAAGTCTGTTTTCTGCATCCAGCGCAACAAAAGTCTTCCAACCACAACTTTTACTCCTCTGATAACAAAAAGGGTTCAAACAAAGATGACACCCCCCTTTAACCCCTGACATTATACCCATTAGGAATGTTTGAAGTAAACCAAAAAATCACCCAAATATCGCTGTTGTGTCCTTCTCAGTGCACAGTATTGAAATCCCTCATCCCTTTAAGATACACATGTAAAAATAACAAAAAAAAAAAGAAGTGCTTCATAGAACTCCAGAAATATTACATCTTCCCAAGGTGTCCCCTCTTTCATCTCAGGCCAGCTGTAGAGAGAGTCTTCTTATCCCTTCCTTATAGTCAAAAAGTGACCCGTGTCTGGCCCTTGTTTAAAGCCAATAAGACTTCCACTAAGTTTCTTGCCGAGTACCTCCATGTTGGCATATGTTCATACACCCATAAATCAGCACATCTGAGTTGAATTTAAACATCATTTCTTTACTAAAAGTGACAGATTTACAAACACAGTATAAACAGGGTTGACATCATTGGCAGCTGGCGACAGTCTAGACCACAGTGGCTTTTTTTCAAATTTGAGCAAAATCCCTCCTTTCAGACAAAGACGGACGAATTACAGGATTACATGTGTCATACAGACCTTTTTGGCTTTTTGAAACCTGACCTGCCCTGAGAGGCAGTGTTGAAAAAGGTAAGACCTTTATTTAGAGAATGCAAGAAACAAAGAAGTACGGAATCCAGTGGAGGAGGGTTTTGCTCAAACCTTTAAGTCTGAGCGAAAAGACAAAACCTTTCTCGATGTGACGCGATGAAGTGATGAAGTTTATCGTCCCTACACTTCTAGTACCAACACTTTGGCTAGACCGTTCGACAGCCCGCGGTCCTGCAATGCTCTTCACGATGGGGTTCTACTACACCAGAGAGATATCCCTGACATCAATGTAAATCACATACACTTTGTCATAAACAGGTTGTAAAGTTCAGGTACAGAATCACTGAGGAAAAGCACACCAATACTACTGTAAAGTCAAGCCACTATGGCAAAATAGAAGGTATAGAGTATTGAGGAACTAGTCATTGATTGAAAGTTGGCTCGTATCGTTTGCAACGCTGAGGAGTGCTTTGCAGTCACCCCGCGGATGACAAGTTTGCTTTTCTACAGGCATATTAAGGAGAGGACAATGTCTCAACAAAACACTTTGTAAAATTTAATCAGCACAGTCCATAAATACAATTAAAGAGATGGAAATAACATCAGAAATGTGTACACACTCTTGGTAGCAATTCCTGAATCAAGGTCCAAGTTATGAAAGGACAAATCTAAATGGAAAAAAGACGAGAGGAAGTCTTTGCTCATAGTCTCATTCTCTCCTCAGAAATTCCAGTAAAATGCTGACCTCGTTGAGTGAATTATTGATTCGTCTTGGCGGAGTGCAAGTGTCTGCATGGCTTTTTAAACAGATTCAAAAAAATATATTAAGAACACGCTCTTTAGTTGTAGTCACACCAACTCACAACTGCCACATTTAGGCATGTCTTTCTACAGAATTGTCTGCCCAGTAAACAAGTTGACACTCGAGTTGAAATGGCGAAGGGATGACACTTGTTTTAGGATTGGTGCACACACTTTTACAAGTAAAAAATTTTACACTGAAGCAGAACAAGAAGAAACACACGGCGTAGCCCTTGTGGGTCTCCCCTCCGCGGAGGGGAAACGGCTCACATGGTCAGCTTGGTCTGGACTTTTGAATGTGCTCTTGGGTCTTTAAAAGACGCTGGAGGGGGCGGGGAGGGGGTGCACGCAGTCGATCCTCACGCTTGCCTTCAGCCACAGTGTTTGTTTTTCTCAGCTGCGCCGAGCCGAGCCCTCGCTCAGAGGGCCAGGAGGGTGGGTGAGTTGAGGGAGTCTGAGGACTGGTCGCCGCTGCTGCTGCTGCGCCGGTGGGCCTTGGAGCAGGACTCGGAGGAGGGCGAGGGGCTCTCGGGCTCCAGCATGCTCGGGTAGGTGAATATGAGGCTTGGGGCGTTGGGTGTGGCGGCTGGGGTGGATGCCGCCACCACCGGTGTGTTCAGGCTGTCTCCATCTGTGCAGTACATCCCGCCGCCGACACCACCGCCACCCAGGCAGATGGGCTTGATGACGGAGCGCTGAGTCTTGCCCACGCCCTCCTCGTCGTCCTCTGGCTCTTGCTTCACCACCACCTGGTTCATCTGAGCCCGAGGGCCCATGTTGGGGCGCATGGTCAGGGGGAGTGGAGTACACTGCTGCTGCTGCTGCTGGTGCCCCGATGACTGGTGGCGTTCCTCCATGGGCAGCTTGCACACGGGATTGTGAGCAACCAGCATGAACTCCAGCTTGTCCTTCTCCTTCTGCAGGCTCTCAATCTCCTTCTGCAGGTCCGCTTTCTCCTCCTCCAGCTTCTCAGTCTCCTGTTGGCAGAGAAATAGGAAATGAGGGTGAGCGCTTGAGCTTCAGTATGAGCAGGTTTGTTTTTGTTACCAATATTTAGGGCATTTTTACCATTTATTTGACACTGACAAAAGAGAGATGATTGCGAGGGGGAACAACATGCAAGCCAGACATGAACCAGGGTTAGTGCAGTTTATGGCACCTTTACCACAAGGCCACCAAGCTACACTAAGCACCTTTGTTTTAAGTTGATAAAAACAAATACTGGGTAATCAGTAACAAAATTCATAGCTGTAAAAATGACTTTCAGCTCAGTTCAAACTTTATGATGCCAGAGTTTCTTCAACAATAAGGTAGTACGACTGTGAATGCTTCTCCAGCACACCAAAAGAGGGCACTGTTTGTTTGCTGCTGTTCCTCAAACATGGAAAGTAGCACAAGCAACACATTAAATCAAGAATTTGTCACGGGCAATTTAGACCTACAACGTGTAATCTCAAAGCCTTCTGCTTGAATTTGAGCTTCACATAAATGACAGTGCATTGTTTGCGTCTCAGAGATATGCGATCTGCATCAACAATGTCTCATTAATATGCCACATGAAAGACAAAGACAGATCCCGTAAAAGCTGTTTGTCAGTCATAGACATCAGGTGGATAATGATAAGGTGACATGCAGTCTGAGAACTTTGACTCATGGGCAAAGGTATGAGGAAGTCGTACACAAGAAGTCAAGCGAGGCGGTGCCCAGTGAGACACTTCGATGAACGGTATCAAAGAGGAGCTATTGTAGGAATATTGCTCCTTCTTTTCACTGGAAAGCGACACTTCCTTATTTGGAAGTTTAAAAAACAGGCATGTAAAGGAGGAAGTGCTTTTTTTTCCCCTGGAAGCATTGGCTGTGGTGTGTGTGTGTGTGTGTGCAAGCAGCATGTCTCTATGTGGGATTGTGAGACAAGCAATTTGCCCCTTTTACAAAATGTCCTGCATTCATGGAGACAGCTGCCTACAGCAAATTCCATTCCTGGGGGTTTTTTAAGGCCTTGACAAGCTCAACCTCACTGTAATTCGGCTAATTAGTCCATTTAGATGCCGTTACTGTCTGCCAGGCAGGGCCGCGAAACAGCCCTACCTCTGTCTACAGCTGCCCGAGACAAAAACCTTTTCATCGCCTGTCATCTTTTCACTCAGACCTTGCACTCAGAGACACAGCAAGAGTCAAACCAGTAATGCAAGGTTGTAAATTTAGGTGTGGAGTTCAATCACTCCTCAAAAAGTGGACTCCTGCCAGATTGCTGAACAAGTCTGACTTTTTCTGTGGATTCTTTTGTTGCTTTTTGGACATTTTTGATTTCCTGCATTGACAATTAACATGAGGAATTTAGCCAAAAAAAAAAAAAAAAAAAAACCCAAACAAAACAACAAAACAAAAACAGGAAGTTGGGTGTTTATTAGCTAGAGCTGTTCGCCACACAAGGAAACAAGGAACAAGATACTCCAGCACTTACACTGATTTGTGGTTGTTTTATACGATTACAGCGGAACCCACTGGAAGATTCTGATCTTCTCTGGTGGCTCCAGGTTTCGAGATTTCTACTCACCCCTTGCAGCATCTCGGTGAGCTCCCGTCTGCGGTTGCGGCATTTGGCGGCGGCTAACTTATTCCTCTCACGCCTCACCCTCCTTTTTTCCTCTTCCTCCGGGGTGAGCTGAGGGTAAAGCAAAGAGCACGGCAGGTAAAATAAGCTGCTTGACAGACGCGCACAATCAATATGATGTGAGGAGCAAGAATATAAACAAGAGCTGGATGATGCTACCTCCTGACTGTGAGCAGAATAACAATGATAGTTTATTCAGTGATTTGCAATGATAGGAATGAAATCTTTTGCTTTAGTGTCAGAGCAAACACACTTCAAAAGCATTGCAGAAAGCAACAACTTCACATAAAATCCTATCCTAAAAAAAATCCTCTTTGTAGTCCTGTGGCTCCCACTCTGTCACCCCAGGTCCCTCACCTGCTCATCCCTCTTGCGTCGGCCTCTGGCATCCCCGATGGAGCGGATGACCCCGGGCCGAGCCAGCGTGTTGTGAGCCAGCAGCCCCGGTCCGTTGGTCAGGTGATGGCCGTACGGGTGGGATCTGGAGTAAGGGTTTGACATGGAGGTGATGACAGTGGGCTGCACCATCCACTGTAGGTCTTGGCTGGTTGTGATTGCATTGATGGTGGGTATGAAGGCACTGTTGGAGCCGGGCATGTCGACCCTGTACTTCTGTAAAGACAAGGAAGAGGAGAGACATGATGAGAGGGGATGCATGATGAAAGAAAGATTCTCCAGAAAAGTGGGGGTGGGAAACAACATGTAGGGGAGCAGGCCTATATGCTGGTGTGGTTCCAATGCTTGCAACTTAACAACAACAACTTAAGCTTATAAGCATCTTAGTTTGTGTCTGTGAGCCTTGCTTTGTTTGGCTGACAGCACAATCGAGACCCACACCACCACCCACCATTATTAAAGTCACACTTTTTTCCACATTTCAAGCATATAGTAATGATTCAATCCACATAGGCAAAATGCTGTGTATGTAACTCCTGGAGTGGAACAGTGACACATGCTGTGAATCATGTGGGAAAGCCCAAGGTGTCCAGCGCATCTCTCTTTACTACAATAACCGTGAGACACAAAGCCTGAGCTGGGGAGGTGTTACACAGGTCTGGACAGGAAGGGGGGTTAATATGGATCTTAGCTGCACATTTGGCAGAGGAGATCTAAAATGCAAAAGGTTTTATGATGGAAAAAAAAACTTCATTTGTCTGGAAGATAAATTATTCCACAAGGATTTATTTTCAAATATGAAATCTCATCTGTGACAGAAACAATTATTTAATTGTTGGAATTAGCCTTTTCTTCTAAAAACATATTTGTGGTGCATTTGCCTGTAGTTGTGAGGCATACCACGATGCAGAATGGTATGCTGCTGGTCCAGAGACAAGAATATATCTTCATCTTCTGGCACACCACTCAAACAGAAAGACACTCCTTTTCAAATCCCCATGTAACCCCAAACCTAAATATATAATTATCTACAGTCTATGTTCACATGAGTTCATATGACTTGCATAATAATCACCAGCATGAGAACCGATGTCAGATCAGTATTACTTCATGTCTCTGGAGCCCTCAAACAGACGGGCTGCCTGCCTGCCTGTGTGCGTAATTTACGCACGTCCCCATATCCCCGTTATTCCCGACTTTCCGTCGGATATCCCGGCAGTCTATTGGAACTTTGTTTATCTGGTGAGTCATTGTGTATGGGATTTGTTAAGCACATGTGAAACGCAGTCAGTTCCAGTAAGGGGGAAGCAGCCAGCTGTAACAAGCCAAATAGTTAGCCAGAATTATGTGAGAGGAATTTTTGGAGAGCTTGGCTTCGATATAAGGGAATTAATATTCCCTTCAAGTAAAAACAACGATTGAATAAATTGTATAAAACGCAGTGTGAAAGGCATAAACATTCAGCAGAGACACTAAATATGGATAAGTTCGCTGAAACTTCTGGTCTGATAAAAAAATGTTATCGGTCTCATAAAAAAGAAAAATGCCTTGTTTTGATACGTCTCAATAAACCTAACAAAGAGGTCATGTTCCAGCCCGCTGTAATGGGAAACAGGCAGCCAGTGTGTGATTACAGGGAACCAGAGCAATGATAGATACGGGCCAAAAGTCGTTTACCGTAATGTTCCGTGAGACCTGACGGGGCTTTTCCACAGAATTGCGCTAAATGTAAGAGTTGGGTGCGGGCAAACAACATGCCACTTCCCGGATTTCTGTCCTATTATTTCTGAATGTAAGGACACGGCGTCCTCAAAACCCTACACTGGCACACCGACAGTGTATGTGGAGTATATCTCACTGAGAGCGTATGAGAGCAAAACCTCTGATGAAATCCAGGGTATACATGCAGGGATCGGCGTTTTAAGAGCAATAAACGCAATTGTTGGCATTTTGTCGGGTGAGGAAATGAAAGGCTTTTGAGAGTTCTGCCATGTGCAACCCGAGACCCGACTGATCAAATCAGCCTACAGTCTGATCCAGAACCACCTTATTTCTGATAGTCCACTAAAGAAATATTTGCCACAAATAGCAACTTTAACCGATCTCAGATCTCATTCTGCAGCGACACATTCCCTCGATGGATGTCCAAAATGCCTCAACTCCTGACCAAGACAAATTAGACATCTCCTAACCCTCAGCGTTACTGCCTGTTGCACTCTCCACTGTAAGCTTCAGCCATGCCCGTTCATTTCCAGACTAACGCACAGTATATACAGCTAAGAATAAAGTGTGTATGTGCTCCGAAGATTTATCTTTCGCGCAAAACGCGGCTCCAGTTGGGTCCAGCAGAAATGTTGTAGTTTTACGCACGGACAGGAGAGATGGCAACACCAACAGAAATCGTGGACCTGAAACTGACATCTGGAAATCACAGACTCTAATTCATGTCAGCGTGTCCCCCTTCTCTTACACCGAACAGCGCACAGATCACCCTCATCTGTCAGTGTATGTACTGCTGCACTTTTGTTTTATTACAGGGACCGACTCAAGAATAAATGTTTTTATTAATTCATATGCGCGTGGCTTCGCCATTTCATGTACGCACTAACCAAGGCGTAAATTTGGAATCTGATCAGAGTAAATCATCAGACTGTGTCTAGATAGCTTATGACAGATTTTAAATGGTATGAGTCCGAAATACTTGTGCATAGATCGAGTGTTGCATCTGTTGAGTCACCGATGCAATCTGTGTCATTGGGTTCATCCGTTTTTTTCCCAAGCGACCTGGAGGATTCCTTAAAGTCAATTAATGGATGGAAGCGCGGTCCCATGATAAAACAGGGATAAAACTAGCAGGGATTCTCAGAGGCTCTGCACTTCAAATTAAATTCAAAACACACATGCATATCAGGATGTTACTACAGATGCTGTCGATGCGTTTCCTTGTTACCTGGTAGCTTGAGGTAGAGATCGGACTTCCGATCGTGCTGCTGCCGCTTGTGAAGGACTCTGGCTGGGCCGGAGAGGTGCTGCTGCCGCGGGACGAGGTGTCGTAGTTCCCGGAGTAGTCCTGGTACATGATCCAGGAAAGAGGAAGATTTCAGTAGACTGTTTGAACTCTGAAACCTCTTTTTTTAAAAAAAAAAATCCTCGCAGATAAAAGGCACCAACAGAAAAATCCTCTGACTCGAGACGTTGTAAATTTGGGAAATCCAGAGAAGAG
Source organism: Lates calcarifer (assembly GCF_001640805.2). Lineage (NCBI taxonomy): Eukaryota > Metazoa > Chordata > Actinopteri > Centropomidae > Lates > Lates calcarifer. Next base: position 4,220,193 of record NC_066851.1, read on the forward strand.
TTGGCAAAGACAAAGTGCAATAATGCTCCTCTAAACTAACCTAAAACATCTTACAGATATTGCAAATTAGAATAAATATTTTCTTGTATGTTAGCGTTGCTTTTAAAAGGCTACTTCTTATTGTGCTTGAATAATTCTTGAGCCGCAGGTAAACCTACACTACACTGTTAAAGATCCTCTCAGGTGCGCAAACTTCAACCTTAAGTCAGTGGCACACCTTCAGCAGTCAAATCCAGTTGAGACAAGTGAACCTGTAGTTACAGAGTGACTCACGCAGGTTAACATTCGCTTTAAAGCCTATTGCCTGTCTAACCTTCTGAATATTTTCCGTCGGCTTGCCTACTACACACACTCTCTGAGCTCTCTGCTGTTCACGGAACACTTCGAAGTTTTTTTTTCTTTTCCTTTTCACCACACTACCTAAAGATGACTCACTTCAATGGCACTATGAACAAACTGCAACGGCTTTTCAACACCAACGAAACAGCCTACGTCACGCCTGGGCGTTGCGACTCCGTCCAGGGAGGGGTCGACTCTGCATAAGGCAGTGAAAAAGAAAGATCCGCCGCGACCATCGTTCGCCCAGCGGACACAGGAGATGTAATCGAACAGCACGGATGCAGTAAAAGTAGCAAAAATATGTCTCGAGAGATGTATTTTTTGTTACGGACGTCAGCGCCCGCTGCGGAGTTCACTATTTGCCTGACTTGCTTCGGTCCATTGACGCATGTTTCCTGAAATGGGCAGTTGCGTCAGAGAGCGCGTGTGGGTTTCCTTGGTAAAGGAAGCGTCAGACACTGGAGGGATTCCCTCCCCTCGCGCACTGCACTCCGGACTCGAAGCTCACAGCGCGCGGGTCCCGGTCCGGTTACTCATGAGGTGTAGGGAAGCGAAGATATTAAAGCTTTTAAAGGTATAGATGAATAGAGTGTGGACGCGTGACAGTCTCGTGTTGCGCAGCTCACGTGCACACTCACACACACGTACACACACAGTGAGAGTGAGTTCACAGCATTAAAACGTTTTCTGTGTCAAAATTAACTCGATTTCCGCATCTGTGCTGAGCCTGAAAACCAAAACATCGACAGCAGAGAGAGACCACGCGCACCTAACCATACTGTTATTACAGCTTGGAGACACGCGCCTCTCATCGGCTTTCATCTGCTTCTGTTCTTGTTAATAAAGCGCTCAGAATGATTGGACATGCTGGCGTTTCTGCACAATTGAGTCTTTGTGTCATTTAGCGGCGGCGCGTTGTGCGTCGTTTGGAGAGGTGGCACGGAGCGCAAAAGGATGGCACAAAACGCAGCGTGTGATCTCGTGCTAATGGTCAAATTAATGTGGCCCACTGGTTCGGTCTACACAACAGTGGCAGCACGGCTGCTTCAAAGGAATCTCAGTGAAATGTGGGCTAATTGTAATTCGGACGCACCTCATAAACAAGGGCACAGCGCCCAGAATATGACACGTTACACGATATGAAATGGCGTATTAAGTATAATCCAATCTGCTATGGTTCCTATTTTAATCTGTATCACCATAACTGGTTCTGCTGAGCTCTCCTAAAGCTGTTTGCCGCGCATATCTTTGCCAGAAAGAGTCGCTCCCATCAAAAAGTTTCAGTTGCAGCGCTCATCCGGGGGAAACTTGTGGAGAGGGAAAATAATCTGCAGGGGGTTTTCTGAGGTGACCACTCGCCACGGAAGCGCTGAGTTTCTCTGCTTGCTCATAACGCGAACACGTCAATTATACTGTAGGTTCTGCAGCCCTCCAATATGTCACCCTTTCCAAAGTTACTGGGTGTCATTTTCGCTGAATTACCTTTTGACCTGTGCAGTCATCTGTGACTGCTCGAGTGGAGGGAGGCTTCTGTAAAGTCACCCAGAGAGCCGCTCTGAGCTTTTGTTTTCTCAGAAGGCGACAGAAAGCACGCAGATGTTCAATAAATCTTTATTTGAATGATATTAATTAATGATTAATGTTTATCATCTGCCAACGGCACAGCTTTTGAACGGTAACGGTGTTGCTAAGCGACACAGTTTCTCCGAAATTGCCTGAGGAAATCTAATCTGCCATAGTCCTATAATTAATGCAGTAATATAATTTGAGATGCACCCATCGGCGTCAATTTGGGGAAAGCAAGGTATGGCACTGTGACAGGTTCTGTTCCCATATGAGTCCAATTTTGATCTTTAAGTACATAATGAGATATCAAGCAAAAATTGGAATGCACAACAAACAGTGTTATGTGACGCCTGTCAGTCAGACGTTATTGCTCCAGTTATTACTTTCATGGATATTGATGTTAAATTACAGATGCAGGGACTTGTAAAAAACAAAAAACAAAACCCTAGCGGTTGAACACCGCAGTGCAGGGGCAACCGATCACACCCAAACAGCCGAGGTAACGGTCAGGTCAAGTGACAGAAAAGCTTGTGGGGTCAGTGTGCGCACTGAGGCCGGCTGATCCGCAGGTCGTGCGCCACTGAAACGTCGGTGTTCCTACATCATACATCATAAGGAATCAGCAGCGTATAGAACATCTCATCCAGCCGTCCACACAGGTATTACGTCCGACAGACTATAAGCAAGAGGCTTACCTGTGTTGCAGGCGCTCGTGACGCAAGAGGGCTGATGGCCCTAATGCTGCCTTAGACTCAATACATTTTTCAGGGTTAACACCAACTTATGCGCAGAATGAGGTTGGCATCTAAAAAAATGATTATTAATTCCAATGATAAGAGCGTGTGGCGTTGTATCATCAAGGCCCAGCTCGCTCTGCTGTGCAGAATCTCAGGAGTTTGACTGTGAATATATTATTAAATGTTTAATAGCTCCCATGTTCTCTGGTAAATCCAGTTTATTCCGTACATGTTTCAAACATGTTGGCCTTCATCACACATTCTGATCAGGCTGCTCTCAGTGGTGCAAAGCGGCAAAGTGCACACACTCAGGTAACGAGCTAAAGTGCAATTTGGATTGAACTGCACTTGAGCATTTTACATTTTGTGATACTTTATACCACTGCATTTCTGATGCAAATATCATAGTGAAATAGTAAAGTTAGAATCAACATCACTGGAGGATGTAAGACATATGGATGGGTTACATTGGGTCAAGCATAAGAAATAATGGAGAACAGTACTTGTCACAGTAATTTTAAGATACCCATTCATGTTTACAGTCATTTTGTTATTATAGTCAAATGAGTCAAAAGATATATGTAAATTTGGTTTAAAATATTCTGCCTCGCCTACAGGCTGCCACTCTTGTATTTGTTTCTTTGCACTCTCTACCAGTGTTACAGTACTGTTTATATGTGTAGACATCAGTATTCATAATCCACTCATATAATATACAATCATACAGCGCTGAAGGAGCCATTATGCTGCATTTTTCCAGTGACACTTTTACTGAAGTAACATTCTGAATGTGGAACTTTGTACATTTTGATATGAAGACATTGTTACTTTTACCTGAGTACAGGATATGAATACTTCTTCAGCCACTGGTTTCTCCATAATCATCATTGTTATTCAAGGATTCAAGGAGCTTTATTGTCATTCCAACACATGTGAACATGAGGTGAAATGAAATAGGTTACTCTGGTCCCAGTGCAAGCCAATTACAGAATAAATAACTAACTAAGTATAAAACAGAATATACAATATAAGCTAAGAAGTAATATAAATATAGAAAAAGGAAATAAAGTGAAATGACATGACACAACAACAATATCCGGGCCCACATCATGTAGTGCTGTTTGCTGTTATTAGACCCTGTGGATTACACTCAGACGTGATTCAGTTGCAGTCAGGTGCAGTTTCTGATCATAAGTAAAGCTATTTCTCTGCTTGTTTTTGTGAAGGGAGAAATTGATTCAGATGAAGTGTAAACCTACTCAAAAGCGCATTCATGGCATTTACAGTATTACTGAGTCACTTTATAGCTAAATAATTATCAGGAAAACAGCTCAGTGGAACACAGAGGAGGAGACTGTTTTCTCTAAACTGAAACCTTTCCTCAAGTCAGCAAGTTCAGAATTCACTGTGAAATTTTGTTTAATTTCTGTCGTTTGCCCTTGCCTTCCTTTGTTTTCTTCCCTTCAGTGTCACTCACCTGTCATGTTGTAATACTTTAACCTGGATAATAGCTCAACATGATCAGCGTGGCTAATCTCCTGGCTCAGGTGCAGGCAGCAGGACACACGTAGGCACCAAAGTGCTGACTATGGGGGTAGAGAGTGGGTTAAAGAACAATCAGTGTGACTGACAGTGGGATTTATTGTTGTGCTAGTGGCCTGTTAACACACTTCAGTTTAGTTGTGTTTCATGAAGCAGCAATGCTTGGCACTGAATTTCACTGCATGACACAGGAAGCTGGGTAGACCTGCCAGTGAGCAACGCTTTCGCTTGTCTTTTTCCCACACTGTTGACAATAACGTGAAATCTATTGAATCCTATACCGCATGACTCGGTTTGGTCTGACAATGCAGTGACAACATGTGCTCTCTTGTCACAGTGTATTGTTCAAATTGGACTTTTTAAATAGAAATCTAATCAGCAGTTTCATCAGGATGCCCACTGTGCAAGAACATGGCTTTAAAAAGAGGCTGGATGCCAGACTGGCAGACAGCTCCTGTGAATTAAAGTAACCATCCTTCAGTGATTTCATTTACCGGTTGCCTTGGTGACTCTTGTAAAGCAGTCAGGCACAACAGCGCAGAGGGATAATTTGATCGTTCTTGACCTCTGGAGTGTGGGATTGTGGAGAGAAGAATATGAATTCATTGGCTGTATATCCTCCAATAAGACCAATCACATTCAGGTATGCAAAAAAAAAAAAAAACTGCAGCTGCTCGACAACATCTTCTTCTTGATCATATGCAAGCCAGATAGATGGCAGTACATTTATGCTGTCTTAACCTGCTTTGGCGTGGCTTTAGCCTGATCCCATTTGCTAAAACAATTAATTAACACTTGTGTAAGTATTTAGTGATAGTTGTAACTGTATATGGATCAACCTTGTAAATCATAGTGGGCTGTTGTGGTTCAAAATTCTCTATACCACCTGTATGTAGAGAGCACCTAATTAAAGGTGCACTCAACAATTTTACAAGAAGAGAAATACTCCTCAGACTGGGAGAACAGATGTGCTTTACTAAGTCTTCTGTGGCTCTGGAGGGAGCTTTGTCTAGTCTGAGAAAATAACCCAGATGATGTCATAAAGGTCATTTTTGGTTTGGGCAAAAGAGAATTTAGATGTAGAACAGAAATATTGCAAATGGGACATGTGGAGTTCATTATAGGAACTGTAGGATCCAGTGGTTTGTGATTCATATTAGGGTCAAACTAAAAATCAGCATGGATGAAAAATCAGGATATCTTGGTCTTGGCTCATTGATTTTGACTTCTTCTTCTTCCTTTTAAAATATGTCTCCCATGTGTGTGTGTGTATATATAATTATATATATATATATATATATATATATATATATATATATATATATATTTCAGTTGTTATGCTAAGCTCTTTTAGCTAAGCTATCTTAGCAGTCTTAACAGGGAGCAGACATGAGACTGGTCTCAATTTTCTCATCTAAATCTTCTCAAGAAAGCGAATAGGCGTATTTGCTAAAGTGCTACACTATTCCTACAAGCACTGAAGTAGAGGTGATTGATTAATTGATTTTTCAGATGCAAACTGAAGGAATGTCTTGTTTTTTTCTTATGGTAATTACTGAGCTTGATGCTAAATATGTCATGTTGCTGGATATTGATTATGTTAAAAGGTTATTTCAATATCAGTCAGCATAGTTAAAAAAAAAAAAAAGGTGGCAGCTGGGAGAACTGCTTATTTTTCTGCAGGGCTAAAGTATTGCAACCTGAAACCTGCCCACACATGAACACTGCTGGATATGAAGCTGAATCTCTTTTTACAGTAAACAAACACATTTTAACCACTTGATTCTCTTGATGAGACAAACAAATCCTTCACTTGAATAGTTTTTTGAACTAAAAGAAAAGCAGCGCCAGGATTGTCGTGAGATGGGAATTAAGGGGGTGGGAGCAACTCATTACGTAGCAACCAAATGTTTTCATGCTTGTTTGCTGCTGCAGTAGGAGAATACATGGAATTACCTCATCTGACTCAGCTTGAGCTACAACTTGTTTTCATGTCATTGTGCAGGTCCACCAGCTAGAAAATCTAAAATACATTTTATCACAGGAGATTGCAGTGAAGCAAGGCACGTCATTCTGTAATTTACCCGACAGCTCTGTTTAATCAAGTGACCACAGGCAAATAGCCAGGTGAAGACACACATAAAAACCTCTTCTAAGCATACAGTACCTTCCAATCAACACACCCGAGCACACTCTTGACAGTAACTTCACGAGCATTAAGGTATCAGTTCCTGATACAATGGAAGGAAGTGCGTCACAGACATGCTGTACCTCGAGACAAAGAAGAATGGAACACTGCCCGGGCATAAACAGCAGAGAGAGAAGGGGAAATGTTGGAGCATGTGGTGGAAGAAGTGAACAAATAACAGGGTCTGAAAAGGCTGCGAGTGGTCGGGGGACTTCTGAGCAGGCACCGAGCGGTCAACACAGCCACCTGCAGCTCGCAAATAAACAGGACCCCGGCGTTCCTTCCACTTTTACTGGACTGCTTGTTTTTAATGGAAGAAAACAGAAGTCCTCCCCCTGACCCGATAATAGAAACCGAGGAAAGGAAAATGTTGGCTGCCTGACAAAAAATGGGCTTTATATCTGTGTGCTATTTTGTTTTGGTCTGTCTGTGTGTTGTTTTCCTCGCTGTTGGCCCGAAACAGTCAAATCAAATAGTGTTTCTGAAAGACGCGTCTCTGTGCAGCCACGGTGTGCACACAATGGGCAAGTTTATCTCACTCCGTCAACAAGGTTGTCAGTGTAATTTATGAGTATGCTGGTCTGAGAGCAGGCTAAATACTGTGGAGCTTGGAATGTTAATGGGTTTTGGTTGAGGAACTGAGTTGTCCTGCTGGTGTTTGACCTCAGCTGAAAAACCACCAGCCTCCTTTCTACGGCTGATTGTCAGAACAGAGCTGATATGAAGTTTAAAAAGGAAACCACCTTTAAATCTTAAAGACGTAATACGTCAGGTTATTGTTTTTCCTCAAAGCCCTTCAGCACTACGATGTTGATGCTGTTTTGTTTTCTGCACCACACTTCTCAGAACCTGCCAGTGTAGGTGGCGGGGTGACATCATTTTACTTTGGCGTTTTGGCTGATGATGTTTGAGTTTCGTGGCTTTTGATCTGTTGAGCTAATTAACTAACTACCCATTTTTTCTGGAAGCCTGGAAACACAAACACATCACTTCCTGCACACCAAAAGATTTTTCCCAGGAAGTGGTTAAAGTGTTAAGAACAAGTCCAAAAATGTGTTTGCACTGAAGGTTGAATCATGCTGTTACTGTAAAGACAACAGACTCACCTTTCTGGAACAAATAAGTGGATTTAAGTTACCGTGTATAATCCATACTGCTACTGAGTCTCCTGATCGAGCAGAGCAATACTGGAAAACTTAAGGAAAGATTAGTGCTGCTGGCCTGTGTTTAGATGCAATCTTGTGTTTCTCAGTGTTAACATACAGAATTCCTTGTGTTCAGCCTTATGTGTGCCAAAATCTCACTCAGTCTCTCACATGCCACTCTGAGCCTTATCTTCTTTGTAATATAATCCGCATTGTTTTAGTTTGATTTATCGGGCCCTCAGTGGAAAATCTGTTGTGGAATCAGATGGGAAGATATCAGTGTGCTAACTGATTAGCTTTCAGACTGGCCCCACTGCTGCCTCTGTCACATCTTACTACTTATTATATTGCCTAATCAGACACAGAAATATGTTCAATATAGAATCAAAATGCAACAAAATCAAAGAGCAGACAGAGGGTATAATCAACACTACCTGCAGTCCTAATGACAAACAAAACAAAATTAAATTATTCACTGTGCTCCTCAGTAATTCAGCATTTTAACTATAGTGAAATTACAGGCTGTGGTCTGTAATAGACATGGACATTCTTCAGGACTGAAGACCATACCAGCACCTACCTGCTCTCTAGCTTTTAATGGGGCCTTGCTCTCTTTATGGCTTTAGTCTACTTCTTGTCTGTTTTGTTGGCTCCCACACAGATATGTTGGTGTTAACTGAAAATTGTCCAATTTTCATACAAAAGTCAAATTTCACACTGTGCTGATAAAATGCAGCATAAGGAAAAGCAGCAGAAATACAGATAGGATTGAAATTACAGGTGGACCGGTGAGTTCACTGAAAAACAGTAGGTCAAGTCAATTTCATAACAGAAGTTATCTCAGGGCATTTTCCATATAAAGCAGGTCCAGACTGTACTCTTTACGATATTATTTACAGAGACCCATGAGGAAACACTTGGCGACAGTTGCAATTTCCTTTGAACAGCCTTGGCCTGTTGGGTTGAAAGAGAGAGAGAGAGAGAGAGAGAGAGAGAGAGAGAGAGAGAGAGAGTCAGGAGGAAAGAGAACAAAGAGAACATAACACAATGTGTGTTCCACATAGAAATGAACAACAACAACAACAGTCGATGATAGTCATAATAACAATAATAATAATAATAATAATAATAATAATAATAATACCAGTAGCAGTGGGTGTTAAGTTGGATTATGGGGGCAGTAGGTTGCTTGTGATCACAGATCCAGAGGAAATACCTGCAGAAAGCGACAGGGAAAGGGAGAGAGACGAAAAAACACAAAACTACCAGAGAGAGAGGAAGAGGAGTTAGTGACATACATGAATGCATCATGGGAAGTTCCCTGGTAGTCTACAGACCTATAGCAGCATAACAAAGGGATGGTTCAAGCCTGAGCCCGCCCTAACTATAAGCTTTATCACAAAGGTACATTTTAAGTCCATTCTTAAATGTGGAGAGACTGTCCACCTCCCGGACTCAAATTGGAAGAAGGGTCCACTGGAGGGGAGCCTGACAGCTGAAGACTCTACTTATGGAGACTCCAGGAACCACAAGTAAGCCTGCATTCTGGGAGCGCACTGTTCTAGTGGGATAATAGGGTACAGTGAGCTCTTTGATATGATGGTGCCAGACCATTAAGGGCTTTGTAGGAGAGGAGAGGAGAGGAGGAGAGGAAAGAGGGGTTTTAAATTCTATTCTGGATTTTACAGGGAGACAGTGCAGAGGAGTTAATATGGGAGAAATACTGTATGATCTCTTTTCCAAGTTCTTGTCAGTACACATGCAGCAGTATTCTGGATCAGCTGGAGAGTCTTTAGAGACTTGTTGGGGCAGCCGGATAATAAGGAATTGCAGTAATCCAGCATAGAAATAATAAATGCTTGGAATAGTTTTTCAGTATGTTTTGAAGACAGGATGTATCTGATTTGTTACATAAATAAAAAAGGCAGTACTTGAAGTTTGTTTCATGTGGGAGTTAAGGGAAATATCCTGATCAAAGATAGCTCTGAGATTCTTTACAGTGGTGCTGGAGGCCAAGGCAATGTCATCTAGACCAAGCAGGTAACTGTGGGGCTGTTCATTACTGGTGTGAGGGAGATATACATGCTCCAGACAGGATTAAAATCACTGACCACCACAGCTAAAAATAAATGACTTAATGAATACTGAGACCTATTCAGGTCATCAGTCTACAGCCATGCTAGTGACTCTGGAAGGTTTACTGAGACAGAGCTGTGCTTTCAGCTAACTGCTAACATGAAAACAGTGAAAGTCCTGATTTAGCAGGTAACATTTACCATCTGAGCTTATCCTATTAGCACGCTAATATTTGCTAATCAGCACAAACACAATGTACAGACATGACAGGGATGTAATTAGTTTTGCAGGTATCTGGTCAAAAACCGAAATATTTGAGCAATTGAACATTTTGACATGATGGGTCAAACTAAGTGGGACATGAACAGTCAGGGGAACAGCAAAGTCAAACTCTGGACACATTTAAAATAAATGTAACATAGCTTCTTCTTAGATGAACACTCAAAGATAAATATTGTGTAGCATGACTTTACAATGATGGAACCTACAGTGTGTATAATTTTAAACTGCACTGACCTGAGCCTGGTGTTTACAGAACAAGTGTGAATTCAGGCTAATGCAGACTTCAATATGTTGGATACAACATTGATTGTTTCTTTTCCTGAAGCTTCTTTGAAACAGAGTTGACCTAACATTTCAGTTTTTTGGACTGCACTATGGTGGATGAGGATTGGAGAAAAGCATGGCCACAGAGTCAGTGACATTACCAATGGGTTTCTGAAGGGATGTTTTGAAGCTTGCTGGCATCTTGTCAGCAGTTTGGAGTGAACACAGAGACACCTGTCAATCAAGAAATACATGTGAAACATACTGTACCTCTCTGAAAGCTTTCATATCTTAACAAAACAATCTGCTACAAAGACATAAAGAAAGTGAAGTCATCAATTGAGACTCTGCCATCTTGTGTAAAAGCAACCATTAATCAAACAGAAATATGGAATTACATGGAAGAAAGGGAAGGAAGGAGGTGGGGGTGGTGGGTGATCTTCTTCTTGGGGTCGACTCCTCCGGTGCGTCCATTCCTTCCGACTCGATGGAGGCTTAATGTGAGTGTGGAAAAGTGGAAAATTTAATTAGGCTGCCAAGGGGGGTTTGTGTCACTTGGCACGAGCCATCCCCCACCCTCCCACTATCACCATCAGCACACCCCCCCTCCATTCCCTCCTCCTCCTACCCTCACTCACCCTTTGCTCTTATCTCATTTGTTGCAACAACCTCAGCATTTGTACCTCTTTTTGTATTTGTACTCATAAACCCTCAGGGCTGTGACCCACTGGGCTAAAGGAGCAGATAGAGGTCAACAGTTTACAGCTGCACAGACACTGTGAAGTGGGTGAGACCTGATGAGGTGGAGCTGCCACTGAGCACTGATGTGTGGATACACTCAAGCAGTGTGGCTGCTGCATGTGGAGCAGTGCAAACACACTGATTGACATTTTTATTTTGCTACTCATGTCACATTTTATGGCCTTATTTTAATGCTTCATTATAGATATCTGCTCATATGTAGGTTTTTGGATGTGGGTTTGTATCCAATCACAGTGGCTAACCCACATGTGACACTGACAAGATGTGACACCAGTGTCGAAAGATGTAAGCACATAGTTACAAGAGGACAAGATGTGGTTTTGTGTCTGGTGTTCTCTCACTTGTGTGGCTTCACATTTCATCTTCCCAAATTTAAAGCTGAACATTTAGCTTCATTTCCTTACATGTGCATTCTTGTTCAAGATGGTGTCTCAGGCATGGTGGGTCCAAAGTTTACTGTGGCCTTTTCCCACCATTATCTGTGCATTGTGTGTGCGCTGTTACCTCCAAAGTTCCATTGCATTCAATGTGCAAAGCAGCACTCCTACACTGGAAATAATTCTACCTTGCCCCAGTGTGTCCATTTGTTTTTGGCAAGTTGAGTAAACTTTATTTGACTATATACATCACATTAGTATAATATCATCTGTCTAAAACTAGAAATTGATACAAAAAGGTGATAAAATTAACTAGTCATGCAGGACCCATGTTAGCTGATATTGTACTTTACTGGTACAAAGTCCCTAGGAAATTTGCAGTCAGTCAAAAATACTAAAACACTGATCCAAGTTAACCTGGGATTCTTTCAAGGCAGCTGCCATCTTAGCCTGCTTTTCAGGATTGAGTTGCACAAGCTATTTGTAAATCCATCTCTAAGTTTGCATGTAAAATCCTTCAATTCTTAATACTTCTAGTAAGACTTCATTTACGTAATGTGTAAATACAAAGCTAAGAAATCTCTGTAGCACTATCCAGTCAATAATGAGTGGGAAATACATGATTATGCTAACATGTCCAACGTTATTCTGTCATTTAGTCAGAATGATTCTAATTTGAGGTACACTGTTCTTTTGGTAACATGATGCAAAATCTTAGTTTACATCAATAGTTGCATATAATCTCTTTTACTCTGAAATCTAAAAGCTCATATATTAGCAAGCTAAAGCTAGTCTTGTGAGTTAGCTCAGTTAACTATGGTACGTTAGTTACACCTGGCAGTTAGTTTATGCAAATATTTAGTGATGACCTATCTCTTTGAAAGGAACTAGTTTGTGTGGTCTATCCTGGTTTAATTTCAGTGATGTGTGAATTTCCACTTAAATACTTTCATTATAACAGGGTCAAGTTTAAACGGCTGGTACAACTGAAGACAGATGCTGTAGAGTTGACAGCAATATCACATTTTGATTAGATGAAGCTCACATGCTTCCCTAACCATTACTGCAGTTGTGGATGAGGTAATGATCTGAATAGAGATGTTTTTGCCATTCAAAATCTGTGATCTCTAATTGTGAAGTACAAGTTCAGACTCAATGAGCTTTAAAAAAGATTATGTTCAGCTCCATAAATAGTGTGTAGTTTGCAAAAATATCATTTAAAGACGTTTATGGTATGTATAAAACAATTACTCTTAATTTCACACAGACCATGTGCAGACATAACATTCAAACCGCAAGTTGACATGATACTGAACTGATGCCCAGGCTACACTTCATCACGTGGCTGCTTCACATCGGCTCAGCCTCAAAAGAAAACTTTCCCTCGACTCGTCAGGAAACATGCTCGTCCCTTGTGCACTCTTCAAACTATCTAACGCGTGGATATGTATTTTTCGGATGGGGAGAAAGCGAAGTGAGGGGAAGTGGGAAGGGGTGGTGGTGGTGGTGGTGGTGGAGGGATGATAGAGTCTTGTCACATTACATGTACCTGTCTGCGCATGTCTTCACTCGCAGCTGTCATCTCACCTGACAGGTCTATCAGTGTCCACGGCTGATCAGAACGCGTCCCTCAGCCTGACAGGCTGAACCGACAGCACGGCAATCCAGACTGACAGCTCCTCAGGTAGCTGGTGGAGAGATGGAGGGATTGGGGGGGGGGCAGAGAGGGAGGAATCTGGGGATGAGAGGCAGGAGGAAGGCCACTGAGGAGTAAAAGAACACACACATACAACAAGAGGAATAAATTAAGTAAAGTATGTCAGTAAACACTCAGGAATAATTCACTCAGCATGACTGATCTTATTGCTGCTCTCCCTAAATTTAACAACACCACCTCATAATAAAGTGATTCTGAGATAATGCTTTGTAAATGAGTGATTGTTGCCAAACATTACCTTTAAAACCTGCATTAAAGCTGTGAATCGTCTTTCTGCTGAGGAAACACGGGGTGCCAGTTTGAGTATTTTTAAGCAAATTGAGTCTCATCTTTTACAACAATCAGGAACACTGAATCAAGGCCAAACTGCTTTGCTTAGACAGAGAGCTGTATTCCAGAGAGAAAACACCTGCGGGATGTGTTCTGGTTAACCCATGAAGGGTTTAAATCAAGTGTCTATGATCACACCCAGGGGAAAATGAGGATGGAACCCCCCCCCCCCGCACTTTCTGCTCTTCGACAAAAAAATCTTGTCTTTATCTTGTCAAAAGCCATCGAAAACAAGCCCATCCAGAACGCCTCGACAACACGAGGACGAGACAAAACGGGAAAAACCTACAAGCTTCCAGAGCGAACACTCATTTGATCAGCTTAGCTACGCTCTCCTGGCTTCAGAGTGTACGAGGAGTAATTAGCAATTAACAATCAGGGTTTAACTAGATCCAGTTATTATCTGTAAGCAGGGTGGGGGGCTGGGGGGTGGGGGGTATCTGCTGCTTTGACTTGGGAGTGCATTAGAATTCCCGTGTTACTCGAGTTTGATAAAAAAAAAAAAAAAAAAAAAAAAGAAGAGTGAGGGACCCGAGCAGTAATTCTCTCATTTTCACGACATCTCTGGGCAATTTTTTTTTCTCAAATTCCCAGATCAAACAGGCTGTAACAAAAGGCCCCAAATCCCCCCTCCGCTCTCCTCCTCCTGCTCTCTCTTTCCAAAATTAGTTAAGCCTCTCAGCTCCATCATCCTCAACATGGCTCGCATCAACAACCCTACGCTGCATCGCAAATGCTGCATAGCCTCTGAAATCCACCCCTCCTAACACACACACACACACACACACAGTCCTCTTCAGCCCCATTCCTCCAAACACGCTGAAGATGGAGGGTGGGTGGGGGTGGGTGGGGGGCTCTCCATATGTCACTCTGAATTTGTACTTACAGAAAAAAAAAAAAAACACAAAGTACCCCACAGTCAGAGTTTGTGATTTCACCCCCTCCTCCTTCCTCTTTCACTTGGCTAACTGTTTGTCTTTTGTCTTTTTTTTTTCTGGGGGAATATGTTAAATCAAAAGGCTGCCGTACAAAAAAATAACGATGAAAAAAAAGAATCAGGCGAGGCTGACAGATTGGGCAATTTGGACACAGTGACAGGAGAATAAAGTAAACAGTCTAGAATGAGGCAGCTGTCCGCCTTTACCGCTCTCTGACATATTCAGGCCTTTTGGATACTCGTTTCCCTCCGATTACCTCATCCGCTGCCCTGGCTGTTTACCATCTCAGTTCACAAGGTGATGATTCAGGATTTTCAATCACTCTCACACACTTTTCCTCCTTTTCTGTTATCGTCTCTATATACACACTCCCCGTGTCTGCGCCTGCAAATTTTGTCCACTTTCGACAAACTTTTCTACTCTTCAAAAGTTTCTGGCGACTAGCCCGACTTCTGAGGTGAAGCGGGGTGAGTGATGCCAAGCGCTAACTCCGGGTTATTGCCCAGGAAGGTGCTCGTTGCTCAGCTTTAAGTGATCCTGTTTCACACACTTGTCAGTTCTCCGGGCTGGCAGGTCCTTACTGCCTCCGAGCTAGCTGCTTATAGGGTTGTCACCAGAGCAGTTAATGTTAATCTAATGCTAATATTCATGTTTGCCAGCTCTCTTGAACTAAGGACACCTGCTTCTGGAGCAGACAGGCCTCCTTTAGCATCAAGTTCATGCCCTCCATTGCATACTCATTACTCCCTTAGCTTGTGTTAAGTTAGCCGTCCCACCACCAGCAAGTCTAGGGTAGAGATGGAATTGTTATCACCTCAAGCTGTGCGATGGAGTAAAAATAACGCTAAAACACAACTCAATTGTCCAGTTGTCCTCTGAGGGATAATGACCATTGCATCTTCAATCGCCCCTCAAATCAAGTCCCAGTCCAGCAAAGCGTAAACTCAACCGGACTACAACAAAAAAAAAAAAAAAGAAAAAAAAAGAAAAGAAAGAAAAATGGAAAAAAACCACTCTCATCAATTTAATCATCCCCCGTCCACAGATTCCAAGCTAATTATTCCAGCCTTTAATTATTCCATCCGACTGCTGTTGAGATCTCTTAAAGACGGCTGGATTAGTGGATTTGGAGTATTAGCTTGGAGGGTTGGCAGACCTCTGCACTGTGATTCAGGGGGCTGAGAAACGCATCTTCAAAAGGTACCTTGAGCAGCACCTTCACAGGATCATTACACTGGATAAATCCATGTTAAGTTGCTTAAAAGCGTGTAAAGGTGAGCCACGTTTAGGCACACACACTTTTGAGGGAGGAGGCTAACGAAATGTGACTTAATCGTTGCAACTGTGACACACTTTAAACCACTTTGGAAGGAATTGTTTACAAGTTACTTAAAGGGATTATGCCAACTTGGGTCAACATCAAAGACAGAGGAAAACTTCAGGATCGAATACAGTTTTCCAGATTGACAATCTAAGTTGGCACACTCTACACACTGCAATGTCATGGTCTGCATTGAGTGGAATAATGTAAGCCACACTTTAAGCTAATGATTCAGTTACTCTTTTGTGTTTCAGCTAATGTAAACCATCAATTCAGATTTAACAAGTTCAGATTCACACACATCAACGCTGAGATTCACCGCTATTGAAAATCAATTGGTACCTTTTGAGTGCAAAGTTGCGAGGTCTAGAGTTGACTGTCAAGTAAAACTATTCTTTGCTCATGCTTATTAAAGATGCTACCCATCATCCTTCTACCCCTCCTTTGAACTCCTTCCCTCTCAAACATCCCCCTAGCTCTCCAAAATGAGAGCAGCTCGTCCCGCGGCTGACAACAGAGATGTTTTGAAAGCAGGTCGGGAAAGGTTAGAGCAAGAAACATGGAGCGGGGCAGTGAAAAAGACAAAAAGAATCTTGCTTTTTAATTATTTTATTAAGAGCCTTGATGCTATTAAATGCCCCAGATACATTCACCCTATAGTTCTCAATTAGACTTGACAGTTGCTGCATTACCAACAATAAATATAGCAAAGGGCTGCGCCTTAGGCCAGGAAGGACCCCTAACTATGACCCTCATATTTAATGATGAAAACAAGCAAGCACACACACTGCCTCGCTCAAGCACATGCATGTGAACATCCATGCATGTGCATGTGCACACACACACACACACACAAACGCATCCTCTCTGTGCTGTGGCTTCATAATACACAAGCACATCAGGGTCCTTCAAAAACACTACTTTACCAATTCACATCATCACTACGGATTAGAAACGCATTTTAGATAGTATACACAAATGGAGGGCAGAGCTTTTTTTTTTTTTAAAGCTTTATTATTAGAATATTTTATGTTATTTTAAAAAATGTAAACAAAATAATTCACTTGTCTTTGAATTGTCTTTGCCTTTTTTCCCCAGAAACATCCATTTCTGTTTATGTGTTTTCATGGTTTGTCAGTTGGTTGGTGTAGACGTTTGGTTGCTGAAGGCTGAAATATCTCAACAACTATTTGATTGACTGCCATTAAATTTCATACAGACGTTCATGGTTCCCAGATGATCAATCCTGATGATGTTTTTTATTCTGTGATATATTTAAAGAGTCTGTTTCTAGACATTCTTTAGAAATGATCTTTATCTTTAATTCCCAGACAATTCTGAGTTTGTGTTAAATGTCAGGACAAGTATTTCAATGTTATTAAACCACTGACATTTTCCCAACAGGAGTTTCCTAATAATACACAGGCAAACAAAACGACGACACACTGTCAGAGGAGACACACTTCTTTACTGGACAGAAATTCTGACAAAACATATTATTTTACAGTACTGTCAACATGTCAGTAAAGACTGGCTTCGGGCAGTCAAATAAAGCATACAGCATTTTAACAATTAAAAGGCAAGTTGGAGATCATTTTAACATTAACAGTGGAGCCAAACCTCACAAATCATGTGACTGACAAAAGCAAACAAATAATAAACAAAGGTATTATGCGTCCTCCCTACAGCTCTTTGTGTAGTTAATAGTTTACATATTGTTTACATATCAGCAAATATCTTTCTCGTAGCACAGCACCTGTGGATGGAGTGTTGTGTGTCCAAACCTTTGTGGTGTAACTGCTTGAAGCCAGGCTGTCATTGGCGCAACACAATAAAACAACACTATTTACTGTTAGGTTGAACAGACACATTGTACAGTACAGGCTGTCAAATTAACTTCCTGTCAGAGGTTGGAGTTCTTCTTTTCAAAAATAAAGGCATTTTTACTGTGCTAGAAATAGTGATAATCATTACAGCCAGTTTTTAGCTGTGGCATGTTGCAGTGCGTGGATGACTAAACTTCTTCAGCAAAGTGGCTTCTCTCTACAAGTACAATAAAAAGTAAAGGTATTGACTAAGAGGCAACGACATCAAGGCCAAACAACGTGGAATTCATAAGAGTCTGTGTGCAAATAAGCACACTGTCATTCTCACTGTACTGTTCATTTGTGAAATGTACTGTACTGCATACACTGTCTGTGCATACTCGTATACAGGTACACAATGGCATACACAAACACATGCTTGCATATACACTCCCACAGGCAACTCTCCAGGCATGTCATTAAGCTAGAGAGCACTAGAGTTTCCCGTTGGCAAAGGCTCCCTCTTGGAATTGAGGGATGAAGCTCTTGAAGTACGCCCTGGGTGGGAGACGGAGAGGCAGAGAGACAGAGAGAGAGAGAGAGAGGAGAGAGAGGAGAGAGAGGGGAGGAGAGGAGAGAGAGGGGGGGGGAGGAGGGGGGGGGGGGAGGGGGGGGGTGGGGGTGGGCATGTGGGGAGTACAGCAAATGAAACATCAAAATGTGACAATAATTGTGTTTCAACTGCTTCAAAGCATCTAACAAACTCACTGGGTCAGTCCCAGCCCCAGTACGTATCAAAGTACAGATGAAAGGCAGAATGTGTTTACTTGTTAAAACTGGCAAATGTGCATGAGATATGTACTGTCTCTGTGTCAACACTCCTGGGTGAAAAACAAAAAATAACTCAAATACAAGCAACGACAACCAAAAAAAAAAAAAAAATCAAGGGGGAAAAAAAACAATCCACAAGATACTTAGGCACATATTTAGGTGGTGCATTCAGGTTTGTGTATTAAATGTGTTTGTGTCAAAACAGAGCGCAACTTTCCAAAAACTCTTCATTGAATGTGGTGAATGCAAGGCACGATTTTATAGCCAGAACATCTTCCTTTTAACAACCTTTACAGAGCAGCGGACTGAGCTTGTGGTCAAATCCAGGAGCGAAACAGAGGAATTCAAAGAGGTTTACAGACTGAGCAGATGAATAAGAAGGAAGTGCACAATTACATAATCTATGAGTGAAACAGATGATCTTTTGCCTTCTATAGTCACTCAGACCTTTCAAATATGTATAGCAGTTATTAACCTTTGCCATGCAAAGAAAAAACTGTTCAAACCATGGATGACGCCTACAGAGTTACTCTTACGGGGTCATGCCAGTTTATGTGTACCGAGGGTGGAACAAAATCTGTGAAAATCAACAAATGGTTTATGTGTGGTCCACACAATAAGGCCCTATTCTATCGAACTGTCTGTAATGCGAGACTGGCGATATGTCCAGGGTGTACCCCGCCTTTCACCCAGTGTCAGCTGGGATAGGCTCCAGACCACCATATTTCATCCCAACTTTTTATGTAGAAAATGTTTTAAATAGCTATAAATTTTAAAAAAAATCAATACAGTTTAAATGGTACAACTTCCAAAATGAAAATAAAACAGGAATCCGGCAGATTCTACTTACTTTGCCCTCTTGGCCATCTCGTTGCCATCCCAGCGCGGGCTGTAGGGATACGACTTCTGCACCTGAGAGTAAAGCTGACCGCTGTTGGTGAAGTGGTACACAGACTGGAAGGTGAGGGTGGGCTGGTCCCTGGGGAAGTACAGTGGGAGATCCACTACGAAGAGCAGAGGAACAGATAGAGAGACAAATGTAGTGGGAGAAACAGAAAATGAGGATCATAATGTAACAGAGTCTTCAGATCTGCTGTAGGTAGATCAGAGACAGACTCCAGTATGAATGTGTGTGTGTGTGACTGTTTTGTACCGTGCACTAGGAAGCAAAAGTCTTTCCACATGAGCAGCAGGGTGAGCTTTGTGAATCCCTCAGCATCGTACTCCACCACCCCCCTACAATACACACATATTCATTTCTGCAAAGTGTCACTGGGTCTTATTTTACACCTAGAGTAAATTCTTGGAAAATGACAGGAGCAGTGACAAATGAATGGCTGCTGTGATCGCTTCAGTGAGGGGGTGGGGTCCTCGATAGTTGACTCACATTCCAAAGTGGCTGAGGAAGGCAGCGATGTACTCTCTCCTCTTGTGATAGCCTTGGATGACATACTGCACCTAGAGAGACAAAGTGGGAGCGTTAGGACACAGTGGAATGAGATTAAAGGCATTGCAAAAACACAACAACACCTGAACACGAGCGGTGACTTATGATGAGATCTTATGGATCTCAGAGAAATGCAGGTAAAGGTGAGGTGTAGATCCACAACAAAGAAGTTGTTTAATGCCAGACTATTGTATATTCAAATCTACACTGTGGCACACCCAGAAATGAGTTTGCAGTGTATATGAATCACAATACACACGTGGGTTGACCAAGTTGACTGCAGTGGGATCTGAATACAGGCAAGTGTTTATCACACTGGCTACAGGTATATATATATATTACAGACAGCATTTGAAAGTTGATTGAGAGATGTGATTGCATCATGTATTGCATTTAAACTATTGGAGTGGTCCTATGGTGAATAATCAAGCTGGTTCCAAATCAGTTCCATACCATTTCACTATTATGGAATAAAACTGAAAGTATGATGTCTAAATTATCAGACATTTGTCCTGAGACTGAGCTGCCTCCTTGATTCTGCAAAAAAAAAATAAATAAATAAATAAAAAAATACACAAAAATAGAAAACAAGGTATCATATCTTTATTCTTAAGTTAATTATTGAAATTAACTATTAAAGATCTAAAGATCCCTGTGTACTTACATATTGGCTCTTATTTTGGAAAGCACACTCAAAGCTGCAACCTAAATTTTAAAAAGATTTTAAAGACATCATTTGATCTGTGACAGAAAACATGGGAACAGAAGGGATCCTGATTAATGAATCAGAATATTGTGTTGTATTTTCAGTCTCATCAGCTGCATTCCTGTTTTATTCCCCCCCTCAGCACCTGTCCACATGGTTTTGGGTTTTTTTTCTTCGCTGCCCTGAATTTGCCCTCATAGGAAGAGCTTACTGTGAGCTGAGAGGAAAGTCCTGGCAGTGCTGTACATGCTAGCAGAGAGGCTCTCTGAGGCGAACCTACCCAGAATGTAAACAAAGCCACGGCCGGGAGAGAGATTAAGAGAGGTGAACTTTTTAATGGTTGCTTTCACTTTAAAAACAGATGGCTCAGAGTACAAAAGTAGTATTACATGCAATCTTTGTACAGGCAAATTTAAATGCCACAGAAGTACAAAGTCTTTAGCTTACTACTTGACAGCCAAATAAGCTGGTGTTAAAAGCTCTACCATAGAGTCTGTCAAATGTAATGAGAAAAGCTTGTCTGCTCATGGTACTGTGTTAATTTGAACACAGTTTCCCCCATTTCAGTCTACATTTTTACATGGAGCCTCTCCATTTATTTTTTTCTTATTTAAATCTTGCCAAAATTGTCTTGAGCTACATGCATGTTTAGCAGCCTTGTAGGAGAAAACACTGTGGTGCTTGTTTCATGACAGATTGTCTCTACATGTCTCTACAGACTGTAACACCCCAAAGCAACTGCTACTTATCACTGACAGTATCATAAATATTCTCCACACAGAAAATCCCCAGCTAGCATTCTTGCTGCGAGGTGACAGGTTTTCAAAAACACGCACAAACACATACAAAGATACAAAATATAGATACACAGGTTATTCCAAAGTCCAAAGAGGAGAAGCTCAGGGCTCGCTTGACTGCTGAGCATCCTGGGCAGGTGAGAAGGCCTGCAGTCAGTCAGCCAGCCATGAAGGTGACTGGCTCTATTCACCTACAAACACGTCTGCCAAGCTTTGATTACTGGACAACACAGAAAAAATCTGCAATACCTTCAGTCTTAAAATTAGACATTCACACTATGTCAAAGGGACATGACCAATATGCAGTGATGTGAGATCCATTTCACTTCAGTTCCTTGGTTATATGAAAAGTTGGGTTCTGATAGTGAGTTACATTTTGGATCTGGTTCCAAGCAGGCAAAGAATCTGGATTCACTAAACTGTCAAATTTTTCTGCCACACTTTTCTTATTTGTAAAGAGCAAAATATTAAGGTAGCAAGCTTATTTTTAGCTGGCACTGAACCTCACTTTCTCCAGATACAATTACAGACATCATCAGTGGCAGATTACACTGTATCCACTGTAGCTAATTACAATTAAGCCAGTAACAGCTATGATGAATCTTCTGGCTGTCTGTTGGTTAAAGTGCTCTCTGCAAACTGGTGTAGGCGTCTTGGTGTCAAAGTGGTGTCTTGTTCAGGGGAAAAGAAAAATCATTCTGTATGGACACTGTATGTATGGGAGTGGACTAGCATCAATATTTCAGGCTTAGCAACTTAATATTTATTTTTTTATTTAGATATTTTAGACTAAAAATGTTTTCAGTTCTTCATAGCTGACAAAGGTAATACCAAATTAGTAAAGTGAATTACAATGTTTCCCATGATAGAGATGGTTTTATGGTATGGCATGATATTACAGCAGAGGCATGTTCTCATAAGAAATTGTAGGAGTTTTCTCTTTTAGGTAAAAGAGCACATGAGCTATTTCTCATATTAAAGGCTGTATATGTAATGAATGAAGCAGTTAAAAAGATATTTAGTAACTAAAGTGATCAAGAGAAGAGATGAGTCAGGTCTGTCTAATTTAGAAAATTAGAGCGGGGCTTGATCAGTCACAATCATATTGATGTTGATGTGTGTTGGTGAGGCCTAAATTAGTTTGAAGATGAATAATCTGACTTATTCTACTACATAGATGGTGGTGACAGTTTTTTTAAAAAGTATATTAAGCAGCTACATTATTCTAATGTCAGGTAGGTAGGTTTGTAGTATTTTCCACCTTCTATAGCCAGTCTTCCAGAGGGTGGGTCTGCGTAGAGGAAAACACACCTCTAAAACTTGAAACATTTTTCAAAATATCATCAAGCAGCTGTAATTTAGATGGACTTTTAGAAAGTAGAGCAGGTTCAGAGTCTACAAGAAAGGATAAACTGTGCGTCTGCTCTCGCAATGAAAGAATAATACTGGTAATCTTATACTATATTGACAGTGAATCTATAATGCAACAAAAGACTGCATTGCAATATAGCTACTGCTGTCAATGAGCTCTAAGCAGTCAAACCCATCTAGTAATAAAATTGCAGTTCATCTGAGGGCTGGATATATCATGGATGAAGCTGGAGACTGTATTGGGTTACCCACTGCTCCTGCATGGTAGTGATTACTCAACCATGTATGAATGACAGTGTTTTGTGAAAGAAGAAAAGTGGTAATCTCTGATTTGTGTGTGTGTGTGTGTGTGTGTGTGTGTGTGTGTGTGTGTCATGGGTCTCATCTCTGCAAGAGCTCTTAAACACAGACACACATTGTGACTCAGCCTCCTGTTCAATTATGTTTACATGGGACAGTGGAGGCGGCAATTTAGCTTTCTCAAAAGCTGCAAGGCCACATACTCAATAAGCTGTTTATTTAGTTTACACTGCCAGTGTGTGTGTTCCTGTTTCAAGGGAACTGTGGATCACTGAACTTTCACACCCATACTGGGAAAGGATTTCCCACCCCCAGCGTCACTGTGACTTGCCAAGTCCTTCTATTGGCTGCCTGGAGGTTTGACTGATGCAAGACAGGTGATCTTGCTCTGCAGGTATTCAAACCTGCCCACACCCATGACTCCCTTGCCCACGCACTGTGTTTGTGCATGTGTCTGTGGAGACTGTGATGCAATAACGCCGGAAGTGCTTCCTGCTGTGTGATTAAGAAATTTCTTCCCTCTCTCTGTCACATACGCATTTACACCACCCCCACCTTCCATAATATAAAGAGTGACTGATTTGATATCTGTCTACAGATTCATGCAGTGAGCACAGTACACACGCTGTGTATCAAACCCAATACTACAGACAAATCATACTGGGAACGTGGAACACAGAACACAGTGACAACATTTCATTTACATTTCTGAATTAAATTTGCAGTTGAATTAAAATGCAGTCGTCATTATGACATGTGACCACATGTTAGTGACTGGAGTAAGCAAACACAGAATACCTCTAACTGACCTCAGCCACAGTGGAAATGTCACATGAATTGCATTTTGTACAGCATCTTCATATTGTGAGAAAGTACCATTCACAGGTGAGAGATGCCATGATTCATTCTTAAGTTTGCTGACGACTCAGCGTCTGGGAAATATGCACACACACATATACACACACACTTTGTCTGAGCTCCACAGCCTGGGTGTGAAAATGGGGCTGGCATTATTTGCTACCTTATGACAATAATTCAACAAATTTGCACTCCACGATTTTCAGATGAAATATGCCTTTTAATAAAAAAAACAAAACAAAAAAAAAAAAAAAAAAAAAAACAACAACAAAACAACAACAAACAAAACAAAAAAAAAAAACAAGTGAAATTGCAGTCAGGAAGTACCCGAGGCCAGCTAGTGAGAGACAAATGGCACACTGCAGGCAGACATCACATCATTTTTAGAAGCACATGGTTGGTCTGTCACGGCTAGCTGCTCAGAATGCAAACATGAGTGCTTAATGGATATGAATTAAAGTCAATTGTCAAATTGTATGGAGCAGAGGCTTATAGATTATGCATTCTGCTTTTAGTACAGAGTTGTTGGAGCACAGTAGTTTACTGTTCAGTATTTCAACATTAATTATTTCAACAATCTAGTGGACATATTTTTTGGAAAAAGCAGTCGCAGGCAGAATAACTTGTCGTCTGCTCTGTTTTCTGTGAAAGAACTACAGTGGCCCTGAAAGTAAAAACACTACAACATTTCAGTATTTTCTGAAATGTTCCAAGTGTTTTGACCTTCAGGGCCACCGTAAAGACCTGATCAAGGATAAACTGAGTTGTGAGTGTATAGCAACCAATAACAAGGCAATCACTACCATTGTTTTTTATTTATAGTACTTCTCCTCCTACTGTCTACTTAGCATAGTATGTGTGAAAATGAAATGACAATGTCAGCCATGAGAAGACATGCTGTATATACCAGCCACAAATTTCAACACTGTGATTGCATCAGTCATCATTTTGATAACATATCTGGTCAGAGACTCTCTCAGCTCTGTGTAAAAACAGCTCTCACAGGAGAACAGCAATGAGACACACAGTAGAGAGCAACCAGACAAATTCTAAAAGTATTTGAAGCAGACACTTCACACACTCTCTGCTTCTCTCTCATAACAGCAACTGAGGTTGATTTTTATTGAAACTGATTGGAAGCAAATAATTCCTTGTCTTGAGCTGATCACATACGTACGTATCACACTCAGAGGAGAAGACTGACAACCCTGTGGGGCCTATTGCCTTCTGAAGCTGATTTCCATGAGTAATTGTTTGGATAATGTAGATGCCAGGTGCTGCCATCACCCAGCACAATCATAGTCATAGTCACAGTCACAGCTGAGGTATGTGGCAATATAGTTGTGTCAAAACAATCATAGCATCTGGAATAAGTGGGAGGAAGTAATTGATGGTGTTAAAAGAAAAAAATGACCGCACACCCTTTGTTAGGTATGTTAGAATTATGTCCTTTTTTCTTTACCATTTTTTGATATATAAACAATATCAGATATGAATCTGGTTTGTGTCTTTACTTTTTCAGCTTCTGACTTCCTGCTCTGATGACTCAAATCACAACCTCTATGTACTCTAGCAAAGCTCACATTACTTTTATATGACAGAAAAAATGCTTTAGTGCTCCTTCTGCCACACAATTAAGCCATGCTATTGAAGAATTTCAAAGGACACGGACTAATTGTTATTTAATGTTTTTTAAGTGTCTGCTTTTTTTTATTCCATTTTTGCTTGATCACTGGACGGCCACAACAAATGACAAGTAACATTTTGAGGTCCAAAGAAGAGTTACAAAAATGTGTTTTTGATCATGTTAACACCAAACTAACTGCTACAGTTTTTTTGTCTAATTATTATTATTATTATTATTATTATTATCAATAATAATATGGATAAATGTACACTTTCCTATATCCCAGCACTGAAGTTGTTTAGGTAACATTAGCCAGTGCACTCTAAGTTGCTGAAATGTCGTTATGCCTGTCAAAAATCTAGTTTGACCAAATGGGAACGATCAAATATCATTTGAATTTATGTGAATGCAACCCACATAGCAAAAAAATGCTGTAGAGTTGATGTTTAGTTCATTAGCAGGTCCTCACTTTATTAACATGTGTCCAGGCCTCTGAACCAGCTCCTATATCTATGATTTGTTGAGCGATTTGAAGTGAAACAAAATATATATCAGGCTTTTAACTGGAAATGTTTTATCATGCCAATGTTACTGTAAGGTCAAGTCAAGTCAAGTCATTTTTATTTATATAGTGCCAAAGCATAACAGGAGTTATCTCAGTGCACTTTTCATACAGAGCAGGTCTAGAGACCCAACATTACCTCAAGAGCAAACACTAGCAGTGTCAAATAAAATATGCTTCCACATATTGCTATAGTTTGGTGTCATGATTATTCATTTACAGCATGTTAGTTTTCTCCATAGAACTGATGCACAGTAAATTTTGAATCCGGACAGACCATTTGAGATGGAATATTTCATTTTTTGAGTGGTATGTCAAATTATCAATAAAAAGCGACAGCAGCAAACGGCTGACTATTCTACTCGGCTGTGTTGACTGTAGTGCTCTGTACACTTGGAGTATGATCAACCCATAAAAGCAGAATAATCCATCAAACTAAATTTTTACTCTTTCATTTTAAAATCTAAGACACTAAACAATTTCAGACCAGCAGCTGGCCATGCTTAAAGCTGATTACACTTTGCATGCTAAAAGGAGGCAGTGGCCCTGCTTGAAATCAACGTGGGAGTGATGAGTGATGTGGGTTGTAGATGTCTTGCACTGTACACTTAGAAATTTACCTGCTCTCTAAAATAGTGATGGTGACATTATGCACAAGACTCCTCTTTCTCTGTGCCATGGTGCCTCTATGTGCTATCAACTCTGCTTTTCAACATGCCTTACAAATACAGGCTATGGTCTCCATGACTCTTTCAGGGAGGCAGAGGGAGCAGCTTGGACACTGCTGGACTTTAGCAATCAGAGACATGGAGGTCAGTCAGGGACACAAGTATTCCAGACACCCTGAGTATGCTGGTCAGAGTCCAGGTGAATATAGAGAGATGGAGGGTATCTATGTGCATTGTGTTTATGTGTGTGTATGGGGACTGTGGGGGATGGGCATTTCTCCTGAGGGAAATGGCATTACATTGTGTCTACACTGCATATCTACCTGTCAACCTGCAGAGGCCAGGGAGCGCTCAGACAGCCTATGGAGGTTGGCCAGTACGCCCACGAAGGCAGATGCCAGACACACATGCTTGAATGCCGCATTACCGCACACAGCTTAAGAAAAGACATCCCTCACTGGACACATGCTTTGCTGCACCAAGGCTTACAAATATGTAACAAATGATTCACATACCTGTCACACTCACATAAAGAGTAGAGAATACTGCTCTTATTAAAATGCCAAGACATTAAGGGTTACTAATAATGTCAAATAATGCAGATCCCAACACTGATGTGGTGAAGACATTATACACAACATACAACCCACACTGTGTGTAGGTAAAATGAGTTATAGCAAATACTTTTACCTTGTTGGTGAGTAACTGGCACACTTGAGGGACATAGTCAATTAGGCATCCTCCACTGGGGAATGCTGGGATATGAAGCGCAGAGGAGCCTCCCAGAGCGCTGATTGAATAAAAAAAAAAAAAAAAAAAAGAGTTAGCCTTTGAGTGCTCATCATTTCTGTCCAACATATGTCATATAACACAATATTATATTTACTGGCTATATTACTATATTATATTTTATGACTATTTAATGTCTTCAGAGAGTATTCAGACCCAGTCACTTTTTGCTCACTTCATTGCATACATTTAATTGTAAATGGATACTTTTTTCAAAAAAATCTACACTCAATAACATATTATGATAAAGTGAAACTTCAAATATTTTCAAATTTCTAAAAAATCAAACTTTTAAATCTCTAATTTACAAAAGAACCTTAATTCAGTAATATGTAGAAGCCGCTTTGGCTAGCAATTACAACTTCAAGACTTCTCTACAAGTTACACTGGGCTGGGCTACTAATAACTTGTACTGTAGCCACTCCGATGTTGTCTTGGCTGTATGCTGAAAGGTGAACCATCTCTTCAGTTTTTCTTCATGGATCTCTTGCTCATATTCCCCAGATTCTGACCAGTCTCCTTGTCCCTGCCTCTCAGAAGCACCCCCCATAGCATGATGCTACCACCACCATGCTTCACCATAGGGATGGTATTAGCCAGGTGATGAGCAGTGCCTGGTGTTCGCCAGTGCTTGGAGTTATTTTTGCCTCATCAGATCAGAAAAATCTTTTCCCTCATGCTCTCAGAGTTCTTTAAATGCTATTTGGCAAACTCCAAATGGTCTTAAGAGAGAGTTCTGTCTAATCACTCAACCATGAAGGCCTGATTGATGGAGTGATACTGAAATGGTTATCCTTCTGGCAGAGGACCTCTGAGGATCCATTAGAGTGACTGTTGGGTTCTTAGTCACCTCCCTGACCAATGCCCTCTCTGCCCAGTTACTCAGTGTGGCTAGGCAACCAACTCTAAGTGTCCTGGTGGTCTCAAACTTATTCCATTTCACAATTATTGTGTCCCCTGTGTTCATGGGAAGATTCAAAGCTTTAGAAATGGTTTTTATACACTTGGCCTGATCTAAAAATTTTACTCCAAGGTCTAAAAAGAATCCCTTGGATTTCATGGCTTGGTTTTGTGGGACCTCTCTGCACCTTTCTAAACAGTGAAAATCGGTTCAATTTGCCACAGGTGGAATCCAACTAAGTTCTAGTCTCACTTTTCAAGGATAATTAAAGTGAAGAGGATGACCACAATTTGGAGTGTGACAGAAAAGTGTCTGAATACTTTTGTAACAAAGACATTTATTTTTTTTATTTTTAGCAAATTTGCAAAAAAATCTGTTTTCACCTCATCATCAAGGGTTAGACCAGTCTACACTCAAAAGGCAATATTATACATTTACAATTAAATCTACAACATAATAAAGTGTAAAAAGACAAGAGGTCTGAATATTTCTGAAGCCACTGAATTTAAAGCATTTCAAATGTTCTTCAAATTAAGCCAGACTGTTGTGTTTGTCATTGTAGCCAAGATCTGTACATGGTTCTGGGACCAATTCAGAGCTGCATGTGACTGCCTGACTCTATGGAAATTCACCTTAACTAAGCACATTAATTTGCTGCTATGTTGTACTGAAGTTGTGGAATTCAGATATAAAGACGTGACTCATGCCTGTAGCATCGTCCTCATACTCTTTCATTTGTTCATTTATTCTTTTGACGTCCTCCTGATTCAATCTTGCAGCACAGCTCCATTAGTGATTAGTGCATGCTTGTTTAATCATGAAATCTGCTGCTGCAGCTCCCCAATGACTAACCAACCAAAGTAGTCACTCCCTCATTTTTTTCTGATCTGGGGCAAAAACAGATGGAATACCCCGAGGATAGGTTAAAGGTCTTAAGGCACCGCTTATTGGCTTTTAATGCTCATTTTAAGACACATAGAAGAAGATTTCTTCCGCTGCTTTCTATTTTTATTTCATTCTTCATTAGAGCAGGACAGTCTCAGGACATTTACAAAAGCTCTTATGTCATTTTAAAAGCAATGCTCAAGTGGATGACGGCCGTTTACCAGGTTAAGCATGCATGATTCATGTTAATAGCATACATCCTGAAAGATTGTTGAATGTCAAAGATCACATATGTTGAGATGCAGCCCCTGGGGCTTGTTCTTTGATCAGAGAGTCTATAATGTGAAAAATGATAATTATGTATCAAAAGGTGAAACATAACAGTGAGTCACAATCCCACCAATTCCATCACATCATCCATCCACAGCCATGAAGACATCTCTTTTTTCTCTTGGTGTGTGAAAATATTTTCCACATTTTGTTATTTTGACAGCAGCAGCTAACGCGGAAGTCGAGAGAATTTCACAATGCTGAAAATTCCAGAGAAAAGTTGTGGGAGTAGTGAGGAGGAAGGTGGAGCACTTCATGATGTGCTCCACCTTACTGTCATGACCAAAACCCACACATGTTTACAGGAAAAACGATGTCTTAACAGTGGTCAGGAAAAGGTCAGCAGTGGCTGAACTCATAGTCTTGATTGTACATACACTTGGTCAGAGATGTGTATTCAGAATAACTGACTGAGGGCTGCTCTGTGTAGAAAACAGCTGGTTTCTGGTCAGCTGCTCATCTCTCACATGCAGGAGTTTTTACTGATAGTCTGAATTTATTAAAATTAGCTAAAGATAAGAATCACACACATTCACAAACATTCACATATATTCACAGCGTTTACTCCAGATCACTGGTCTGAGTTTAGTCTTTTGGAACTGATGCTCAAGTGAATATTAATAAGGTCATATTCATAGAGAAGCCATGCAAACTGTCATGAAGTCATTTTCATTGTCAAAATCCTTTCCTCAAAAACTCCAAAGCCACCATTTACAGTAGGCTTTGTGCACATAATTAGCATTATCCTGTGCATTTTGCAGTGCACCAACAAATGGTCGATTGAAAATAGCTTACAGCAACGAGGAGAGAAGCCTTTGAAAATGAAAATCTAAATGATGCCCATCTATCCTCCCACAGAACTAAGAATAGCTCCATATCATTCAGATGGAAATGCGGACAGAGGCACAAAATAGATGGTGGTGTCGTGTTCGTCACTCATTTATGTCAATGGCAGGCATGTGAACAAACTGTGGTGCACTTTGTATTTCAGTGGTTTTGCCTCTGGAACACTCATTTGAAGGAAGAATGATTAGAAACCAGCATTAAAAAAAGGTCCAAAACTTATTTGAAATCTTAGAATGGTTACCAACTGCTCTAGCCTTAAGGTCCATACTCAGACTTACATGACACCCATTTTACCTGTCAAAGGATTCAAACCCAGGAACTTCTTTCTGTAAAAAGACAGTGCTAGCCAGTGAGCTAGCCTTACTTTTATACGTGAATAAAATGAAAACTAAATGTTAAAAAGAAAAGTGGGCTACAACTGCAGTTTACGGCTCAGTAAAATGAGCTTAAGCAATTGCAAGCATGCAATTAGGGCTAACAAGCAACATTTCAAAGACATTAAAGCATTGCTATTACAGGTACAATCATTACCGGCTTATTTAGGCTACTAAAACTCATTTTACGGCACAACATGTAATAAGCCCAATAAAAAGAACAGTGCAATAAAACAGCTGCAGAGCAGAAAATGCAGGAAAAAGGGTGATTTCAAACTGCATATCCACTCATACCAGTACTTCTCTGCATTGAACATGTTCTCTCTTTATTGTGTTACAGTTTATGCTAAACGTAACGTAAGTTGAATATATTCAGTATCATAATTATTCGGCTTGTTGCGGAGTGCTTCCTCAAATCTCTGGAAAACCTGCTTCAAATAATCCTCCAAGAGGAGGGTCATGTGATTGACAGAGCAGTCATGGATAGTCTACTTGTACAGTAGCCATGAACCATAACTAAATTTCTATATCCAGGATATAGAGATTTAGTTACATGTTTTAGTGCCTTTGCTCACTAGGAAGCAGGAAATGGTAATTCAAAATAAAATTGTAAATTTGCTACATGTTCTAGTTTTTTCTTTTTTGTCATAAAGTTGACTCACCCAGTAAGAATGGAGCCCACCAGTTGGAAACTACTGTTCTAAAACAGGATTGAAACTAATGTTTTCTTCCTCCACCTTAAACAGACCTGACGACCTCAACTAAAAAATGCTGACTGGAGAAAATATTTCTTGAACATGAGCCATGTTTCATCGCAGCAGGCTGTGTAAGTTACACTTATGTGCCAAAACCGGGAGTCAGACATTTGAGGTGAAACACCTTATCTCAAGGTCAAGTTGGAAGGGAGAATTAAATAAGGCAGCATGTTATCTTTCACCCCATAACTGAGCAGGTTATGAGAATACACAAAGATGACACAGGATTTAAAAAAGCAATGTCCATTCATGTGTGTAAATATCAAAGGGGGTAGTCCAGTGATCTAGTTTACAATTTCAAACAATGGGTCTGAAGTCAAAGCAGCAGAGCTCCAGACATTCAGATTTTTCAGTGTTTAATATGGGCCAATCTCCAGAAACACTGGATCCTACAGTTTCTATAATACAACCAATAACAACTTTTATTAGAACATCCCTGCCTGATAAGTGACTTAATCATTCAAACTCTATACGTAGCCCTCTTGTTGTAAATTTGCAGTCATAAAGCCAGGATCATGATAATCCTGATGACTTCATCTCAGTTATTTTCTCAGACTTGGAACAGCTCCTTCCAAGCCATAGAAGGCATTACACAGCCTTTAACACAGGCTGAGTAGTACTAACCACAACTAGAAGACTGAACTTCATGTTTAAAATCAGTGGAGTTCCCCTTAAAACAAACAGTGGGCTGAGAGAACACTGACCAAAGTAATAGGTTGTAGGTGCTGATCTAAGTACTAAAACTCCTTCACTTTACTGTGTTGTACATTTAATAGCAAACTGATGAAAAATTGCCATTGTTGCCCATTAATCTACACACTACAATCTACAGGAATACAAAAATCTCTCATTTACATAGAGTATTCATATTCATTCACAGTATTCATATTCAGTACTTTGTAGAAGCCCCAGTAGCAGCAATTAGAGTTTTGAGTCTGAAGGGGTCTGAATACTTTATGAGGCATACTTTTCATTAATATCTCACCGTTATCAAACTTTCAGTATGAGCCTTAAATTGCATTAAATTGAGCTTCCTGTGGGTGGGCTCAGATTCTAGACATAATGGTGTTTTACTTTCCAAGTGGCACCCTGAAGAGTCCCCGCTTCTGTCTCCACTGGTGACACTGCTCTCAACACTACCCACACATACTGCAGTCATCATGCAGACATGCTGCCTAACACAACCCCTCTGAGCAATGTAAGCTACTGTATGACATATTTACACTAGACAGTATACATGCACACATGTAAACAAACACACACACACACACATGCTGTACAGTGTCAGAGCTGCCTGTGACTTCATCAACCACAGAGATTATCCTGTGTGACTCAGGTGGATGGTGACGAAGCTCAGTTTGTTTGTTTATGTGTGGTCTGGTGTGTGTGTGTGTGTGTGTGTGTGTGTATATGTGAGGGTGTGTATGACAGCAGTGACAGCGTGAGAGAAGATAAAGGCTCAATTGGAAAGAGGGCAGACATGATTCATTACCCAAGTGAAAGATAAGGCCAAGAAGAACTGTTTGGAGATTCAAATGTAGTTTCAAAGCAGCAACATTTCCATTTTGATTGCCTTCTTCATTTCCTAAAGCCTGGGGGGTCCTCAGAGGCCCACATATGACTCTGTTTGTTGACTGTTTAGACTAAATAACATTCTATTCTTCCTCTGTGACTAGGCAAGGCGCCCTTGGCCTATGGCAATAGGAGTCAGTAACCTTTCCGTTATGAGGTGACCATCCTGGCATAGCAGAGCTGACTTTTACTCTGATTCTCTATTCATCATTCATTTGGATAAAACCAGGTTCATCAGAGCCCCAAGCCACAACCATTACACTCTGTCACTAGTATAAAATAAGGCTGGACAACAGGGCAAATTTTTCCTATTACCCATAGTCACCCATCATCAGCTACTGGCTGCAGCTGATGTATTTGGTGATGGTGTGGGTGCTCATGGCCACGTGAGCTCCATGTACCACCCTGCAACTTGCAACTATAACACTATCATAAAGTCACTGGGTTCCTAACTCTTTGAACAGAAAATACTTCTGTGATGTCTTTTGAAAAGCTACAATTGAGAGCTTCAGGTGAGGTGATCGATGTAGTGTCACATTAAGCTATTTGGTGTCTGAAAAACCAGAGCTTGCAGTCCCTGAATACTTCATTGTCCCAAGAACAATTCCAGTTTTGAGGACAAGGACGATGAGAGGCCAAAGGTGGAATAATGAATTCTGGCACAAAATACAGCATGTACCACACTACAACTACAGTATGTCACCCAGAAATGACATTTATATGCAACTAATTTGCAACAGTATATATATATTTGATCCAAACTACAACCTTTCCCTGAGCGTAACCAAAGAATTTTAGTAGGCTAACTGTGTCAATATAGTGAAAGCAGCACATTTGCAGAGCAGCAGCGGAGGCTTTAGTCGTTCCATCTCAGTACTGAATGCAAGTCAGAGCTCAGAGTGCTGTAGTGCCTGTAGTTGCACATGTGAAATTGCACAAAACAGACTTTTGGGTTGCATAAACGTGCATGTAACGAGAGTCAAACTTATTTCAACCAGTGATTACGTTTCGTTCAGTATGCATCAGAGACTAAACAAACTACAGGAAAATAAACCAAATTTCTAGGAGACAGGGTTGACACAGGAAAACACATGACTTTACCATAACACATCTGTGGCATTTAAAAACTCTCTCTCTCTCTCACACACACACAATATGCACTCAATAAGATCAATAAAACAGAGCCGAGGACATGTTCTTTGCATGATTTCTAAACTGCCTTGTAACAGATTAGATTTTTTGTAATCTGTCTAAATTTTTCCCACTTATCTTTTCAGCATTTGTCTTTATGTATACTCGTGATGACTTGTTTTCTATCCTTATTATGCTTTTAACATTTTCCATCTAATTCTCTTGGGTAAATTGCTGTATAATTTCTGGTTTTAGATAATGCTACATAAAGCAGATTTATTATTATGAAAACCTATGTCTGCCTATATAGATGTACAGATAACTAATGTATAACACATTAGCTATCAACAAAACATATATTGTATTCGAACCAAGGGGAATTAAAAGATAGCCTACATATTGAGGAGAGAGCGTTACCAATAACAAAGCAGCAGCACAAAACTCACTTCACACATAATGCAATAGTGCTCAAGGTGACAAGGAGGAAGAAGTGGCAGAGTGCTTTGAGCTGCTGAGAGTGAGAGAAGTGTCTGCACTGACATCTTAGACTGTCGAGTGGGTTTGCTGGGTTAGTGGTGAATTTATTTTATCAGACTGACAATTTCTGACTGTGACAAGATGTTCACAAAACCTTGAAAAATATCTGATCGAAATGCAAAGATTTTCAAAGGCTATACAACACCTCTACAGACCCTGGAGAAGGGACACACACAAACTGTACACCCACACAGACATACACACACACACACACACACATATACTCACACACATCAGCAGGCAGGCAAGCATGCGCGCACGCACACACACACACACACACGCGCAGGCACCTAAAGGCAAATGCAGATACACAAACATTAGTGCACTGCAGCCTAAAACTGTCTCTCTGTGTTGATTTTTCTGGGCTCCTAAATCTGGTTTGGGGGCAGAGACGGTGCCCACTCGATTCTTTTATGCAATGCAGCAGGTTTTCTGGGGGAAGGAGAGATGTATCCAACTCATCTCATGGGCACAGTACAATCAGGTAAACGAGAAGTAAAAGTGAAAATGAAAAGAGCGATGAGTCTGGTTAGAAAATGGTTGGAGAAGGAGACACAAAAGCAATCAGGATGAAATAAAAGACTGCAGATGTGGCTCTTAATGGTGATTGAAAATTAAACACTGAAATTCTCCAAAACTGATGCAAAGACACAATCTCATTACTTACTAAAATCGTACACTATTACAGATAAGACCTGAATAAGCCATGCTAAACATTATACTGCTGTAGGTAACTGCTTGAGGAGACACTTCTGGCATTTATCTGTTAAAGCACAATGTGAACTATTACTGAATCTTCTCACTTTTGGATGGTCATTTGAAAATATAAATGTTTACATGCTTTAGATGCCGCAGGGTGTAGACAGTGGCATTAGATCCATGGAATGGAATTCTTGAGTAACAAGAGTTAGTAGTCAGCAGGTAATTTTTCATACATATTGGTTTCAGTTTCACTGTTATTCATCATGGTGAACTATCATGCTTGTGCATGTTACAACAAAATTGTTGAGTCCGCTTTTCTCTCCAACACAAGAAATGGTAGCAATAGGTATAGTAGCTATTAGCATTCTTTAAAATGGCTATATACCATATTTCTACATCAACAATTGATCACATAAGTACTTCTGGGTGAAAGGGGTTGCTTTCAGTGATGAACCCACACAGAACTGTGACCTGACTCTGCAGTTCCTTGCTGCTCTGCTAAGGTTTTTAGCATCTTTCAGCTCATTGTATTGCTTTTCACTACTCTACTGTTTTGATTCACTCTCACTACACTCACTGATGATGTTTTCAGCCACACTGAGCAGCTCTTTTTAGCAGAAAAACTCTAAAACCCCACTGTGCACTAAGTGCTCAGCACCAAAAGCCAGACAGATAAAGTTAGTGACTAGCTAGTGAACATAGCTGAGCGTTCAACTGATAAAGACCCAGAGAGTTCCCTCAGGAGCTGTTGGAGAGCAACACAGAACTAAAAGGAGTTAACATTGAACTGAAATTCATCAGACACAAACACAACTTCAAATGAATGCTACCACGTGCCACATTTGTTGGATGTGTACATAAGTGTTAATCACACCAAATTAAAGGTAATACTATGTAATGGTATGTCCACTGCTTGCAGGTTTCAGGACAGTCACTGAATACAGTGACATATGACGTAAAGCCAGTGTTGCCTAAAGCCACATAAGGATATTTTGTACTTGCTCTGCAGAATTTGTTTGATGCTTTGTGTGAGATTGATGTTAAAAAATGACACAGGAACAGATACGGTTGATGTGCATCTTCTGAAAACCGCACAAATCCAATAGCTGTTCATATCTTTAATTGGACTGCATGAACACACCACCAACTCCCGATTCCCACTTGATCAAAATGACCCGACTGCTGCCCTTTCTCATAACTGTTTGGTTTCACTGGGATACTAGAATCCTTGGAAAAACCCTACATCTCCTTTTTTGGTCTGATCCTACCATGACCCCCACACAACAGTAGCTGTTAACCACATAATTTGGCTTGACAACAAATTCTACCCAAAGATGCCTCCAAAGCTAACATTTCATAAATTCTCTAAATGTCTACATCTATTTAACACTTTACAGCTAGTTTAAATGAATAGGGAGGGAAAATCACAGGAGCTACACAGCGTAACACCATGCCTTTCACAGTATATTTTCTTCTAGGCACCCCGTAAAACATTATATAACGAATGAACACTGAATTTTAAGCAGGTGAATCTCTAAGCCTACAGAATAACAGCCGTTTGACTCTCATAATCAATAATTTCTACAGAAAAAGAAGCAAACAGAGTGGTACAATCCCATCAAAGAGAGGAACCGATGCAACAGTCTACGTAAACTGTACATTATTGGTAAAAACGTGGGTGTCTGACAGGGTATTTCAACATCATTTTTTCCCCCTTGCTGTTCTGTAAGGCAGAAAACATTACAGTGATGGTCTGTTTGAAGACAGAGGAAGAAAAAGTAACAGAGAGAGCAAGAAAGAGAGAGGAAGAGGGAATAGAAATAGAGGTATAACACTGTAGCTCAGGGGGCTTACGAGTTTGCGTTCAGAGCTTTTAGATCCGAGCCCCTGCTGAAGGAGAGTAAAAGTGAGATATCAAACAACTCAGGAGTGATGGGAGAGAAGAGTAGAGAGGTGGAGGAAAGAGAAAGGAGAGAGAGGGAAAAGCTCTCCTCTCCCTTGCGCTGTGTATGTGTTGTTTTTTTTTCCCTCGCTGTGTTTCAGTCGAGCGAGGGACGACCTTGCTGGGTAGAGCGCAACGCTTCTCTCTCTTTTAAGTCCCACTCACTCTCTCGGTTCCCTTTGAGGATCAGCCAGAGGGATCAGCAGAGGAGAGAGAGTGATAGAAAAACGGAGAAAGATGGAGAGAAAAGAGACAGGCGGCAGACATGTGAAAAACAGGAGGGAAGGGGAGGAGGTGGTTGGAGAGATACAGCCGAGAAGACAAGAGTTAAAAACTGGAGAAAGTGGATTTCGAAAAAAAAAAAAAGAAGATAGACAGGATAGCAGTGAAGGATAAGGAACCAAGGAATAGGAGGGTGGAGGATGAATGGACAGACAACAGAATGATCAATGTCTTTACATCTCTACATCTTTACATTAACATATGGCAGTTTTTACTGGCAGGGATGTAGTCTGCCAATCCTGCACCAGATTCAGGCTGTCTGGGATAGTCACAGGGCAATTTCATATAACTGCTAACAGCCTCGCTCTTAACTGTTCACCCTCTCTACACTGTATCAGAGCTGTATTAAATTACTGCCAATGCAAACCCAACATTTCCTGCTGCTGCAGCGTCACATTAAAAGCTTTCAAGCAGCAAAACACACTGTGGCTTTTATTGTGAAGCAGTCTGTCATCATTGTTAGCAATGTCTATCATTGTTAATCAAAAATGGGTCTACAAAGCAAGACATGGCTGCTTGCTGCAATTTTTTTTCTGACCATATTTAACGTGATGTCTGCACAGCCCACGTAGCTCCATGTTAACATAGTACCTGCTTCAGTCCCCTATCTGTGTGTACACAGGATGCATTTAGGTCTGATAGAACGTAGATATTTTGGTACTTTGGTGCATTTAGTGCAAGTGAGGTGCAAGCCATTATGTGGCCTGTGTAAACAGCTGGATTGACTGATTGAGAAATAAGGACCACACGCACAAAATGGATGACTAAACAATGTGGCTGAAATGATTCCTGCAAAGGTAGGCCTTAACTTTTATAAGGGAGTAATGGAGAAATCAGGAGTAGCCACAGTGAGCGGTTAGAGATGACTGCATATCTCCACTGCTGTTGTATGGAAAACTACTATTACTACTACTGTGCAGTATGAGATCAGGAGGATCAGGGGAAGGATGGATGTGTGGACAAATGGAGGGTGTCTGTACAAACAACAGAAAAATGGGGGGGGGGGGGGGGATTATTGATTTACAGATAAATGACAGAATGATAACCAACATAAAGAACATTCTGACACTAAAATGTAGCTGATAAGACAGCCTATGCCAACACTGAAATCCAGTCGTGCCAAAACCAAAGCTAAGCCAATTTCTGCAGTTGTCCACAGCTGCTACATTCACCACTACATAAAATTAGAACCTATTTAAACAATTTCCAAAACTGTTTTGATGTGAATTTTATCTTGGCATTATATGATGATGATTACACTGTGAACATTTGTGGTAGCTTGGGTTAATGCAGAACCTCCTGAATGTCGCTGTCTATCAAATGCTTGCTAGAAAAACAGAAATGTGCAGGCACACTGCAACAAATGAGTTTTCCTCTTCACTGGAGCCAATGCAGAGATAATGGGCAGCTACACAAGACAAAAGACTAACAAGGGTCAGTAAGGACAACTAACAGGGTAACAGATCTGCATAAACACACGTACAGAAAAGAGCTGGCGCGCACACACACACACACACACACACACACACACACACACACACACACACACACATAGGCATTCTAAATTAAGTGGCATCCACAATGAACAGAACACAAATGCACTGATGCACGAACTTGCACACACATGCAATCGTTTGTCTTCAAACAACGGTGAAGAAGACATACATTCTCGCCCTGGGTCATGAATTAACACACTCCCACACAGCTGACAAAAAGGTGCACAAAAGCATATAGCGGAGTGTATTCATACACGGCCCTGATATGCATATGTGCAAATATCTCAAGACAAAGGCAACATTCAAGCAAGCAGGAGAGGAAGGGTGGTAAATGAGAGCTTGGCTCAACGCCGCACTGTTAAGTCTCTGCATTTTGAGATGTTTCTTAGAGGGTTTCAATGAGGAGGGTTTGTTTTATAGCCTGCCCTCCTTTATCTAACCCCCCGCCACTCCGCCAGCAATCACCCCTCTCCATCCCCTGCGCCATAGCTTCCCCACTTCCTGCTCTCCACTATACTGCCTTTAGCCTCCTTCTGTCTGTTCTCCTCATTCAACTGGCAGCGGAGGAGAGCCTCTAACACCACTGCAACAGCCTCAGTCTGGTCTGGAACCTCAGTAAGGTCAGGCTTTCTCACATACACACAGCTGCATCATAAAACAGACACATGCAATGAACAGACATATCTACTCCCTGATGTATTGTGCAGTTTCAATAGCTTGTGTCCATAAAAACTGCACATGCTTTGTTAAAACACGGCCAATTAAGATGACCAAGAATACAAAGGACATGTGAGCCACACAGAGCAAAAACAGGGATATTAAACTAAAACCTTCAGCTTGTATATTTGTATTCAGTGTTTAATACTAGAGTAGAAACATAATGAAACATTCTGGAAATTGTGCTACATCAGACCTGTTTAAAGGAGATACAGCAGTATGTCTCATTATGGCTTTGATATTCTCTTACACATGCACAGCACGGACAAAATGAGGATTATGTAGGACAAGCAGCAGGTAGGTGACCTTTGTTTTGTGTGCTGTAATTAGGGTATTTTGTTGCAGTTGCCGCACGGGTATAAGGTCATGTCGTAGTTCACTCAACATATTGGAGGGGTGGAGAGTTTGTGTTTGTGCATGTATCCAGTTTAGCGATTGAGGTGGAGAGTGAGAGATAAGTGGAAAAATGTAGTAAAGGAGAAATTATGTGCAAATTCGGAATGAAAATGGCAGACAACAGAAGAGGGGAGGAAGGATCTGATTATTGTGAAAATAAAAACAACTAGAGAGCGGGAGAAAAAAAGAGGAGCCACAGAGAAGTATAGAAGATGAGGATGAAGAAGGGAACATGGTGAGACAGGAGGATGAGAGAGAGAGGGAGAGTGAGAGAGAGTGGTGGTGGTGGTGGTTGGGGGGGAGCAGAGGTCTCCTAACCTGGTGCGACGGGGCGTGTGCTTGTAAATAAACATCAGCCTGAGATTATTCCGAGCACGAAAGCCCAGACTGTGGGGCCCTGAGGTCAGAGTGGGCCCATACCTGGCTCTCTCTCTCTCTCGCTCACACACACACACACACACACACACACACACACACACACACACACACACACACACACACACAAAAAAAAAAAAAAAAAAAAAAACCACACACATACTTATCTACATCCACACCTACAAAGACTTTGTGTGGAGAGCAAAGCCTATTCAAATACCGGTGTGTGCACACAAACCCATGAAAACAGACATACATCTGGGATATAAAAACCCACAAGCATGCATTCAAACACACACCCAACTGCACACACAGACACATTCACACCCCCCAAATGTAAACTGACAAATGCACACAAACACATACATACACACTAAATCTAGCAAGACAAAAAATGGATTTGAACAAAGAGAATACACACACTGCTGAAGTACCCACTCACACAGTGCCCACAGACTCACAGAAAACATTCCACACAAGTCTGCATGCAAACACACACGTACGTACGTACACACACACACACACACACACACACACACACACACACACACACACACACACACACACACACACAGAGTCTCTGTACTGTTAACACCCCAGATGTCTGCAGACATCCAGTCATCCCTAGCTCAGACGCTGTGTGTCATCCATCTCATTTTTTGTTCTTCCCTTATTGTTTTTGAGGAACCAACTGATGAGTCCAGACACTGGGATGTGGGATTATTCACAGTGACATAATATGTTGCTAGATTCACAAAACACTCACACTAATCCGTCAACTACATCTTGCATCCTCGAAATCAGAGGGAGTGTCGAGTGGGCCCGAATCACCTCTGGCTGACCTTCCCTGCCCCTCGCTATGACTCTCAAGGTATCTGGTCTTTATAAGTGAGTTACTGCAACAGACCTGCAGACTTTTCTCATTCCTCATCCTTATATAGAATTTGCATGAGATGGATATAATCTTTGCTGATAAATACAAGACTTGTACTAACTGGCAAAACTCTCTCTCTCGTGAAGTATACTAATTTTTGCAACACCATTATGAAATAAAGTTTAGTTAGACTTAAATGGTTACCATGACATCAACTTCCTATTTATCAAGTAGCAAATGGGAGATTGCATACAAATTAATTATGTTCATCAAAACAAAACATACATTTTACTGAATGAACTGATCAATGGAAAATAGACTAAATGAATGATTGATGGGATGTACTTACTGTTCAATGCTAGGGGGAAAGGTAGAGTTTAGGAAAGACTTGGGTGGCTTCAGCATCCTCAAAGCTCACTGAGAGAAGGGCCACATCCTCTCCAGGGTCCAGAGCTGTGTCCTGTACAAGACAATGAAAGGCTGGGATTATAATTATGTAAAAACACAATACATAAGAAAAATACCAAAAATACTATTAAGTTATGGGCTGAGACTCATTTATAACCTAACCATAATGGTTAGGTTATATAAACATTACACCTGCTAAAACATCAACAAGTTAGTGTTACCATCACTGTGAGCATGTTAATATTTAGCTTAAAGCACCACTGTGCCTAAGTAAGTACTAGAGCAGCTGCTAGCATAGCATATAAGCAAAACAACTTACACTACACAAATAGGTTGCAATTTAGCTACAATGTCTATCCAGAACATACTGCTCTGTGACCATCAACCCAAAATTGTTAGAAGCTAAACTTAAAGAGACCTTAAAAGGTTTCAGATGCATTACTGGATTCAGATTTGTTGGAAACCCAGCCTTAGGGATCATATACTTCTATGCATGCACAACAAGTGTGCAACTCTCAAAATATTGAAGGAGATGGAGAGGAGAAGAGGAAAGACACCAGAAGAAACATCTGTTTTGTTTCATGCCACATTAGCTTCAACAGCTGCACCATGAGGCTGAGCTGATGACTGGGAGCACCAATCAAATCATGTGTGAGATGGATGCAGAGGCCACCCGGAGCTGCTTGCTACAAACCTCGTCTGTCTCTCCAAGGTTCTAATTTCTCATTCTGTGATGTTTTTCCTAGAGCATGGCTACTTCCGAGGCACTGTCATTAGTGTGATTCCACATCAAGTACCATTCTGGGCTCTCTCTCTCAACAGAGGCTCGGCAGCGTTAATCAAATGTCTTACAGATGGTTTGAACTCATCCATTTGTTATAATCGCTGCCCACCGTGGTGAGAGGAAATCTAACCACCATACATGATGGACAGAGGCACAGTGAAACCAGTTTGCAGCAAAGCAGCCTAAAACTGTGATCAGGCCTATTAACTAATTACATCATGCTTTGGTCTGTTAATCACAACCTAAAGTGACCATTGATTTGAGAAAAATACGGCTGAGTGGGCGGAAAATGAAATTCCTTCAGTGAACATTTCCTTTCCAAGTGGAGCGGAATTAAATTTTGCTGCATGTAATCTAATGATTTTGACCACTGTGTTTAATTAAAGAAAAACAAATAAATGAAGGCAAAAGAACAAAATGAATACAAATTTAGTTTTACAGTTATTTATTACAAGCGTATGTAAAGTTGGGGGGCACAGGCAGCAGGTATTAAGAATTTATAAGGGTCATTAATGAACAGTTCTTCAGTTTACAGTACATTTATACTGTAGCTCGTGAAGATGTCAGTAGTCACAACAATGGCTGCAGTGCTGCTGACTGTCACGCAGTTTGTCTTGTCTTGGCAGATACATTAGGGAGTAAAGACATAAGGAGTTGAAGGGAGGCAGTGAAAGACGGCAGGGTGTGTGGCATCCGAAAGTGTTGCCTGATGGAATCAGCTCACATCAATATAGTGCGCATTGGTAAACAAGAACTGCTCTCTGCCTCACAGCAGCGCTTGCGGCTTCTGCCGCTGACGATATGGGACAGACATGAACAGGCATGGTGATGTGGGGCTGGGGTGGGCGTGGGGTTTTTTGTGAAAAGATTGTTTTGCTCCAGTTTGTTGCTGTCAAGTCCCATTCTCATCTTTAAAGGTGATTTAATGGATGCTTCCTTTGGACTGGGACAGAGTAAACAGATGAATGAAATCCAACAGGAGGGTGAGAAGGCCAGAAGTAGAGCATGGGGCAGCTGTGTATGAGCTGTGGTGGACCATCCCACGATGCAGTCAGACCAAGGGTGCTGTTGAGGGGACAGCCTTTTTGTGGAATGATTCAGACTCATCTTGTCCCAGAAGACAGCGAAGAGCTGTCACAAGTCATATTGCATCAGTGAAACAAACAAACAAAAACTAAAGGCAGACCCCTTAACTTTTAGATATTGCCATTTTAAATTAATGTGCTGTACAAGGGAGCTGAAGCTGTGCAGATAAAAATAGTTTTTTTGTCTGATTTAGTTAAGTACAGCTATGCATCAAACTTTACATGATTATTTCACAAACCTTTTATGAAACTAAGTAACATGCATACACTGTCAGCCACCAGTAATAACCAAAATTACGTTATTAAACAAATATATACACGGGAAAAAAAGCTAAAAAATGTCAGTCTTTAATCAAACAGTGGGTAACAAAACAGTTATGTTTTATTAGAGTCTGAAAGACAGAGAGTGTCATCTTCACACATAGCTGCAGCACTACTGGGGTCGCCAACCTGTTGTGGAATTTTGTAGAATAGCGAGGTATTTCAGTTAAAAGGTCATTTGTTAGTATTCACCAGTCAGAATGCTCTCCTAGAGCCACTGGACTGCATCTTAAAAATGGTTCAAGTTGCTGATAGATCAAAACGATCACTGTTTCTCTATCTCTTGTTTTACATTAAAAGCTTTGCATATATGAATGACATTGAGACTTTTATTGTGAAGGAACCAGATAAAATGCATTGTATTTATCACAGGTGTCAACAGTGTCAGCATGCAACACTGCACCTATATTTGTCTGTGAAG
Organism: Lates calcarifer; assembly: GCF_001640805.2. Classification (NCBI taxonomy): domain Eukaryota; kingdom Metazoa; phylum Chordata; class Actinopteri; family Centropomidae; genus Lates; species Lates calcarifer. Next base: position 4,264,672 of record NC_066851.1, read on the forward strand.
CTTGTGTACTGCTCAAATTTCATGATGCAAAGTTTTCATGCTTCTTGAGTGGGACAAATAAAGGAAGTTAAAGTGTAGAAGGGCAATGCAAATGATTTACTTCACAGCTGGTTTTTATTATGGAATACACAGTATGCCAAGGGGTGTTCTCGCAGTGTGGTGGTAATTTGCAGGCATTTGAAATCTCTCTCATAGTTTTGTTCTCCCAAAACTTTGCAAAACTACACAGGAAGCCTGTGAAAATATATCCTAATGAGAACAAAAGTTGACCTTTTAACCTGCCTGCCTTGAAACCATTACTTAAATTGAAACAGAGGAACTTTTCTCTCTATAATGAAATAAAAGCCCCCAAATGGCCATTAATGTTTCTGTGCACACATACACACATCTTAAGCCCTTTTTACCAAATACACTTGAGGGCAACTGCTGCTTGCTTATGTAAAGAGTTAGTAGAGAAGGAACATTAAAAAAAGCCTCTGCTCTACAGGCCACAGGCAGGACCTTAATGAAGAGACTTCTTCATTGGTAAGTAATGAGCACGGAAATGGCTTGGGTCAGACGACTGCAAGACAAGGAGGGCGTCCTGCAGGGGTGGCAGTTGGACGTTGAGGCAGTATTTACTACATGCCCCCAGAGGATGTGACTCAACTGCTCAAGGACTGGATTTAAGAAAGCGGGTGAAGAGTGTGCACACGTACGTGTGTTCGGCCATCAAGGTTAGCGAGTGCCTCCGAGTCAAACCCTTCCACGTGGCCACCACCCCACGTCTTCCATCCTCCTTACTCTTTCAGACATATGTGAGCATGAACATACACATACACACAAATGCGCAGACACATTTCCTTGTGTCCGTTCTTGTGTCTCCTGATGCCCCGGCCTCTGGCATCTCCTCTGTGTTGCAATGTGACAGGTTGGAGATGTGACAGCTGTCCTTATGCCAGACCAAGTCTGGCCAAAGTCACAACGCACACAAACACTCATCTGCAAACGCTACACAGGGGCTTTACTGCAGGGCTAGTGTGAAGGAGGTAAGGGCACTTTGTCCGCCTTCTTCGCCCAACTTTAAATGTCATGCCCAACATAATGGGGCGGCTTGACTGACAGCAGGGTTGTTGTGCGAGGACATGTCCAGCTTCTAGGCGAGCAGCTTTGAGTGCCCCTGTACATATGCTGGACACAATGCTGCTTAGCCCCTGAAAAACAACTGACTGGGCAGCATTTTGGATGCCACATGAAAATCTTGAAAACTACAGTAAGTACTGGTCAATGGCTGAAATCCAGGTAGGGGATTTTGAGGAATTATGGTGCTCAAGCTCAAGAAGGTTCAGTCTTGTTTCACAAGAGCCAACATTAGCTGCAAGTTTTGGGAGAATATCTGGTTTGTGTGCATTTATTTAATAAAATATAAATTAATCTATAGAAAAATGGTTTAATTAACTTGGATATAATCTTACAATAAACAATATATAACAGATAAGGGAGGTTTTAATTTTATTGACACTGATCACTTGGGTAGCATGAGGGTAAAGACGGTGAGAACAGGGTACAGTGGTGAAACATCTAGAAAGAGGCCCAGCCAAAATCATCCAACTGCAGAGCCACAGAACAGTTTCACTTCTGCAGTTCTAGTCCAACATGTGGCACCTATTCTTTAACATAACTGCAGCAGTCTAGAATGGCAGAGGTAGACATGTGCATTTGCGCCATATGGAGGAAGCAAGACATGTAAGGCGCCATCAATTCTGACACCTGTGCCACCTACAGGCAATGTAATACAATTGTAGTTTTTTCATTTTTTAATTTTTTAATACCAGTTAGTTACTATTTACTGTTTGCATGTATTTAAGTTCTTACACAGTACATCTAAGGGTAAGACATTATTTCTCTGAAAAACTGATCACAAGTACTACTACTATTAGTTTCTATGCTTTATAAGGTTTTTTAAGGTTAGTTGAAGAATTTCCTGCAATTCAGCTAAGTATGGTGTTTGTAACTATTCAGGTTTATGTAAAAGGTCAAAATTCTAAATTCAAATAATGGCTCCAAATTAAATTATTAAAGATACTTGATGAGTAAAGTGCTGGCAAATAAATATGCACAATTTACACTACCTGGACCTCTTTATTCACCTTGCTGGAAACTGCTGTCATTCTCCAATAAATACATTCCAATCTCTTCTTGTTAAGAAAATTCATCTTTTGTGTTCAATGTCAAGGGCCTTGAACAGAGAGGAATCAAAAACCACTGACCAATACACACCAGTCCCTCACCAGAATATAGTGAATGAATGTCAGCCATACAGAGTTATGCGTTTGTGTCAGCCTTTTCATAGGTTTGACAGAGACTTACGCCATCAGACCCTAAGGATGAGAAGCATGGGGTCAAGGTGGCAGCTGCCAAAATGTCTCATTGCGTGACATGAAATGTTCTGATTGAGAAAGAGACTTGAGGATATTGTTCCTAATGATGTGGCGGTGCTGCTGCTTGTGGGGAGGGGATGAGTAGAGCCGTGGCGTACTCCAGGGGCCATGATGATCCCGCACCCTCCACCTCAAAATACAGAACATGCAAACACAAGCACAAGTTAACACAACCCAATTGGCATGCATGAGGCCCAGCGTCCTCTGCTAAAATATCTGCCCTTACCCGTGCCTGCCCATTTCTTTCTCCAACTCTCCACTCCATCAAACTCTCAGCTCATGCTGTATAGTAGATGATTAACCAATCAACTTTTTGCCACTTTGTACTTGTATCCTGTGCTAGGACTTAATTCTGTCATGAGCACAATTGGAGCGAGATTATAAAGCACTCATGCTCCACCTGGAACCTTTTGATAAAACAGCACACAAACACACCTAAACACTGCCCTGTTGCTGCAGTCAAAAAGGTTTGTGCATGGGGTGTGTTTGCAAACTGAATAATAAGAACATGCTTGTCCATGCGCCTCCTAAAACAAGTTATAAACTTTTGTCTGCAGATTAAGACTTTGGGCTAAGGGGTGTTGTGAGGGGTATTACAGTTACTCTACGGGCTTTATTATCCATTACACAAGACAGAAAAATTATACAAATATTACTCAATGTATAATTTTATTTGACTTCAGTGCATGCAAATTTTAATGGGAAATTGCAGCAGTTGATAAAAAGAAATCAACTTTAAAAAATGCAGTTAACCACTAATTCTGAGTATTTACTTTATTAATTTTAACATGGTGAAAATAATGCAGAGGTTAAACAGTAACTTCTAAGAAAATCCTAAACTAAAAATTTACCACAGGGCAGTCTCAGTTACATGGCCAAGCTTTTTCAGTTTTGGTGATGATCTTTATTATGGTCCCTTTGTAAATCACCCTAATCCACTATAATGGCTATAATAGAAGTTGTAACAATTGCAAACAAGTCACAAATGCACTGTGTTGCAAAAGAATTTACCAATGGTGTCTCCACCCCAAAAACCCACACACATAGCATCCACTGCTTGGAAATGAGATTGGATGGGACACCTATTACTGAGTCATAACCATGGGTTAAATATAGGTTAATCTGACCAGCTGGGCCACAGTACAGTCAACATAAGTCATCTGAGGTGAGGGAAAATCCATAGAAACAAGTGGGGAGATCAAAAATATTATGCAGACTTCATGATGCAAGTAGTCTATATGTTTGGAAAAAAACAATGGAGATCTAACACATGGCCCTAACTTCTTTACTAAAACATTCATCTTTTTCAGAAGCTGGGCCTCCAGCCAGATTCTTTACATTCTTTGCAACAATAACTGGCAGATGACCAACGGATGTGCCACTGAGACACCTAAGCATGATGATCATGTTTCACTGAAACACGAGTCATATGTGTGACCATGGCCAACTGTCACTGATAGTGTGTCACCAATAGCATGTCACTGCAATGATCTGGCCTTCACATTACTGTGTGTGTGTGTGTGAATCTCAAGTGTGTGATGCTAAGGCTTGAAGCCACAAGGGTGACTCAAGCATGTTTGCATATGGATAACTGCAAGTCTGCAAGTAACTGCATGCCTGTGTGTTTCAAGAAATGAATGGATGTATGTAGTATGTTCACGCTGATGACACAATAGAGAGTGACCTGCAAGTCAAGTGCCATTTGAGTTCTTTACTGGTGACAGCATTATGTTCAACACCTTTCAATCTCAAACTAACAAGTCTGTTGTGGCACTGTGAATACTATATCCTTTTTTTTTTTAATCTGGCTTTGGAGTCTGGAAACCACTGGCACTCATTGCAAACTGAGTGCAAAAGATGAAAAGGCAAGACTTTGAGCAGGGGCTTAACGCACTGGTTATTGTGGCATTTTCTGGGGGTGATAATTGTAATTGCATTAATATTGCTTCACTGACAGCGTTGCAGCATTTTTGTCCCACTGCACTGTTAATGAGACTATTCCGGTCACTGGAACCAATGCAGCTCCTTACCCCTATTGGGGACCAATGTGATGTTTGAGCCAAAAAAAACGTAAAATAAAGGCATTTATTGAAATCACAATTCATTTGGCTCATGATAAAAAGGACATTTTTGTTGAGCACTTATCAAATGTATTATTTACTGCAGGGCTACTATATTTGACAGATATTTCAGCATGCACACATCCTGCCAACTGGTCCACTAGCCTACTGGTCCCTCAAGCTTGAAAATGTTGTTAGATATGTATTACTATGGCCTGCTGACAATGCCGGTTTCACAGTTCTCTTTATTGCTTGTGTTAATACACAACAGTAATTTGTGATGCCACGTGGGAGCTATTGGACATAAAAATATCCAACATATCCTCCTTGAACTTCCCCCTGGAAGGTTGATGTATCTGAATACAACTTATGTGTAACAATGCAGGGTATCTTACCAGTACTATCAATAACATAGCAAAACATATGTTTAAAGTAATGGATAAATGGAAAATTGGATGTTTGATTGGTGCTACATCAATCTGAGAATACAATCAATTTTGTTTAACAGATTCTGCTGCTTTAAGACTATTAGCTATGATGCCTTCATTTGTGCTTTTGTAAATGGCTTCGGAGAAATAAAGGAAGAAGCAGGAGGTAGACCTGAGTAGAGATAGTCAGATTATCTTTACTGTGGGGTTTTGAAGTCATTGGTAAGCCAAGGGTAAGCAAAGGCCAAGACTCACAAATGAGCACAGACAGGCAACATATAGGGGCACAATTTCACCCTCAAGCCACCAATGTGTTAATAAAAGACCTACAGGAGGCAGAATAAGGCACACAAAAGGACAAGGAATTGAGGATTAAATGAAAGCTGAATAACATCAAGGCTGAAGTGAGAAAAAAAAACAAAGGATTAGGAAGAAGAACATATGGAGGTGTTACAGAAAAACATCATATAGATAGTATACAACTTAATATAGAGCGAGGGCGGAAAGTAGGCCAGATGGAAGTAATTCCATGGAGGCGTGGAGAAGTGTGGGGGGACGAAGGACGGGGGAAAGGAGGGAGGAGGGGGGTGGGGGGTGGGGTTCTCCAGAGACTGCAATGCTGGAAACCTCTGATGCTCAGCTGGGGGTATAAGCAGGTGGGTGGGAATCTTCGATTTGGAAATGCAGTGTGGGTGGCTGGGGTGGGTGATTGTGGATCATAGATTCGCCGAGGGAGACAGGAGGCAGTCATGACCTTTGGTATCAGGGAGTCATATTGGGGTCACTGGAGCATTAGGGAGTGGATTTGAGCTCCGTGCTCTCTAACCACTCCTCCTAAGGCTCTTCTCTTTAACTCTCTTACACAGGATGCTGAAGTGCTCTCCTTCATCTCCTTAAATAATTTTTGCCATTTACTTCCTCACTTCAAAAAGAGGTGACGGAAGCTTCCAATGTTACATGTCTTTTGAAAGGCATGTGACATTTCATCATTTCCTATTATAGAAGCTGAGTGCTTTATCTCTCTATATGTACTCATGGGGATGTAAAGAACATCAATAACAGGGGGTGGGCTTTTTCAACAAGCAGAAATGGAGCTGTTTCATAATAAAAGAATAGATAAAAACATTCTGTAGCCTAAACTAAAGGCCAAGAAATTCTATACTCACTGCAAATACTGTATGTTTTCAGCATATGTGCATAAGACACTGAGAAAGCAAAGAAAAAGCCTGCAAATACTAAACAACAAAACAACTGATTAAAAAACATAATCAAATAAAAACAAATGGTGTCAAGTGTCATCACCTCGATGAGACACTGAGTAAATATGTTCCATGATTGCATGTCATGAGGCAAGAGATGACTAAGTTACAGTGAGGAATATGTTGTTTATCGTGTGCAAACAATTATCAATTCACCAGCGTCAGAGACATTCTGTGACATTACTCACCGCATATGCTCCCACACCTAGTTATGATATGATACAGCAAGACTTAATAGGCCGAATGTGCGTCATCATCAATGGGATGTGAGGGCACTACGGTGTCTATGATAAGTTCTAACCACTGATGTGCATTACTATATTAGTATGGCAGTACAAATATAACAGAAAATTCAAACTGCAAAGAGAAAAACAAGGAAAAGAAAACGCAGATGAGAAGGTAGGAGCTGCTGTAAAGCAACAACAACAAAAAAAAAAAGGTCAAGGAGCTCACGCTTCTAACCACCTCATCATGTGGCGAGGCTCTGGCGCCACCAGTCATGTGTCATAACATGGAATGATGGAGAATGCCTGACTCCAATGCCTTGGGGCACGACCTTTCCAACAACCCGCCTGTCAATGCAGCACCAGTGTCGTTGCAGCAAGTGATGGGTCAGTGGATGGAAACCACTGACGGAAGTGAAGACGTGTGACACATAAAGCATCCAGACAAAGAACTTAACCCTCTGACCATGTCACATTCACACTGCATTACTTTATCATTTGGCATTATTATATGTTCTGAGTGCAAACATTGAAATCTTCAATGACACAAATAAAATCAATATGACATGAGATTCATCTGAATAAAAAGTGAATTGGGAGGCCCTGCACAGATGCACAGGTGTTTTCAGCTATTTATATTCATTAGACCTCTGTTCAGGTTGAAACTGGAGCAGGTGGAGCAACGCTGAGAATTATGTGAGGTCAGCAGACACTGTGCACTCACAAGAATGATAAAGGTGCAGGGCTCAGACACACTGGGACTAGTCTCTGCAAATATGGGTGACACGTTTCATTCACTTCCATTGAAGGGTACAGGACTGACAAACCTTTTGTGATCTCTTGCCTACTGTGGCAGAACTGAAGATTAAAGGTAGCTTAAAGGTCACCTTTGTTGGACTTTGGCCGGTAAAACAGCAAGACTCTTCAATGACCAACCAATAGCCCTTTGACATGATAGACATTTTGACTTCTGACTGCAGGAAAAGCAGGGGTTTCTTTTCCATTTGGGTGTACCATCAGAGTGCTCCAGTAAAAGCTAAAACATGCTTCTGTTGTTCATGAATGTAAACATGTTAATATCCATATCTCATGTGGATAGCGTGAAAATTATGTATTTGCATTGTGCTTGTGCATGTGCGTCCTTGTATGCATGTATGAGAAAATAAGGACTCACTCATAAAAACATTGCTTCATGGAGCTACTAGTGGTCAAAAACTCCTCAGTACCTTTTTCATCATCAGGTGCTCCTCAACCTTTAAGCAAGCATACGCAATAGCAGGGCCCTGACAACACCCTGGCACACCTAAATGGAATGCAAAATGACAATTAAAGTCAAAATAACCCTGTCCTTCAGGAAGTATTGTAATTCTTTGTTTTCATGACTGCATGCTGAAAATAAGCATCAGTGTAGGAGGGATGTTGTATGGCAGGCAATTAGTACAGTGATAGAGGGCAACAATAAAGTTGCATGTAAAATAGGGGTAGAATTTTCTACCTGTGGAGTGTTGTTGCTAGTTAGCCACAGCAGCTTATGCTTGTGACCCAACCACATTATTTCAAGTCCTGCCTGATTTTCCTGCTCAAGCTGCCCAGCCCTGACAGGTGCAACAAAACAGGAGAATGAGGAAAATGTGTATCAAGCACAGCTGCACATGCCCACATAATCTTCACACTTCATGTTGATATGGAATAAGTGATGTTCTGTTCTATATTATTATGTGTCCTGACCTCTTTGTTAAGTGTTGTAAGTCATTATATGTATGTTTTAATTTTGATGTGTAAAACACTGAGGGATTGAATACATCAGCAGCCATAGTGATGTGATAAGATGCGCACCCTTCTTGGGAACTAATAACAAGTTGAGCCAGCAGAGGGGTGCTACTGGAGTTTAGCAGAAATGGTTATGTCATAAGTTCAAATATTTACATTTGGCTCTCTGGGTGTTTCAGGGTGTGGGCGTCATTAACCACAAATTGATATTTACAAGAACACGGCTAAAATACTTTCTGGTTTCCATGGGCTTTCTATTTTCAGGATTTACGTGACAGTTGCAATATATCCAGCTATCTACATGCCCAGTCATACCTATTCCAGGTACAGGTCAGTAGAGTCATACTATGCATTAATACAGTATAAGGATATATTCCTCATGACCTCTGTAAGCCTCTCCTTTTAAATTGGTATGAGTACAGTGTGATTTGCTGCATGCTATTACAGAATGATAACATAAGAGCAGGACTGAAACAACACCTTATTTAGCTGAATTTCAATATAACCAGGAAATTTCCAGAGAAGGAGAGCCTCCAGTGAACTACATTCTTATCTCATAATGTTTTCTTAGGCCCAGTCCCAATATCCACCCTCAACACTGACCCCTCACAAGTCTAAGTGTTGAAATTACTAAACGGGAAATGGGACAGCACTGTGTTAAATCAAATAATCCAAGGCTCATATTTTATGTATGGTTTAATAAAACTGAGGATTTCTTGCTCATTTTCTGAATATAATAATAGCCCACAGCATTGGTATTGTTTGGTTAACACAGATCAGATCAAATCATCACAATCATGCCTTCATTCTTCATAGAATAAAGAATCCTGCCTTGTGCCCACCCAGGTCCATTCCCCATGATTGACTGATTGACTTTTAACTAATGAATCTAATTAGTTAACAAAAATGTAGTTTACATGACACAGTCACTTACTTCCTACCAGAAATAACTGTGGGAAGGAGTGGGTTAAGAGGGGAAAAACACCATTTGAGGACATTGAATGTCATGTAATAATGGCAGTTTTGGACACAGTTGTTAAGGTCACAGATGCTCTTGCACATCATAAATGTCAGTTAGGGCAGGATCTGCTTTTGGGTGATGCAATTAAGTGGGGGTCTGGTAACTTAATGTTCATAGGGATATGAAAGCCAAGAAGTTTACAAGTCTTTGAGAATGGAGACCTCAGTTCCAAACTGAGAGGAAATATACTAATTACACAATCACTTCTTATTTTTCCGACTAATGTTCTTACTTTTCTGGCCATGTTTTCCTGTTATAGAGGAAGCAGCACATCTGTAGCTGCAGACTGAATCAAATGTTTTCACTACAACAGGTGTTTTTCAGGGAGGCCTCGGAGATCAGTCACATGCACTGATGATTAAAAACATTAAACTGTCTGCATTACCCCTACACATTATTTTTTACACGTCAGTGCACAGGTGCCCTTTGATTTCAGTAATATAGCCACAGTTTGTCTGTCCTCTCTTCGTGACAGTCTGAAACATGAGTGAGATGAAAGCATGTTACTGTTAACAAGAGCAGCTCTGTTTAACTTTCTCATTTTGAGACTTTTCCTCAGAAGGCTGAAAGCTGTGGAGTACCAGATGTTAAAGCACCTGGCAGTAATCATAGCTGGGTTCTCAGTTCCATTGAGCTGGCAAACCAGTCAGACAGATACAAAGTTTTGGACCTCCAACTAGGAGGTTCAGTTATTAACAGTTATAGATTGCAATCAATGAACCACAGGTACTTTCAGTCTCAACACATTTTAGACTGTAGGTACTAGTTTATAAAGGAAGCATTTTGTCCTTGAGCAGAAATCTTACAGATTCTAGAAAACTCAGCTTGAATATGTTTTTTATCCTCTAAATTGTGTGCACAGGACAACAGACTGGGGAACTGAAATGTCATTATAGTTGATCTCACAGCACAGCTGTTGTCATTAACCTGTGTTTTTATTAATTTTAACAGGTGATGTTGTGATCAGAAAAAAATGTTTTTATTGCAGTGACAGCTGATATAACTGTTAGTATAGGAGGTATTTATACACTGTGATCAGATTGCACACTACCTCTGGCATCTGACCACAGAAACAAAAAAATGAATTAAATAATAAAAGTCAAATCAAATAAAAAAAAACTATATTGTGAATTGCGCTGCATTAAAACACAGTACATGTGATGACAGAGTGTGTGTGTGGGTGGGGTGGTACTCAATGGTTTGAATCAGACTGTATATCTCCCTTCCTCCTTTTCTGTCTCTAATTACAAACTGGTTTAGCTGTATCTGTCTTAACACAAAGTCATTAAAAAATGAACGCATAATTTAAAATTTATTTGAAGAGTACTGTCAATAACTGCAGGCATTTATACACATTCAAAGATGAATTTCATGCTCCAGAGACACGAGCTGGTCTGGCAAAAATAGATCCAACACATAAAGATAGCAGAGCGGAGGCAGCAGTCACACTCAGGATGGTTAGAATGGCAGCAGATCATCTGTGGCAGATGTGTCCGAGCTGGAATAGGACAAAGCTGGACATCGGTGTGCAGAGCAGAGCTTTGGTGAGCTTGCATATGGAGAATGGAGATGCAAAGTTTTGTCTGACTGCACAGCATGTTTGCCAGGTTTGGCAGACAGAAAAGGTGCAACAAAAGAGCAGCTTTAAATTTACTTATATTGATTAACAATGATCATACTATTCTTTAAAATCAGCAATCGATGATCATCTCTTCAGCTGTTCAGTCAGTCTGATCACTGGTGTACTCAGCACTGGTGAGCAAACAGCAAGTGCTGTTTAATGTGGTTTGTCAGAAATGCAAACACAAGAGCAACTAGTGTATCGGTTCAGTTGCAATTAATTATTATCTAGCACCAGAGACAAATGTTCAGTTTGGATTAGCAGTTTTACAGTGAGGCTACATCAGTGAGATAAAATTATAAACCATAACACCGGATTATATGCTGCATTGTTTCCTGTGGATACCTCACACTTGTGAAGGTAATTGGAATCCTGTGCAGAAACGGCAAACTCTAACAATAAAAGCTGCTACAGAGAGGTAATTACAGAATGTCATTTTAATACTGGTTATCCTGGTTACAGAGCTTTTTATTAGTCTAAATCAGGGAGGCCCCTGGTCTCCTCAGCCTGAAATCAACTCAAGGACTGATGTAACACTTACTTTAGATAACCCACAGACCCCCTACAGCCTTCTCTTTTGCAACTGCATCCAACATCTTGCAACAGAGGAGTTTCTGTTTGCTGTGTCAGCAAACTCAGGAGAGGGGTGTGCATTTCCTGCCATTAGTCTGAACTCAAAGTCATCAAGGAGCAAATATTACCCATATTTGCTGTCATTTGATAGTGTTACTTATTGGAAACAAGCTAATTGAAATATATATGATCTAATGACAAAATCAGTAATTACAATTTTGTTGTTATTACATCATAAATACACAAACATAAAATAATATCTTGAGGAAGAAAATGAATATTTTAACACTCTCTCACTTCTTATTTCTGTTTTAGAGCTGTTATCTCTGACATTTAAATTCATCTTCAAGAGCATACCAAGCTATAATACATCCACCATTTAAAAGCCACATAATTGTTTATCTGCGTGGAAGCATTGGCTGGCCTTTTCAGATTTCAGTCGTACACTGCATTAGTGAAGCCCAAACTGGCAATTACTTGACAATGTCTTTTGGGCAACTTGCTTTCCTACTAAATGCCATGTCTCAGTGCTATACAGATATGCCATCACTCAGCAACAGAACTTTCAGAAGGCACTATGAAAAATGAATGCATCTTGATATGCTTTGGTTTACCATGAATTTACTCAAAACATAGCTGAAGATTAGCATTGCATTTTCAGCACTAATAGTAAGAAATGTAAATGAGATTTAAAAACATACAGTACTGTCATGCAGTGTGGATGGCATACTGTCTCTGGAAAAATGGATCTTGCCTTCACATCCCACTGCAATTATTTTCAAAGAAGAGGATGCTAACACCTGTTTAAATCATCTCAAGCAATATAAAGCATATAGAAAATGAAAATCTACTACCCATTTCTATAAAACCTCAGTTACAGCAATAAATAATATAATTATGTTTTTAATTTAAGAAAAAACTGAAGTAATTTTAGCCTCCCAAACAGCTATGGTAGAACAGTTAACATTACCTAAACCTTTATGACACTTCATACCATAATGAGCAAACAGGAGTACACATACAGCATTACTCTTTCGTACAGTGCCAGTAGAAGCTAAACAACAAAAAAAAAAAAAAAAAAAAAAAAGAGAGAGAGAGATGAGACAGAAGAGGCAGAGCTGAGGCAAGGAGCAGCACACCACTCTGGGCATTATGGGAGTAACCTGCAATTATTTTATAGCTCTTAAGATTCCTGAGCTCTTAGTCAGTGTTTACCGTGCAAGGGCACGGCAAGGCCACAAATTACAACCACTTGCTTTGGCACCAAATGCTCAATAGTCACGCACAGGTCCAAGCTTTCTCTCAAAATAGTAGACAGGCTGAGAATAGAAAGACAAAAAGGTAATGGATGGAAGGAGCCCATTAGGTGTGGGTTTTCATTTTTTTTTTTTTTTTTTTTTGGTTGTCCTTTGTCATAGGATCATTAGAATTGGTAACACTACAGTCTTTTTAACTACATAATCCAGAAATAGCGTCTATTCAGTCATTCATTAAACTGACAACAGCTCTTTTGACCCGATATGAAGCCATGTGGTAAAAACCACAAGCAACAGGTCAAACCAACAGATAAGTAAGACAGTCAAAGAGCACAGCAGACACAAGTGCCATTGAATTCCCTGTTCTGGTCATGACACAGCAAATGACACATAACAGTATTGACAGCACAGCCAGCTGTAATGGTCGACTGAGGGTCACTTTAATTATAGCCTTAATGGATCTTAAATGATGGGTGCTGTAGTCACACTTGATGTTAAAGCCACAGTGTCCTTTGTTACATCACATGTTCATATGGTGAGAATATATGTGCATGGGTGTGTTAGCATGCCTATGTGTGTGTGTTCATGTAAGTGTGTGTGTATGTAGTGGCTACAGAGTTGTTTTCCAGGTCAGGTCAAAAAATTGTGAAAGACTCATCATGTGACGCAGTGGACTATCTTCAGCCACGACTTCTCCAAAAGCTCAACTGCCACGCAGAGGGGGACGTAAGCTGGACAGAAAACCGCAACAACGCAAGCCTCAGGAGTGGTTGAGAAAGGAGCAACAATTGTGTGGCAACCGGAAAGGTAAGGTAACCGCAGCTACTTACAGGCTGATGAGGTTTTTGAGTTATCTCTTGGAAAGCTGTGGTAGCCAACATGTCCTCACCAAAAAAAGGGACAAGAGAATTTGGACACACAAACACATAAACAAGCGCCAGTCTGGAATACCCAAAAGGTTCTCTGTCACCAGTGGTGATTCAGTGGTGTAGGCCGTCACATAAGTGGCTTTGTGTCACTCTCCAGCTCTCTTAATCTGGGTTTTGCGAGGGGGAGTTGAGTGAAAGTGTTTTTTTAAGGAGTAGTCTGGTACACAGATTGATAAGACTCTGAGAATCATGGCACTTTTTAAATGCTGCTACGAGGGATTTTACCTTTACTTACTATGATATGGACCAAATCTGTAGATGTCATGTTCAAGTTCCGTTAATTCTGCAGCAGAATTTTACTTGACAACTTTAAACAAGTTACAGCAACTTCAGGTTAATGCAAAAGACAGGCAGTGAAGCATAGTGGAAATCCATGATTGTCATTTGATGATTATTTGGGAGGACAACATGATATAGTCCAGGGAAATTTGCTGTTTATGCCATGAGATTTGATTGACAGCTATGGTATGTGTTCTGAAAGAATAAATTTGCTCTATGCATGTACCCAAGCAAAATGAAAAACAGTGAAATAAGTGGATATATCCCAATTTACCCTGAAACCAAATACAGAACAGGATATTGTGAAGCCAAGACAGGCTCATTACAATGGATCAATTAATCTTTTGTTTGATCAACATAAAATTAATTTGCAACAGTTTTGTTAATTGTTTGCTTAAGTCTTTTTTTCCCAGCACCTTTCAGGATTTGCTGTTTTTCTGTGTTTTCTATCATTGTAAACTGATTATCTTTGAATTCTGGACTGTTGATTCAACCAAACAAAAAAATATTTAAAAATGACCCTGGACTCTGGGACACTGTAATGAGCATTAAAAAAGAAAATTCTTACATTTTATAAAATAAACAATAAATCAAAAAAAAAAAAAGAAAAAAAAAAAAAATCACCAATGAAAATCAACATTAGTTCCAGCCCTAACTCACATCATGGGTGGATTTGAATCCATCATGGATGGCACCAAAATAATATGAATAAATAAGACAGATGAGACTTTGCATGGACTTCATGTGACTTCACATATGGCTTCACTTCATTTCAGCACATGGCTCAAACTGCAACAAAACAAATAAGTTAACAATGGTTCCTTATGGGCTCAAGCATCACGTGACCATACAATAATTTCCACAAAACTCAAAGAGCTGTTCTGTGGGGTCAAATGCCTGGTACCTTAATGCATGTCACCTTAATGTATGACACCTACTAAAATAAAATTACTTCTATTGCTTTCTGCACAGAAATGTAATCACTGTACTAGCAATACATATACACATAACACTCTGCTTATTACTTCTGTTCTGTTTTCTAGGAAAGCATTACTGCATGTGACTGAAACCAATGTCCTTTGCATTAACTGCAACATAACTAATACAATGAATGCTTTCAATGCATAAAATCAAATTCAACAATGTTATGAGATTCATAAATCTTAAAGGAGAAATATATTATTTTCCACAAGTTTAATGATGAAAATGTATCATTAGTCAAGTTTGGCCTAAACTCAATTAGAACTTTATGACTTGCATTCATAAGCATCATTGTTCATCTGCAAACACTCTACAAACATTGCTTCATCATTTGCTTTTCTGTTAATGACTTCATTACTTGACTGCTGCTAATGTTTGTGATCTATTTTAAAACCACAGACACACAATATCAGTATCAGCCAACAAAGAAACATAGAGAGGTGGAGAGTGGGTTGGGTCAGCCCTATATAAACCATTTACACTAACAGGGTAAGAAAACTGGGTTATAGGTTACAGGGATGTATTTCTTTTTTTAGTGGTGGTGTCAAAACTGGGATTGTGCAGAGAAAATCACTGTGTTGAAAGGTTGAAGCTTTGAGTAGAGGTTAATCATTCAAATGACATTTTAAAGAAGTGTTGGATGCCCTTTAGCAATTTAGCAAAAAAAGATATATTTGATATATAGATATAATAGTCTTCAATCAAATCTTCAATTCTTGAGACAGAGTTGCTGGAATATCCCAAATTAAATTTAAAAAATGTAATCACAATTTAAATTCCAATCTTAATATTAATTAAAAAAAAAAAAAAATCAGTACATATTTTCCTCAAATCAATAAGCTCTAGCTGTGGAACAACAGTGACACTGTCACCAAAACCTGTTGTTCACATTCAATCTACTGTTAAAATGAAGCACTCTGATAAAAGTCCCATGTGTAGCCACTGCTGAATTATTAGGCACAACAGTCTGCTTGTCATCATGTGCCATGACAATGGTGAGGACTCTTATGCCAAGAGCCCTGTGCACAGACAGTGAGATTGCGACGTACTTGCCCCACACTCTGTTGCCACTCTCCTGAGGGGGAACAACGTTGCACTCTCACCCTCCTGCTACTGAGGTGGAAGAGTGTGCCTTTGATAAACACAGCCAGGAGGAGCATTAGCACGATGTTTTGAGAGGATCATTAGGAGGAAATTTGTTTTCTCCCCCTGTGTGAAGTGTTTACTGAGGCTGATTTGTAGCACTAAATCATATTCCGATAGCAGCAGGAAATATGATTAAAATGAGAACAGTCAAGACCCACATGGCCTCCCCTTTACTTAAATTATCTAATTATAAGAGCTTAACTTGGAAAGACAACCTAAACAGGAAGTGAGTGTATGTTGATGTTATATTCTGATTTCCAATTTAACTTCGATTGAATACGGTTCATTCAGTTTGTATTTTAAATTTCTCATTTATCAAAAAACAAACACTGTTTAGGAATGCAGGATTTGCTCAAAGCCATTTTAAGAGTTGATATTTGGATGAAACTATAAAAAACAAGATAGGAAATGAAAAGGAGGCACACAAATAATCGAGTCACTGATGCTGGCAACACAAATGAAAAGACAGAACGAACGCCCAAGGCTGTGCTTCACCCTGACCCTCCCCTGTCAGCTGCCTGTGGAGCTTCGAAGGTTAAAAAGTGTGTGTGTGTGTGTGTGTGTGTGTGTGTGTGTGTGTGAAATAATAAATAATTAGACTAAAAATAATTAGAGGTAAGTGCTGTTGTTGAAGCATGCAAAGCTTGAACAGACAAAATGAAGATACAGGGATGCCCAGAGCTCAGTGCATGCAGCCCTCCCTCAGGTTAGTTTTGCAGGAAGCAAAGATAATACCAGTTACTAGGAAATAGAGAGGCTTTGAATCAAAAAGGTTAAAAAATGTACAAATTCAAATATGGCTTTAGAGCAGTAGATACACATTTTGGGAAATATGCTAATTTTCTCTCTAGGAGAGTTAGACAAGAAGATTCGTGTCAGCCTCCTATCTATCCGCCAAATATGAGCCTCAGCAGTTGGTTAGCTTAGCTTAGCACAAAGACTGCAAGCAGACTGTCTCTGTTTGAAGGTGACAAAATCTGCATATCTTCAGCTTTATATCTTGTATATCTAATCTGTTAAGAAACTAATTGCTTAAAGCTATTTCCCTATGTTTCCAGTCTTTCTGCTAAGCTAAGCTAACCAGCTGCTAGCTGAGGCCTTAGAGCCAATGCACAGACATGAGAATGGTACTGGGCTTTTCATCTAACTCCCTGCCATTGAAGCAAATTTGGACATTTCCCAAAATGTTGAACTATTGTTCAATATTGTTGAACTATTGTTCAGCATTTTCAACATGTGCCAACAAGGACGGGAAACACTACAGACTACCATGAAGTATCACCATCCAATGAAACACGCAGGATGCAAGTGCTTGTGGTCTAAAAAACCAGCAATTAGACCCATCCGCTGGGACACGCAGCGGGGCAATCAGGGAAACCCTCAGCAACAAACGGAACAGTAAGTGCTTTTTACAGCTTTAATAGACACATCAGTGGCTGTAAACATGTCACGTGGGGATTTTAAGGATTTATACTGACAAGATTGAAGATTTTTGTTAATTGTCATATGATTTATTTAGTTAAATAGATGTTCTGTTTGCAGCTCAAACCATTTTTCATTTTCCAGGTTTTGTATCTTCTACATGGGAATCTTAAAGCTCAATGGAAATAATTCTATTTTGTGATATATATTTAATATTGACTGACATGAAAAAAAAAAAGAAATCAAGATAATTACCCAGATTTTTCTTTGCCATATTGCCCAATCCTCAATCATATCATGTGCATAAAATGGCACATGACTGGTCCAAACTTGATTCAAGTGGCAGTGATTCTTAGCAGCAGCTCTGATGTAATTTCTCAGTGATGTGATACAAGCATGTACAACACTATAACTAGCCCATGTGCTTCCGTCCTTTATCACCCACAGAATATAGCAGGTATCAGTTCGCTAACAAAAGTTAGGTCACCTGAAATATAATACTGGATCAATGACAGCTGCTTGAGGACCCCAAATAGTCACGCACACATTCACACACAGACTGAATCCGCTTTGGAGCTGGTGTCATGGGTCAGTGCTTGTGGGGGAAACAAAGCTCAAGTGAAGCGAGAGCAGAGGGCTCAGTCACGAATGTGGCGTCACTCCATGCTGATCAGTGTAGACATTTAGAGGCAAGCCGCCGCTGCCACATATAAGTACTCCACAGAGCAAGGATGGACAGCTCTGTGGCCACAAAAGGGGCAGTATTTAAAGAGAAGGTAATGGTTGTTATTGGAGGTTGTTACAGTAGTTTTTAGGAATTTAGGGCTGAATATTAAATGTTTACTTTATCTCTTATCACCTTCCAGAATGAATGTGCTAACTAGAACATCACACAGGAGCTAGATTTTACTACAGCTGTCAAATGCGGGTTCAAGACCTTCCTGGTATGCACAAATATGGGATAAAGTGTGAGGTTAAAGGCCAGTGTTAAATGAGAGGGTATGAGTAAAAGCAACTTCAAACTGGTGACAACCCAGAGGTCAAGGTACAATCAAAGGATGAGACACTAAAATGGTGCCCAAGAGGACTACATGCCCTTTAAAGGGGAAGAAAACTGCCAACATCCATCTGTGTGCATTTCACTATCTTCCCTTCATCTCTGCTCTCAGTGTCCTTCCCACTCTTTCATTTTGACTATGACTGCCCCCTTTAAAATAAATAAATAAATAAACAAACCAGCATTCCTCCCCCCTCCCCGAGGCTGGGCAGCCCATGCAGGAAGGTAAACATGTCCACTGTGGTGAGCTCAGACCACGCGGATGCTTCGCTCCAGGTAACAGTCGTCCTCCACAGCTCTGCACCCACCAGCAACATCTCAGCATCCACTAGTAGTGCAGAGTAGCCTATGTCTGAACAGATTTCCGCTTCATTGCCAAACCCTCCCTCCTCAAGCAAGGACATCCATGGATTTGATGGGGAGGTTGATTCAAAAAAGGGTCAACAGTCTGACCTCTACCTACAGTACCTGGCTGATAGCTTATACTCTGTCTGCAGAGCATCATCTTTTTGATTTTTGAAGTGCTGGCTTTTTTCTGTGGTAAAGAGGACTGGCTATTAAATAGATAGAAGGCTTAGTGGGCATTCAGGCTGGAAACAGTCCTATGTTAAAATAGTGCAAGGGCTTGTGTTAGTGGGGGCATGTTGCTCAGTTGTCAGTGAGATGATGAACGATGAAGAAATTCAGTTTAAGTAACGGATTCAGGACTCTGAACCTTTACCAGACATCACAGCACAGTCTGTAATGATACAATACACAAAGACAGTCTTACTGTCTTTTGCTGGGACCAGCACCATGTTCAGAAAACAAAGCCTATCAATTGTCTGACCGGAGCTCCGACTGCATAGTCCCACTAACTGAACTGAAACACAGCTGAACGGTGTATATTCCACATGATCCCTGGCTTCCACACACAGAAAAACTGTCACTGTATCAAACACACCAAACTTTGTCTAGAATTTTGAATATTTTCAAAGTATCTGTTTGAAAGTACAGTTTGGCTTTACTCTTCAACTTGCTGGGCCTGATTCCAGCAGTTTAAGCTGCTGACTATCACTCAATCAGTGGGAGATCGTACCTGCTCATCAAAGTTACATGGTGCAAGAACAGGCTTTCAGGGTGGGCATGACGGAAGCACAATTCAACGTATTACTAGTCAATGTACCATCAAAATGATTATGAAGCTGTTATTTCAATACAAAAGAAGACAAGGAATGGTTTCATGGGAAATGAAAAGGAGATGAAGAGACATATCAAGCCAAATCAAAGATGAGAGAGCTGATGCTTGGTGCTTGTTGTCCTTGTAAATCCCATTGAGCTGTGTATACCCTGATTTTCAGAAGCAGAGAAATTTCCCTGCAAAACCAACAGTTGCAAATTGAGAGACTTAAGTAAATCCAACAGAACACATAATCGCGCTCTGTTAACATGTCTCCTCCTATTATTTGCATGATCCTCCATTAAATGCATGTGCATCAAGGAGAAAGACACACCTTGTGCACAAGTGACAGCTCGTGTCCCTGTTTGATAAACACACCGCATGTGTTTGGGGCAGAACACATCAAATGTGCACCAGAAAAACAGGCGCAAAATCTGCCCTGTGTGTCAGATATTTTCATGTTCACAAATCGTCTTCAATTTCATAGACATGTGGTTCCAACGTTCCTTTACAGTGAATACATAGTATATGGTATATCCGGCTGCTCACTCAGGAAGTACTGTAGGAGTGAATTAACTGCACTTCAACTGCTTTACATCTATGGAATTACTTGCAGTGAAGAAATGTGCAATGCACAAAAACAGTTGACTTGAGACAGCATCACACTGACAGAACTAATTGCATGACAACTGTCAAACTGAAAATTCAGGTCATTGGTTTGGCGTATAGTACATTTGTGTTCTTAGAGTCCAGCCTATATGCTGCATAATCCCGTTCCTCTGTAATGCGTAGGTGGACAAGGTGTGGGCTGATGTTCATTACTTTCCTCTCTGCAAGTCGATACTCTTCAAGTGCTCCCATGGTGATACTATGTATACCCTAGCTGCCAAATACAGCATAATACTGTGAGCGTGTGTTTGTGGTGTGTGTTGTGTGTGTGTGTGTGTGTGTGTGAGTGAACATGTGAAGCAAATGATATGATTAAGGTGACAGAAATGTACATTCACATCATTCACATCCAAGATTTCATCTCTAATAAAATTACTAAATGTTACAGAGTTCCTCTTGGACAACATTGTGTCAGTGGCTCTACAGCTACCACCACCCACTGGTTAAAGGTGTCATTGTGTGTGCCTTGCTTTTGAGAGCCTTTGCACAGAAAATTCCAGCAAAAGACAGCATGCTTGTTTGGAAAAATGTCACCAGTTGTCTTCCGCTCAGGGCTGAGTCTAGAAACTTTCCTGCCTCAAGACATGCAGGTAAAGAATAAAAAATTCTACCATGACCAGCAACGCGGCTCTGAAAAATGGCTTTGACTTTGGATGAGTCTGCTCAAAGCCTACAGAGAGAGACGAGTCTCGGTGCTCCAGGTCTGAGAGACGTGGGGACAAAGGCTGATGTGAGGCTGATGGTGGTTGCTGTTTCCCTTATGTTTACCATCATTTCTTTTCACAAACAGAGGCTAGGCTGGAAAAGGCCAGAGAGCCAGGGCCTCCAGCACGCAGGCAGTCAAAGATGGGGGGGGGGTGAAAAGACAACCAGAGATAAAGGAGAGAGTGAGAGAGGGGTAAAGGCAATCACTGATGAGAGAGAAAGAGAGAGAGAGATAGAGAGGGGTGGGGGGAAGAGAGAGAGTGTTTGGGCTAAGCTGCCTCCAGACACCACGCGGCTCAGAGCAGATCGAGAGTGACGGCTTGCTGATTAGTCAACTTGCAGCCCCCAAGACTGGAGTCTGCATACATGCACACACACACACACTAACACACACGTTCATTTAAATCCCGACTGTTATCATTGCATACATATGTGCAAAACACGTGGACACACATACATGTAAACAAATGAACACTCATGTAATCTCATAATATCTGAGGGAGGGACGTCATGATGAAATCTACCTTGAGATTAATGAATCTGCAAGCAATGTCTGCTGTTCTGCGTTGTGTGTGTGTGTAATGTGAAGAAGATGTGTACCTTACTTATGAGTCAAAATGTGTAAGGGTATGGTAGGGTTACCTTAAGGAGATAGACAGGGATGTTGCTGAAGTCCACAGGGAGTTTAAGAAGGAAACGGGCTGAAAACTCTCCCGTCTGAAGAACAAGAAGCAAAGACAAAGTGTACAACATACAGGTCATATATAAATGGAAAAAAAAACACACTTATATGTATATATGAAACATTCAAAAGAATACAGTATTCACTTAAAATGATTATAATCAATTTTTATGCTTAAGTTTGGGGAATATAGGTGTGATTTAACCCTTTTTTTGTTTAATGAAACATTCCAAACTGCTCAACGCATCAGTATAGATAAGGACCTTGGAAAACACAGACAGGTGACAAATGAAAGAAAAAACCTGAGTGAATAAGTGGAGAAACATAACAAATGCAGATGCTTCCACACAGGTGCACTGCATGGTAAATCAAGCAATTAACACCCAGTCATGCTTCGCGACATGAATTAAAATGCCGAGCAGACCCAGTTGATTCTGATTTTGCATCAAGATGGCAAGAGACTTTGAAAGAGTCACTGTTGGGGCATGGATGGCAGGAGCTTCAGTCACAAAGACTGCTCAACTGGCTAGTGTTTCAGTAGGAACAGTAAAGTGACATTTGCATTTTGATCTATGGGAAAGACATCAAGTAAATAGGGTCAGACATTGTGGTCGACAGGGCACATTTGTGCATGAGTGTGATATAAGGAAAAACAAAAGAGCAACTCTTCCACAGGTGACTGAGAATGTCAATGCAGGACGTGATCAGACTGTGTCAGCAAGAACAGTCCGTTGACAATTACATAGAGAGGGGTATTATAGTAGGGTGGCAGTGTATAAACCCCTCATTACAATGATGCAAATTTGAGAGCTCAGTGGTGCAAACGCCATAGGCACTGGAAAAAAATAATATGGTCAGATGAGTCATCCTTCATCAAATTCTCAACAAGTGTGGAAGTGCAGGCCTGAATACCTGACCCCTATGGTATCTGGTTTGTTGGTTATGCTGTTGGGGGCTTTTTGCTAGCATAGTTTGTGCCAACCCATCCCATTAGAGGGAAGGGTCACTGCAAAACAAGTTGCTCTGAGTGATCACCTTTTTCCTATGATGAAACATTTCTATATATTTCTATGACGGGAGTGGTCTTTTCTAAGATGAAAGGTCACTGAATGATTTGATGTGTATGCAAATGATATAAATCATATGATATGACCTTCACAGTCACCACATCTCAACCCAATTGAACATCTGTGAAAGTATGTGGACCAACATGTTAGACAGCACTCTCCACCACAATCATCAAAACAACTAATGAGGATGAATAGCTTTTGAAAGAAAGGTGTTCCATCCCTCCTGTAGAATCCCAGAGACTTGTAGAAACAATGTCAAAGGCACACAGAAGCTCTTCTGGTGGCTAATGGTGGCCCAAGACCTAATTAAGACATTTTATGTTAGGCTTTTCTCTTAACTTGTCCCCTGTCTGTAAGCATATTTTTTGACTGTTTCTTTTGGGTGTCCATCCCATGTGGGCTTACAAGACACTTACCAATCACCTTGATGGCTACACGACAAATTAATATATTCTAATGTTAGAATGGATTTTAGATTTAGATAATGAAATATCTGATCAACAAATAAGAAAACAAACACAACACCCTACTCAACAATTACAAAACCATTTTCAGTTGCAAAGTCTTTGATGAAATAACATAACTTTTACTGAAGTCCTGAGGTTCAACCACAATAAAAGATCATCTTCACAGTGACTGGTTGTGGCCCAAAACCACACACCTTTACCACATCAGTTTACAAAAAATTAATAAGCCAAAGCTTAGAAAATGTTCCCCTTTCTTAGTTGTTTTGTAAAAGCTATGATGTGGTTTTGCAATGGGCAGCTCAAAGTTAAAACTTGAGATGCTGCAGTTATAGTGTGCTCTTTAACCTTTTGTCTATCGGGATGTCCCACAATAAACATGAATAAATATGAGACACTGTCATTTTAAAGCTCCCAATCAATTAAGTGCTTTATGTCTCACTGTGGCATATTACACAAAAATGTTATGCTAGTCAGGCCATTAGTTTGGCTGATTATCACAATTTTATTTTAAATTTTAAATGTAATTGTATTCAAATAAACATGATTTTAAATAACACAAATACTGTAGTCTGAAGCACTGGACAGTAACAACACTTATAACAATAATATATATAACATAGAACTGTCTTGAATATTATGTAAATTTATGATTTTCCAAGACCAACAGTTGACTCTAAATGTACAACCTGTAATGTGAGCATAAAATTGGCTTATGTACGGTTTATGAGTTACTGTCATTGTGTCACAAATGATGTGTCACACAAGCAAACAGATACACAGATGACAACATGGCAGCTCAATGATCTGAAATTCGCATATCCATGGAGCCGAACTGTGCCCCGTCAAAATAAAGTGAACCAAAGTATATAATTCTTACTTGTCTGGTACTAGATGCTTTGCACAATCAAACAGGAAGTCTTATCACATGCTACTTCCTCTGGAATTTTTTCTGAGGCCAGCACGTTATTATGCATAAGTCAAACCTTGCTCAGATCATTCCATCACATCTCTACATTTAATAAGACTGATGGAGACTGACCAAGCTATGGGAATAACATGTGAACAGTGTTTTCAGTGGAAATTTTGTAAAACCATCACATGACTTAGTTTTGTAAAATGTAGGAGATCAGGTACATACCCAGCTGTTTTTGCGTCCAGCATAAATCTCCATGTTGCGGCCATAGTTGGGATCCTCCAGCAGGCTGTCATACTCAAACAGAAGCCTGGAGCTCTCACGCAGACGCTGGCACTGGTAGTGGTGGTACTGCTGGATAAGCTCCTTTACCAGCTGGAGCAAACATTCAGGGTTCCCTGCATCCCACTGGACCAAATGCTGGTAGGCACCAGAGAAGAGGCATAAGGACAAACATCAGACATGCCACTGATCTTCTTTTTTTAAAGGTTCAACAAAATCAATCTTCCATTATTAGAATTACAAAAGCAAATGAACTGGAAGGATTAGCAGCCTTTTTTGGCATCTACTCCGTTGTCTGTTGAGGCAGATTTGGCAAGAAATTATCTGAAGTGATTTTAGGTCTACAAAAAGATGTCAACATGGTATTAAAAACAAAAAGTGCTGTGCTTTGAGCACAAAGTCAACTAAATATTTCGAAATTTAAAATGTCCTCTAATGGCAATATCCTGATAAGACGTCCTGGATTTTAAGGATTTTTTATGTGGCACAATGTTATTATCACTATTATAACTGTCATTACCATTCTTGCTATTATTACTATTATTAATAACACTTTACATCTCTATATGGAATCTGCATTATGCTATGTTCTCCTTCCCCTATTCTCTCTATATGATAAATAAAGTGGATGGTCTAGACCTGCTCCATACAAGAAGTGCCTTGAGATAACTTTTGTTGTGATTCAGCGCTATATGAATGAAACCGACTTGACTTGACGACTAACAATTATCTTGAACATGGTCTCAGTTGTTTCCAGTATTATAGAAAGGTACACAGTAGTCAAATATGCCTCCACTGGCATACATGTGGTCAGATCACTGCAAGAGATATTAATTTTAACACCTTATGAAGATACTTTGGGAAATGTTGCAAATGAATGTAGTAGTAGTATAGTGGATAGGAAAAAAGTGCTATGAGAGGCCGTAGGGATAGTTAAGATAGATAGTAAGAACATGGTAGGGGAACAAATATTGAACCCAGAGGGAAAAAACTGCCTATTTCTGACACATGGTACTTCCCATAACCAGATCAGAAGGAAAGGGTTGTGCTTAAGGATGTCCTGTTGCCACAGGGTAATGTAGGTTGAAATGGAAAAGTACTGAACCTGACCTTTTCTATCTGAGACTTGTCTGACCTCTGCTGCCAAACTGCCTGATAGCTAAAGATTTTTGATAAGGGTGTGGTTAGTAGCATGGACACACACACACACACCCAGTCAGTTTACTTGATTAATTTTATCATGGTTAAAGTTAGATAAGCTGACGCCCATTTCTATATTTGCTTACATAATAATTATAACTGTGTGGCCTTAAAGCATTTCAGCTGATTTATTAGTGTACCTCGCATACGGTCCAGAGTGCACACTGACTGTCCCTTTCACCAATCTAAACTTAAGCCATCATAAAAAAGCACTTCAACAACTGACTGAGACAGGAAAACAATATGCAAATTTACAGGTCAAAACTATAATCATATGCAACCACCTGTGATATGACATGAGAGAGCAGAACCAACCAAATGTGACCCTCTACTGAGTTAATTCTGAAAGAGAAGAAGAAGAAGAAGAAGTTTTTCCCTCCTGTCCAGTGATGCGCTAGGAATAAAATTCTTATAATTAATGCGAATATAAATTGCAGGAAACATGTCTAGGACTAATGAAGATAAAGGGATGGCTGAGCTCTTGACACCAAACCAAACCAAACTGGCTAAATGAATCTGCTGCACAGTTTGGACTTTGAAATGACTGTGCTTATGAATTTGAATAAAAAGAGATTCATGCTCCCTTGAGGAAACAGCACTTTGGAGAGGTGGCACTTGTCACCTCTAGTTTTCACATAATCACTACTTTTCAGACCAACATGATGTGATACACGTCATTTTGGTCATAAAGGTGAGACTAAATGCGCAACTGGGGAAACTTTTTCTCTCCCACTGAGCAATTCAATATGAAGGGGATGAAGATGATGACAACAATATTTGAGAGAAGGCGGCTCATATGTGGCTAAGCATTGGGCATGACACAGGCCACTGTGCAGCCCTTGAGCCCTGAAAAGTGAAAGTGATTCCATTCCCCTGCTCATTCTGAAAGTGAAATCCTCCTGGAAGGCTCAAACTGTGAGTAGACAAACAACAAGCTGTGCAACCTGATGACATAACTGCAACGCCAAAGTAAATGTGTAACTACAGTACACCGTTGTTTCTCCCTGCCTTGCTGCAGCACTCAAGCCAATTAAATGCAGGTCATCCTAAATGATGAGAAAATCTGAATAGAGAGCCATTCAAGTGTGTACCGAGTGGGTGGGAGAATTAATAGGTGCTGGAAATACTGTAACTATTAATACCCATTGCAATGAGATGATAAAAGCAGGATGTCTTTGACTTGTGTTAGCTTGTCTCCTTGACTGTATGTCTGTCTGTGTCTCTGTCTCTCTGGCAGCCTATATGAGACCAATGGGAGAAAGCTTCCATTGTTTTAGAGCAACCCACATCCCCCTTGCCATGGAAGAAACAGAGGGGAGCAATGGCAAGGGCAGGCTAAACAGAGACAGTGACCTCATCGTCCTGATCCACCAGTGGTTACCAGCAATGCCGGGATTCCCGAAACGAGGGGGCGATGCAAACAAGGATGGGCATTGTCCAAAAGAGGCAGTCAGTGCCCCAAGGCAGGAGTGAGCTGAAACTGAGGAGAGACTGAGAAAGTGCTGTGTCAGGATTGTGACACAGAATATCAGTGAAACTCTACTGAGGACAAGAGGAGACAGGGAGGAGGGATCAGAGGTGGGACAGGAGGAGAGAAAATAAAGGGTAGAGCTCAGACAAGTAGGCCAACACCAATGAAAACAGTATTGAGACTCTGCAGTTCTCGGTTTCATTAGTGGGTAATAATGAAATTGGAAACATAACTGCAGTGAGCTGCAGCACACCTCTTTTGTTTTCCATATGACAACTGCTGTTCAGAAAAAGCACAGGAGCAAGACAGATTCCTGTATGTCAGGACAGGAGTGAACGAGAAACACTCCCTCTGTAATTACAGATGTCCTCAAACTCAGTAGTTAACCTCAGCTGCTCCAGTGGAGCTATTCCCAGGCCAGTGACAGAGGAGCTGAGCCTCTACTGGGTGTCTCCCAGGTGAAGCAGGGTGTTGCTTTAAAAAGCTAGGCTGGCCTCTCCCAGTATAAATAAAGAATATTGTACATTTTTTTTAACAAGGCAAACAAAAGTAAGCATGCCGATGCTTGCTAATTAGCACTAAACACAAAGTAAAGGTCAGGTGAATGTCATTAGGACTTATCCTCTGGAGATGTTGATAAATGTTATCAGATTTCATGGCCATACATCCAGTGATTGCTGGGATATTTCAGTCTGGACCACAAAGGTGGACTGGTAGACCAACCTACCCAGAACACCATCCACAGAGCCATTCTAAAACTCACAGTTATGGCCAATAACAGGACAGCACATTAGTTCATCTTGTATTGTACTGAATGTTCTGACTTTACAAGGTAGTGCTTGAATGCTGTGGTTAAAGCATTGGTCGAATATAGAGGGAGAGAGAGTAAAAAGCACTGAGCCAAAAAGCAATGTCCATGTGTGTGTGTCTGTGTGTTTGTGTATAGACATGTGAGTCTGTACAGACTCTTCACTGAATTGATTTTATACGCTCTGCTGAAGGCTGTGTGTGCCAAAACAAATCTATGTGTTTTTGTCATGAATAGGATAAGCCCTGCGGAAAATGTACAGATTTGATACATAAAAAACAAAAAACAAAAAAACAAAATATAGTCACAATCTAGGCTATTTGAGAGCTAAGATTTAACATTTGATGAAATGAAATGGCAAAAAAATATATCCATCTACATGCCCTCTAGATTATTCTGTATGGAAAGAACATCTTTCTTAAGGTTTTATCCACAGGGGGTAGATATCATAGCCCTCTACAATACTCTGTGGTTCAATCTGGCCTTATAATCCAATTATTTTGTCACAACACACTGGCTAAACCTGTGTCAAATGATTAAGCCTAAACTTGGCTGATGATAAAACCTGTCACCTCTAATAAATAAACCACTAATATATTCCTTTTTTTTTAAAAAGAGCACATATTTGTAAGGGAAGCAATTTATAATCGTATTACCATAAGATATTAGGATTTGATTCAATATCAATGTTAAAAACTGCATATTAAAAATATATTGGATTAGCATTAGGATTTAGCATTTTGGATATACATGTAGCAGTGTGTCCAAGCCAGTGTGAACAGTCAAAATAGCACATTTGGTAGACATAAATATTACAGAACACTATGCCTTTTAAAAGAAAATACTTGTTCTTTCTGCTTATTGATTAATTTACTCAAATGACACCTTTTCTAATTAGACAGGCAGACTAGCAGAAAGACTATGAAATGAATAAAATAGTTCTCGAAGGAAAATGAATAGAATGAGGAATACTGGTTCACTAAGCAACATGTAACGAGTAGTCAACTGAACTTGTAAAGTCATACACGAATGACAGTCAAATGATTAAACAGATAAATTAAACATAATAAAAAAATAGAAAAAACAAAACAAAACAAGCAGCTGTTTAGCCATTTGGGTCTAATGAGTTTAAAAGATAAAGTTAAAAAGATCTTCAGTGAGATCTGCCAACAGTTATGAAAGAGATTAAAAGGCCCACTTAGCCCCAGTGGTGCTATAAGCTTGTTAATTAGCACTGAACAAAAAGAACAGCTGAGGCTGATGGGAATGTCATTTGTTAAGTATTTGGTCATAAATCAAAACAATGGACATAAAAAATGTTGACTTAATGATAGCACTGTATTAAAAGACAGGATCACCGATGTCATTTGAATTTATCCTCCATTTGGTTTCACTCAAAAACAGCGTCAGGGTGGCAATACAGGAAAAGTCAGGGGACCGTGAATGTTTGTACCAAAAGTCATGACAACCCATCCAGTGGTTGTTGAAATATTTCAGTCTGAACCAAAGTGGTGGATGGGCCGACCAACAGAATGACTGCCATCCCTGGATCCATGCTCCTCATGTAGCTAATACAGTCTACTAGGTAGTATTGGTTGAATAAAAAGAAAACTACATAAAGACATGTCAGTGTATGTCATGGCACAGTTATTCCTTTAAGCTACAATTTTAGTGAGTCTACCGTATTGTGAATATGTTGAGGATAAGGGAAGAACTCAACAGAAACAGTGTTTTCCTTTAAGAACAAAATGTACACCTAAATTGGGCATCTTCACACTGAATAGACCCAAGTTGACAGAATTATGTCTTCCTGTGCCATCCGTCTGTACCATCTTCGATCCAATATTTATCTTAGGCCAATGAGAGAGGGACTGGCATCTGAAAATGCAAGATAATTATATAGGCCAAGAGAAGATATTTGTTTTTACGTCTTAAATGTGATTTTTATAGATGCTGGCAACCTGATCCAATAAATCGCTGTAGACTTGAAAGTGTGAGGCATTAAAAAACTCCCAAGTATTAAATTAATCTCTGTTAGTCTCTAATTCAAGTGTGGGCTCACACCCTGTTTCGCCCCCGGAGAGTGCCAAGTCTAAGATCATGCTAAATTGCTCTTGTCATGTGTTTAAGACACTTGGCATTCTCAGCCCAGTGTTTTTTCACTGTGATCCGTGTGGTTTGTGTCCAACACGGTACAACTTGTTGACAGAAATAGCACTTTTCTAACAACTTTTAATGTGGCTCAGTAGCTGCTTTAGCACAGTACCAATCCACCGTGAGAGCTGATACCATTGTCCTATCTTAGTCTTGGCGCATGTGTCTCTTGTTTTCTCCCATCCATCAGCTGGTGTTTAGGACTTGCCAAGCCCCTTTCCACCAGCCATCTCTGGTAGCAAACAATGGCGGGCCCACTAAAAGCATTCCCAGACCTGTCAGTGAGCACTGCCAATAATAAACTCTAATAAAAACTGGAACACATTATTCCCTAAAGCAGGAAGGAAGAAGGAGCAACAGTTGGTATACTATGCCCAGGTTGACATAATCTTACTTTATGGGCCATCTGAGGTCCATTGTTAGAACAGTAACAGGGAACGAGCTGGAGCAGCAGATAGCAAGTGTTCACCAATGCTTTGCACTCAGGATTACCAGGGGGTAATGTTTCCTTTTCCTAGAAGGGTAGAATGCTGAAGTTGGCATTATACCCTATTTTCTTAATGGGAGTTGTCCTGGCATCTAGATTACAAACAATGTCTCTGTGCAAGACCACAACTTAGTGTCTAATAGTCTTAACTTTCTAAAAATGTAAAAAAAAAAACAAAAAAAAAAACACAATCCTTACTGTCAACATAGTAAAACATTTCATCTAAGAAAGCAGGACAAGTTACTGCTCAGTGAACCTAACTGACATGACGGGATCTACCCTGTCTGTTGCTCTCACATCCAAGCCTAGCTGGTTCCTACTAAGGATGTAAATCTTTAAAAATGTGTCACAAATATATTGTTTTTTTTATTTCTGTCTTTTTTTTTAAGAACGCCTAACATCCTTTAACACTTGCAACTGTAGCTTTTCAAGTCAAGTCAAGTCAAATTTTATTTATATAGCGCCAATTCACAACAGAAGTTATCTCGAGGCACTGTACATATAGAGCAGGTCTAGACCGTACTCTTTATCTTATAACATTTACAGAGAGAAACCCAACAGATCCCACCATGAGCAAGCACTAGGCGACTGTGGCAAGGAAAAACTTCCTTTTAAGAGGCAGAAACCTCGAGCAGAACCAGACTCAAGGTGGGCGGCCATCTGCCACGACCGGTTGGGTTTAGACAGCAAGAGAGGGGGGTGGGGGAGTAGTAGTAGTAATAATAAAAATAATAATAATAATTATTATTATTATTATTATTATTATTACAGCTAAAGGAATAATAATGACAAACAATGGTACATTAATAGCACTAACACTATCAATAACACTAGTAAATGTTTAATTATTGTCGCATCATGGATTGAGCTTTTACTAAACGTAATTCAAACAGGAGTACACAGTGCATTTGTTGGGGACTAGTTTCAGTGGTGGATTAATACAAATTTGTGGGTGTAAAAAGTAAAAAAGTTATGTGGAGGATAAGTCCCAGTCCATCTGTGTGGCTCGTTGATATGTTTTTAATGTTTCTGAACATCAATTGGGCTTTATGGCATAGCTTTTCATGGGATTTGACAACATGAAAAAAAGAGAATATCATCACACTTCACTCCTTTAAGCCTTCCAATTTCTACATTCAAGATAATACATGAAACCCTTGAAATGTTGTGCTGTGCACTGAAAAAAGAAATCCCTGCACTAAATTAAAGGGGAAAATTAACAGTAGTGCAATGGTGAGTTGATCACATTCAAAATCACCCCCTTTACCATCCAAAACTAACAGAAATGAGTATAAGTATGGGTTTCTCAGACAATATGTCTGTATTCAGTGTTCCCACTAGTCTGCAGAAGTATAACGTGGTTTATCAAGAATGAAAAATCTTCCC
The DNA here is from genome assembly GCF_001640805.2 of Lates calcarifer. Lineage (NCBI taxonomy): Eukaryota > Metazoa > Chordata > Actinopteri > Centropomidae > Lates > Lates calcarifer. The sequence goes on from NC_066851.1 coordinate 4,296,571, forward strand.
TCATATTTACTAAATATGCATGCATATCATCAGCATCTAGATTAAGAAAATTGAGGGGGAAATTGGTTGTCATGAAGACTACAAAATAGCAACATGTATCATCACTATTCAAGCATAAGTAAAGTGGACAGATCAGATAAGGGAACCAACCAGCAGAAGCTTTTTCTTTCCATTACTGAAAATATGTTAATTTTCCCCCCATTTATGCTAAACCTACTACTTGCTCATTTAATTGACACAAATGCAGCAAATTATGCTGATTAATGGCTGCCCAGGTGAGGGAACAAACAACAACAAATCCAAATGGTGCAATGGAAATGAATTCTGGAATTCCCAGTGTAACTAGACGGAGCCTGCTTCTGTGCTGCACAGCTGAAGACTGCAGAACGGATAAGTGGAAACATGTTGATGCTGTATCTAGAGAGGCCATCGAGACTAACCTCAGGTCTCGGGCACATACACACACAGACTGAGAAAGATGCAGAACACTGGGGAACTCCCAAAATGTTCAGTGCCTGCACGCATCACCGGACAAGTCTAGACCAGACAAATGATATATTACACACAAAGAAAGGGATGGAGGGGCAGACAAATAGTAGTATCAGATGAGTAAAAAAGAGAGGTGCGTTTAGAGATAACTGTTGTGCTGCACACTTACTCCCATCTCATGGTAGAAGATAAAGGGTGTATTTCATGTTCTTTGGCCTACAGTATGTTGACTACTTGTAAGTCTGTAACAACAAAGTATCACAGGCAATAATGATTTGTATAAGACAACATTGTTCTGTTTCTCCACATGTGAGAAGCACTTTAAATGTCTTGCTTGTATTAAAATACCTTTGAGCAGCTGACAACTGGTGGATAATGAAGCTGAAAAGGTCAAAAGATCCTAACAAGATTGTTAGGGCTCCAGACATATGTGGTGAAAACAAACCAAAACACTCTGTCCCACAGTGGATTGTTCTTCTCTTTCTGAGGTTGCCTCTCTCTGAGATTTATGGGTCTTGCATCACTTCTGTCCCTGATATCAACATGGGAGAGCTGGAATGTTTGTGCTCTTTATCCAAATCAGTGTCAGTGATCAAGGGCACACATGATTTGTATTTACTGGACCAAAACATTAAAACCCACCTGTATGGGGGTGGGTTTTAATTTGCACAAGTGCAATATCTATAACTCTCGAACATATGTGGGTGTGTACAGTAAATGTCTACAACAAATCATGGAAGGGAATGGAGAGCAGACAATTTATTACTACAGAACAGTGCATCACAATCAGCAAACAAAAATAAGCAAAATATGCCATCATAACAATCATATTCAAACATGCTGTGGTATGTGTGCTGAATTTAGAACTTTCTATGTTAAACACTTGCAAAATTTGTTCAATGGATTTATTCTTTTTGGACATTCCATGTAAATATTTGTCCAAAACGTTAGATTAAAATGTCACTCAGTTCTGTAATCATCATTTACTGAATTAGGGAAGAAAGACAGAACCATGTGATGCAACAGTACATCTTCTACGTAAGGGTTAAGTAGTATTGCTCTCCACCTTCCCTCCCTTCCTGCCTCTGTCTTTGTCATTTCCTCCTCTCTACATGGTCATTTTTCCCAGCAAGTCGTGGGTAGTCCTACTCCGTTGTATTCCTGTCACTAAGTTTGTTGTGGTGAACGCCTCTCCTACTGGGCTCACGCCCCTGCACCCAAGCAAAGCTGAATGCAGCCTTAATCACTATTAGGCTGTTGTTCTAACTGGAGTAGGTTGCGAATGTCACTGATAAGCCACAGTGGAAACTGCATGGATTTCTGATGAGACATAAAATGAGAGAACTGTTTTCCCATGTATTAAAAGTTTAGTTAAGACCAACATGGAAACACCCACTGAGAATCAAATAACATCACAAAAAAACTGACAAAACTGCTCAGATGTCTCATGTCCCTGGATCTATTGCAGAATGGTTTGTCAGTGCCCTAGATTTTTTTTTCACTTGTCCAAGTCTCCTGTAATACCACATCCATTCACACATACAAACATAGTGTATACACAAAAATTAGTAACAAAATAAAACAAAATATCAGGAACACCTCTCAGCATTTACAATACATTGCAACATCTACAGCCACCATTAAGTTGAATCAACACATCTTTTTACACAACAACTGAATACCCTCATAAAAGGTAGGATTTAAGGCATCAGTATGCTTCAAACTAAATGTTTGTCAGATCATCTCACAGTATCTAAGGCTAACGTCACATTACGCTTCCGCCGTACAAATATTCACTCCATTTCTCAGTCACTCCAAATGAAGTCCACATGAAAGACAAATTCATTCATACATTTCTTGTTCAGGTGTGATCTCCAGCTGGCTTTGGCAGACTAGTTCACAGTTCACCTTTGTTCAACTTTTTTTTTTTTTTTTTTTTTTTTTTTTTTTAGAGTTTTACAGTTTTTTCAGTTTACATTCAGTCAGTTCCCATGGTAAAATCAACATCACGTTCCATAGTATTTCAAATTTAGACTGCAGTCTGTTCACCATAATTAAGTCACTGACTCTCTGATAATTGGTATTAATTAAATCTTTAGGTCAGACTTTCATAAATGTACCAGAGAGGGTATGTGATGATGATTTCATTTACAGGGACAATCTCTGGTTCAATTTAAGATTTGGTTCTGTGTTAAAACGAACAATGGCTCAGTCTCTGCTCAAATTAAACCCAGTGGCCTGTCAGATGACTTCCCACAGCCCTAACAAAATTAGAGTTTTGAAACTGGTGCGAGAGTTGACATGAGTGACCGGTTAAAAACAAGCCTTACAGTATGTATTTCAAAGCACTCTGAGGTGGGGAGCTGCCCTGGTGGCCAATTAACCACGGTCTGGATGCCATTAAGCCTAGATTTGCACTCGCCAATGAACCCTTGAACCCTATTCAACAATGTAACAGTGAACCTCAATAAATTTGTGGCAGACTTTGCTCATATTCCATGGCTCATGGAACTGTTCTGCTATAAAAGGTTTGTTTGCGGGACATGTGGCCCCTCTCATCCAACCGGAGTATTTAGGTCTCTTTCATCCCTCATGTATTGTGGTTTAAATGTTGAAAGGACTTTTCTTAATAATCACTGAGGTTTGGGGATTTCTTCATTATTGCTGCTGCTGTATTTTATGTTTGAATTACTTCACCTTATAAAGGTAACATGCACATAGTTTCAAATTAGCTAATATCAAATTTCTTAAGAATATGTTTTCCAGTGTGGAGGTTGGTAGTGGATGTACTCTGTGCATGTTTTTGTCCTGCCTCCTTTTTTTTTTTGAAATAGCAATATGTTTCACTGTCTAAACAGAAACATGGATAACAAACCTACTCAAGGCCTGGTGACAGCAGGGAAAAACACAAGGCTAAACAGAGAAGCTAATGATACCCTTGGCTGACTGTAAACAAGCGCAATGTGCTGCTGAGACAGGAATTCAACCAGCCACTGACAGAAGACCCAGAATTAGCCTAATGTTTACCCCCACTGGATAAAAAAAGTCCAGAAACATATTGCTTGTGAGCTCTGCTTCTTGTGGATTTATTGTGGAGTTATTTGTATCAGTGGCACACATAATGATTTTACTTGTTATTAATCAGAAGAATCTTATAATTTTGATTAAGATATGAGAGTATCTATATGTTGTGCAACAAGTCACCAAGAAATATTGTATAGACATCTGGCCCATTTATCTTCAGAAGATTCTTTATAAATCCCCATTGTCTGTGCTGATGGTAAAAATTTTCCCTGGAAAAAGGGGAAAAATCTAAGGAATAGCTGTGAGAGGGGGATGTCCTTACTGAAAACGTACAGGAAAAAGGAGTGAATAGGAGAGGAGGATCTCAGGCAGATAGACGGCTAAGGGAGAATTATGAAAGCACGAACAGCAAAACACAGCAAGAATATAAGTGAGAAAATAAACAAGCAATGGGCTGCCAGGCACTGGCTCAGCAGAGGTACTTCCCCTTATGTGCACAGCTGGATTTATGAGAGGGTGAGCAATACTCCCCTCTCTCTTCCCAGACTCTGACACAAGCAGGGGAATTTAGCTTCTCCATGCTAGGCTGTTTCAAAAATAGCACTGGATAAGTGCATGGTAGTAGCTTAATAGCAACAACAACAAGGAAGTACTCAGCAGTGTGCAGATCTCCACCAAAGCCTAATAATCTCCCCAGTCAACAATACTGAGTCACTCACAGCCAATACATTCATGCCATATTCAACATTGTACAAGGTAACTGATTTGTTATTTTCTTACTTATGTTATCAGTAAGTCTGAAAGTCACAAAACTGTGGGTTTAGAACTAAGCAAATAGATGACTTTCATTAGAAAGAGCTGACTACATGGCCTAATAGTGGCACTATATGAAAGGTCCAGTCCTGGATCCTTTGGAATTACTTCCATGTTGAATGATTCTGCACCACCTGATTTTAGGTCCAATACCACCAGTGTCAGTGCAGAAAGCAATGTGCCCATGTCACATTCAGATTAACTACAACCCTATGTGAAAAGAAAGCAGCCACCTCATTCAATTGCAATGAAGCCAGTCCATCAGCACAGTGCTGGTGCTAAAGCAGAAGATTCCTAATAATAAAAAGAGTGAAAACAGGCTCAACCTTTACTGGACTGCAACATGACATCATCTGACAAGGGGCTGCAATGGGCGATCAAATAATTGCAGATGCACATTCTTGGGAAATTACATGTCATGTGAACTCTGTCTGTCTACCATTTATTACTGTGGCATGAACATCACCATTAAAGATAAGATTATTGCTGTCATGGTAAACCTTCCAAAATAATAAATCATCATAAATATCATAAACCTCTGTGCAGGGTTCTGGCATCTGATAAGCCTGCCAGCTCATGGATATGTTACTTCCTGAATCAACGAGCCCCCACCAACACAGCCCCTTTTATTATTACAATACACGGCTATTTGCAGTCTGTATGCCCACTAAACCAACAAAATTAGTTACTACCAATTTAATAGCAGACATTTCTTTACAAAAAACTTCAACTTGTTGTTTTAACACAAGCCTGTTTCCTGTCTGAAAGCCTGCCAAGGGTGTGGAGATCAGGGTGGTGGATGGACATGTAGCAAGTCCTTAATGCAGGAGACCAGAGTTCCTGATTTGGACCTGCCTGAATTAACATTCTCCTTTTTATTAGATGTAATCATGCTCTTTCCGTAACCAAGAGTTTTATGTGCCTAATCTTGACTATAACTTAACCATATTTTATTTGCCATAACCGCAGTCTTTCCCTAACATTAACTGTAGTCGCCACCCATATTACAGAAAGGGATCATTTTAAAATACTGACATTGAACATAATCCAGAGTTTTGCAGATTAGTCCTGTAATGACATTCTTGGGTGTACAGAGGCAAGTATGTGCCTCTTTCCTTTAATCTTTGGAGCAAACATACACCTGGATATTATCATTAGCATTACAGCTTCTGAGAAAGTTTTCTGTGTCTGGAGGAAAGAAATGTACATTATGTTGTACATATATGTGTGATGTGCCATAAAGCAGAGTGTAAAGTCTTGAGAGAAACCAGAGTGACAGACAAGGAAGGGCAAAACAAATAAATTAAGATGTTTCATGTCACAGCCACTGATGACAGTTGTCTGTCTAAAAAACATTTTGCACAGTCCAGGCCTAAGGTTCAAAACAAGCTAAAAGCCACAATGAAATATGAATATTAATAGCTAAACAGATAATAGAGTAACACACAAGAAGACTGAAAATCAAACATACACATGGATTACCTTGAACTTATGGTCATGTTGTAACTACTTTTTCTCAAGCAGCAGCTTGTAAAAACATATAAACAATACAACCACACCTCATTTGAAATTAAACCGTGCTGATGCAATGAGTCCCTGAAAACCGGTTCTCGAAGTAGACAAAACTATTTGCCAACCCATGATACTTTTATCTCACCATCGTCTGGTTAAAGTTAATGCCTCAGAGTTGGAAAGATGCTCTTTTGAGGATGTTATCATGCAAAAGTTGTAATTATTTGATCAAACAAATGCCATGAATTTCCCCTCCAGGTAAATTTCCTGGACACCTAGCATTATCATAAACCTTGTAATCTGTTTGATCAACTGTTGTTCAAGCCAGTCATCTGAATGCTGGGTAATCTCTATTGTTTTGATACAGGGCTGGTTAACATACCCATTTTACACAAACTAGTATAGCCTATTTATCCTGTTTAGGCTAACTTTCTTGTGAATCATGACTTCACAGAGATAACCAGGTTTGTAGATAAGCAGTAAGTCAAAACAGAGTTTATGGCATAATAAAATGCAAATGCCAATTATTGAAAATGATCATTTCCAGCTATGTAACACTGCACACCTACAGTGGCTGCAGGGTGTTGGTTTGCTTTGTCAGAGGGTGCATGTGGCACTGGTTCAGCTTCCTCACTGGGATAAGTAAAGTTGTGATCAGCAGTCTGAAGCATATGTCTGACATTTCAGATCACATAGGAAAACCATTCAGTACAGCAGATGAAAAGACAAAATCTGTTTTTAACAAGCGGATAAGCGGACAAATTCTCCAGAAAACTGCAATGAATGATTCTTAAATGAGCCTGGATACTCACTGGTAGTTCTGAGGGTTCAGGGAGAAACTCAGCATCTTCTCCAAAAATAAAATCTGGAGGCAATTCTGGATACCGTGCATTGAATATGATATCCCCTGCAAAAAAAAAGAAAAAATGATTATTATCTGATTGTTGACACACTAACATGGACAGCATGAATTCCAAAAGCTGACTTACTTATGTTTCATATTTCATTTAAAGAAGTGAAAAAAAGCAATTTTCTTAATATTAGTTAGGCAATCTGCCTTTTTGTGTTTAGTTTATAAGATGAAGAGAATTTTTTTGAACACTGCTGAAACAAGAGAACCTGCTGCCTGTCTTGATGGCAGAATCTGACATGAAATGGCTTGTTTAAGCAGCTGTTTTTTTGCAGTGACTGCATTAACCACTTAATGTGCATTTGAGCACTGAATTTTTTAAATTAAGCACCTGAACTAATGATCAAACTTCACATTTACCATTAAAGTCACTAAGATCCTGTCAAACAGGTCTGTCTTATGCAAATAAATACATGAGAATTTTTTATACAGTACACATAAAGCATTGCTAAGTGCTAAAATACTGTTGCAGAAATGAATTACCAATGCGTTCAGATAAAATAAAACTACAGACTGGAAATGGCCCTCAATAGGGCAAGGACAAGATAATATAACAAAACACTTGGGCTGGTTCATAATGTCCTGATATTACGTTACACAATTCTATTTGTGTGCTGCAAGACTGTTCTGTTCTGCTTTTTTGTCGTTCCAGCGACAGCAAGAAGAGACAAACATGCACATATGGAAGTGTTTTTCCAGTGAAGAGTCAAATAAGGAGATGAGAGGATGTGCTGTAAATCTGTTACAAACTACTGGAACTCTGTCAGACATGTACTGGCATGGTTCCAGACAGAATTGAAGCTCTTGGAGATGCAACTTTTACAGGTTATATAGCATAAGCTTTCATATACCACTTTGTTCATACATTGTGAGAAGCTTCACTCAAATACGCAGTCTACTCTCTGCATAACGTGCCTCCTCGAAAATCTTACTTCTATTTCAGCCAGAGATTTTATTGAGGTCATGAGGGCGTAATATGAAAAACAACAAAGACCACAAATTGTTGTTTAGCAGTACCAGCCACTCTGGTGAAGTGGAAAGAGCCTGGGCATGCATTAATAGTGCTTAGCTCTGTACAGAGCAGGGCATGCTTTTGCACGCTAACAGCAGACAGATCTGCAGACTGGCACAGGCTAACCTGTGGCCCTGCATCCTTTGATTTAACAAACCTTCCTCAAGCCAAACCACAGGAATTACAACAACTGCAGAGATGTCATGTGCCATGCCAGAATGATATGCATGATAGTTTGTATCACCTTAAGGGTAAAGATAACATAGATTACATGGCTAAATTTTACATAGAAGTACTTTTCCATTACACAAGGTAAATCTAACCACCTATCATTATTCTTGTGCTTAACAAGAATATCATTCAACAAGTGATAACTATGTCCAAAAAAAGCGTTGAGGTAAAACTTTTCAGATAGGCCTGAATCTCATCATTGTATCACCCAGATGTTGTTGACAATCACTTTTACGTGTAACTCCACAACTGTGTCGCATATTCTTAAACTTTATATCTACACATTCCTCGAGTCTAGCCACAACATCCTGATACAGGTCACAACCGTTTCTGCGTGGACAGATTTTTAGAAGATTTCGCAAATGAAGCAAATCCTACTTCCCCTAACAAGCCACAGGTTTTTTCCTAACCTCTGCTACATTTGCACCAAACATCATACACAGAACAAAGAGAACTTCATGCACATACTCTTGATGAATTTACCATGTCCCAATGTTTGCCAGCCCGCTTGGACCCCATCAACTGAAGCTTGCAGACACATTTTTATCTATATTTATGATTTGGACCTGCACATCAACAGGTTACTACTCTCCTCTGAAAACCTCTTGAAATGAGTATGCATCTGTTCAAAGAACTTGCGAGTACCTCATCAGCCACAAAAACCTGATTCACCAATCTAGCTGACAGATTTGGCTTGCACCGCCGACTGTATTTTTGAAGTGGGTGAGAATATGGGTTGCAGACCCTGTCTGTGTGATTTTGATAAATGAAAATGCAGTAAGTGCAACTGACTATATAATTATGAATTTTTACAAGCTTTGATATAAAACTGTATTTTAAACTCATCAGAAGAATCAGTTCAACAAATCTAATTCATGAGGTTTCCTTTAAGTCGTGAAGTTTTTCAGATCCCAGTCAACTCCAAAATAAACACTTTCTCTGCAAAGCCCTGAACTGACTGGTGACAAACTAATTTCCAACGTAAAATTGAAAGATGACAACTGATTGTATCTTCTCAGGATGTGTGTGTACAAACCAGCTTGACATGGGTCTCATGAGTCACTGTAATTATGGTAACAACAAGCTAAAATCATTCTAATTCATGATTATAGTCACATAACAACATTTTGTGATGCTGCCCATCGGGCGCTTTTGGAGGCATGCTCATAAAGGGAAAATCTGTGATGTGGACTTGATTCAGAAGTGAGAGACCATTCCAGTAAAAGTTCAGTGGCACAAACAACATCACATTACTGGTATAGTTTCACTGATTAAGCTTCACCGTCATCAGAAAAACATTCATCTTGTTTTTGTAGTTAAGAAATTCCTGTGGGTGCTTTTAGTCTTACAGCTTTCTAAGTTGCTAAGCAATTACAAAACATTTCTATTGTGCTGGTTGGTTAATTATGCATTTTATTCATTTGATACAAAATGTTTATATGCTATTTTTTATTGGCCACTAGTCTCCATTCGGCTTCTGTGCATAGCTCTATTTTCTTGCTCTATTATCTTGGGGAAAAAAGCGAGCTGAACGTGTGTTTTGAGTATATTTATATGATTTCACGTATCCACTGGTCTTGGTGGCTTCAGCTGATATTGACCTGAAACCACCTCCCATCTTTAAACTAGCCTACTGTGAGAAAAAAGTTGAGCTCTCAACACCAATCAAGGTCGGCTGAACATGCTTACATTTTCAGAATACAAAGAACAAACGTGTACGGAAAAGACAAAATCAAAATAGACTGAACTGTTCAATCAGAACAACCACATGTCTAACTGTTCCACATCAATTCCTGTTTGCTCTTAATTAATCTGAGAAAAGATTAATATACAGAATAACAGACAAGTCTGATTTCAAGACTGTAGAGAGCCTTAGCTGACCCCTACTTCCCTATCTACTATTACAATTCTGTGACTTAATAAGGCAAAACAATGTTTGCTGATAGTTTCTCTCCCTCTCTCAAAAGCCAACAATAACAACAACTCATTATCTCAAGACTCAGTAAAAATCTGTGGTTATTTATTCAACCAACGTCAAGAGCTTAACTTGTGTGATTAATCTGAAATAGGAGTGAGTGAGTCATTTACTTACATTTTAAGGTTTCTCCAGCATAGGGGATGTGAAGTTTGAAGCGATCACAGCAAGGACCAGGAGTCAGAGATGTACATCTGAACACGGGGGTTAATGAAAATGACAAAGAAACGTCAGCTGACATGGTCAATCTCCAATATTAAAAGCATGTAAACATCTGCAAGGTTTCTAATTGATAAGAAACACACAATATTACTGCATACTGTGTTATTCACATCATCACTGCTTTCTTTTTAGGTCAAGTCCTTCCCATACATTGGTCAGTTCAATGATGAACATGAGGAGGTCATTTTGGCAAAGATGCGATCCTGTAAACTGCAATAAGATCAGTAAATTTTTTTAATTGTTTGTTGACAGCAAAGAGGAAAATTACTCTTTAAAATTTAGTAAAATTTACTTGTTTAAAAAAGATAGAGCTGGGAGATAAAAAGAGAATTATATAATTTTTTTTGATAGAAATATATCGATTTCCATACTTAGATAGCATGCACAATAATGGATCACAAACTGCCAATCATGTCACAGGAACAGAGGTATGCGTTGTGCAATTTAGGTTTTGGATTGGTTAGGTTAGATTTTATCATTAACCATTAACCGTTTAGTTTCTTCAACTTTTATTCAGGAGCAAAATTCAGCCTTTAAACTAGAGACTCATCATGATAATCATCAATATATAATTTTATTTTGATGACATTTTTGGTTACGTTGTCTAACCCCACATTTATCCAACTGGATAAATGTGGGGTAAATAATTTATCTGATATTGGGTCAATATTACATGAAATTCAGCAACTGTGACTCAGTGTTTGCAACTACTGAGAATTCTGAATTCGTTACAACCACACAAAAAAGAAAAAAATAAATCTCTAAAAAAAAGAAAATTGGAATCTTAAACCAATGGCCTGTTAACCTTAACTATTATCCACTACACTCCTGTTACCATTCACAGACATACGTCTAAAACAAGCCATTACTCCCACTTCATAACTCGATCGCAATTTTAGGGTTGGTCCCACATGTTATCGATCGTGCTCATATCGTTTGAATGAAGCATCACTACAGTGAAAAATATACTGAATGGATAATGTGTTTCGCATAAAGAACTTGTGGCGCTGAACTCCACCTCACCCAGTTTTGAGGTCTGTGACACGGAGACAGTTTGTGGAGTCCAGTCCCACACGGCCGTTCCTCACCACGCTGCACAGCAACGGCCGCAACTCAGGTGAGATCCGATGCAGTGCAACCTCAGGGGACATGTTATTCATTTTATCCACTCTGAGGAGTCTGTGGAGGCAATACAGCAATACTTAACGGAAATGCTTTCACGTAATTTAATGCATATTTTACAGTGTAAACACATGTGTTTGTGCTGAACATTCAAAGGACGTGAGCTACACCACGTAGGAGGCACGTTCATTTTTCTCTATCATTTCCTGGTGTCATAGGTTTTTTTTTTTTTTTGTGTGTGTGTGTGTGTGTGTGTGTGTATTGTTTCCTATCTAAGATTTTAGTTTTCTGGCGGAAGTTATGTTTATATTTTAAGTATGTTCATTCACCTCAACATTGCTGGAAGTTTAAGTTTATAATAAAATCAGGTAACTGCTAAGGACCAAGAGTGTCAAGTGTCAGAGGAACTCACATTTAGCTGTGATACTGCTTGCCTTCTTTCCCTCATTGTAGTGAGCTACCCTGTAGACCGGTCACATTGCATGGAAACCACATAATATAGTTTCACAAAGCCACTACTTATATATACAATAACCATACTATAAAGTATTACATTCAGCAGCTGGTAGGGAATTAATCTGTACGACACAGTTTGTAGATGTCAATGCTAGTAAGCTTGGAATCGGTAGCCACTGTTAGCTTGCCACAGAATAACTCGCGAAAGAACCACAATTTGAACGTTTAGCTTTAGCGACGTAAAACCTGTTAATTATTATGAATTTAAATACACAAAGAGGTGTGTGTGTTAGAGTACCTGAAAGACCAGGAAGTCAGAAATTTTGAGTGTTAGCTCCAATGTTTACTTCATGCTCTCAAAATTTCCGGTACATGTTGTTTGGGTCCTTTTGATAGCCCCATACTTAGCAGTCTGTAATAATGCCTGTTGGCGTAATGAGTGCTTTCGTTTCCAGGAACAAATATTTCTATGATATGTTATTCATAAAGCATAGTGTCGTTTGACACTATTATACCTAAACAATTAAAAGCGATACAAAATGCGTATGCACTGATTCAATGACAACAATGGTTCTGGCAATGGCTACAAGGATATGCAACTGTCACTATGCACTTTGACCGTCACTCGATCATAGTGGTTGTTGAGTTGTCCATTCTGCAAGACTAAATTTGAATATCAGGTAATTACTCTACTGTATTTCTCAACAACGCTCTGTCTCAACGCACTTTATTTGACTTTAGCCCTTGTCTAAGTAAAATGGCATTTTTTCCATCATTATTCTCACAGTTGATGATGTTTGGCTACACACGTAGTTGCTTGAAAAAATTTCCATTTTGTTACACGGTGACAGCGATAGATATGTTATTTGCACGGTATGGATTTATATGTAAAGCGTACTACACGGTGAATTGTTTGAATTTATATTGCCCATCATTATATTATGCAGTAGTAAGTCTAGCAGTTAACATAACATTAGAGTACATCATACAGGTAAATACATCCACACATTTAACACAGCATAATTATAGGTATTTTTTATCTATGATACTTAAGTATTTAAGCAGCGTGAAAGTGAGGAAGCACTAGCTTAAGCACTTATTACTTAATTGTGTGTAATTACACTATTAACATGTGCTTTTATTGATTTGGCCCAAAGAAATCTTACAGCATATAGTATACAGCACATTGAATTTTACATCACGATTACAACATGACAAAATGTTAGGCCAATGGGGTGAATGGCTGTGAAATTAGTAGACTGATCAACATTCGAGGTGTACTGTGAAACTGGGCTGTGTTGGTTTTGTGCAAACAGAAAAGCTCTGAGCAAAATAAAAATGAAAGATGTGGACAAAGACATAAAATTGTATCAGTATGAGCAGTAGGGTCAGAGGTAATCCCAATGAGAACAGCTGGTCTGATTCATAATTGGGAAGTTCCACCACTATGGGTGTGCTTCAGAATAACTCTCAAAGAATCCAGCTGAAACAGCAATGGTAAAATACATTTAGTTAGTTATCATCCAACCATTACTATTCTGAAATGGTTGGGAAAATGTGACACTGGGAATAAAAATCTTATAAAATAGGTGTGTGTGTTTCAGGGGGTGGGGTGGAATGACAGTAAAATAAGTATTCTGGTGATTATAGTCATTATCTAAACTTCTGAAAAGCATTTTTCAAACATAAAAGGTCATATCATTGTAATAACGATCATTATCTAGTTAAGTCTTGAGTGTGTAACCATACATAGGCAAAATACGTAATCTTACAAGTTTTTCAAAATGAGTCCAACAATATTTTCTTCTGGATTTTGCTTACAACTCGGTCTAAACTGTTTAACCCACTGAGTGCAACTTTCATTTATATTTAGTATGTATGGCAGTCATTTTGGGGGCATGTTTTGTTCAATTACCTCCCAAAATGTGTGTGTCAACTCCTAAATCATTGCTGTATTTATTCATTTGGCACATATAGTGTTTTGCCTGAGGCTGAGTGGAACCTTTTATCAAGCTGTAGTTAATGTGTAGTGGTTAAACATGTACAAATACTTCTTCAGTTTGGTTGGCTGCTGTATGATAATTCAGTTTCAAATTCAACAAGCGAGGGAGAATTTTAAGTGAATGCCTGCTGTTTCAAGTGATCGGACGATGCAGATCTCATAATATTCTCCTCCAGTGGAGACGTGGAGAGTTCTAGGCTAGCTTTTCGTGGCTGCAGAGGGAAGACAATATGCTGCGAGATGTAGGAGAGAGAACTGAGCCATCCTACAGCCAGCGGCCAGGCTTTCCAAGTCTTCCACTGCCTAGGAAGAGATTTGAAGAGATTAACACACTAGCATTAACTCTGATACAAGCCGAGGATTGAATTAATTAAAGACTTTGCTGGGCCGCAGCGTGTTCACGTGGTCTAGCATTGAAATACCCCCACCCCTCTCCACCCCCAATAAGACTGGAACCTGTCCAACTCAGCCAGTGATGAATGCTCTATTTTTACCTTCTTCCTTGTTTCAGTTGAGCTGATGCTAATGTGGGAGATAAATAATATCAAGTGATTTTTGTTTGGAGGCTGTTGGGAAACTAGTTTACATATTTTGCCTGAAATGCCCCCAAGGGGTCTGCTATGCTTTAGATTCCGTCCTTGTTTATGAATAGGTTTTACAGGAAAGGACTGGGCAAATGTTGAGGAATTCAAGAATCTCCAAGATCATCAACAGATAGTTTAAAGGAAAGTTTTTGAAGATAATTCATGTCCAGAAATGAGTGCTGTTGCTGTAGAAATAACACAAATGTGTGTCTTAATCAGATCATGACTGAAGAGGCTTTTGATGTGATGGTGGTTGGCTCCTGTATGACTGACTTGGTGAGGTGAGTAAATTTAGCCCTTATTTAACCTTGTCTACTACATCTCTCCTAGTAAGTGAAGAAGCAAGTTGTGTGCTTACTGTAAATCAGCCAAATCAGCCAACAATTTTATGAGAGGGCTGAGTGCAAAATAGCTAAATCTGGTTCAGGAAACTCCTCTGCTTCCTCAGGTGGGCCCTAAAGGAAGCAGCACATTGGGCAAATTTTCATTGCCATATTAGGACATGTATTTGTAAAATGTAAAGCCAAGTTTCTCAATCTGTGGGTCAGGATCCTTTGTGGCAGCACAACAGAAAGTTTTCTAAAACTGAACTGTTTGATATACTTTGACTTAAAATGGGGTTAGGTGTGAAAAATCTGCACAGATTAGATCAGTAATCTCTATTAAGAATTTCAATATTAAGACCATTCAGCTGTCTTTCAGCCCAGTGGTTCCCATCTTATGGGTTGGGGCCCTCCAAGGGGCCCCAAGATGAACATGAAGGATGAAGAGATGATTTAAGGGATAAGAAAAGAAAATGTGTTTTTGTTAAATAAAATCTTTACATGTTTGAACTTGTTTCTAGTTTATGCTTCTAAAAATACTTGAAACGGTCAATGGAGGAAAAGTCAAATGCATCACAAATCATGTCAGCACAAGGTCATAGCGATGTGACAAGAGGACACAACTGGACAGCACTTTGTTTTAAGGGGCCACAACTCAAAAAAGGCTAGAAATCACTGTTTTAACTAATGCACACAATTTTTACCACACTTGACTGTTTGTTAAATCACTTCACTACATAACAAATAACAACTGTATCTAAGCACAGCTGACACGTTCAAACTTCGGAGTTCTCCACATGTTAAAGCAGTGTGCATGTAGCTGTTCATTCATATTCAACATTTCCCCACTTTATGGGAGCTCGTTTGAGTTTTCAGGCTAACATTAACAGCTCTGCCCCGATCTTTATTGTGCTTGGGCAAGTTTACCGCTCAACCCTGGCCAATGTTTGCAAGTATATTGGTTAGTCCTCACCCTAAAAGTCTTTTGTCATGTATGTTAAAAGTGTAAATCTTTTTGAGATTCTAGTTTTAAAATGAGTCAGCGTAAACAACAAAAGTCAGTTGAAGATGGAATTTTCAACCAACCTATGAAGTTAATGCTATCTTAATTAGCAGGCTAGCTACAGCTGATAAAATCTGCCAGCAACAGTTGGCATTTCAGAATAAAATGCCAGTTATGGCTCAAAAAGATAAAGCTGCTTTTGTGCACCTCTCCCTGAAATCAATATTTCAAAAATTACTAAGAACTTAAAGCGATAAATTTACCATTATAATTGTAAACTACATTATGTCCAGCGCAAGAATGGGAAGGCTAAAACACTTAGCAACAGTAAGAGGAGTGTGGCGTAGTGAACAGTCAGTTGTCTTCGTTTAAAACCTTGTTTCCCTTTATTATTATTAACCATCACCACCACAACTACCATTTTCCTTCAGGGATTTTTTTTTGACCTGCAGGGTTGTGGAAAATATGGCATATAGGCTGAAGGGTATTTTCCATCATGGCTTGAAATGGACTGTTCAGTCCTGTCTCCACAAGAATAGAGGAAGTGGTCTAAAGTTAGATAATGCTGCTGCATTTTCAGTACTTGTCCTAAAAGCCCAAAATGTTATAGAGAATATCTGTGGTCCAACAGTTTTAGGCCATTGATGGTAGGCAGACTTCAGGTTCTAATCATTTTGCTAAATCCTTTGAATTTGAAAATACTTACTGCCAGTTTTCAGGATACACAAGCTGCTGTTCTGTGATATATTAAACTAATTAATTCTTGCTGCAGGTTGTAAACCAAATTGTTTGTCATTGAAAGTTGATGCAGGTGTGGCCATCTCATGATAATCTGGCACAGGTTTCAAGGATTCAAAGTGTGCAGATGATGTCTTATAATTACTGCTTACTAAAATGTCAGTGTTGCATCATCCTTATACGTGGTGAGATTTGTTGAGCCAAGTAGGATCCATTCCCACAAATCATTAGTCATCAACTCCTGCACAATGGGTTAGTTGAAAACAATTTGTCACCCTCATTTACCATAACCTTTGTGAGGAATGACACAATCTCAAAAGGCACATAAAATAAACACAATGTCAAAAGTCTTCATGGGCTCCAGCCAACTAAATGTCTTCCTGTGAGCCTCAAGAAACATGTTTTTTTTTTTTTTTTTTGGCTTTTGTGACAGTTTTGTCACACAGCTTGTATTATATTTTGATGTGAAATCGAGGAAAATAACTGTCACCTGGGTGCCAGCAAATGGAAATCTGAATAAACAACCACAATCTGTGCTGCTGGGAGAAAAGTTTTATGGCATTTTTGCAAGCACACACTCCAATTTAAGTTGTCACATGTTAGTTGTCACTGAAACTGTTCCACAAGTCCCCACTTATCAAAAACATATGCTTCCTCCTACTGGGGTTTTTTGGGTAAGTATTTATTTTGTTGCTCATTAGCAATTCAACCAATGACTTTCTGCTTTGAAGGGCAGGAGTTGTCAATTAAGACCCTAATAAGCTAACGGGAAATGGCCTGTTTTTGGAGTATGTGTGTGTGTGTGTGTGTGGGGTTGGGGCTTTTTGGATGGAGGTCAGAATGCGGATAGGGGAGGGTAGTTGGAATACATTCGCAGCCCTTCAAAGTGATATGCATGGCTTTGAAGTAAGAAATCCAGTTGTCTTGAACAGCCAGTGTTTGGGTGGCAGTACAATTGACTGACAGACAGCAGAGGCACACATACACACACACACACACACACACTCACACTCATGTTCTGTGTCTTTCTGCTCCTGTGTTGCTATACAAACACTCAAGTATAACACAGATCTCTATAGTGTTTTGTTACAAACGTATCAGTCAGGCTGTCGAGCAAACTATGCTGCTGTTTTACAGCATGTTGTTTGGTAGTAAAAGGTTATGTTTAATTATCTACTATCTGCAGTGCTCAAAGAGGAGGAGCAGAGCTGTTCAGGCTTTTAACCAATTCTCAAAGCCATACAGTGCCCCCTACTGCCACAGCTCACTGAGAAGAGACATTTTTCACCTGCTCATTGAAACCTGAGTTTCCCAAATAATGGAGCAGAAGTAAAATGTACTAAATTAATTCTATTAAAGCACAGTAAGCACAGTGGTTCTAATGCCAAGAGTCACAAATTTGAGTTTGGCTTAGAGAGGTGTTCATATTTCTTTATGTAACTATTTCTAAGATTCCTTAGTGCATAATCTTGTTTAGTAACAATTAGTTTAATTGATAAGTCAATCAACAGAAGGTTAATCTGCCACAATCTTGATAATCAACAAATCTTAATAATTTTTAAATGAAAATGGAAAGAAGTTACTGGTTCCAGCTTCTCAGATAAATATTTTCTTTTTGTTTTTTTTCTCAGTATTCTATGACAGTAAACTGACTATCCTTGGGTTTAGTTCGTTTAATAAAATAAGACAAAACAGCATTATCATGGGCAATGGGAACTATGTATTTTTTACAATTTGTTGACATTTGATGATCAAATGGTTAATTAATTAAGCAAACATATAATCAGTTAATTAATGAATAATGAAAATGGAGGCAGCCTCAGTTACCATTATTACTGTCAATACAGTGCTTTATTCTTAAATGATCATTTATTTTGATATATCTGCTGGTAGGTGTGAATGTTTCTGTGTAACCTTTCACACCATGTTTTAGTGCAGTAGTTCCCAGTCTTTTTTTACCTATGACTCCTTAAAATGGATGTCTCCTAGCAACCCTTCATCACATCACACACTGAATATGTCAATGTGTAGTGACCATTGTGGGTGATTTTCTCTTCTAAGATTGTTCTTGTATTAAAAATATTCAAAAGCTACTACACAAAGGACTAGCTTACTTACAGTACAGCATTTTCCATTGTTCTATATTTGCTTTGCTGTAGATGTTTTTCTATACCATAAAAGATCTATCTGGCAACCTTTTATGTAAATGTAAAAAATATTAAAATAGGCACAGATGAATTCAGACATGAATAGGTTGATAAGTGGCTGATCATATCCCGGTATATGCCGTTTCTGACCATTGAGGGAATAATAGCAACATGCACATGGCTCCAACAAATGCTCTGACCACACAAAAATAAACGCCTACGTCCTACTCTGACACTGCACCTCTTGTTAGCAAAGCAGCTTATGGTGTCCATGTAAGGTATGCTGTTTTTGCTTAGCCAGTTCTTTGTCAAGTACCTTCACCTTGCCCTAGTTTACCAGAACTTCAGCTGTGGAGACCTTCGTGGTTAAGGCAGGTTATACAAGACAAGAAATATCTCCTCTTAATTTACAATGTAAGCTGAATGTTATCACTTGAATTGCACAGTTTTTCATGTTTAATAGGACCATGTAGTATCTATACTACTAGTGCATTCAGTAATTTTTTTGGAAACAGAAAGACAAGCTCTATTTCAAACTATGGAAAACAGCATTTCCATTTGTTTTTGTCCCTGTCTACTTCCCCTTGCTGCTCACTAGCAGCTGAGGAATGATTTTAATAGAGACGGAGGTGAGGGAAACGAGAGCCAGCCTGAAAGCAAACACTTCACGTCACTGAACACCTGCTTTGGCCTTTTGGTTCCGTGGGAGAAAACGCACTGAGGTTGCACTTTAGCACATAACTGCCCTGTTTGTTTGGTGCACTCACCACAGACAACAATAGCCAAGTGTCTCTCTGGGCATGAAGAAGCGTGGGTGGGTTTATTTAAGAATTTGGAAATCTGTTTATCTTACCTGCCAGTTATCCGGCTTCAGGTGGCTGTCAGCCAAATCCGGAGTCATTAGGTTAAAACTTTATGTTGACAGTGTTTTTTTATTATCGACAAGGGTTGTGCTCAACAGTTATCACCATTTTATGAATATCTTTGTAGTTGTCATGAGCATTCAAATGTTATGACAAACCATGACACACAACAGATCACTTCCCTGGGCAAATGTAATTAATGTAATAGGAAGGCAGACCTTTACAGGAAGAGCATAAGAAAAAGTCTTCTTACATGATAATCTTTTCAGTCTCTACGTGTGACAGTAGACTTCCTGTTAGTCAGGTTACTGGCATCATGCACTGCACAAGAGAGAGAACTAAAGTCGACAGGCAGAAGAACTGGTATAAATTACTGGATAAAG
Organism: Lates calcarifer; assembly: GCF_001640805.2. NCBI lineage: Eukaryota > Metazoa > Chordata > Actinopteri > Centropomidae > Lates > Lates calcarifer. The sequence continues at coordinate 4,316,380 of NC_066851.1, forward strand.
TAAAACTACATTCAAACAAACAGGCAACACAATGAATGGACACAAGCCCAAGGAGAACTGACTCAAGCATGTTACCAAGAGGACAAACCCTCTAATAGAAAATGGACATAGGTGCTGAAATAGTGGAACTGTAGGTAATAAAGTTGTCAAAAATGATTAAAAAAAACAATAGTTTGTCAATGCACTTATTTGCTTTCCAATATCTGTCCATAAAGTATTAAGCTATAGCCACAATTAGCTCAGCTTACCCTAGCATAGTTTTTACATTTCTGTTCTGTTCATGGAACAGAAAATTTTAACATACTGCTGAGCTTTAGGCCTGTTGGTAGATTGAGGAGAGCAAGGCTAGTTTTTCCCTACTGCTCCCAATCTGTATGTTATGCTGCAGCTAATCTTTTCCTGGTTGTAGCTTCACATGTGGTCATATGGATGTGTACAGACTCGTGGCAGGCTCTACTCAGATCTAATTTGATCTACTGCTCCTTAAAGATAAAACCGTTTATCAAGAACCCATCTAAGATAATTACTGGTGTGGCTCTTGTACACTGCACACTGTACACATTTTACATACACATAAACAGCATCCAATAGCAAAAAATTAACAATATTGTATCTTGCGCTCCTAAAGTGATCATTTATTGCCTATCTCGAGAAAAGAAGCCATGTAAATCAGAATTTCCAAATACAAAAGTTTATTCGACAGTTACACAAAAAGATGGATACCACTCTCATATCTGTCCCTGGAGCATTGCATGACATAGCCAAATGAAGATGTGTTCCAGGGAGGCCAAACAACAAATGGGCCAGAATTGCCAACTCTCACGCTTCTGGCATGTAACACAGTCTTTCACTCTCAATCTCATGCTCACATGCTGCCTAAACAGTTCTCGAGGTAAAACCAGATGAACTGGCGATCTTATTGTGGTTGGTTATCTACAGTGTTGACAGACAGCTGCTTAAGCTCAGAGCCGGCGAGGACTAGCCAATCACAGCACAGTAGGGTCACACTTACATCCACATGTTGATTCCAAGCTTGTAATTTGTTATGACTTGTATGTAATATGTTAAGTCAATTCTACACTTGTGTACACACGTGTTCAAAGAGATATGATATTTATTCCCCATAGACCAGAGAGAGATAGTGTGTTAAGGGGACTTTGTGTCCTTTTAAGTCCCAGGGTGGGATAGTCAGGCTATATCCTTAAATCTTAGACCTAAGGTCTTGTTCCTTTCAAGTGTTAGCTCCTGCATACTTTTTAAAATCATAACGGTAAATTGAGTTCAAATATGTGGCCGTGACTTAGAGTGCATACGTGTGATTAAGCTCATGGCATCAATATTTTACTGCAGTCAGGTACCCAAAGTTGGCAACCCTGAAATAGGCAAATAATTCAGACCCTTACATGAACAATTGGACTTACTTGCTTTTTTCTAACAAGGGTTAGATGAGAAGATAGATACCATTCTCATGTCTGTATGCTAATAGAGTCCACCGCCAACAACTACTTAGCTTAGCATCAAAACTGAGAGGGGGAAACAGCTAACAAAATCCTTCCTTCAGCACTTCTAAAGCTCACTAATTATCACATTATATCTTTTTTTGCTTTATGCATATGAAAACTGAAGCATATGAACAACACATTGTGATTTTATTATTATATGTCTGACTGTTTGAACTTCCTGGGGTTTCGTCATTACTAAGCCTCTCAACCACAGGCTTGTATTTAACAAGGGAGATGTAATGTGTTAATCAGGACAGTATTAAAGGTGCTAGTATTTATTTATTTTGTTATTTTTGGACAAAGCCAATCTAGCTGTTGTACCCAGTTTAAAATCTTGTTCTCGTGTTAAGCTAAGCTAACCATGTGCTAGCAGCAGTCATATTTACCATACAGACATTAGAGTGGTATCAATCGCCATTCTTTTCTTTATGATAGACATGCATTGAGTCAATGCAGGTCTCAATACTCACTCAATGCATGTCTTTCACAATAGAAATTTTGTGAGGGGTGTATTTTCATGACTTCATTGGGTTTTTGTGACATTTTTGTTCTGTTTTCAGATATGTGTATCATCTTGTCCATTTATTATACATTTTGTTGTAGTGATGTTTTCTGCCTTATGTATGCTTTCTTGTTTATTAACCCAACTGTTAGCGCATAGCCTGTCACATTAGTGATATGCAGTGTATATGAACATAGTAACCGCTGTAAAAAACTTCTCCTGGCAAAGCATAGCCTCCTGATATTTTAATCATTTGTAGATGCAGGACTCTGTGTGCAGGCACTACTTTTCCCACCAAAAGTCACAAAGCAGTGACACAGGCAGGAAAAATTTAGTAAGACAGCTGCTCCAAGAAGTAGAATAGGTAATGTGTGTGTTTAGGAGGTGTGTGTGCGTGTGTATTTGCATGTGTTCAACCTTTGTTCCGTTTCCTTCTCACCACATTTTAGCCTCATTGACCCTACATCCTGTTATAGCTTTGGGCATTTTAGTGTTTTCACACGCCGGTGCAAAAACAGCAGCATTTATAACAACCTCCAGTGTTTGCCACCAGCGTCTCTGTTACTGGAAATCCTGGGATTGAGTGAACTTACTGTAATAGCACACCTGCCACAAACACACTCTCTCACACACACACAAGCATAAAAAAGAGCAACAACAGGGTGAAAAACAAGTTTATGACAACATTTTGCCATCCGCAAACCCTTTGGCCCTGGGCAGTGCTGATTTGGGGCCAAACCACAGCAGCCTGATGTACAATATGAAGCTGTCTGTAGTCTCTCTCCCCGTGTTACTCACCACCCACCCTGGCTCTGTGATTGGAAGTATAAGGGAACAGACAGCTCCTCCTGAGGGCACCAACCTGTGGCATATCAACCCCTGAGGGGAGGAGCTAGGCTTTACCTAACCCCGATGAGTCAGGCATTACTGGTGTGGCCAGTGTCAAGTTGAGACATCTGTGGATTTTACTGGTTGCATCATTGTTATATCTGACTGAATGTCTAGGTAAAATATCTAGACTCCCTTTTAGTGATGAAGCAATTTTGGCCTCCATTTTCTCAGTGTTTTTAATACTGCTGTTGTGTTTAAGTGTGGAAAATAGGACAGGGGAAAAACACTCAAGGAGAAAAGTTCCCTATGCCCAATGCTGAAAGGTTTGCATTTTGTTGACCTTTCTATGAAAGACCTTCACATGACCAAGAGATATAATCCTCTGCAGACTCCACAGAAACCTCTTGCTTGTGTGTTTTTGCACACTTTCCAGCGATAAATAAATAGCTTAACCGGCGAAGGATTTGGCCCTGAAGGGTTATCTTCACATTTTGACATCTCCTTTTACTCCTTGGTTGTCAATGTAGAAAACCAACAATGCCCAAAAAAAAAACCCTTTTTAAAAGTTTGATGGAAAATTTTCAAACTTTAATCTTAAGTATGAAGACTCTTGATGGAAAATCAAAATCCAAACAAAGTATTCTTTTAAGGAGAGGACTTTTTCATTTTTTGTTACATAAATCCCTTGAGGTGCTTGAAGTCAATGTGTACTCTTTTTTGTGCTTACTCTATTTTTTTTTCCCTCAGCCAGGCACCAAGGCTACCCAAAGCAGGGGAAACCATCCATGGTCACAAGTTTTTCATTGGCTTTGGAGGAAAAGGGGCCAACCAGTGCATACAGGCTGCCAGACTGGGGGTCAAAACCGCTATGGTCTGCAAGGTATGGAAATGCAATGAAGTTTGCAGCCATACACTGGTGCTGTGGTTCATCAGTTTGTCTTACATTGTGTGTTAGTTTGGATCCCATAAGTATGTGCATGTCTGTTGAAAAACTTTTGCTTGTCCAACCTTTGGCTCTTCCACTTCTTACTCAGTACGAGTAATCAGCCATCAGCTACCATAGTCCACCAACTAGTTAACAACTCCCCAAAACCTGATAGCTTCGTTCACACTCCAGTCATTTCACCACATCAACTCTCCATGCATCATTTTCTCTTGATCAATACCATACTGCATGCATACGCCCACCCACGCTTGCGTGCCTTCAAACAAGCCTATTCCCATACCATACAACCCCGAGTCTCCAATCAGTAAGCTCAGTGTGGCCTTTCAACCTGAGCACTAAAGCACCAAAGCCCCACCTCTGTCAGAACAAAGAGGCCGGATCGATAACAACCCAGTGCGGGAGGAGCTCTCCGGGCATGGGGAGAACCCAAAAATAGACAACCCGGGCTTGTCAAAAAACATCCAAGACAGAAGGCCGCTCTTCAAAGAGAATGGGGCCAAGCAGCCAATACCAGCCCAACCCACTATCACAGGCAGCTAGAAGTGCCCGCGTTTTGGCACGTTTTTTGGAAAGCGTGGGTTCGAAGTAGGCGCCTCGGGGCAAGGTGGGGACCCCTTCCACAACCCAAAGTAGCTACAGATGTGGACATCCCAGTGCGGATCAGGGGAAGAGTGGAAGGAGGGAAAGAAAACGAAAGCGAGGTGGGCATGAAGAGGCGTAAAGGCGGGGTTATCTTGTCTTCAAGGCTTGGCGCAGCTGGTCGTGTGTTTGCGCGTGTGTGCGTTTGTTGACTTTGTGTGTTCGTCTTTGCACATTTTCGGCGGCGGCACCATGCCAGTATGCTGGCAGGGCACAGGAAAATCCAACCCAACTGAGATTTGAGTATACCACTTTTCAAAAGTTGCCGCTAACCAAGTCTGACCCCGCTTGACACTCTCTTTGTTGTAATCGTTCTGCCTTCAATCTTTTCTAGGTTGGTAAAGACTTCTTTGGAGACAATTACATCCAGAATTTCAAGGACAATGGTGTACACACAGGTAAGATGGAGTTTTTGTTTTGCTTCACATGCCAAATTGGTTCCCATTTCCATGGTGCATGGCAGAAAGTTCACTTCAGAGCAAGGTTTTTTTAGCCTGCATTTTGTTGATTCTTTTTAGTTACTCAAAGCTTTTGGATATACAGGAAAGTTTCTCTATTGTTATGGCCAGTGTTTACTGAACCATTTGGATTTCTTAAAAATAAGGTTCCTTTTCAAAAGCAGTTCTCAGTGCACATATCAGACCTCAGATATTGTGGCCTGTCTCATCGTAGCAAAACACTAACTTAAAAACACCTTTGACCTGAGCCAAATGCACTCCAAAGAATTAGTAGTGATTATTATTCTGACATTTTGTTTTTCAGATGTTTGATGAAAGTTGGTCTCAATGCTGTCAAGACAGAAAAGCAACAATTTCTTTTTCCTGGACAGCCAAATAATTGAGGCTTTCAAACTCTGTTTTGTACCTTTCATTTTTCCTCTCTGTCTCAGATTTTGTAGGGCAGACCTCAGATGCAGCCACAGGAGCTGCCTCCATCATTGTCAACAAGGCAGGTAAATGCTTTTGCTGTCGTACGCTACCATGGTCTTTGAGTTGTAGTTGGTCTTGTGCTCACACAAGAGAGCATGTGTGCTCGAAGCGCACTCTTTCACCCATGTATTCAGTGCCGCCATTGACTCACCACTGCTCAAGTGACTGTAATCACTGGACACACACACACACACACACACACACACATACATAAATACACAACTTAAGTGTACCAAACCATGCTGAGTATCCACAGGTTCCAATCTGCTACAGTCCCAGCCTTTCCACAGAGAGCAATTTCTGTCATGTACCAAATACAGTCTGGTAATGTAAAACGTCAATGACGTGCAGGCACCCTCTTGGATTTGCACCACTTTTCTACCATTTAACATAGCCATGAAAGTACATCATCACATGTCATTATGCCATACAGTCAACTATCTAAATTCAGTGTTTTGGAAGAAGACAGAGTAACTGACAGTTAACTAACTGTTAACTGTTATGAGATTGCAGTTAAAAAACAATGACCTGTAAAACAATATGCACATGCTATTTTGCATTGTGTGAAAAGATCAATTAAATCAAATGTCTTTAGCTATTTCTGTAATTGATGAAAATGAATAAAAAACAAACCAAAGAGTAACTGTGATACATATCAAAACACTGGGGCTCATGTGTTGAAAGTTGGGTTTGTTTGAAGGATTTTGAAGATTATAATATAATGATAAGTTGAGTATATGCCTAAAGTATAAATAGGGCATTTTAACAAAGCACCTGAGTATATATCACAGTTCATTCACAGCACATTTAGAATTGTGTGCTCTAAATACTCCTTTCGTACATTACAAAACCCCAATTTAATCCTAATTATGGACTTGATCGTTCCCATTCCCATGGAGTCTCACAGTGATCTTTTGGTCCATGGGTAGGTGAGAATGCCATTGTGATCGTGGCCGGTGCCAACATGTTGCTGGGCAGTGAGGAGCTGCAGAAAGCTCTTCCAGCCATCAGTCACGCAAAAGTGCTAGTGTGCCAGCTGGAGATCAGCCTGCAGACTTCTTTGCAGGCTCTACGCATGGCTCAAGAGAACAACGGTCAGTGAGTATCTCTGGACTGTGTGTGATGATGTGTCCACAGCTCGTGTGCAAGTCCTTCTGAAGAAAGAACTTTTTGTTTGTTTTGTTTAAGTAAAAAGGACAAGTTTGACAAATTATTATTGTGCTACTTTTACATAACAGAGAACAGATGGTTACATTTGCTTTCCATTAACTGTGTAACTTATTTTTCAGCTGTGGTTACTTTGGTCTTTAAAGGCTCAATCAGTCCTTTGTTTGAGCTTAGAAATTACAGGTATTTGTTTACATACCTACATTTGTCTGCTACACAAACCCTTAACAGTATTACAAAATATAGTTTTCTGTTAGTTTATGTTTTGAAAGACCTGTCAAACAATCTGAGGGTGATAGCAGATTAAAATTAGGTTTTGAGTTTTGGTGGTGGAGGCACTCTGGAGGTAAGTGAGGACAGACGCTGTGGTCAGTATTGATTCATGGTGTTACAATGGATCCTAATAGTGACGGAAGAAGAGAATGTGTCCAAAAAAAGTATCAAAATATCCACAGAAACTTCTCAAACCGCTTCTGCAATATAATCCACTTGTCTGCTGGCCATCTGTGTGCTCAGTATGTTTCAAACCCACAAATTTTTGCCAATGTATATACACTGCTTCTCTCTTAATCCTCATGCACGACCCTGTTGAGCCCGCTCCTCTTTGGCCAGTGGAGCTACTCTGTCCAAGCTCACTCACTGGCTCTCTTGACACTGCACTTTTTCTGAATACAACTGAATATACATGCCTGAATAGGAGTTTAGTTCAAGCAGTAAGAACTAGCTGCCCTCACTTTTGATTACAGAGCATTTGAGGGATGTGCCTGGTAGCCAATCAGTAAATTCCAGTAAAAATATAGACCAACAAGCACAAAGGAGGTAAATACACAGGCTAAGTTATGGTATAGCAGTTCTGACCGAGGTGTCAAGCATGATAACTGATTTAGTCCGTGTTTTGGGGGAAATTGGAATTCATTTTTATTTTGGAAAACTATTGGAATCTATTCCATGTGGTATAAATTCAAGCCGACTCTGGCCTCTGTTTTCTGTTAGGAAGCACGTTTTTCTAGCCAACTTTCAAGCCTACAGGAGTGTTTCAGAGTCAGAAGATACATTTTTGTACCCCTCTTTGAATGCAGCTCCAGGCAGCATTAAAATTATGTTACAAATAAAAAGTTCAATTCTTTTCACATACAGCACGACATGAATACAGGATGCGAGAGTGCGACATACTCGTCTGTGAATATTCAAGAGCTGAAGCTTCACCATGACCAGTTGTGGACATATTTTTTAGGATGTCGCTGGATGAAAGTATCCATAGCAAAACACAACAGTTCGGAAAAATAAATTGACGTGCAAATTAATTGCACAAAAAAATGGCTGGCCATTTTGTAGGATGGAAAAACACAGTAGAGGATGAGAAGATAAATCGTCATTTCTCTGTTTGTATTCCACATTTACACTTTCCTACACTCTTTAGTGACAGGCTTCTCACTGATTTGTGTCCCTTTATCAAGTTAAGTGTGAGGAGTGGACAATTGTAATATTTTCACAAGTATTTGTTGTGTCCCTGCTGCTCATATTCTACATCAAGCACCATGTCTGTACACATCTCTAAAAGTCAACAGGATCCTTGTTGTCTTACATAAACAAAGTCCTATTTTAGACCTCCATCCTCCCTCCGTCCCTTCCTTCCCTCCACCTTTTTTTTTGATAACCAGGTTACTGAGCTAATCATCTTTAACAGCATCCTATTATTAGAAGCCCTCCGCGTCATTCGAGACGTCTGGGGAGCCTCTCGCCCCTGTCATCAGGGCCTGTCGCTGGTAAACGCTCGCTGCAGGCTGCCAGAGCAAAAGAGTCGCAGCCATAACCGTGTTGCAGATGGGATACCCAGATGGCCTAGCCGAGCGCCACCCTCTTTCCCCAAGCTCCCCCCACCCCCCCACCACCCACCCCCTTCCTCACCGTGTCGATCGTACCACGGGATTAGGCTTGGCATGTGGCGCCAGGAGAGAGGCAAGGCGAGCGAAGACGCTTGGCAAAGATGCCACCCCAACATTGCCGCACCAGAGCATTGCGTAAATGGAGTTCTCTGGAGAGAATGGGTGTTAATGGGTTTGGCGGTGAGGATTTAATGACGCGGGGGTGAAGCGCCGCTGAAATTACGCAAATGTCACCATCAAGCCACACATACTGTGGATGCCAGCTCTCAGAAACACTTGTCAAGATAACCTATCAAGAGGAGTTTATTCTTCTTGCATGTAATTACTTGAGAGGAAAACATATGTATATACATAATTTATTACCATCTACCATTTAATAGAGAGAAGTTAATGGAATTAAATTAATTCCAAGCAAATGGTAGGAGTTGTATAGTTTCACTCTTTCTTTCTTCTTCCGTCTTTACCACGTCTTCCTCCCCCTCTTCCTTGTCTGAGCAAGAAGCCGCTTTTATATTTCTCACCAGATGCAATTAGAGCCTCTTAAAACCCTTTCACATACTCACTGATGACTCATTTCTTTTGTGTGTGTGCGTGTGTGTGTGTGTGTTTGCTTGTAAGCGTGTGTGAGTGATCTCTGTCTTACTCCGTTTTCCCTCTGCCATTGTTTTCCATCCACCTTTCCTCCTAAATTGTCCACAGCAACAAACTGCTGTCTTTTAGTGCTTTCTGGACTGCTCCGGCTGCAAATGAGCAACCAGACTTTGAACCTCTGGATAAAAAAGCCCAGAGTCATGACACACACACGCACAAACACTCAGCCAGACGTGACTCAGTATGCACACATCCCAGTATTACCACATCTGTCCCAGCAGCTGTGAGTGTGTGTGTGTGTACTTGTGAGTGTTTTTGTGTGGTTTCACAAACACCTGGTGAGCAAAACAAAGCAACCTGACACCAGCATGCCAGTTAATGTGACGTCCGCAGTAGTAGCTCATTGCATCAGAGGGGCAGATTCCTCCATGCATCAGTGTATTAGGGATTTCACACAAGCTGTTCTTGTGTGTATATTGATTAGCTTCCATCCTGTGTAGTCTTATTGCATGTATACTTCATGAGCGCTGGCATTGGCACTGAGGTTACATGCCTGACGCAAACACTGTGGTCACGCCACAGATGGCAGCTGGGAGCAGATAGTGAAAGTCAACATCAGACTTCCCACTGGTTCTGTCCACGGCTACAAATAATAATATGATTATTTACAATAATCTGAGTAAGGCAACAGCGCGAGTTAGCCTTTTACATGAATCATGACATACAGTACGTGGTTAGTGCGTCACTCGATGTTGTGACTGATGGCTGTCTGTTAATGTCGGTGAATCACTCCGCATATGTTATGCCAATTACTCCAATTAACAGCATAATCAGGCCTACATAATCAGCACAGGGTTTACATGTGTCCAGGTATACTTACCTGCTGTCACGTTTGAAGAACACTGGAAAAATGTGAAGAGAGAGCTGAGGAAAGGCTGAAATCTCTTCCTCTAAACTGTAGAGTTTTAAACTGTTATTTATATAATATAATATATTATTTGTCAGGGTACAGTAAAGCAAACTCCTTGTTTAGCTGGGTATAGTAATGCGATAAATCTGATGTGTTTTGAGCTAATATGGTCTGCATTAGGGCCAGTCTAATAAAAGCACAATGATTATACTACAAGTTTCTTCATTTGTTCATTCAGACTCAGAGACACCAGCGCATCAAATCCAATAAATAAATATTAATAAATAAATACTTTTAATGTATTTTTTGTCCTTGGTCTGTTTCAGAGTGCCTGAAAAATATTTCTTTTCTGTGAAGGCTAAGGCTGGTATTATTCTGTATTTTTCCTATTGCCAATAAATCCAGTGAAAAGACTTAAACCAATAAAGAAATGTTCAACTAACAAGTGCCTAGAGCTCCATTTTCAATATTAAGCACACATCACATGCACACTGTAGTTGGTTTTGAGTCAGTCCAACACACACTCTCCAACACACACTCTCACTACACAGATGAGTATTATCCGCTGCTGAAAATCATCACCAACAAACAACCACCAACTTCTTTTTGACTAATGCTCACTAAAAACTACAGTGCCCAGCTGTTTAAGGAAATTACTGAGCCTTTTTTTTTTTTTTTTTAAGATTATCACACTGTCCTCATCAGCAGATGTTCAAACTTGTTTCTTCTCACATCAGTTAGATACTGAATATACAAATTTTGTATTTGCTACTCATTTTTAAAGATGGACCTATTCAGTAGGACCTAATGGTTTTGGAACTCAATGCCACAGACAGAATAAGGGAATAGGAAAGTATCATCATATTTTGTTTGGGTCTTCTCATGGTTTTTGTTGACAGTAATAAAAATCTAGAATAATGCCAGACTTATGCTGTAAGGATCCCTGAACTCACTGCATGTGGAACTGATCAAGTCCCTTGCCTGTCCACTCTTTTTGTGTTTGGAGAACAAGCAAGTGCAATCTGGCTGTAGGCTGTTAAACACATTATAGTAGCATCTTAACTTACACTGTGACCCTCAGCAGCATATATAGGTGTGAGTGTAGTCTCAGTGGTAGTGAAACCTCTGCGCTAACATTGAAAAGTACTGTTGTCTGTTTAGTGAGCAGTGCAGGAATGTGTCACACTCTTATTGTTCATTAAGTTTCATTATCCTTTAAGTGGCAATAGCAAGTAATACAAAAATAGAGAGAGATGTAAAACAGTGTCTGTAGTGAGAGATGAGATGTTGAGCAGATACAGCAGGCTAAAGAAAGGCGAGGGGGATGACAGAGATTGTTCCATTTATCAAAAACTGAGGCAACACATTTCAGAGATGTCGCACTTGTCTTGGAAACCAAAACGATGGAAACTGAGGAGCAATTCAGACAGAGAGAGAGAGAGAGAGAGAGAGCTGGAAAGAGCCCAGTGTCACTTTTTTGTGACATGGCCTTGGCTCTTGTGGGTATGCATATAGTACAGTATGAGTGTGTGTGTGTTTTTAAAAAAAAAAAGAGAAAGAGAGACATTATTTCCACTTTTACTCGCGAGCAGCCCAGTATCCACCTCAAAGCGCCAGGTGGCCAAAGCCCTGCACAAACCCACGCAGCTGCTCTCTTATGTGCCCACGCAAACACACACACACACACACACACACACACACACACACACACACACAGCAACTAGGCACACACTTTTACACAACAGACTTTGATGTCACCAATGCTGAACATATATTTCACTCATACACACACACACACAGACACACACACACACATGCACTTTCATGAGGTTTTATTTTGTACACAGAGATATCAGAATTAATCGCTTCGTCAAGCTGGGCTTATCCTCACACATACACAGAAATCATGGTATTAGATGCATTAATGCTCTGTGCTCATGAATATGCATAAGACAGTGATGTGCAACACGTACAGAGGATTACTTCTGACAAACACTCTCCCTCTCTTGCACTCCTCAACACATACAGAGAGGGTCACAACTCATCTCACCCACACACCGACACACACACATAGGGTTATGTACCTCATGTTGAATCTTTTCCACACACACACACACACACACACACACAGTCCTGGAACTGCAGGGGTTGCAGTGTACTACAAAAACCTACAGGATGAGGCCGTTTCCACCAGCCTTTTTTTTTTCTCTCTTCTATAGTGTTCTTTTCCAGGGAATGCTAATTTAATCGTCTAAATAGTGTCTTTTTATAGAAGCTTATCCACTTGAGCTTTGCCTGTGAGAGCAATCCCCAGCGGTAGCCCACTAGCCTTTGTTCCCATTGCAAGTTTAATTAAGGTAATGCCAGACCTTGACAGTGAAGCTTAGCAAATGGAAAAGAAACATCACACAACTGTAAAATGAGTCACTGAGGGACATTATCAAAACGGTATCATTTTAAAAGCAAGCTGACAACTATAAACAGGTTTATTATCAGGAACAATTATATGTATTTTTAACTCTTGTTAAAGGCCGCATGTTATACTGTGCCTGTAGTTTATGATGATGACACTGTGGTCAATAAAATGGTGAAATGACTACAGCCTCGTTTCTTGTTGCAGTAAAGACAATATTCAACCCAGCACCGGCCATTCCTGACTTGGATCCAGATTTCTACAGAGTCTCTGATGTGTTTTGCTGTAATGAGTCTGAGGTGATGAATCACAAACACACACACACACACACACACACACACACATACACATACACATAGCTCTCAGTGTTTATCACAGCAGCATTTATGCATCCTCACACAATGCCTCAGCCTCGCTCACACATGCACACGCTCACATTTCCAAGGAAGCAGAGAGGAAGCTGAAACCAGTCGTATTCAGCAAAACTGTGCATATTGCATTGTTACTGTAAATGCACATACGCACTTCACAGTGATAACATCTGCAGATTTACCATCAAAAATCTTTTTGAAACGTTGTACACAGACATGCAAGAGCAGGCCTCTCATTTTTAGCCTTCAACCTTTTTGTTGTCTGAAATGACAGCTGTTGCCACCGGATGTTATCATCTGTAGCTAACAAGCTAATTAAGTTAACATTAACCCCATGTGTTGCTTGAAAGTTCCATCTCTGACTGTCTTTTTGATGTTTCCTGCTAACTCGTTTTTTACAATAACCTTGTAAAATGTGTCTTAAATATGAGGTGGATGACTGCATTTATGATAATGTGCTAAAAGACTGAGGCTAAAGCTGCATGTTACAAAGCAGCAAAAAGTCAGCATCCTCACCAGGTGATGATTCACATAAGTCATGGAAATAAGGGTGAGGACTAAAGCATAAGTTTGGCAAACATGAAGCTATCTGAGGTGACACTGGCTGAGGAGGTTGCAGTGTAAACTTTCCCAAATTCAGTAAAGAGCAGGAGAGATGCTGATAGGTCAATTAACTCATTATTGATTATTAAAATGAACAGATCATGTTGTTAAAATGTGTCCGGTCACGACTCAGACTGAGACTGGAAGACTTGTTGTGCAGCTCTGAGTCAGGTACAGACAGAAATATTTCTTCTCTCCTTCTCTGTGAAAGGAAAAGATCAGAGGTTTGAGATGTTATGAGCGCCCACACGTATACACACCTTTTCACAGTGATTCAACTCTACCTCCTGGGTCATGACCCCCACCAGCACATCAATAAGCCTACTGTAGCCCTCAGCCATACATGTAAACTCTCTGGTATGAAGAGGGGAGTAAGTATCTCTCCACCCTTTTACGGTAAAAACGGGTGTCATTGCACCTTGTGTCTTGACTGTTAGGTGATGACAGATGAGTGACGGGGGGCAGGAATAGATGGGAATCGTAGTAAAAACAACAGGGCAGATGTGCTCTTTGGCTGAGTCAGCCACCCCCTCAGGGATAAAGTGGATGTGAGTTTGCCTGCGAGCCTCTATTTGATGTGGTGATGCAGGGCGGAGAGACTCTGCAGCCAGGTGTGGGGACATGAAAGGGAGAGTTGGCGAAAGCGCAACATGTCTTCTCTTTTTTTTTCCAATGGTGTCAGGTCATGGAGGTACAGTCATGTTATGCATTATGCTGTATGCAGGCATGGAAAGAGCACTAAAATATCACAGTCAGGGACAGCTGTTGGTACTCTGATTGAAATTTTTAAAAAGACAAATTAAATCAGCTTTACGTACATGACATGTATGGCACGTAAAATGAACAATGGATGTCTCCCAAAATTGTAACATTTATTATCAGTATTATAAGACCAAAATGTATTGAACACATTCTTGTTTATCTTTTTTTCCTTTCTTTCATGTTCATGTTTTTTTTTGAGACAGCATTACACTGTACATAAGTTTAAATTTCTGCAACTTACAAACTAAGTTCCCCTGCTGCCTTAAACATGTGAGTTAACTGGACTTAGTTAAATGCTCAGACAACATACAAGGCTGCTCCCAGTGACTCCAAGTAAATTCAGAGTGCACAGGGGTAGGGACTGAATTTAATACTAACCTTCATTGTGGTCAGAAAAATTAAAACTAGACATTTTAATTTGAATTAATTTGAAATGAACAAAACTTAAAATAACATTAAGTTAACAAGAAGAGTGTGTCTGTATGATGTTTTACAGTGTACTTGTTATACATGTAAAGGGATTATATGTATAAAAATTGTCATTACTATGAAATTTGACACAGTGTTCATTCACGTAGTTTTTGCAGATGTAATAAACAAGCCAGATATTGCTGCAGAAAACAAAATGTGTGATTGAAGCAGGTGTTTGTGGTATTGACTCGTCTGTGTGTGAGATTGTTTGACCCTGAGGAAGTCTAGTGTGTGGTCGATATGTGCTGGTCTGGTTTTTATGTAACCATGATTTAAGTTGTTTAATACTTGTATTCCTTGCCTTGCTTTTTTTTTTAGACAGAATCATTGTTGTTGTGAGGAGGCTTTTAAAATGGTCTTTAAACCGTAGTTGAACAATTGGCCTCCTATTTATGAAAAAGCTGATATGATTTTTAACATTACTGTTACAGCAATGGGGCTGTGAAGTAAGTGTATCCAATGGCTAGTACATTTTCCCCACTGTAAATTTAAAAGTTTACTTTTAACTATTAGTATTTGTTAACTCAGCAACCTCCCGTATAATGTATAATGGTATGGTGGTTAGTTGCAGTATAATATTGGAATTAATTTCTAAAAGTATGTGTGTACTTTTCTGGCACTAAATATTACTGTACTTATGAGCCTCACCAGCTAATGTGAGGTCACCAACCAGAGGCACGACAGACTTTTAGCTTATTCATATTCATTCATATTTTTGGAGGGTTACTTTTTGCCCATTCTTGATACAAGTTTTACATTTGAAAAAAAAACAAAAACAAACCGCTTGCAGTTGGTCTAAATCTTGTTCCTGTAAATGAGAAAAAGAATATTCTATATTGGTACATATATTGATGTTTTGTTGTTGCAACGCTCTCTGGAACTCTACTTCTGGCTGTAAAGCTCTTTATGTACACAGCTGTGAACCATTTGAATACTTTTAAATATACTAATGTTTTAATGGATCTTCACATTTGAATGGATCATCCAGAAGAGAATCTGGTCCTGTGCATTTTGTAAATGTTTTAGCAGCCAAAATGAGATTATTCTGCTCACTTTACTTCTCAGTCAGTGATTTAATGCCTGACAGAATTTGTAATCAGTAATACAATATAGCAATGTAAAAGGCTTTGGTCAACATGTACTTATGCAGGAACCAACTAATTAGAAAAAGTACAATCTCCTTTCAGTGACAAGAGATATTTTATGTGATGAAACTGAAAAGAACTTGAAATTCACATCTTAACAGTGTGTAAAGCAAAAATGAAAACTCCTTGTCAAAAGTATAAGTTTACAAAACAACTGTTAATTTCCACCCTTATACATACATCCCTGCAAATACACTCATGTCAACAGCTTTATGTCACATGCTTTAAAAAATAGCTGCTTACTTGTGTGTGTGTGTGTGTGTGTGTGTGTCTGTGTGTGTGTGTGTGTCTGTGTGTGTATGTGACAAGCACACACATACTCAGGCAGCGAGAGAGACATAATTTAACTTTCTCATATTCTTG
Organism: Lates calcarifer; assembly: GCF_001640805.2. Lineage (NCBI taxonomy): Eukaryota > Metazoa > Chordata > Actinopteri > Centropomidae > Lates > Lates calcarifer. The sequence goes on from NC_066851.1 coordinate 4,332,411, forward strand.
TGCACAGAGGGAGGTAGATTGATTCCCTGCCCTGGTGTGAAGCTGATGACTAACAAAACGGCTCTTTTTCTCTTTTGGCATCTGACAGCACTGGGGTGCTGCGGGCTCTGAAAGCACGGATACACTCTGCGGTTTATTTTTGAACTGTCCAAGGTCATTGTTCACTTTGACAGATCACAAAAGCACGAGGGATCGTATCCTCAGACCCCTATTCAACGCTAGTGTCAGCCGTGTCTTGACCCTCTCTTGTCGGGTTATGGCTGGCACACATTCTGTACAGGTGTGTGTGTTTGTGTGTGGTCTCAGTGTACCATGCTCAGGCTTAGGGGTAAGGAGGGGTGATAGGGGGGCTTAAGGATGACAAAGTGCAGGCACTCTTTGATCCTCAGCCCACATTCTACACTGAAGTGCTTCATAGTGAGGGGAATTATCTTTGATGTCCACCTGAGAACCTCACGTGCCAAAATGGATCCACATTTCTGTCATCCACATATCTGAAAGGATCACAGCTCACTTTCACAGGAGCATAAAGAAACAAGAAATGTGTCGACAATTTTTATGCTTATATGTTTTTGTCATTGTGTCTTTTAAGCAGGAGGATTTTAACATCTGTAATCACTGTAGAAAATTAAAGGGGAAGTCCACCCTAAATTATAATTATATTAGATTAGATTTGATTTGATTTGATTTGATTTGATTATTAGATTTAGTTCACTTGGAAAACACATGAAACCACTTCTGATTTCTATTAGTCCCATTACAAGATTTTTTAATTAGATGTTTTGTTTTTTGTTTTTTTGTTTTTTGTTTGTTAAATAAGTTGCATAAAATAATTAACATAAGTCATTCATTATTTGATTTATACCAGATAATTTATTTTTCTTTGGTATTATATTGATTTTTATTAGCACAATACAGTGATAAATTATTTATGTGATAGATAAAACTGAGAGGACAAGTGAGTAACAATGAGTTGCGACTGTACATTATTATTAAATAATTATTATTATTAAATAATGCTTTCATACACTAACTGATTTGCATCAAAACAGAGTCTGCAGTGGTTATTTCCTATATATCAAATGTAACAGAGTCAGTATTTGAAATTATTTAGAATAACAATGAATTTTGAATTTTATTATTATTTTTTTATTATTATTTTATTTGTAGGGCATTGCATTACAGTGTGTTCTAGATTCATACAAGGCAAAGAAATGACTCTGTACTTCATTGCATCAATTTGCTTAGATATCCACATTATTAAGTACAGTAATCTTCTAAAATACCATAAGCCATATTGTAATGCAGAAAATCATACAGCACTCAACCACAATTTACACTACTCTGACAGACACTCAGTATATTATAACACTGACAGTCATCAAAAGAAAAGAAACAGCATTGCTTTCTCCTTTTTTTTCTCTTCCTACTATTTGATATGCATGGCAGTGGTGGTGATAGTTATGAGAAATTCTGTTCTGCTCACTAAGGAAATGGTATCCAAAAATGAGGAGAAATGTTTGCTAACATTAGTTGCATTAACTCTGTCTTAATTCAGTGACATGTATTCACACTAATAAACAGTGAAACAGTTTAACACATTGAAACTTTGTAAAATTGAATTAAGTAAAATACCAAAGTTGTTGTCAGATAAACAGTTCATAATCATCATCAGAATACAGAGACATTGGTATTTTGAAAATAAACTTGACATGCTTTTGCCTCTAAACTCCAGAAAATAAGATAGTGTGGATCCTTATGAGGAGTGCCAATTACTCTGGAGAGAACTGCTGTGGTTCTGTGTTGCCTTGAAGTTCCTCAAACATCAGCTGTAGAGTCTGCTGCTTTGTCACTGTTTAGTCATTTTGGAGCCAGATGAAGCAGCATAGTCAGAGGATCTACTCTTTGAAAATGCTTGGCCCGCAGACTGCTCACAGATCCAGCAAATCCTTAACAGGCTTAATGTGTTTTATGAGTCTGTCTGGCCACGGTCAGTGTGTGCTTAAGAGCTGACTCATACCAGAACTGTTAATGCAAAACAGTAAACTATAGCAAGTAAGCAATAGACTTGTAATGGGCTACTAATTAGGCATCATTAGACAATAAATGGTTGTGATGTACTGAAGTGTGTTCAACAAACTGTAAGTTTTGATTTTAAAAAAGACAAAAACTCAAAGCATTGCCTTGATATCTTGTATGTTTCACACAGCCTTTGGTACTTGGTACTGCCTTGGGGAATTTCCATAATGCAGTTCCTTATTTATCCACCCAGTATCCCACACCAGTGCTGGTTTTGCTCTATCTTTAATTTTAATTCCTAACCTCTGATTAACTTGGTTCCCTGACCCAGAAAAGAAAAAAAAACACTGGTCTAGAAGAAAATTCCAAAGAAATAATGTCCCATTATCATCTTATGCTAAATGAGAAGAATGTTTAAATGAAGAGTGTGTTGTGTATGTGATTATACAGTATGTTCCCGGTGTCTAACCCCTGCACTTCTGACGCTGTCCTCCACAGGCTGAGCTGCTGACTGGTTCGTCCGTAGCTAATGTGGAGGAGGCACATCGGGCCAGTCAGGAGCTGCTGAAGCGAGGCTGTGGGTCCGTCATCATCACTCTGGGACCTCAAGGCTGTGTGGTGCTGAAGGCGCAGGAGTCTACCCCTAAACACGTTCCAACTACTGCGGTCACAACAGTGGACACAACGGTAAGCATGATATGTACACTGTAAATATATTCATATAATCTGGTAAATGTTCAAATTTCTGGTAAATTTTAAAATATCAGGAAATAATACAAAAAAAAAAGCACAGAACGATCTAAGATGATGTCTTTGTCTTTGGCTCCACCAACATCCCAAAACCCAACAATATTTCAGTTTGCAGAGAAATTAGTAAATTATCACATTTTAAGTTCAAGTTTGAACCAGAGAATGTTTAGCATGTTTAGAGCTCACAATGTCAGTTTCTTGGTCCACTGTTCAGGTCCAGACTCATCTCAACAACTGTTAGATGGACTGCTATCAAATTACATACAGACATCCACTGTAGGTTAAATCCTACTGACTCTGGTGATCCCTTTAGTTTGACATTTGTGTTTTCCATTGTAATGTCAGACAACTATTGCATGGATTGCCATTAAATTCAGATCACACATTGCTGTTTACCTCAGGATGAATTGCTATGATTTTTGGTGAGCCCTTCCAATCTGCGACCATCGGGTCACATTTCTAATTCATGTAATATTTATTATGATGAGTCAATTAGTTATTCAACAGAGGAGTAATGTGCAGCTATTTTGATTATCTATTTATCATTTTCAAACAAATGCCAAACAGTCCCTCCTTTAAGCCTCTCAGTCCTGAGGATGTGCTGTTTTTTGTCTTATGTGATCTAAAATGAATAACCTCTGGGTTTTTGGAAGCTATTTGAAGACATTAACTTGGACTGTAGGAAACTGAGACAGATGATTTTCACTATGTTCACTAATTACAACAATTGACTGACTAATTGAGAAACAATTTATGACTGAATTGTCAAATAAGCGGTAGATTAATCAGTGAATTGTTGGTTGTGGTGCTACTATAGTGTCAGTGCCAGTGACAGTGTGTAGCATGTTAGCATGGTGACCTTGGCATTTAGCTCAAAGCAGCACTGTGCCTACATTATAACCTCACTAGAGCAGAGATGGGTGGGTGGGTCGGGGGTGGGAGTAATATCCTTTGCTATTTATTTTCAATACTTTCTACTAGTGTGTATATATATATATTTAGTGTATGTATGTATTGTAATTCTTCAGATGATAATAATTTGAAATATTACAGCAGTCAATTTTGCAGCTGGTTACACTGTTTTGAAAATTTTCCATGTGTATTTTTTTTAGTAGAAGTGATAGCACTCACCATGTAAGTAAAAAGGAAAAATGTTTTAAATGGAAAATTATGTAATCCAGCCCACTCCTTACTGTAATACAGACACTGAGAGGAATGTTAAAAAAAGAAAAGAAAATGTCCTTTACAGCAACAACAGAGGGGATTTTTTTTTTTAACAGAAAATCCTCAGATTCCACTGTTCCACAGCAAAGCACTGTCACACATTTTATCTGCCCAACCCCTGGTACTCTGAGTACTAGTGGTGCTCCAGATCTGTCTGTTGCTCAAGCAGAACACTTTAAGAACACTGGGGATGTGGTGACCACCGGCTGTTTCCCCTCCCTGATTCTAATCTTTAAAAGAGGCCAGCGTCACTTGACTCATATCACACCGGCCTCTGTGGCTTGTTTTCGTCACAGGAGCCTCGGCTTGATGTCTGCGTATCCTGTCTCTGAGGGTTTTGTGGGGCCTATGTTCTACCGCCCAAATACGTCATCGCGCAGAGGTGTTAATCACCTCTTTGTTAGTACCAGGTTTGATTAAAGCTTGTTAGTGTAATGGATTCTTTTACTGAATAGTTCCCCCTGGGGACTTTTATTGTGCTATAATTTCCAAGAGCCACTCAACATGCAGTATAGTGCAGTTAAAGCATACATGAAAGCCACATCAGATATTGTGAAAGTGAGGAGTGTTGTGGTGTGTTTCCAGACACACTCCAAAGGAACTGCAGCTGAACTAAGCAGCATCTACTCACTATCCCAGGTCACTTTGTCATTTCAAGAACAAAGGGCTCGCTTTCTTAAACGGTGTGTGACCTTCCTCGTGCCCCCACATTTCTAAGCAGACAGACATAACTTCCCTACTGTGCTGTCTTCACTCTCCACCGCTTCCCAGTAGCCCCCAGGAGAAATAATCCCCCCCCCCCCACACACACCCCCACCGCTCCTCCTCCTTCTCCCATGACTCACCTCTTGGGCCTGCATCAGTCAGCAAAAAGCTGTGGTTGGGCCTGCTGCATGTCCCCCCGCTTAGACTAACACACACACACACACACACACACACACACACCCTCATCCCTCCCACCCCTTCTGTTCTTTGATGGGCCAATAAATTCAGGAGTGTTTAACTCTTTTGGACATCATAATCCCTCTTCCAGTAAGGCCCTCTCGTTTCTTTTTTACCGGAGAGGGGAAAAACAACGGGTTGTTATCAGGATCATTATTCACTTCTCAGAGGTTGTTCTGGTAACTCAGGCCTCTTAGTGATGATTACTGTAGCTCGTCTGTTATTCTGCTTTGATTGTGTTGTTTTTCTTCCCCCATCTCTTTAGAGATGATAGAGATTTTTGAAAGACTGGCTCTGAGATTGTCAGCACCAGGATTTGTCTTGCTGTTCCTCTCTGGTTTCACTGGTATCGGACTGTGAATTGAAGCCGTATTTTTCGGCTACAGTTCTTCGATATCAACACAGTGAGTCACTTGCGGTTTCTCGCTATTTTAGCTAGGCTGCTGTTCAAGCTGGGTGCCACGGGTGGCATGACAAGCTACTAATCAGAATGAACACACAATCCACCTTTTTACCATTTTTATTTGGGTGAATTTCATCGCCTCATCCCAGATGGAGTATTTCTGACTGATGGAGCTCGGTTAATGAACTGCCAACATGGCTGCTAAATCGTTAAGCTCTCACATGACTGTAACTATTTCATCATCTGCTCCTCCCGCAAATGTCTGAATAACACATTTTACACGGCACAAGCAATTATGGGCTGAGTCAGGGTCATGAATCTGGATGAATAACAAAGCAAATCCACTCATCTACTGTGGGTCTCCCTCATCCCTCCCGCCTCATCCGTTTGTCTCTCTTTTGTCTTAAATTGAGTACAGGCTTCCCTCACTGAGATCAGAGCCTTGGCTGTTTTGTGTGGACAGTTAGATGAGGCTACAGTACACACACACACACACACACACACACACAAACATATACACCCAGTGCCTTTTAGCCCCAGCAGGACTTGGGTGGCCTTGGTTTCCACTGCTCCGGGAGGTCCACTGTGTAGGGCGAAAGGTAGACAGCACTGTCTAAACCAGACATTACAGCTGTACGGTCAAATTATTCCCAGTCTTCTCCTGTGACCGGAGACATGTAAGGACCGATTGCATGATTCCTTCCTGGAAGCCAGAGGTAAAGGAATACCTCCTGAGCATTGCATTCCTCAGCTCTGCAAACTCTGGGTCAGCATGACACAATCAGAAAACTGCCACATCACCATGTTATAATGGACTGCACATGCTACAGCAGCTGCTGTTTTAGCAGCCCAGATGTCAGGACAGTCCTCTGCCAGAGCATAGTCACTATGATCAGTGTTACACACAAAAGGGTGAAAGAGGACGAAGACAAAGCAGTGCAGGTGGATCAAAGATGTTAGAGTTCTAATTAATCCAATTAAATGTGTTTTTGATGTGGGAATCTTCCTCCCTCGCTGCTTCAGAGGAGTCGTCCCCGGCTGTTTGCGAGTCTTACGGGAAGCTTCCGGACGTGGAAGCCACTGTGAGTCATCGCTGCCCCTCAGTTGGTCTTTGCTCTCCCCAGGGTGCCTTTCATTGACAAAGGCCGTAGGCTTCAGGAGTTAACTGCACATAGCTCCATCTGTCATACCAGGGTGGGAGTCAAGATCGCAGGAGGCCTCTGAGGTGAGAAACACAGTCACAGGTTCTGGAGGCTCAAAAGGTTCAGTGGGCGCAGCAGACTCTCAAACATGAAAGATCAAGTGTGGAGCTCTTTCTGAGATCTGCATTTTCTATAGGTTTTTTTTTGTTTTGTTTTTTTTGTCTGCGTTCGGTGCTTAGTGCTCATTGCTGTGGTGTTTCTGTGCTGCACTTTACAAAGATCACTTGTCAATCAAAGTGTGTGGGCGCGACTGCGGTCTTTGTCTTTGGATTTCCTGTTGATGGACTTCTGAGATTCTGTATGCGGTCCTTTGTTTGTCTGTACAGCCATGGCAGTTATTGCTTCTTGTGTTAACTATTCAGCTCTCCTATTTATTCCAAACACACACCACTCATAATGTTGTCAGAAGCTTTAAAAAAAGGTCAATTCCTTGGAGTTTTGACAGTGAAAGCCTATTGGTTTTAAAAGTGTTCGTAGCATCATATGGAAAGCTTTCTGGCTATAGGTTTGTCACTGTTGACCCAAGGTGACTCATTTTAACTTAGTTATATTTCAGTCTTTCCCACATAAAAAAGAATTGATGGATGGAATTTAACTAGAAAAGCAGATTTTTGGAGGTGGGTTAATTCACACAAGGCAAAAAAGTTCAGTGGCTCTCTGATCACATGCTTTTATTGCAGTGTCACACAGCAAACACATCAAACCATGTTAATTTGGCGAGCTTTTCACAGACACGTCTGCCATCCTAATTCCTAACTTCAGTCTGAGTATCAGCAGAAAACAGGCACGAGGAACGCCACGGAGGTCAAGACGCTGCGGACAGAGCCGACCAACAAGAGCATCACGGCTCATCTGCGGCAAGCGCTTGTGTCACTTGATTGACAGGCCTCCAGATCTAACCTTCACCAAACTGTGTCGAGGGCAGCGGCAGCGGGGCTGAAGGGGGTAGCGCTTGTCAGCCTCATTGAGCTTCATTCACTGGATCCAGTAGCGTCACATGCCAGTCTTAGGGAAGGAGATGTAGTTGGTAAGACAGAGAAAGGTTGGATGGCAGCTCATACAGACTAATGACCTATAGATTGAAGAGTATAGTCTTGTGTTGTTACTTTGCAAGTGGTCCACTTATTTGTATGTGGATTGGCTGAAAAAAAGAAGATACAGGCTGTCAAATAAAAGTGACCCCCCCCCCAGTTTTATTAGTTACACAAGTCTGGCAGACTTAAGTTTGTCATTAAAAATCTGGCTGGCTATCTAGCTTTAAAAGTTATTGTTTTCTCACTTTTACAGTCATGTTTCATACTGTACACTAAAGCATTGGCATGTGCATTGGACATGATGTAAGATGTTGACGAATATTAGAACAGTACATATTAAGAACTGAGATCCTGGTATTTCCCAGGAATGTTCACCAAAATCTGGGCCCATGTCATGGGACTCCAGGATTATTAGCATGTGTGGTTGTGTGTGTGCATTCACATACAGAAGACACACAGGCACAGACATCTTCCTGACCCCTCATTAATGCTACCACACAACTCTTGTAGATACAGTCTGACCTTAAATTGCTGTTACTCCAGAAACTTTGACCCGCACCATTCTCTTCTCTTCTTATTCTTCTCCTTTTCATTGCTAAACTTGCAGCTAAAATATATTTCAGATTAAATCACACATAAAGTTCAACAAGTAGCTTAAGCAGACATTCATTCTCCATTCTGATGTATTTAATGATTCTGCTAGTATATATCTAAGAGGAATTGTTGTGTTACCAAACATATTACTACATAATCTAAAAAAAAAATATGAAAGAATAACAGAAGAGTGACATATTTCTGAGACAACCTCATGAAAAAACCTTTAGTACAAATTGGTGAGGCAACCAATGAACCAGTGAAACGCTGCATGTTTTTTTTTTTCCTTCCTAAGAGAATACAGTTCTTCAGTTGGTAGTTAATATTTTATTTTATTTTTAACATGGAAATTATCAAATTTTAACTGTCAGCAACAAAATAAAAGATAGGTTTAAAGATAGGCTTTAAGCAAATTCAGCCCTAAATACTAGTATTAACTTTTAGGAGCCTGTTTTGGCCCCACCCGATTGTAGTCTGACTAGACAAAGGTGGATGGATTTGATACTAGATTAGTGCTTACAGGTGATACGAAATGTAAAATAAAGATGAAGAGGCGTAATAATAATGGTGTAGCCGTGATTATACAGACCAAAAGTTTGTGTTTTCTACCACCTAATACAGTAGTTAAATGTGGCCTCCTCACTGTACTGAGCTCCGTTGGTCATTGATTCCCACGCATCAACCCCCCACTCAAGAATGGTATCATCCGTTTCAACCGCGACGCGTGAACTGGGAGACGGGCCAGAGCTAAACCAGTGGGACTGCTTCACCAAAGCCTTATTTCCAAATGCTGGCTGTATTGTTAGCCCTGCCCAACTACCAGACAGGAGACATAAACACACCACGGCTTTAAACATGGAAATCCACCAGGCCTGTGAAATGTTTCAGCTCTGATCTCACTCTTTCCAGTATCTCTCCAGTCCAGGAGTCACCCCAGTGGTGGAGGTGGGGTTAAAGAATGCCTTCTTCAAATGTCAAATCAGAGCACTTATTTTCTTCATACTTTGCTGATATCCATCATCTGGTTGAACAAAGATTGCTTTAAATACCACTTTAGGTGTTTGTATGAGAATCTGCTTGTCTTCTGTGCCGTGCCCTCCAGGTGCCCCCATCTATCATGGCCTCTGTTTGGCCCTCTCTGTTCCTGCTGCCCTGTCTATCAGAGGGCATGGCCCTCTGTGCCCGACTGGGGTCAGGGTTTTAGTTTTTAGCCTCATGTCACTGAATCATCCTATACAACTGGCAACCTTCACTCTGACACAAGGGTTACTTTGAGGTTGGAGGGTGAGGGGGTTGGGAGGGGAGCAGGCTCACAGAGGTGCTCAGAAGAGAGAGTGCAATGAACTCTTTTGAGAGCCGAAGTGATGAGTAATGGAGCAGGCTTGTGAGAACCAGTGTCGGGGGGCCATTTGTGGTTAAACATGAGCGTGTCGCCACATACCATTGTGCCTTTTCCCATCAGCAAACCCTCCCCCCCCTCTCTTGGTGTCCTGTCCCAGCCAACCCCCCTCCAGGGCGTAGACGGCACATTCCATCTCTATCAATAGATGAGGAGCAAAAAAAGGATGATTTATCTCATAGAGATAGCCAAAACCAGCACTGTTAGCAGTTATGGTGAAGCCACCAACGGGTGATTAAAGCATGCATGTGCTATTCAGCTGACTTTAAAGAGCTATTAGCTATCACTGCCCTCTTTTTTCTTTTTATCTCCTTTCTTTTTGAATGATTAGATATTATTTCAATTTGTTCATTAACCTTAATTCGGTAATTGTACAGTACAGTGTCATGGTGTGTGTTTTTATTTAATTTTTTTCAAATCAGTCATTTAAACAGATAAGAACACACTGTAATTTAACTTTGGTTTAACTTTTTTGTCTTTCCATGTTCATTTTAAAATGTTCTGCTTTTCAAAATGCTGAAGGATGCTTTGTAACTGCCATACCAAGTTTAAGATATTTTTATTACATCTGATTTATCACTCTGCTAGCATTCTGAGGTGTTTGTGAAAATGATTAATGCCCATAATACAAATGTTTTTCTGAAAGAGCTGACTGAGGCACGCTTTCACACCAGGGAAAAAAATTCAGTAACTAATTCTTACTAGTTAAAGCTTCAGGCAACAGTACAGGAGCTCGAGAAACAGCTGACAAATGCCATAGCACCCCCTACTGTTCACAGTTCATTGAATTTGAATGAACCCTCCCATTATTTCATATTTTTTACCCAGACTGTTCCAATAATCTTCAGAATACAAAATGAAACACGGGATCACTGTTTAAATCCTCCTCATATGCACTTGTCATTGCAACCTACCCTGATTTTCTGATTCTGCTGAGTAGGCACATGGCCGGGGAGTTACACAGAGGAACTATTTGCGCCAGAGGTGAAATTTAATAAAGCATTGTTACAATATTGTTTCTTCCCAGGGTGCTGGAGACAGCTTCATTGGAGCACTGGCATTTTACATGGCTCATTGTCCCATAATGCCTCTGGAGGAGATGGCCCACAGAGCCAATCAGGTGGCAGCAGTGAGTGTGCAGGCCATCGGCACACAGACGTCTTACCCCTTCAAAAAGGACCTCCCAGCTGAACTGTTCTGAGAACAGCGTATCAGCAAGTAGACACCAGTGGACCAATGGACCAAGTCTGGAGTGGGTCTTACTGAATGTGAACACTGGCTTCTGAAATAAGCTGCTTTTCAGAAATGTGAGAAAGAACAAAATTCTGATTCTAATGAGGATTGTTAATGATGTAACAAATGTTATTTTAACGTAAGGCTGAACATGATGTCAGTTTGACTGTCAATAAAACTTATATGAATAGTGTCTATATGATGAAACAGCACATGTATGTTTTTGTTCTTTTTAATCTCAATATTTTTTAACAGTTCAATATATGATAAGCATCTTAACACTTAAGCATCTGCAGTACATAATGACTCAATTTATTGAATTAACCTCAAATAGATCCTATTTCACAAATGATTCATGGAACATTTACCAGTTTTACAACACTTAACTGAATCATAATCAGTGATACTTTATAATTCTGCTGAAAACCTATGTAGTATTATTCCATTAATTCACTTTTACACAGGAGTAGTAGTTTCTTGTTTTAAGTGGTGGTAATGAAGACTTTGCTGAAGCTCGGCCGGGGTTTGCACCATGCTGAACTGGTGCAGCGGGTAGAGGAGAAGACTTCTGACAGATCCAAGAAGAAATCCTCTGGACACATGTCAGCCAGCCAATCAGAACGGACTGACCAATACCTTGTACAATCCATGACAAAAGAAATCGTCCATTTAAACCTTGTAGGTTGTCCATGTATTTTTGTACATTGTTAAATCGATCTGATCTTCCTCTTCTCAAAGAATAGGACATGCTTGTTCACTGCAAAGAGAAAAAGCAGATTTGACATATGAGCTGCAGGATTTCAATGGAATAACAGGAAAACGTGTTCTATAAACAATACAGAAACTACATATTAAAGAATGGATGGGTAGTTGTGTTCTGGTGCACAACAACAACTTAAGCTTGTAACTGACATCACATAGAAAGTGAACTGTCCTGGCCCCTTTTTGTTAAGTGATAATTATTATTATTGAATAATACTTTCATGATATTGGTTCAAGCAGTCACATCACAAGACTGTTGCTTTAGGTCATTAATAAATTCTACAACTGCCTGTTCCTATCACACAGGTGCTAACTGCCACAATGAAGAGTCCAAGTTGTAGTTTTACTGACAAGCTGCTACACTGCTTTACTTAACATGGACTTGAGTGGCATTATTACATTACATTTATTTGGCAGGTGCTTTTGTCCAAGGGGACTTAAAACAAAGTGCATCCAAACCACCTGGGGTCTAAAAATGACTTTTCCCCAAATATTTAAACCCTAGTAACAGGAGATAAGGCATTTAAGCAATACAAACTGATTAGTCACATCTTACCAATTGGATCATGTTTGCGCAGCACCAGTTTGTCTCTGAGACGGTTCCTCCGTGTGTTGAAAAAGTAACCTGTCCCTGCCGCGCTCATCATCTGCACCAGGATGGTCCTGATGGAAGAAAACATTAGAGAAGGTGAATGTGACTGTGTTGTGAGTGATGTGACTCGCAATACTGGAAGGTTTATATAGTAAGTGTTACGCATCCAGTATTAATATATTCACCAACATTTACTCACTTTGATTTTGCCTTAGCCACTGGGACATGGAAGAAAAGAGAGCACATGCATAGAGTTTAGCAAGTTCACAAACAGTGAGCGACTAGCTGAAGCTAACCGCTACATACACATCAGAAACTAAATTAATATTAGGAACTCAGAACATTATACCACAAAAACACTACAGAAATACCGATAATTCACTCAAACGTAAACAGAGGTAGAACCGTAGACAATATAACGTTGGGTAACAATGCTAGCACTGGGGCACTACCTGACAGCTAGCTAAGTTAAAGCTAAAGGACTGGTTCATTTAGCTACGTTAGAGAAAGCCCTGCATGAGCATGTTCCCGACTCTCTGAATATCAACATACAGTGATCAAAATACTCACAGTTTACGGTGGTAAGAAACATTTTGTAGACTCTAAACCACTACTCGTACACAGTATTAAGACATAACAGTGTGTACCACGGTAAGTCACATTGAAGATTTAGAACGTCCGGTTTAACAACCACTTCCGGGTCTCCTTAAAGGTGCAGTTCACCAAAATACTAAATCAATCAGTCATGACTAAAACAAGAGGAAAATGTATTTTAATGAGATAGGAAAGCAAACAATCATTCCCTGAAGGAAGATTGGCAGATGTGGCAATGATGGGAATTTAAATACAAAATAATATTTAGTGAGGCAGACCTGGGCAGTGGTGGATAAAGAAATGTGTTCTGTGTTCTTTTCTTTGCCTGTTTTCCAATTTCCTACCGAAAACATTTGTCACTTATTAGTACAGGAAATTCAGCAGTTCCAGGCTGCAACTGAGACATTGGCTGTTTTCTTAAGAGCAGGTGGGCTTCAGTTATGTGTAGGTAATTGCTTTTGTCAGTCAGCACACAAGAGGCATATGAATCAGTGGAGAAATATCACAACTACAAGTACAGGTCAGAGTGTGAGTAGAATGCACTCTTAATTTGATGTGTCTTGAAACTGAGGTGATACAGTCATAAAACCATGGAAATGAGGTTGTGTCTTTTTCTAGTTGCTTCAAGACAAAAGTTGGGTGTTACCATTTAATTCAGAGTTCTGAAGTTGTTCTGTTTCTGGGCTTATTTAATTGGCAAGATAATGGAAAGTCTTGAACAGTGCTGGACATCAAACGAGACCATGCGGGAGGCGTGGTTCTGGTACATCATCTATAAATAAGTTTCAAGAAACCGCTGGTCTCTTTGAAGTAGGAGGGAACACTGAGGATGGATGTCAGACTGTCGCTTTCGATCTTGGATATGTAAGACAACAACAACAACAACAACAAAAAGCATAAAGATATTTTTACTCTGGGATTTAATTCACCAAACTTAGAACCATGGGAGCTCAATTATTCTGTAGGCTCATTTTGCTGAAGAATATTGAATTAGTCTGTAGACTGGGCATCATATTCAGCTACATTTTTGTGTTTATCCATCACAGTTGCCCTCTCAGAGACATCAATACAAGGTCCTATTCCTCATTCCCAACTGAAATTACTATGATGATCGAGAGTAGAGGAAGAAGGTTTCTTTTCTTATAACCAGTTGTACCTGGTGAATAGTCTCTTTCATCTGACTGGAGTGTGTCCTGATTCCACACAAACCCCATCTGCCTCCGCTGGGCAAAGATCTTCCAGTACATGTTTGTTGCTCTTTTGTGGCGGTACACTGGCTGTTGCCATGAGAGCAAATGAGCATCTGTTAAGAATTTCTGACCAAGATGGGATGGTGAGATCCATTTGTGGTCATGTTACAATTTTCCTTCTGATATCTAACAGACAGGCTTTGGCTTTGTCATTTGCAACAAATCTGTTCACAAGTGTTTTTTTTTTCTTTTTCAAAGAACGATGCGGGTATCTCTCACAACATGTACCAAAGCTATTTTTGTTTGTTATGGTTTTACATGCTTTTCTTTGTTTCATTTTACTATTAGTTTAGATTTAGCTGAGTGATTAAACAAAAGTAATCATGGAAAAAGATCACAATGTCACTAGTTGTCAGACATCATCATGTCTTAGCGATGCAACTTAAGTTTCATGACTGGGCTGTAAAGAGGAAGACACAGGACTCTCTGGAATGTCCCAAAACCTCAGTGAATGCCTGTGTCTCAAAGGCAGATGAATGGGTCTGATGCTAATAATGGCACAGTGGAAGTCCCCTTTAACTCCCCAGAAAGTTAGTAACTTAATAGCCTTTTTGTGTGTTCACAGTGAAATACTGGTGCAGTGAGAATTACGCCTGCTCCGTTTTGAAAAGCATGTTGTCGTTTCATGTGGCTACTTAGCTACCACAGTGGTTTCCATACATGGTTATGCTCAGAGACTACATGAGCGTGATGTAAATAATTACTGGTTTCACTCAAGTCGGGAGTCGTGAACCAAGGTAATATGATGGAAACAGGTATAGATATGGTAGCTCACATTATTCAATTAGTTTATCTTAAGGTTTTTGTTTTTTACGAGTTGGTAGAACAGGACAAATAATTAATAGTTCTGTATTGTTCTTAAATTCAAATTAATATTGTCAACAGCAAAAGTCAACAGCAAAGAGGAGCTAAGCTTTATGGGTTATTAGATAATAACCAGTCACTGGGATTGTTTTGGTATACTGCCATTATAATGGTTTAATATCTTGGTGTTTGTCATGAACCAGTGGTGGAAGAAGAATTCAGATTATTTACTTATTAAAGTAAAAGAATTGTGGTATTGTTGTGGTATTACAAGTAAAAATACTAGTAGTAATTAATCATTAATTAGTAATTAGCCTAACCTGCATGTCTTTGAATTGTGGGAGGAAGATGGAGTACCTGTAGAGAATCCAGGCAGGCACAGGGAGAACATGCAAACTCCACACAGAAAATCCCCAGGTGAACCTGGGCTCAAACCCTGAACCTTCTTGCTGCGAGGTGACAGTACTAACCACTGCACCACTGTACCACCCTTAAGTCAAAGTATTATCAGCTAAATGTACTTAAAGCTTAATGTTTAGTCAGTCACTATACTAACAAAGTACAAAACATGTTCCTGTGTCTCTGTGCAGGAGCTTCAGCAGGACTTTAGAAATGCTGCGGTTATGAATCCAAATTCCCCCAACAGAACCAACCAAACTCTATGTAGGTTTCTGAAGTAAATGTCCTGTATTCAAAATGTTACTTACGTACCAAAGTAAAAGAACATTTTTATGCAGAATGACCAATTTCTGAATATTGTACATGTATTATATTATTGGGTTATAATTATCCATACATTAATGTGTATTACTTTAATGAGACACTTAATTGTCATGGAATGGGATTGTCATTCCCACACTTTATTAAGTCGTGGCCATGCAATATTTTTTTCCTTCAAATGTCACCAGATATTTATTGATTGAAAATTGTAGTTACTGACTTACATGTACAGTAGTTGAGTCATGAGACATTAACCCCACATAACATCAGCTTGCTTTCAAAAACCAGTGATGTGTGATATGGATGCAATCACAGAATGTAAACTCTTTATATCATTAAACCTCCCAGTAATTCTTCCCCAAAAATACAGTATTAGGCCTACAAGCTAAGTGTACTCAGTGGTAGCTATGCCCCTCTATCAGGGTTTATGTTATTATACAGTATCTTTGGTTAGGTTATTCTTTGCTCAGTATGATTATTTTAGGGACAAGTTTTCACTGAAATCATTTTTTACTGTTTGCTTATGTCATTTAGTCTTTGATTAATTCACTTTCATTGTGTATGTTTTACAGCTCTTTAGATGTTTTATTGAGGGAATTATTGCTGTATTGCTACACTTTAATGGTAAGAGAACCATTATAAAAACAGGGGGTGTCTCTGAAATCAATGAGGGCCCTTCAACTATCTCTCAAGCATCCGGTGTATTTTGGTCTGTATGTCGTCACTCAGGAAGAACAATGCCTGAGACAAGTGGAGTATGAATAACAGTGTTTTTTTTTCACAGTTTATCCTCATTAAAAACATGACGACCCAGTGTATAAGCGACAGTGTGGTCCCACTTGTGCACGGATTAGATTAAAACAAAAAATAGTAGATGAACATGTACTAATGAGCCTAAATGGAGCTGTATTGGTAAACTCAGTGGGGGAAAGCCATGCATTTAAGCGGAAATGAACATGAATGTTATTGGACAGGCCGAGGAGCGCTGTAACCAGGCAGGGAGCAGCTGTCAGGATGTGTGTGGAGGAGCTTGCGTCACTGAGGGATAATTCTGAGAAAGAGGCTGAGACCACTAGCTTCAGCTTCAGCTCTCCTCCTCCTCCTCCACCACCCCACCCACTCAGCACTCTCCATAGCCACTCCGGACGTTAGCTTCTCTTTTCTTCTCCCACTTCATTGCACTTATACTCTTCACCCAATTTCGCACGCTCTTTCTTTTCATTTACAGCCTATTATTTCCCAGGCTCAGTATCACTTACACACTCACAGCCTAGGTTCTAACTCAAAGTTGCTTATAGGGAGTGAACAGGTATGGGTTCAGGGTCTTGTGAGTTTTGGGATCAGGTCGTTAATCAACAGGAAAACTACTGAAGGAGAACAAATCACATTTGAGTAGTAATTCATTTACAAGTTACAATTAAAGAGTTCACAGGTACACATTTATGTAAGTGGAGGACAAATTTGGAGAGGAATCAAGGCCACAGCTGTGAGCTTGATAGATGACTCTGCAAGAGACTTTCTATGCTTATTATCAACAATGTTACCTGCAGTTTGTATCTTTCTACTTTCAAACAAAACAGGAAATGCAACAAATTACTCAATTCAACCAATAAAGAATACTTTTACTCTTAAAATTAAGTATAGAAGCACATTTAAATATGTAGTAGTAGTAGTAAACTGATCTATTTGGTGCTGAGTGGGTAATAGTAGGTAACAGTTTGTTTATGAAGCTGTTTTGTGGAAAACAAAGTGCCTTCTGTGGCTGGATATGGGATCAATTAGAGCAATGAGAGTGAACCAAAATAGTAACGTTGTGGTCTATAAAACCAAAACAACGAGCTGAAAGATGCTAAAACAGTCCACAGAGCTGAGGATTTATCGCAGTGTTTTCCAATAAATTTCACCTACTTCCTTCGAGTGACAATTTTCACATTACATGTAGTGATTTGAGCCATATGAAAATACTGACTGGTGCAGCTTTAAAATAATTAACATGATGTTAAGCTGCATAACTGCTTATAAGGATATCTAAATTCTGCTCACTGTGCATTGTACAACTGACGTCATTATTAATGTAGTTCCTAATTTAATTAACAACTGTAGCACAGGCTGATAAAGTGCATGTGTAATGACGCTTACTGCTTCCACTGTCTGATTGTTAATGTTTGTAAGCAGCATGTTTTTAACCCTAACCCAGCTCCGCAGCACACCCGCACATAGACACACACACAAAGACACAGACCACATCCACTGAACAACCCCCAACTCATACATTATTAGCTGTCACAACAACAGTTTGCTGTTCTTTTGACCTAACAACCCAATCGCAGTAGGTGACATGATGACTCACACACATACTCACACAGAGTCAGAGGCACCACCACCTCAAACGCCACACACTGGCTCAGAACTCCCCAGCCTGCGTCAGCACGACGCCCTATTAACTATTTTATAATGGGAAGGGATAGATGACAAAAGGTGTTTTTTATCATGTCACCTCACCACGTCTGAATCTTTACCATCTATAACAAATGATTTGTGTCTTTTCAAGCATGTGCAGGAAGGGTACACCCTTTAAAGCACAAGAGGAATACCCTGCAGTTCTACATCAGAGGTATTTTCATATTAAGGGACCGTAGCGTTCACTTTTAATTACTAAAGCACAGTGGGTGCATCTGGAGTTGGTTGAAATGTTAAGTGATTATATTACCATATGAAATAATCTAAATGGAAGAAAATGGCCCATTAAACACTGAATGGCTCCCATCTTAATTATATCCACTAATATGAAAACACATGACTTTGACGTGTCTTATCTATAAGTGGAGATTGTGGCCTGACAGTGGTGCTAGAGGAAAGGTCAAGGGGTCAACAAAAACATTAAGATTCATCATCTGGAGACCACAAATATACGCAGCAAATGTAATACAAATGGGGACATTAATATCCAAGATCTAAAATAAGTATTGGTCTAGCTGACAAAAGACCAAAGGAAAGGTCAAGGGGTCACTGGGATCCTCCCAGAGAATCATTTCCAGAGATTCTTCCAGAAGACTTTGAATTGTGAAGGATAGCCATAGCCATTGCAGGTGGTCGTAGGTGTCTTTGGTCAATCTGATAAATCAAAAAAATCTAGTATCATTGATATATATCGAAAAGATTACGATGAAATCAGACTGGTGCCTAGAAATGGCACAATCGAATCATAAATGGTCACATTTTCTGCCAAATTGCCTCATAGTTAGCAGATCTATGACAGATTCAGTTCCATACAGCTCCCCCAACCCCAGTAGTCCCGGGATCAGCACTTCGGACAGCAGATGTTCCACACCTTAGTGCAGAAAGTTATGATTGGTTAAACTGTTCTGTTCAGTAGAGCTTGTTGTGAGTCATAAGCCTTCAGACAGATGAAGTCACATTAACTTGATCTCCTGTCGGGGGAAAAAATCACATGGGAAAAATGCTGATGTGGCTAGGGAAACAACTAGTTTTTTCAGGTTGTAGGTGTAAGTCACATGGACTTGAACTGGAGTATTAGGAACTTCGGGTTGTCATTAGTTCTATACTACTTGTGGGTGTGGCAGTAGTTTTTGACAGACCAGAATCCTTGTTATCCCTTTATGGTGAGTACAAGGCAACCAAAATTCATCCTCAGGGAGAGAAAACATTTTTTCCACAAATTTAATGGTAACCTGGCCTGTAGTTTTTATGGTATGGGCCAAAGTGCTAGCCAGTTAGCTTAGCATAAAGATTGGAACCATAGGGGAAATAGCTATCTTGATTTTACTATGAATTTTGTCTAGATTAAATAAACAGGATAAAATATGTTAACGAGCTTTAGAGGTGTTGACAGGCACATTTTGCAGACAGATTCAGGTTAGCTATTCCCCCTGTTTGCTGTCCTTATGCTTTTTTTGCTAAGCTAAGCCAATGTCTTGTTTGTTTAATCTGTAAAAAAACAATGTTTTAAAAAAGACAGGTTGTGGTTTTATAGGGGACTATGTACTGCTTTCTGTCTTGGCTTGGAGCAGTGACAGTCCTGGAGTGTCCACTGGTTGCCTGACAACCACAGTTTTGAGGTAAAAAGCCACAGTTGAATATAATAACACACTTAATGCTCAAGATCATAATTAACTCAGCAGCTCTCAAAATGCTGAAATCAAGCTAAACTGCATATGTCTGACAATTTGTAGGTGGCTGATTTTGTGGACTTTTAGAACATTTCATTATGCTTTTACACCCACATCATTACTTGCATCGCAGCACTGAACCAAAAGACATTCTCATAAACTCATAAAAACCACCCTGGGTACCGTCAGCACATCCTCACATTCAGACTTTAATTCATTATCAGTGAGGCAGTTCCAGAAAATGCTGCTTGATCACATCACACACTGGTCTCTTCTCTCTCCAGAGCTATTGAAGCAACTTCCCGGTGTCTGTGTATCTTAATCCAGCTGTCCAAGATCATTGGGGAAAAAAACATGGGAATTCTCTCTAAGGGTGGATTTTTGCTTTCAGCGTGACCCAGATTTGACTGTTCATGTTCAGCTTTGCAGTCAGAAGATGTAATCTCTTGTTTACGTGGTGTTACAAATCTCATTTTTGTTTTGTTCTTGTGTAAATCCAGTAAACAGCATTTGCATTTGAACATGCTATATTATCACTATCCTCTGTGCCATTTATAAAATATAGCATCTTTTTTTTATTGTCATCATTTGCAACCAGAGTCTTATGCAACGCTTGTTTAAAGTCATTGGTAGAAGCTGGTACAGGCAAAAATAATAATAGAAGAATGGTTTGAATTGTCTTTCCACTTACGTAAATGGGAGTGATTGTGTCAGATATGATGTCATGCACTGATGTGCATCAGGTCGCTATGGTTACACCAATCTTGTGCTAGTGAAGCCCTCAGATTGGATTTCCACATAAGCACCAGTCTGTGAGAGTGAGCTTATGGACTGACAAGTTGGGTCCAGTTCATTTAAAAAAGTAACTTAAAAATAAAAAATCTATGGATGCTTGCTTAAATCATTACATGTGTGGAATGGGTGCTTTTCTAAAAAGGTTAGGATTCTTATAAAACACTACATCACCTTGAATCTTTTCAGAATCATGAATAAATCTAATGACCTTTCCCAAAGTGTGGGACAAAATTTCCTCTTCACACCGAACGTGTGAGTTCCTGCTCCTCTATATTCAGCACAGGCCTATATATAGGCTCGGTTGATGAGTCTACAATAGCCTGCTTCTTTACATAGTCGTACTGATGACCACAGCGTTGTTAGGAGTAATGTTATAAAACAGGCAGCCAGTGTGTCCTCCTCCCATCTGTTCTCTCTCCTCTGTCTCTATTTCTCTGTGTTCCATGACGCAAAGCCTGAGTGGGAGTGGACAAACCTTCTGCTCCCTGAGAGGACTGAGTGGGCTGCCGCCATCCGCTGTGTGCGCACCAGAGATGGAGGCAGAGATGGAGGTATATGGTGGAAGAGAGGGAGGAGAGGCATTTAAACAACAGTGAGTGAAAGCCTGAGAGAGGGTGACAGTGGGAGATAGAGAAAAAGTAAATAATGGGGATGAATGGGGACAGGAAAGAAGAGAGTGAGCTGTAGTACAGATTGTAGGATGGGTTTTATCGGAGGGAGGGAGATGTGGACGAGTTAGAAAATGCAGAGAGAAAAAAAGAAGGGGTGGAGGGAGGAGGAGATGAGGGGATGAGAGCCTAATAATGGGGAGCTAAGGACAGAAGAGCGGAAGCAGGCAGAAGACACAGACAATGAGGAAAGGACCGGTCAGAGAGAAAAATATCAGGAATTAGAATGACAGGCCTTGAAAGACATCTTACTGGGAAGTGGTTCTGAGAATCAAGGCTTTTCAAATGTTTAAAAGAATCTAACTGGCTGTGGTGTTCAGTCAATGACTTAATTTACATGCACATCATAACACAATGCAAATGTTGCCAGGATTTAAGACAACAGTGCAATTTAGTATTGAATAAAGCCTAAGCTTCTCTTATCTGATCCCACAGTCTTCATTTCAAAGCCTTTACATTTTGCTTTAAACTTCTTAATGTATTATGCATAATACTTACACTATGTTAGCTCATATACTTTATTTATTAATACTGTCTGTCATTCTGATTCTCCATATTGAAATTCTACTACTGATACTTCTGTCTGTTCTGTAAACACATCATCTAAAATCTGTCTGTCATTGAACAGTGATCCCTCCTTTGTAGTGCGTCTTGAGGATTTTCCCGTTAATGGATTTTTAGAAAGTTAAAGTTTTTCCTTTTGCAAAGGGTCAAATCATAGGCATTTCTTCTTGTGTGAATTGTAAAGCTGTCTGAGACGTATGGCTGGAATTGAGATATATAAATGAATAAATAAAAACTCAAGCTTAAGCCCATGTTTGACATGTGGGCACTGGCAATATTTTGCCCTTAAGCATGCTCCTAACAGAACACAGATATGTTCAAAACGTGTGCATCATGATAGGTTATAGCAAACATACATGTAATAAAAAACTGAGGGGATAGGGACGTTTTTGGGTTATGGTCTTAGAGCTCAGGTGGCTCAGCTCTGCAACTGTATAAATTATATATATAATAAACTAAAAGAGAAAAATAAGTGGCTTATATTTCACCAGCACCAAACTTTGGGGCATGCAGTGGAGTTAACAGAGCTGCCTGATGCAGCTGGAAAAGACAGTGATGAGAGTGGTAAAACTGAATAAAAATCATTAAGCTGTGGGCTATAAAACCAAAACAGTGAACAGTCTATGGAGCTGAGAGGGACTGCAGAGTTGAGTTATAAATCTCTGTTGGTTCATCACAAAGAGCAGCACATAGCCATTAGTCAGATTCTCAATGTAAAATATTGACATCTGCACCTTCAAATATTCTGTTTGCTATATCCTTACCAGAAAGTAATTACATGAACTGAGTAATTAATTAATTTACCTTTATCAACCTCTGTGGGTGACCACTACAAAGTGCATCTACACTGATAGAACTGATCTCCTCCTACATACTGCTACAGCACCTCACTCCCACTTTTAGTGGCCTGTAATTGACACCAGCAAGCTAGCTAATTACAACTGAAACAAAATCTGTGGTGAAGAAATATTATGATGCAAAACACTTATAATAAAGCAGTGTCCGTGGTCCCATTTTAATGCTTATTGCACCACACATCAGTGTTTTGTTCACAGACAGAGTACAGAGTGGGAAATGAGTCTTTAAAGATGAGTGGAGTCATAGAGCTATAAATGTTATATACTATTATATATATCATCTGTAATTCCCTGTAACTAAAACCCCTTTTAGCTGATAAATGTGTGTCATTCTATGCCAAGATGCAGTAAAAAGAAAAATCACTTATTACTCCACATTATTACTAGTATTGTCATAAAATCATATTGTTTTACATTATTGTCCATTGAGAGGATGGTTTTTTTTGAGCTACTTTAAAAGTCCTGAAAAACAGCACACAATCCTGAATCAATGGCCATCCCAGTGACCTCTGTCTATTTTCTGATCCCTCCCTCTTCTCCTGTCTTCTGCTGCTTATCTTTAGTAACGCGACCCTGCTCATGTTCCACCAGTGGCTATTTTACAATTTGGCTAAATCTAGCTCTGAGGTAACAAGTGACACCTTCTGTTTCCAGGCTTCCGGTCGCTAGGCAACCTCAGCAATTATGCCACTGCCAAGAGAGGGAAGGGAGGAAGTAGCACCCCAAGGCCCCCTGCCTCTGTTCATCTTGGCCGCGGCTGGTCCGGCTTCATCCTTCATCTAAGTGTAGTGCTTCCATACCAAGCCAGTGACGAGGGCTGCTGGAGCATGCTGTGATTCCTACTGCTCTCATTAAATCAGCTCTCTTTCCTGTGTTATCAAGATGCAGTAGTCTGGTAAGGACATCTGATTACACCAAAACACTCTGCTGCCCCCTGTTGTTCTCTACGGAGGTTGAAGTGAAAAGCTGAAAATGATACCAACTTCAAAAGCAACATGCTGCCAGCTGAGTAACTAGTTACTTTTCAGATTAAGAGTTTACAGAAAAACACATGATGATTTTTTATAAAATATTATGTATTGCTATATGTGAAACTACCAAATGGTATAGAAAATTATTAAAACAAGCTCCCTTCCTCCAACATGTCAGTGCATCAGTCACTACATTAAAAAACATAATATATTTTATACAGAGAGAACTTTTCAGGGTACTAAAAGACATGAACATGAATTTAAAATATTATAGAGTACAATATATTAAAATTTAGGGCACGCAACATTAATCACATATTAAAAGCTAAGATTTGAGAAGTGATTTGATCATGGGCAGATCGTTGCAGTATTGAATGTGTATAGGGAGAGAGTTCCAGAGGAAGGGGGCAGTTATGGAGAATACTCTGTCACTGAGGTCTGGTGCTCGTCTGAGTGGTGTAGACAGGATGATAATATTACACTGACAGTTGCTACTCTATGGCAAAATGAGTAATTCTAATGTTGCTGTTAATACTGTTAATACTAGTACTAGTACTAGTACTAATACTAGTACTAGTATTAACATCAGGATTCTGGAACAAACCTTTGTCTGAGGATCTCCAGGCTTGTCTCATAGGGCTAAAAGCTCAGAAATACAACAAGCAGTACGGGCCATGGGAACATCAAATGTGATCAGTACTGGGGGCCAGTGTAAGGAGACAAAACCTGGGTGTAGATAAAATGTATAAATATTTACCCATAATTATGAAAAAAACTTGTTGTTATGTATTACACACAACCATTCCTCTTTGCATTAACTCTTTAAGCAGCCTGCTGGCATATATCCATCAGGACAATCTCATGCTGTGCAGCTAAACTTTGCACAAACCTACCAACCTTTGTCTCCCATTCTGAGATCTCTGAGATCTTTTGGGTTTAAATATTTCACAGCATCAAGCTTCAATGAGCTACAACAATCTGAGACAGAATATACACTGCATGATAATGTCAGCAGCGATGAAAGAGGTATTCACATACATGAGTAAAAGTAACAAAAACACAGTATAAAGACACTGTATTACAGTAAAAAGTCCTTTTCGTGAGTTAAAGTACATAAATATCAGAGTTATTAAGTATCAAAAGTAAAAGTACTGATTAATTGGTCATGTGTTTTTATGTAAAATCCTAATCTCCAAAGTAACTGGCAGGTAAATATCAGAGAGAAGCAGAGAGAAGTATCAGAGTAAAACATATAATATTTCTTTCTGGCATGTAGTGGAATAAAAGTCATGATGTGGCAAAAATTGAAAATGAAATACTCAAAGTATATCTAAAAAAGTATTTGAGTAAATGTATTTAGTTACATTCTGAAACTGACTGAAATTCTAGCAATAATAACCTTAAAGCTGCTCACTGCTAACTAATGTAATAAAAATAGTAGTTTTTGTTTTATATTCTTTAAAACTGATAGTTTCTCATTTTCTTGTCCAGATCTTCTTAATATGTTTCACTGAATAAATTCTACCTTTGTCCTTTGGGCAATGCATATGTAGAGGACCAAGAAGAGAAGAAGACTCTCTTCTTTGTACTGAAGAAGAGAGTCTTCTTTGTACAGTTTTTTTTAATTGGATTTATTAGTGGAGAAAATATTTTGTTCTAATAAAGACACAGTACCCCATGATGCCATTTTAAACCCAATAACAGAGCTTTTGGACAAAACAAGGCTTCCATTAACAATCAAAAATCAGCTACACTCTTTCAGGTCATAATGACCTGGTTGGTTGATACGCGCGTGCGGGCACACACATACACAGATGCCATATTTTCCATTCATAGTTTCGCCACACTTTGTTCCACATGAATGAACATGACTGGAATAGTGCTCAAATAGCAACACGCTGCGGAGGAAAATGTGCTTTTAAAGGCCAGCGTGGTGCGGCTAACATCTTATGGAAAAGGTTGCACGTGTGTATTTAAATTCCCAACCCTGGAGAGATATTTCTAACACGGTGTCACTTAAACACACACTTCTGTGGTCACAATCAGATGAAGTAGGAGCTGACATTATGGACTGTAGACTAACACTGAATGTTCCAGGTTGGTTTTACTGTGTGAAAAGTAGGAAAACTGTTGACTGTGATGTCATATGATAAAGACCAGCATGGTTTAGAGCACAAGACTAACTTGTGGTCAAAGTAGCTATCTTTAGCACCAGTGTCTATCAGCTGTTTAACCTGAAACTTAGATCATTTCTCTTTTTTCCTTTGGAGTCACCAAAAATGTCTAAAACCATGACTTCATGCCTTCATATGACATGCATTCTCGTCATCCATCAAATCTTTTGTGTTAGACTATAAATGAATATTTTAACCTGAAAAAGTATTTGTCATCTTTAATGGACATCATCGAAGACATCTGTGTCTGTTTGGGGTCAGTACACATAGTGTTGATACATCTATGACAACATATACTGGGTTATTCTTATCATGTGTCTGAAACATATCTCTCTTTCTGATACTGAGATGAGAAGATCAACATCACTCTCTTATCTAGGCCTTAAGTGTGTAGGCTATGAGTGAGCAAAAGCATTTCTCTGAGAATTCTAACTAGACAAGCAAGTATAATTGAAAATATAACAATTTTAAAATTATGAGTCAAATCAAAAGTAAATTAAAAATTAAAAGGACAAAAAGATATTGTTGTGGGTATGCTTTACACAGTGCAGCAACCTTTTGATAGCTTCAATATACAGCACATTGTGTCTACATACATATAATGTAGCAATGGCTTTGTCCATATATTAACCTTTTAACTGTTCTTGAAATGTCACCCCTTTTCTATTTCTCAAATATGTGCATTTGTTTGCTTTCTCAGTTCTGTTAAATTTATCTGTGTTTCACAGATTATACACAGAATATTATGTGCAGTACATTGTTAAAAGGAAGAATTCTCTAAATTTTCCATGTCAAAGTAAGTCCACTAAAGTGCTAGTTTTTCTTGCAGCTTTGAGCAGAGCAATAAAATGACTGTCTCTGGTTAAATAAAAAATATCTTACTCCTTGGTCTATATCTATAGGAATCCTTTCCACAATATTACCACTGGCAGAAACAGTGACTTTTAATGGACATATGTTGCGGGGACAGTTTCACCAGTAAGCTCTTTAGTGGTTCTGAATATATCATCCTTACAATACAAGGCAAATAAGACCCAGGTTCAAAAATTCCAGAGTTATCCTGGAAATCAACATTCACTACTTTTTGAGTGTTATTGTGGGTAATATGCTGTTAAGTAACTTAAAAGTTAAAGTTGGAGAATGTTATTGGAATACAATACAGCACAGGTTTGCCTATCAAAATACATTAAATATACTTCATTCTATGGCATTTCAACTATATATTATTGAAAATGTATAGTCATGGTCAAAGATAGGATGTGAAATATATTGGTACAGACACAAATACGTATGAACTGGTTTTGAATATGTGCTGACGTGTTACATTTCCCTTTGTGAAATGAGCAGCTGTACCCTAAATGTGAATATAAATATCTATCCCCACTGGAGAGACTGCTATCTTAAACCATCTAATCCGCCATTCAGTTGGTTTAAAAAAAATTAATCTCATGTCTAAATTTGACATTCTTCCTGTAAGGGTGTGTTGCCACAGGCCAAGTGCACTGTTGAGTAAACAAGACCTGTGAAGCAATAGAGGAGAGAAGCAGGGAGTGAGACAAGTATTGCGTAAGTCAGCTTGTGCTTTGTGTTTTTAAAACAAAACAGTGGAGAGAAAATAGCAGCCTGGGAGACTAAAAGTAGCCTCTCCACCACAGATGGCCCCCACGCTTTCCGCCAGTGGGTCAGTGGGTGAGGGAAGAGTGGAGGGGAGTGGAGTGGAGGCGAGAGGAGAGGCTGTGGCCATACGCCGCTATCCAGGGGAGAGTGTGGGCGATGCGGGCAGCAGAAAAGAGAAAGACAAGGACTTCCAAGGCCAAGTGGGCCGAGGTTTGCTGTATAGGCAGCTAAAAACAGACATGATGACGCTCAGAGGTCAGCCGGCTGATTTGTCATCAGCTATTTCAGCAATGTTAAACAACTGACGAGGGAGAGGGAAAAATGTTGACATCACCAGTGCATGCTCACATCATTACTTGCCCCCACATTCTTCCGATTGTGCAATCATCAAGACAGAGAATTCAAAGACTGTTTCCTGGATATCAGATTATGCCATATTTGGTAACAAGGACAATGCTGGATCAGTGTGGCTGATGAGCAGTGTCATAGCATCACCTTTAGGCAGCATCTGGACCTGCTGCTGGTCATAGTGTATGACCCCTTCTCTTCTCTTCTCTTCTCTTCTCTTCTCTTCTCTTCTCTTTTTCTGACTGTGGATCTGTCCTCTCTGATTCATGGTGCTGTGTCCAACTTAAAAAAAAGATTTCACTTGCAATGATGAACAAGTCTGATGAAACACTGATGAACTAAATCACTCTTACAACAATATCTCTTATATTCAGTGGAAGAACTGAGGCACTAATGTACCGTAAATGACTAAACTTGAAATGAGGAAGACAGTAACATTTGTGACTTTTTCCCTTTAACAGGAAGTGATTGGGCCACCCTGTAATGCAGTCTAAGCAGGACTGAGTCTGGATGGAATGTAACTTCTGTGGGGTCATTACCAGAGCCATTTACACTTGGTTCGTTAGTGTTGCTGGCTCTTGTGACGACAGTTTGTTAGAGTTGTTGGAGTCACCTGAGGCCAAGTGTAAACATCACGTTGTGTTAGGATAGATAAACTTTCATATCTGCTGGGCAAACTAAAGCAATGTACAAACACAGTCGCAAGATTTGTGAGCTGCTGTGACTAGAGAAGGGCGTCCACTGAAATACAACCACCATGAAGACTGTCACCAGTGTATTCCTGCACTGCCCATTTGCACTGTGCTGATATACACAGACAAACTTACTGTACATACATACAGAACAAATATCTTTAAATAAAATCATTTGCTTAAATAAATGTTGGAGGGTCTCTCACTCATTTCTATCTATCTATCTATCTATCTATCTATCTATCTATTTATCTATCTATATGTATGTATGTATATACACTACCGCTCAAAAGTTTGGGATAACTTGCAATCATTTCTAATTACTTGCCATCACTTGTTTTCCAAAGAAAAACAAATTTCCATGCAATTCACAAACAATTTTATCCATTTCACAAACAATTGAAATTAATCAGATGATATTTAAAGAATGATCTACATTTTTGCATAGAGGCCTATTATTAGCAACTAACTAGCGGCTAACAGATTATTAGAAAATCTTTTCGCAATTGTGTTGTACAGCTGAAAACCGTTGAGCATGGCATTCTTTAGGTTAGTTTAGTATCTGAATCAACAGTTGTTAGGGTTAGGGTTAGGGTTAGGAAGAAAGGAAGGGTATTCAATGTGAGAAATTGAGAGGAAATCTCTTACCATGCTGTAAACTACTCCCTTCATAGAGCAGCACAAACTGGCTTTAACAAGGACAGAAAAAAGGAGTTGGAGGCCCAATGCACAACTGTGCAAGAAGACAAATATCTGAGAGTGTGTAGTTTAAGACAAAGATGCCTCACAGGTCGTCAACAAACAGCTGCACTAAATAGGACCTGTCAAAGACCAGTGTCAGCATCAACAGTGAAGAGGCGACTTCAGGATGCTCGACTTCATGGCAGAATTGCAAAGACAAAGCCATATCTCAGACTGGCCAATAAAAAGAAAAGACTGAAATGGGCAAAAGAGCACAGACATTGGACACTGGAAGACTGGAAGAAGGTGTTGTGGACAGATGAGTCCAAGTTTGAGGTCTTCGGATCAAACAGAAGAACATTTGTGAGACGCAGAACAAATGAAAAAATGCAAGAACAGTACTTAATACCATCAGTCAAGCATGGTGACAGCCAGTGTGGTGGTCTGGGCGCTTCGGAGGTGGTAAAATAGGAGATTTGTACAGAGTGGAAGAACCTTGAGGAAGGAAAGCTATCACAAGATTTTGCAATGCCATGCCTATAACAGGATAATGACCCAAAACACACCTCCAAAATGTGTCTGCAATATTTAAAGAATAAGCAGTCAGCCAGAATTCTGACTGTAATGGAGTGGCCAGCACAGTCTCCAGATCTGAACCCTATTGAGCTGTTGTGGGAGCAGCTTGACCGTATGGTATAGAGGAAGACTCCATCAAGCCAATCCATCTTGTGGGAGATGCTCCAGGAAGCATGGGGTGAAATCTCATCACATTACCTTGAAAAATTGACAGCTAGAATGCCTCACGTCTGCCAGGCTGTAATTGCTGCAAAAGGTGTTTTTTAGATGAAGGCAAAGTTTGAAGAACACTTTCATCATTTCCATTAAAATCATTATTTCTTACTCTGACAATGTCAGCCTGTCTGTAATAGACTGATGATTAGTCCAGGGTGTACCTTATGATAGAAAAATCTGTTTCTGTATATTTATTAAAATGTTGTTTTTATTTCAGTCTGGCTTTGGCAATATAAATGTCTGTTTTTCACTTCATTAAAGTCCCTTTGAATTGCATTAAACTAGATCAATTCTTTTGGCTTTTAGTGTTACAGAGGAATGAACAAACACCTCTTCACATGAAGAACTGACTCCAGCCTACACTCCACGTGATCTGTGCAATATCACTGAGCTGCCAGCAGAGAGCAAACAAGTCTACTTCTGACACTCTGTTCACTGGAGCTGTGTTTGCTGCCAGCTTGATGTATCTCCACTGACAAATCTACAAAATTATCACTGAGTAAAAATGAACTAGTTATGATCACCATCAGTCAGTCCAACTCCCCCGATACACCACTACAGTTAGAAATAATGTGCTGGAAATGGGTGTGCTGTCTGCCTGCCCTCTTCTATTCACTCAGGAGTCACATAAAAGGTGAACAAACTCTAAATCATCACATGCCGTTCCCAACAGGGAAAAACAGACAACTGCCTCAAACCCAGAAACTCAGGGGGCCATAATGGCCCAAGGTTGTGTGTGTGGAAAATACTACTACTCATTTTTGCCCTTGGGCTCCACAGTGGTTTAATCTAGCCTTATCATGAATTGTGAATTCTTGAACATGGTTCAACTTGACTCAAAGAAAACCTGCAACAGAGAGGTTTTTACTTTATATGTACTTTGGGAGAAGCACATGTTTTGTTGCTTGTTAGCTTGTAGTTATTGAGAACACAAAAATCTATTATTTTGAACAGAATAAACCAGGATCAACAGCCAGAGGAATTAACTGTAATCATTTTTACTTGAACAACCACCACCTCCACCACAGCCACACAATGCTGTAAAAGGATTTGTGACTCTCCTTGCAATCTAAGATCTTTTCTTTGATGTAATCCAGTTATTCCTTGCCTCTAAAACAGTACAACTTCCGCCCTCATGTGGCCAAAAATGTCAAGACAAGAGCCCAGAAAATAAAGTGCTTGTTCATCTCCTCAGAAATTTGTCAAGGGCTGTAAATGATCATGATTATAAAGTACCTCCTCTCTTCTCAGTATTTTGGACAGTTTATATTTATTAGAGAAATGCACTTATAGAGTTCACACAGGTTTTGGGCATTGTTGACTTGTTGGCTAAATTCAGCAGCAAATTGGATTTGCATTGAGCTTGACCTGGGGCCAAGTTACAGGTTCCTTGGAAAGTTTACGAGGTCATTGACCGGAGGTCTTAAGTGAGAAAGCCTCTCACACACAAACAAGTGAGCCACAAGCATTCAATGGCACAGAACGGAGCTAATATCAGTACTAAGCACTGCTGTGTTACTTTGGCATCAATTATTTTGTGTTTATTAGCATTATCAAGTGTTTAGAGATACTTAAGAGATACATTAATTTAGATTTCGGATAGACATATTTCTTGTATTAGGATTTTAGAGAGTCATAGAAAGAAAATAGAGACAAAAACAAATGCTGCTGTAGTGCAGGGCATGCATGCAGCATATGCACACATGCATTGACATTTTAGAGAAGACAGTGGTTGCAAAGAATGACATCATTGAAACTGGATGCCCCACTTATACCAATTACACCTGATGTGTTCTCCTTCATTCTCTCTCTCTTTCTCTCTCACTCTCTCTCTCTCACACACACACTCTCTCTCTGTCGCTGGCAGACGTTCTTGAAAAGGTGTGGTTGTTGTTGGACATTGGAATGCCACAAGGAATAACAGCTGTAGAGAGAATGCTGCTGATGGAGAGCCTCAAAAATGTAAATGTCAGACTTTATTCAGTTTTGGTAAGATTTTTTTTTTTTTTTACTTGAAACACAGGCACATGCAGTCATTTCAAAGATTCAGAGTGTTTACATACTTCAGTAAAAAATAATGTTCCCTCTTGCCTGCTGCATGATTGTAATGTGCTACAGTACATTGGATATTATAATAAACATCGTCCAAAAAGATCACTTCCATGTCATAGGGTAGGCCCCAAAATAGACACTCACTAAGCCTCATAGCATTTGGTCTGAATGACTTTCCTGTATCATTATCTACATTGTATGCTGAAAGAGTTAATCCTTGGGTTGTAATAGTTATCCTCATGCATTCACATTATGATAGTAATTTGTGGATTATATTATGGTGACAGAGAGTTCTGTCATGTTCAAGTTTACTGAAGTTACTCTTCATTTTCACTTATGACATGCTCATTACATGATATGTTAGAGATGATAAGACAGTAAGGGTTTATTTCATTTTTAAAATGCTCTAATAAAGACTCAGTCAAACATATGTCACTATGCTGCTCATATCAACCTCTACCCTTTCATGCCAAATTAAGAGCTCTTTAATGTATGGTAAATTGCAGTGGAGGAAATTAAGTGCTTTAATACAAATATAAGGTACTTTATTTGAGTATTTCTATCATACAATATGATGCTTCACCTGCAGTTTTGAGGGAAATGTTGACTCCACTACATTTATTTAACAGCTATAGTTTAGTGGCTTTACCTTACAGCTGTGTACAACTACATTATAGTATGTTATAAACCATTTATGTGTTTATAGTGCTTATATATGCTATATAGGGTGACTTAGAGTAAAGAGTCACCAGAGAAAAAGTAGATAGATTGGATGACATGGCTTGTCAGAAGTACAGTATAGTCTTGTGTGTTTCTGCTGAAGGCAGACATTACTAACATCAGGCATTTTGACTTGTCAAGGCAGGAAAAGCTCATGTGTTAACAAACTACTGTCATTAGGTGTCCCATTGAGCCATGTCAGTGAGCCAGCAAGCACAGAACAGTATGCTTTTTATCGTATGACAAGTGTCTGTGGTGAAAAATGTTAATTGACTGAGTTTTTGAATGGGTTTGAATTAACCTTAGAATGAGAAGGGATACAAAAAAAAAAAAAAAAAAAAAAAAAAACAATACCGCAACTAAGCTGTAATTATACTTTTACTGCTTTTATTCAACGTTTATCAACATTTATCAACTTATTAGAAAACTGAGTAACATTGAGGTCATGGTGGCTGTAAATTCAGAGTCAAAAAGCAGGAGCTGATTAATCATACCAAACATACTTTCTGCAGAGGACAAACAGAATACAAAAACCCGAGTGTTACAGTGCATATAAATTGTTATCCTGATATAAAAAGAGGAATTAAACAGACAAGATAATGTGGCTTTAACTCTCAGCCCTCCTCCTCGAGAGAAAATATGACATCACTCAGCGGTGCAGCCAATCAGACGACAATACGCTCAAGCTGGAGGAACACTATGTGTGTGTTCGTGTGGCTTGTGTGCATTTGGTTGTGTGTATGTGTGTGAGTGTGCGTGTGTGAGTGTCTGAATGCAAGCAAGTTGATATTATTTTTAATTTTCTCAACATCTTAGAATTAAGCTCTGGAAGTAAGTCGAGGCTGCGGTGAGTGAGCCATCTTTAAGAGCCGCTCGAGGAAAAGAAAAAGACTTACCACAACAACGTAGATTCTAATGAACTCGAAAATAACAAGTTTGCTACGCACAGCCTTTGAAAACAAGCCACATCTACGCAGTTTAACGAATTTCGGTGTATCATGTTTTTTGACACCAGCTAACTTGGAGCTAAGAGTGTGCAGCTGCTCACGGTGTTGTTTTCTGTGCTTGGCAGTTTGAAGTCAAGTGATAATCCCGTGTGCCTTATTTTAAATGTGTAAAGTCGCTCATGTTAGCTAATGAAGTTGTAACCGTCACATAAGAAACAGTAGTAAAAACGTAATTCTTGGGGATAAGCCATAAGCAACACAGAAAAAAAAATGCTAAAGACGCTGACGAAGAAGCTAAGAAGACATTCACTCAATGAGATTCATCCTTTCCAGC
Source organism: Lates calcarifer (assembly GCF_001640805.2). Lineage (NCBI taxonomy): Eukaryota > Metazoa > Chordata > Actinopteri > Centropomidae > Lates > Lates calcarifer. The sequence goes on from NC_066851.1 coordinate 4,366,275, forward strand.
TGAAGGTAAGTTTGACTGGCTTACTTTCCCCCCCATAATGCTGTTTTAACACATTTTGAGAACATATGCTGTAGTTGTCAGTGTGCTCATGCTGCACTAAACCACAGTGCAACACAGCTGAGATAAATTAGCTTTTTAGTGAACAGCGTGGCTTTACTTTTGTCTTGTGACTTGTCCATTTGTAGGCCAGTTGACTGCGTAGCAAACACTAGAAGCTCTCAGCTTGTAACCTTGCTTGGACAGGGTTACAGTGAGTTCATTAACTCTCTCTTTCTCTTTCCCTTTCTCACACACACACACTCTAATACAGTTACACACACTGAGACACACAACATACTGTAACAGAGTCTAGTGTGGAAAGTGACAGCCTGTGTGTTCTTATATTCAAGTATGTGTTGTTTGGAGGTATTTTCTGCTTCCGAGCACCTAAACCCATTCATTACCATGTTAGAAAGAATTTACTCTTCATGGTTTACAGGACAGAGCCAGATGTTTACAAGAAGAAACTGGAGACCGACATTGCTACACAAACACATCAGCAAACATGTGGCATGTCAACAAACTCTCCCACTCACAGATGGACACTCATTGACTCATAAACTGTAGTTCGCCTGTTTGTCATTTGGGAAAGTAAATCCAGGGAATAATGTGTCCACACACTCAGAGATCTCTTGTGTGTTAAAGGAGATACTCTGTTTGAGTGACACATTCACATTAATGTGCAGAGGGTAAAACGGGTGGAAATAGTTGTGTGCAGCGGACGGGGGGTGTTGATGGAAGCTCTCTTTTATATATATATATGTGTGTGTGTGTGTGTGTGTGTGTGTATATGTATATGTATATATGTGTATTTATATGCGCGTGTGTGTGTGTGTATACAAAGTCTATAAAACGTAACATTTCAGTAAAAACCTTATTTTTGTGAGCTATAATTGTCCCGACATCCACATCTTTACCCTCCAATTTTCCACAACAGAATCCATGTAAGTGCTCCTCAATTGTTACTGCCTGCTCAGTTTGCATAATGCCTCTTTTTGGTGAGTAGAAGGGTGAATTGTATCCTGCATGGGTCACTAACTTTCTCCATCCACAACACTATTGTGCGTCAACCAACTGTATAGTCGCATGGCAGCCATTTTGTGCCAAAGCGCTCCCCTTCAAAGGCCTGGCTGTGGATACAGGGGGAAAGTGTGCCATCCCCATTGTCTACTTTTGTTTGTGTTTGTTTCTCAGTTGCTCAGCTGAGGGACCCTCTCTGCTGAAAGTGGTTAGTGTGATGGGAAAAGTGACTTACGATAAGTGACTAGGTTTGGTGTCTACATCTTACCCCTAGCACAAGATCTCTTCAGGCTGTGCTTCATGTTTTTGAAACTAATACACAGACACAAAGGAATTCTAATTAAAAACAATCCTAATTGTTGAACCAAAGGTTCTTAAAAAATAAAACATCACTTTCCGCACATTTCAGCTATCACGCAAAATAGGCAACACTGGACTGATATGCAGCTTTTAAATCAGTGATGTCAGTTGTAGTTGTGTTGATGTGTTGCAGTACAAAAGTTAATTATAGTATTAAAGCTAGTGAGAATCTTGGTGTGGGGTACTCCACAACCTGCATCCATACTGCGGCTTTGAGAAGTGTCAGCCAACACCAACCAGTACGCCACAGAAAGTTTATTTCAACTCTGACTCTATTTTTTACAGTTTTGCCCATCATTCATATCAGTAACAGTAGCATTGCACTCACCCAGTGAAGGAACATGATAGGAACATGATAACATCACTGAGAAAGCAGTCAGGAAGTCTGTAAACTCTGAAGAATGTTTGTCTTTGTCTCTTCTTCCAAGTAAGTTGTCTCATCTGTGGGTTTGTTTAAAACATGTCTGATTATCTGATTACTCCTCTTCCTCACTCCATTGACTTCCTAGCAGTGTTGGAGTGTTCCGAAATCTTTGAAATGACTTGCGGGGTTATTATTAATAGAAATGATGGGTAAGGCCACAAATATAAGACACAGTTGTAATGGAACTATCATTTAAAAGGGCACTCAGTGTTTTAGTAGTGCACTTAGCCCAACTGATACTACATTTTTGAGGCCTACACTGATATTTGGCAGTTACCTGATAATGACATATCAGCCAATAGTAACTTTTTTCAACATAAACCAACTGTTCACAGATTCTTTCTATTTAATTGTGATGAAGAGACATACTTTGCAGTGAGTAAACTTGTTAGCTGTCTGGTAGACAGACTATGTAATGGTGACAGTTTCTAAATCACCTCCGACCTTGTTTATCATTTCTGTACTACAATTCCTTGTAACTTATCAGTTTACACTGACACAATATATCTACAATAACATAGTATCAGCCAATATACTGGAATTAACATTAGCTAAAATCAAGCTGCAGAGCAGTTACCTGCTGTAAGTCCTCGTATAGGTGCATCTAAAATGCTGGACCCTACATTTCACATAATGCACCTGAAGAACAGATTTTTCAGACCCTCCCTGCATTACAAATGCCCATGTCTTAGCTTTTTGTTATAAGCTGAGATGACATCAGCAGGGTTATTTTCTTAGACTTCACAAAGTTCCCTCCACAGCCAGGGAACACATTTTGCAGCTGTTTTCATAGTTACTCCTTATGACAAGTAAAGCTATATCCTTCAAATCAGTGGTGTGCCTCTGTAAAATGAATCATCATGATGTTAGAGGTGCACTTTTCTATGGGTGGTTATTAGCAGGTTTGCTGCTGTTGTTAATGACAGCAAACCAAGATTGGGTTTCACAGTATTCTACATATTTGCCTTCATTTAGGAGTCTGGTGCAAACCCTGTTTGAGTCCAGATGTCCAGTGTAGCTAATTATTGACATCCAATGTTTTGATTAAACTTTGATTAAGAAATCACATTCTAGTCCAGTTTTGATTTAGTTTGGGTTTTTGCTGTTATCGAGTTTTTCACTAATAACTCAGATAATATTTGAGTTAGAGGTTTGCGGCTGTGGTCACTGGCTGATTGAGGGCTGACTGACAGGATAGCTGACAAGGGACTAAAGGTCTCAAGGCCCAGTTACAGTGCTCATCCCAGGATCTTACACTAATCAAGACCACTTTGCTTCTCTATGGGGAAGATTCACTGGAATGTGAGGGAAAGTGAATCAGCCATGTCTGACCCTGTGCTGTGTGTTTTTATGAGATGGGGAATGGAGTGTGACAGTGTCCGTGTCTCTGTAGAAGGACAGCAAAGCTGATATGTGTGTGAACTGGGTGGTGTGTGTACGCTGTGACATTGCCATTGATCCAGCTTAGCAAGCTGCTCAGCGTTGCAAGGGACTGACAAGGATTTCATTCAACTGTTCTTGACACACAAACACACAACTCTTTGTCTGTCTTTTGCACGTATGCACAAAAGCAGTTTTTATGCTTTGGAGTTTCATGGAGTCTCACTTTCACTTTGCTTATGTGTCTCAGCTGTCTGAATGATAAAATATAGTCTGCAGTTACTTGCCCTAATAGACGCTGGTATAGGTTTAATATGAATAATAAAGTTTAACTTTGCTGTCTGTGAATTATGAGGCTGCAATATAAACCTTACAGGTTAGAAATATATGCATGTCAGTTGTGCACAGCTTCATCATAGTATCATAGTTGATATTTTCTGATGCATGCAGAAATGTGCAAATATGTGAAAGCTTGCATTGTGTATTGCATTATATCATTGTAGATTTGATTAGAATATAAGTTTTGAAGAATACAAACATATACTGAATATACTGTTTTTTGCTCAGGGTTCAGACCCACTGCAAAACTGGATAATTCACATGTGTGAGAGAAAGAGCTTCCCTATTTGAATGATGTAATTGCAGGAGTTACAATTTTTTAAAGCTATTATAGAACCACGCTTAGTGCACTAATGTCGAAGCAGCAGTAGAGGGTTATTAAGCTTTTAAATGTCATTTTCACACTTGTTTCCATCTTAACACATTTCCTTCACCACAGTTTGTTTTCACTGTGAATGCAATGCTAATGACTAATAAACGTGTGGGGAAGGGTGTGACTGTGGGTGGTCCTGATTGTACATCTAATTGGGTTGTGTTTCTGTGCTTCATGTGTACATAGTGTCCTTTCTCCTTTACAAGTAGTTCCTAATCTTTTAGTATAGACATATTTCTTGTACACCTCAGAGTACATGTGGATGGTTTTGCAGAAATACTTTTTGTGACACACCAGCTGTGAATTTCACCCACCTGCTAAATGAATTCCGTGATCCTGACAGATGCAGGTCCACCTGGGCTAGCGATACATTTTGTTTTCATACATTTCTCCTGTGCTGTGATGATTAAGCTTTGTAGCTGCAGAAAGTCAGTAAAGTCAAGGCCAAAATGTGTCACAACAGCCACAGCTTTGGTATTTTCCAGCCAGCTTTGTACTTCATATCAGGGCAGTAAAACTGAAGTTGTACTGCTGTTTATCCCAAACTGACACTTCTGGAAAAGCAGTATCGATGCTTAGCTGCAAGGATTATAGTATGAGGCAGCCTATCCAGGTTGGAGTGGTGCAACCCAGGCTTAACCACAGCATTAAACAAGAGCTGAAAAAAGAATGAACTGAAAGTGACAAGAAACATAGCAAGAAGAAATGTTTGTCCTATTAAGTTATATTAGTAGCTTTTCATCAGTTGATGAAATCAAATCCAGCTGCTAAACCTGAGTGTAACCTCTGATGATTATATGCAGACTCCAAGTAAATTATTGTGCATCAGTGCAGCTGATTTTAATTACTTTTCAATAATTGTATATTTTGTGTTTTAAAGTAAAATTGCACAAAAGCATCCATTCAACAGTATATTTTGGAGCTGGAATAATGGTGCTATGACAGTGAAACCCTGTTATTTCTTTTTCTTTCTTTTTTTTCAGGAAAGCTCTGCCACCATTGCTAACCGTAAACTGTATGTCTGTTAGGCAGTCTAGTGTTTGTTGTAGCTACATATACCAAAGCACTAACTGAATAATGTGGTTCACTGAAAAACACATTGGAAAACTTGTCTTGTTGGCTCTATCGCTGTCTGACAGACGCACATTAAATGAAATACGGACACCATTTGTAACAGCAGTTGCTTACATTCTGATATCAGATAACCATGAGAAAACAAATGTCATGACATCCCACAAGTGTCCAGTGTCTAGAAAACCTGTGCATGACTGAGGGTCTAAAACAGTACTGGGAACGAAACTTATTCAAATACTTGCATGCACCTAGTTTTTGCATTATGCTCTCAGATGAGATTTACATGGTTGGATTTTTTATGGTCTGTTGACAAAGACCCGCTTTGCATAAGTAGTAATTTCTCAGATAGTGTACATGCTATTCAAGTGGTCGTTAGTGTTACAGTGATAATAGTGTATCTGTGTGCCAGTGAAGTAAGGAAGTCACTGAGAGTAGAAGGCTGACGTATCAGGCACTAAAACAAACAAAAGTTGTGTGTTGTGTGCTGTAGTCGAACACATTTTATGTGTGTCAGTGTGCATATGTGAGACATGCAATTATTGCAGCAAATTGTGAGAGAGCCTGAAACACAAGTTTTGTAGTTCATTGTTAGACATCAGTGCATATCCTACAAGTGAGCTGCACATGTGCTACAGTACATTTCTGTTGTTCTCTGATCCATCAACAAGAAGCTCTGAGGCGGTCCCTAAGGAGAAGGAAAGGGCAAATCGTTACTGTCAGCTTATATTTGCCTCTTGTTGCACAGACAGTGATTACACTATGGAGAAACATCAGACTTCCAGGCCAAAAGAAGCACAGAAGTTTAAGCTGCTAACTCTGACCGAGTCTTTCATCATGCTGATTTCATTGAATGTGAAAACAGATTTAAATGACTCTGACTAAACTTGTGTCTCTGCCGAGAACAATTAATTATGTGAAGTTTATGAACCACCAGCATCGCTTCACTCTTAGTATCCTGCAGCAGTGACTTTTAATAGGATTTCAGCTGTTTCATGGATGCTGCCCAACAATAATTCACTGGAGTGTTCAGTGTAACTGAGGCTCTGAGTCAGCCACTTGCCAAAATACATTTCCTTCCCACAGTTATTCCTCAGTGTAATTTTCCTATGGAGTTCATGAAGTGATGCTGTTTTACTTGAGACTCCTCAAGAGCCAAGGTTTTTTTGTCTTGTTCACTGGCTCTGGGCCTGTTCATTGAGAATCTATCCCACAACTTGTGTACCACTGAAGCATAAGAGGGCTACACTCAGGCTATACTCAGGCCTCACACAAATTACTTCAACAACTGTGTCATATGGGTAATTGTTTTATCATCTCACTTTTTTTCTTGGTATATCTATTCCAATGCGAGAAGTCATGTCATATCATGCCATTAGTATAATAGTAATACCTACAACACATCATATGTAGTTTTCTATGAAAATATGCATTTTTAGGTTGTTGGTGTTGTAATTAGTTGGTGATGATAGGAAATGTGTTTACATTTTTAATACATAGCAGTATGACTTATTTTGAGTGAAAAAGGAGGGATACAGCTACAGTACATGATGTAGCCATCTGAAATATCTATAGTCCGTCTAAAATCTAAAATAGTCTGTGAAACTATACATTGCAATTCACACTTAATATGAATTCAGTTCTGTCTGCCCTTATTGGGCTTTGAGGTCCTGGCTCCTCTCTCCCTCTTTTTGGAGAGCTTCAGAAAGAAGAGGAGGTGTATGTGTGTGCATATGTGTGTGTGTATAAGAAAATAGAGGGAGGACACTTTTATGTTTGTGTGGATGTATGTGTGCAAGCATACACGCACACACAAGCACAGATGGCAGCTGCTCAGCGAGGCCTCGGAGTGGTAATTACTGAGTGTGAGGCGCATTACTTAACTCTTAGCGTTGCAGTCTGCAGGGTATCTGTATTGTTGCTACTGCTGTACACGAGGAATTGATTTTAAAGAGACAGGCTCATTTAGGCTGTGAGAGGAAAAAATCATCTGCACTTAGACAACACTACAACTAAACTTTGTGCTTGTTTTGCGAACATCTACATTGTAGGAAATACCATGCAACGTTTAAATAAAAACATTTCTGTTGGAAGCTTGTTATAGATTATGTCTTTGTTACAGATGATAGTTTGTTTTAGTGGCATACTAAGAAGTGATTGTACAGATTTTAAGATTAGTAATTAGTTCAGCCTATATTGTTTACCACAGTAGACAATGTATGGGGTTAATATTCCAGACGTTATTACATGGCATATTGGACCTACAGTATGCTCAATCCTTTTTCCAGATTTCATACCATGGCAGTGGAGAGGGAGGGGAGAGTGATGACTCAGAAGGAGAGAACCAGGAACTTGCACAGATTGACAGAGGTATGTGCCCTCTGTCAAACAAATTATTTTTGTTGTAAATAGATGATGACCTTCTTTATTAATTTATTCCCACACAAATGTTTCAAGTCAACACATAATGTATTTGTAGATAAGAGTATTTCCATTGTTTTGCAACCATGTCTCTACCTTCTCCTGTGACATTTCCTGTTTATGAACTCCTCTAGAGAGACGGAGAAATTGTGCCCTCACCCCCTTGGCCACCAGCCAGCAGCACAACCAGGGTCCCCTCTCTCCAGCCCGGTTACGGCGTCTCCGCCTCCTTTTAGATGCCAATCTGGATCGTCACTCGTCAGAGGAAGAGCTTGAGCGAATCAGCTGCGGTGACAACAGGAAGTGGGTGTCTGCACTTCCCCAGCGCCACAGTGATCACCACAGCAGCGCCTCCAGTGATGAGGAGGTACGGGACCTCTGTGGCTGCGGGTCGCCAGCTGCCTCTGCTAGGCCTCTGGTTGAACCAGGCGCTTGCCTGGCTGCTTCCCCCAGTCCCGTGCTCTTCAGCTCTAGCCCACCACGTAGCCTCAAGCCACCCCCGATGCGCTTTCAGCTGCAGGTGGTGCAGCCAGTGGCACGGCCCATTATTTTGACCCACTTTGACCAGGCAGCACCTTACAGAAAGTATCGGCACAGCTACGGCGGGGAACCAGGAAGACCCAGTCTGGACCTTGAGAAAATGCAACAGGTTAGTAGTCCAAGCCCTAGTTACATACCTCATGCCTTTTTATGATTCCATGCTGGCGTCAACCATGACTGGAGTCATTATGGTTGTCTTTCTGTCTGTCCTTCCATCATCTCATTCTCATGAACACAATATCTTAGAGATGTCCAGAGGGAATTTCTTCAAATTTTGAAATCAAATCTTCAAATTTTACAATAGCAATGCAGTCAGCAATATGTACATTTCACTTAAAATGTTAAAAGTACCAACACTACCCCCCTGAAAAGCTCAAACAGTTATGTCGGGCTGCAGATTCAGTCCAAAAATACAATAACGTCCCTGCAGTCTACCCTACTATCCTCCACACACACATGGCCACACAAATGTGCACACTCGCACAAGCAAACAAAGTCTTCCCTTTCCATAGCCGGACGCTCGCCACCACGGTGGTCTGGCTGGAGAGGGATGAAGGAGAGGGAGGCACGGACGGCAGATGTCCACCCTCGTTTCTCACAAAGGCTGGCGAGCGAGGGGAAACGATGGAGGGGTGGAGGCAGAAGGAGAGGATTAAACAAACAACAGAAAAACGACAGCCACTAATGAGTCATAGAGAAGCTGGTCCACTAATCATTAAAATCCAATAGACTTGTTGGCCCACATCATGGATGGGAAAGGGTGTGTGTGTGTCTGTGTGTGTGTGTGTGTCTGTCTGTGTGTGTGTGTGTGTATTTGCAGAGAGGGAAACTGCAGGTTTCAGGGGTCCATATGTCCATGGGGTTTTTAGAGGGAAAGAACAGATGATGAGAGACAGCGGGCAGCAATGAGAAGGGTGAAGAGAAAAAAAGGAGGAGAGAGAGAGAGAGTGTGTGAGTGTGTTGGGTGGGTGTGGGGGGCTGAGGGCTGGGGTACGCGTCTCATCCTGCCTGTCTTTTTGTGTCTGCATGTGTACATCCTCCTGTCTGTGAGTTTGTTGCTGTATCTGTGTGTATTGCCACTGTGTGAGTGTATGTGTGTGTGCGCAAGAGTGTATGCACACTCAGTCAAGTGGAATGGGAGGTGCTGCAGGGAATACAATAGGGGGCCTACAGAGGTAGCTCTCAGACACAACCCCAGTCTCCCATTAACCCTTTACCAGGACAACTTCCACTCACAGTCTGCCTTAACTTACATCTCACGTAATTTCTTCCACAGATGCTCCTCTGGAATTTAGACAAAGGAAAGAAAGATGACTGAGTTGGACCTTAAAAAAAAATCAAAAATCATTTAAAGCTATTAAAACCAAAAGGATTTTGTATGTCAAAGGTAGTGGAGCAGAGCACAACTGCAATTAAGAATGGTTGGTCAAACATTTTCCATGCTCCTGAGAATTCACTTTAGACTGCAGACTCCCATTATTTGAATTATTTTCTACTGGAACCCACCCATATAAGAAATTCTGTGTTGTTGTATCTATGAATTGCTGAAGATTTACCAAATTGACTGTCATGTTGGAGAAACCTGAAAAGAAAAATGTTGTCATATACATTTTCTCTTGTTCTAAGGAATAAGGAGGGAAATATGTATTTTAAAAAATTAAACTATTAAATTAAGTATCACATTAGAAAGCTGTATAATTTTTTACATTTTATTTTTTTTTTAGATTGAATGTAGTCCCTATTTTGTTGTGAGAATGTTGCAACAATGTCAGAGTCCAGTTGTGGTCCCCAAACTCCTTAATGGACACCACTCATCCAGGACTATCTAAAGCCAGTGACTGGCAAGCTTGCAAGGCTGTCATGCCCCAGTGTGACCTGCGTGAGCTGCTGCCTTAGTCAGACATTTACATATCTCATAATTCATCTCAAAGGCGAGGTTGAAGGGTCAGCAGGTTGTTTTCTTTGAGTTTCCGCTAATCCCTCATGCATGCTAATCCGTGACCAATTGCTCAGTTGTGGCACTGTCATTGTTTGTTAGCCTGATTATCATGAAAAATCAAGTGTTTGAGTGGAAGATGCTGGTCATTTGGCAAATATGTTGGACTGCATGCAAATGATACAACATATCAGAAATATAATTAAAAACACACACTTGTCACTCAGATGATCATAGCAGTGTTTTTACAAATTGTTGCCATTTTGGTAGTTATACAATTTTTTGGATCATTTTCCTTATAACCCACTACTTCTATTTCCTACCAACTATTTCTATTCATGTAATTATAGTATGGAAATCAACTGGCTGAGATAGTGATAAGTAGTCTCTCATACTGAACATTATGCTTAGTTTAAAAACATGAAATACCAAAGAGATTAGAGTTGTGTAGTGATGCATTTATAAGAGCAAATAAAAAACATAAGCTGGTGTGTTGATGTTTCAACATCTGAGACGACTGTAAATATTAAGACATAAACAGTGGTTACATTATAGCTTTCACCAAGAAGCAACTGTAATGTTTAGCAGGATTCATACATTGGTAAGACAGGTATTTGGAGTTCTTTAGTCATTGAAACAACAGAATAAATGATACACATTCAACCATCACACAGCCCTAAAACAGTTAAAAAGAAAACCAGAACTGAATCCTCCATAATTTCCAAAACTGGAAAATATTTTACTCTTTGTAGTTTTCATGAATAACCACAACACTCAGACAGCCAGTTGGCAAGTCATGACCTGTTGGATGTGTGTGTGTGTGTGTGTGTGGGTGTGTGGGTGGTTTAAATAAGTGGGGTATGGGTAGGATGACATTAAGGACAAATATATCTATCAGGCTCATACAGGGTTTGTAGTAAACTGGCAAGACACGTTATTCAAAGTTGCTCCTATGCTCCTTTTTTAAAGTAATCACATTTTGGATAACTAAACAAAACTGAGTCATTTTATCACATGCAGTATTAAAACTGTTTGCTAACTGTTTGTTAGCTTTTTTCAGAAGCTGAATTAAATATAAATTTATGTTTTGAATTCCTGTGTGAGCAGCTTTCACTGTAGTCCCATTGATAAAAAAAAAAGAAAAAAAGATAAGGGCTGGCAGGAGGTGAGTATGAGGGCAAGTGCACACCAGCTCTCTCCCACATCACAACAGCAGGAGTCTTGTGTTTCCATTCTTTCCTGCACTCCCTTCCCCCTTAGAAGCTACCTCCCCAACTCGAGACAATTCGATGATTGTGTGGTCCCGCCACCCCCACTGTGTTTTTGAGAATAGTGGAGCTGCGTGGACATGGAGGGAGTGGGAGACAGGATATTGCATAAGCTTCTTTGACCGATGGTTTAGTTTAGTGAGACAACTGGATTTGCCTCACTTCCTCGATCACCCTGATTCAGTGTTAATTGACTGCCAGTATTCCCCACATCACGCAATATGTTGCTGTTTTAATGTAAAGGTCACTGTTGAAATAATGATTTTGAAATGGTTGAATTTTAGAAATATGCTCAATTAGAATCAAGATTCAAATGCACATAAGTCTGGCATTTACCCAAACAACTGAGCTGCAACTATGTACATTTTTATTGAACTGTAGAAGAAAATTGCAAATTACCCAAGCAAGCAACTTTTACACAGTTGTGGGATTGTTTAATACAAAAAGAGAAGCTGCTGCAGAGGTTTTACTTAATGTTGAGAGAAAGGAAGTGAACGCTTCATAGCTGTCATTGTGCATTCTTGTTCTCCACAGAAAATGCTGCTGAAAAAGAACTGCGGAGGGAAAACTCGGACTATAAAGATTCGGGTGAGTTTGTTTCCCACAGCAAATGAACAAAACACTCTATCGTATTTTGTCATGATGACTGCAGACAGTTTATGTTATGCTAAAACCCAGTCATAAAGGTAAATAGTTTTATACATGTGGTATTGATTTGAATACACACACACATACACACTCACACAGCCTTTTAATGCAGACCCATAATAGGCAAGTCCAGATCAGGTTGTCCATTAGCAGCAATGATAAGGTTGCAAGGTTGCCTGGCCCCTGTGAACAGCCCGGCCCATCTTGTTGCCAGCACCTTGATGTCTATCCAACTGCATACTGGGACAGCATCTGGCAACAGCGTTTGTTCCCATGCCTAGAGCCAAGTCAGAGATGTCTGAAAATCTGATAGCACCGTCAGATTCCTTTTGCAAACAGCAAACCAAGCTTAAGACTGTTTATGGCAGTGATACCTATGACAAAGAAACAGGGGAAAAATGTGCTCTTTGCTTTTTCAGGTTTGTTTGATCTCTTGATCTCACTCAGCAACCTTTAATAGCCCAGCTTTCCACTCGTACCATTAGTGGTCTTAGAAGTGCACATTTACCCGCCTAAATCGCTTTGTAAACAGAGAGGTATTTTCTCAAGATTGTGTCCCTCTGATCTTCCTGTAAAGTGGTTTTCCCAGACACTATGTCCAATAATCATCCATCCAACTCAGCACTGCAACTGTGTATGGGTTGATCTTGTTTGTAGTGGGTAAGGATGCTGGAGAGTCAACTGGAACAAGCCTGGGCATCTTGGCACAGAGCAGGGTACTCCAGAAGGATGCGCAGTGTGGTGAGAAAAGTGACGTTATTATCACGTTGTGTGGGCTAGTGTCAGTGGAACCTTATCACACACTTGTTTATGGTCACACACACACACACACACACACACACACACACACACACACACACATACATACATTAACTGTAGCAGCATCTAGGTTGCTCCAATCCTCCATGTAGGTATGTACAGTCAGTACAAATATGTACATAAACTGAGAATCATCTTTGAGAGTATTTTATGAAGAACAAGTGAGTGGAGATGAGAGATGGAGCTGAGGAGGAGGAAGAGGAGGTGGAGTGTTGTGCGGTTCCCTTGTGGTGTATTTCCAGGGATGAAGTCATTTTCCATTTATAGCCTGGCCGGCTGCTATCTGTTTAGCTCCGCTGATACATAGAGATATTGCTCATTATCCTCTGTTCTTGCTGGTGTAGTTGGTAGTGTTGTTGTCCCCGTCAGTGACGTCTGTGGGCATTGGGTACATTCCAGTTCATAGATTTTTCTTGAAGTGAGTACACAGTGAGTCTTTGGATTGATGAATATTTGGAGGCTCATGTTGACTCTCTCTACCCTTTGTGCCACTCTGTACCCATCTATTTTTCCCTGTTACTTTTTTCTCCGCTGTTACCTCTCTCCTTCTATCTGTCTTTTCCCCTTTTTGTCAACCCTCAGTTTCCTGGCCAGGGTCCAGAAGAGACACTGGATCTGGATGGGGCCCCGGCTTTGAGACTGGATTCAAGCATTCAAGCATGGGAGTTGTTAAGAGGGTTGGGGAGGTCGATGATGGTGGTTGTGTTTGTGTTTTAAGGGGGTGGTGTGGGGGGGGGGCTGTAGGAAAACACTGTTACGGCTGCTGCTGCTGCTGCTGAGGCCTTCCCCCTCTAGGGGTTGGAGGTGAATAGGAGTGTGGTGAGAGCTTCCCAGGCTGTAGCAGGCAGGAGTGATGGCGTCTGGTTTCAGCCACCGTAAAGAATGGGCGGAGAGGAGGGTGAAGATTGATTGAGGTGAGGGAAATGGTGCAGATATGGAAAGAGTGGAAGGCCAAAACTAAATTGAAGGAAAATGTGCTGCATACCCCTTGATTTTTGATTGAGCTAAACTACATGGTTTAGATGTAACAGGAAGACATTTTTGGTCCTTGCATGAGAACAAACAGATGTTAGCAGAAGAGTTTGACATTTTGGGAACTACACTTATTATTATTATTATTATTATTATTATTATTATACAAAATACCACAGGGCTGTGATGAAATATCAGAGGAAAGGAGAATCAGTGAAAACCTGTGTTGCAGGAACTATCCTGCTCCTGTTATACTAATTAAATGTAGACCTAGTATACACTGTGCTGCTGTGTTTTGTATTCAGGGGCAGAAAAACACTGTAGGTCAGGGGCCCCCGTGACCCCTTTGACCCCTGAGCCTGTTTCCCAAAATGTTGAACTATTCCTCTAAAAGAAGGCTGATAATACAGTGTTGAAACTTTTCAAATCCACAGATTGAGGGAGGCAACTTCAATAATGATTAAACATTATTGATAAACAGGACAAACATAGAACTGTATTATGCCTCCAGAGAGAGACATTTTTTAACCTGGTGTTTCAACTCAGCTTTCCTACCACTGCTTTTGATGTCTGCACAGACAGAGGGCCTTGGCTTTTGGGACTTGTTCTCTGCTTGACCCTTTTGGGCTCTAAAGGCCTGTCATACTGCAGATGTGACCACAGGAAAACTGCAGGGACTGCTAACATGGAGAGGTAGCCATCCTGATGTATGACTCTCCCCCATATTCAGACAGTGTTGCAGTACCATATGGAGAACATCTTAACACAGTTGACATCTATCAAGTTTACTGTAACTTGTTCTCAGCCTGCAGTCTGTTTTTCCACATCTCACTTTTTTCCTGGTATTGGTAGATAAAACAGCTCCAAGTGGTAGAGGGAATTGTTGCTGTGTTACTGTGGCTCAGTTGTCTGCGCTGAATCCCTGAAGATGTTGGCTGAAGTCATAGCAACACCTGTAGCCTCGCATGCACTGTTAATGGGGCTTTTTTCATATATACTGATGTCACTGGGTACTTTTCCAGTAGCAGTGGCCATCTGAATGGAGTCAGTCAGTGACAGGGATGTGTCTATCTCAGTTCTCCAAGAGGTTTTTGGTAACTCTCAGAATATATATAATATCTATCTGTATAAACCTGTTTTGGGGATTTGCTCCCAATTTCAGCGAATCTGTCTCAAGGTCCTAATCTTTCTCAGTCCACCTTCTAACAAACTTCACTCCCCCTCAGCAGGCTGTGGAGAAAGTGCTGCCTCACTGCCAAATCCAACAAAGTCATTTCCTGTCGTTTCCTGTAGGGAGGAAAATGACCAGGGCTAATTTTAGACAGAGGGCTTGTAGAGCTACAAGAAGCAAGGTTCTGCACAGTGGGGGATGTCTCTGTGAGTGGAAAAGCATTTATGTCACTGAACCTGCAGAGAGACTGAAAAAAAAGTCACTGTGGAAATGTTCTAACGAGGTACAGTCATTTTCCCACCGCTGCCAGCGTGCTTTTCAGTCATATTTCTCACAGTGGCATGTGTGATGACATAGCCACACCTTTCTAACGCAGCCAGAAAAACCTCAGTGTCATCAGTGACTTGAACTGACGTAAACTAGCTGAGCAATAAATACCATAACTCAGGGTCAGCAGGTAATCCTCACCCTTTACATCCGATAAAGCTCACAAGCTGGATTAACCCAAACACCTACTTCTAACAGATCCATGACCAACGCTCTTTCTCTCCCTCTGTGTCCTCAGAATCTCACAGGCAGTCGTCCTCCACCCAGGTACACCTACGATCCCTCCATCTTCGCCTTCCGCTCCCTGAGCACAGTGCCCCCCTGCAGTCCCTTGACCCCGTGTGAAGATCCTCCCTGCTCATAAGGAAATCCATCCACCGCCAGATAATATAACCCCCCCACCCCCACCCCCTCTTCATTCCCAGACGGCTGCTTCCGTGTGGCTTCTGCAGCAACACCAAGGAATGACTGTTAAGAAACTGACCGCTAGAAAGACATTTGTTTGATGGTCAAACTATTGCACACTCAGGTAATCCCACCCTGTAAACGCTGTCACTTTGATCATTGTTCTCCTTGTGAAATCAGCAGGAACATTTGGAGAATAAAATTGCCCAAACACAACATTTCTAAGGATTCTTCAGGTATCGCAAATGTATAGCTGTCTCTGAAAAGATCCTGTGATTGGAGGAAGAATGATCAAGAAACAAATCCGGACTGTGGACCAGAGGTGGTACAAAGGGACAAGGCCGACCGTTCTGAAACTTGACTTTAGTTTTGGGTTGGATCAGTTTCAGAGGAAATAATGCATGTTAGACAATCAAATGGTTCCAAGGTTTCTTCCTTTGATGTGATTACTGGACATCTTGTAAGGCTCTTGGTAACTTCGTATATTAAACTCGGCGAGGTGAGTCATCTGATATCTTGTTATTGTTGAGATGAACATCGACAGTGGTCAAATTGTCTGTCTGAAAAAACGATTTCTTTGGATGTGTGTTATTGAATATGCAGGTCATGATGCGCTATAACAAACATGTTTGACTGTAGTTGAATAGTCAACCTTTGATGATGTACGTTTCTTAATGAATTTGTCACTTTTAGTCCAGGTCAGAGTTAAGTACTTATATCCTCTTTCCTTGCATGAATTCCACTGTTTTGCAGAAAGAGAGGTATAATGGAAATAAGGAAGTATGAGAATAGTTTGCTGCACATTTGGCAAGTGTAACTGGTGCTGTGTTATGCATAGCCTACTTGTAGTGTGCCATTGTTTTTCCACTATTTTACCTCATTACTTTCTAGGTAGAAGAGGACCACTGGTCTATCTAAGACATCCCAGTGTTTTCTAGAGATCTCTTAATGCCTTGAAATCACATTCCTGTTGTATTGAATGAAACTTGAGGTAGTTCTCAGCTCTCAAAATGAGCTAATTGATTAAACACAATGTCACCACTGTAACTAAAATTTTGCCGAAGTGAATGTAACATTGTGACATGTTTTTCGTCCATTGTTGCACAAAATGAAACAATAAATGCCCTGTGGCCTCTTGTTTAGGTGGTGATTTTTATTTGGATCAATATCTAATGTAACTTTTAACTATAATGTACAAATTAAAGGGAAAACCTGAATAACTGAGTGAACAAACATAATGTAAAGACGCGGATCTTCATCACATCATCAAAGCACTTTGTTTTACCCTCACTAAGAGTTTGTGTGGAATTTTCCTTTAATTTCACTCACTCATTACTTCTGAATTTTTGACTACTTGAAGCTCTGCAGTAACTTGCCATATATTTAAAGGACAACTCTGGGATTCTTATTTTCCCATATTTTTGGGTGTAAATGACTGATGGGAACAAAAATCACTCCACCACTGAGCAGGAACGGTGTACCTGGAACAAATGTCTGTGTCAAAAGAGGTCTACAAAAGTGCTTATTTTTGGCACTGTCTGGCTCACAATTTTATGGACAGGATTCTTACAGAGATAGACCTTTTTGTTCAAGAGTAAGATCCTTTTCTTTTAATCAGAAATAGTCATTTTATTACTACCAGACCACTGACAAAAACTTTGCAAAACATGAGAGGTGCTAATCTACTGCTGCCTGGATCGGTTGTTTGTGTTATTGTGTGACTGTCATTGGTGGAAAAAGTATTGAGATCCTTAACTTTAAGTTAAAGTACCACACAACAACACAAACAAACTAATTGAGGCACCAGTAAATTAGCACCTCCCATATTTTGCAAGGTGAAATGATTTTTGTCAGTGGCGATAAAGCGGCTGGTTCTAAACAAAAATGATCTTCCTCTTTAACAAAAAGGTCCATCTGAAGGAATCCTTTCCATAATATTGTCAGATAATAATCTGGCAACAACAAGCACTTTAAGTAGATGTACTTTGAGGCAGACAATTGTACAATTTGTCTACAGTGCAGCAGCTGTTTATGGGTTCTGGGTACACCAGTCTTACTCATAGTGGACCGATTGCAAAGATTTTTATCTGCATCAATCATTTACACCCCAAAAACATGGGAAAAACAAAGACCTGGCTCAAAAATCCTAGAGTAATCCTTTAATAATGGAGGCACTGGAACTCCAACATCCAACACTAAACCTTTAATCAGTATTTTTAAAGTAATAATGTCTGTGAAATGTAAAATGTTTTAATGTCTTTTTGCTCATTGTTTTGGTTTTCAAGTTCTTATTTTTCTGTTTTGTTCTATCTTATCCTTTCCAGTCACCACAGGCAGCAGTTTTCATCAGAAACATACAGTTTCTCTATATGAGTGCTAATACCCCCCTGTGTCTGCTGCATGTGTTAAGAAGGCAGCTGTTAGCGAACCTGTTCAGCACAGCTTTATTCAGTGATGTCAGTACCATTAGTAGTTGCAGACAGAGGACTCGTCTTGTGTGAACACTGTTTGCCGTCTGTGATTAGTAGGTCACAGCACAGAACATCGCAGCAAACATCCACAGCCAAGACCACAGACCTCTTTGTGCCAGATCATACCCTGAGAAATGCTCCTTGTGTGTGAGAGAGCGCTTGAAGGAGAGGAAACAGAAAGTCTGACGTCAGAACTAGGCTGGGTGTGAAGAAGGCCCAGAGAGGGAGGACAGCTGGAAAATTCAGGGGAGAGTGAATGTAAGAGGATGTAATCAGGTCAATATTAAGTGAGGAAGAGTAAGCAACTTGCAGGTTATGTACAGACAGTTTTATTCTACATTTATATAACAAAATACAGTTTCTTTACTTTGTGTTTTTTGAGAAAAGACAACAGGAAAGAGGGTGGAAAGTATGGCAGTAAACCAAGAGCAACAGCACTGAGTGGGATTTCACAGTGAGGAATCCTACTCTAGGCAAACACACCAATGGCTGACTTGCTCATAAAGACAATCATGTTAAAGAGAGAACTTTGAGAAGGTTGGGCTGTGTGTATGTGTATATGTGTGTGTTGGTGTAGACACAGACACACACTCCACTTAGCTTGAGTCATTATCAGCTTGCGTTTCATCCAGTAAGCCATCCAAGTGTCCAGATGGTCAGAAAAGCTGCTTCAATGCTCTCCCTCTTTCTCCCTCCCTGCTACACACTCTCCTTTGGAAAAAAAAAAAGGTTATGCCAGCGATCAACTGAAGCCAAATAGAGGAGGGACACAGATTGGATGTCAGGTGGATTTAACTGCATGAGGAGCAGACAAAGACCAGAAAGTTGAATTCGGATCAGTTACGCGCTCCTGCTCTTCTCTTCCATTTTCTGCTTGATTTTATAGAATTTAAATAAAAGGACAAAATTCAGGTGCCACCCATCTATAAGTGCCAGCAGGCTTACTGCCCAGTATTTGGGGTGGGGGGGGTATTCCCCAATGTGAATCGGAATGGTGTGGTTTTTGTTTATCACAGTCTGCAAATGCAAATATCCTCAGGAGATGAATAAAAGGTGCAGCAGTATTATCTCTGCTTGTCCCTCTGCAAGTCCCCAGTCTGTTCTGTGCTCTCCCGAGCTGAACCGCACACAGGGATGGGATGGGTGGAGGGGGTTAACGGTCAAAGCTGAGGAGTCCAGAGGCTTTGTGTTGCAGGTATTATTTGCAGAATAAAAGCTGGTGAAGTGGAGACTGGAGAGCTCTTTAAAGTTTTCCCTCAGTAGCCGTACTTGTCATTTAGGTGTGTGCGGCCATCTCCAGTCTGACCTATGAGTGAAGAAAAGAAAGTCTGAGCATCTCAAGGATCCACACGCACCAATGCATGTGTTATTATATGTTGGAAAAAAATGTCTTGAAAACAGCAGAATGATTATCCCAAGATGTTTGGAATCTGTTGATTTACATGTTTGCATGGTTCAAACCAATCATGGTGCTAAAATGACCTGCTGCAATTAGTCTTTAATTCAAGCTTATCTTATCATTTTAAGTGACTTTGATCTACATTCCTTGGTGAACAATGAAAATGTTGCTGTAATTCTGGCTGCATAAATGGACCATGACCATGTTTACTTCCTCTCACCATATCCTTAAAAAAATATTCCTTCGTTCCTGAGCTCAGGAATGAAGGGAGGAAGTATTCTTTAGCCCAGGAACATGCAAGCGTTTGTTATAAAATACACATAAAATATGAGAACAGCACTGCTGTCCTGGCAAAAAGTCTGAAGATTTGGAGACTACTTATCAGACTCTACATTCAACAGTCACATTAGACAGGTTGTTTACCTGCAGGAGGCATCCACACAGAGTAATCAGGGTCGTCCTCTGGATACTGTCCTGAGAGCTGCACTGGTGGCTGTGGAGACACACCACAAGGAAATTGGATTTATGTCACACTTTTCTCTATGATAGACTGGACAGTTGATTATTGTGTATGAGGACCTACCCTGCTGGGTCCCATCACTTTCTTCTTCTTTCTGGGACTGGAGTCAGCTGCTGGCTCTCTGTCACCTTCTGCTCTGGACTCTGTGGAAACATAGGTACAGCACATTAAAGATCAAAACACTGACACATGACAATAAGAGTGATGAGTGATGAGATTAACTAAGTGCTGCACAGTTTTCACATCCTTGTGCGAGATACTTGAGTATTTTCATTTAATGCTGCTTTTTACTTATACTCCTCTTCAGTTCAGAAAGGTAATGTTGTATTTTGATGCACCACACTTCTATGACAGCTTTAGTCACTAGTTACTCTTCAAATTAAAATTTTACATAAAAACATGATGAATTTATATGTTACACTGTTAATGGACTGCATCACCAAAAAACATATAAAGCAGTTATAATTAGCTACCAGCTACAACTTTAAAGTGCTGCTTACATGTTTGTGCATCAATAATAATGATTCAACAATATAACAATAAAACACTGGCACACGTCATTTGTATAATGACTATTGCCTATGACACTTTAAGTAACTGTGGCACTAATACCTCTGTACTTTTACTTATTCAAATTTTGAATATAGGATTATTTTTGATATTATTTTTATTGCTATTTTACTGAAGTAAATGGTCTGAACACTTCTTCCACCACTTACACACAATAACTGGTACTTGGGAAAGCACATACTAATATGGATACAATAAAACACAATCACCCACTTGGACTGGGCGCTGCTGGGGCTTTGTTGCTCCTGTGCTCGGGTTCTTGCTGCACTGCTTCAGCGCACTCCCCACCTCTCCTCAGTTTGCAGCTTTGCTCTGATATGAAATCATACAAAGAAGAATATAATGTTTTAAAACTGCAATCTGTCTGTATATGGAAGCATAACAAGAGTATGCTGTTTGTGTGTATAACAGATCTACTGCCACCCAGTGGCATTATAAGACATCACCATTAAAACTTGTGAACACACTACCAAAAAAAAATCAGAAAGCAAAAATGCATAGAATATTTTCCTCTTATTATTTCCTACTTCTTCCACTAGTAAAGAGTTTTTTTTGGCTTTTTACCTTTCAGCTCTTGGGGCTGTGCTGGTTGCTCTCTTTGCTGCCTGGGGGGAGTGCGCTCTCGAGACATGGATGCACCGGACTCATCAGCGTCAGCATCAGACTCAGCAATACTTGTACATCGCTTCTCATCATTATCCTCATTTTTCTCTGTCTCCTCCTCCTCTTCCTCCTCCTCCTCTTCTCCACCTGGTGGAAGTTCTTTCATGTTGAAGAGCGCCGCAGGCAAATTGGGCCGCTTAGGAGGCAACTTCTAGAGACAGAGGAAGATGGAATAGCAGAGAGAAAGAGGCTGAGTAAAATACAATGTTTCCAGGGGAATTTAAGTGTCAAACAATTAGAGTGAGCTGAAAACATAAGAAACAACACTCACCCCAATGGTGCCAGTCTTTAGTTTGAATTTAGTTCCTCCTTTCATGGCTCCAAACAATGGTAAAGTCTTCTTAGGCTTCTCTGAGCTGCCACTGCCACACAAACACACAACATATCTTTTAAGTGTTTGAATGTGGCCTAATATATATTGGAATAAAAGACTTTAATGAATTCAAACAGTTAACTCCAGTAAGTGTTTCAAAGAAGCTATAACAAACAACTCTAACATAACTTAATAATAAATGTAGCTGATATTTCAGGACTTATTCAGGAGAAAAATCACAAAATAAAAACACAATTCACAGATTTCTGGGATAAACCAGAGAATCCAGCAGAGAGATGACTGTAGTATTGTGTCTAACCCTGGCAGAAGTGATGGCATCTGTGCAGGCCTAGTGAGTTCGACCAGTTTGCGAAGTCTCTGGGCATCTTTGCGTAAGTCTGCTACATGAACGTGAAGCTTCCGGCGCTCTACGGTGTCCATCGCTGCCTCACTTCTCACTGCAGTCATGAAGGCATCCAGCGGGTCCTCAGTGGAAGAGCCAGAGGAGTCTAAGAGGAGGGAACATGCAATAACATGCAATAACATACATCTAAACACAAAACAGTGGAAACAGTGGAAGCACAGGTGATGGTGACTCACCTCCTCTACCAGCACTGAGCTTTTTCTGAGTGTCTTCCAGCTCCTTCTCCACCTCTGACAGTTTGGCCACCTACGTTAAAATCAAATACATGAATGTTACTGTGGAAACATACAGTATGCTAACATTATAATACAAGTGCAGTACATCTCACATTATAGAGTTGTTTCCAAAGATTGTTCCATCACTTTCAGAACAAAGATCACCTGCACTATACATAGACTGCATTATTTTGACAGGTTTTATAGGGTGTTGGCACAGCGGTGCAGTGATTAGCACTGTCGCCTCACAGCAAGAAGGTTCTGGGTTTAGCAGATATAGCAAAAAAGGTCAAAAGTCATTGCTGAGTGACTGCCTCCTGTTTCTCCTATACATGTCCTGGACCTGAATCATAATCCTGCAATATTCCCCAGCTGTGTTTAAAGTTGCAGATGTTTACCAGTGATTCATAGGTCTCAGGCCGCTCCTCAATCTTCCCAGCCTTTTTCATTCGCTCTTGCCTCTTCCTCTCCACAGTGCCGGTTCGATCCAGGAAGGTGTCGTCGTCGCTGTCGTAGTAGTCCTCATCCTCCCAGTTCTTCTTCTTGCGTTTACGGGATACTGGGAATAGGATGTAAGACAGGAAATAAACTCTTATCCTCACAACAAGCTGTAACCTCTCCAGATGGCGGTTCATGATTGCACTTTCAGACATCTCCCAGTGGGGGCTGAGTTCCCACCTGCTTCCTGGCGCAGCAGCCCTCTGGCTTCCAGCATCCGACACGCCTCCAAACAGCACTGAATGGCTGCTTCTTTCTTCTTCCCCGTGTGGGTCACCTCAGCAACCAGCTGCCGACCCATGGCGTCGTCCACTGGTAGCCTAACAGGAAAATCATCATAAACTCCACAACTCACTACACCACATGACCACACTTTGTAACCTTTTTGATGTCTAAGATATTTGTCTCTTACTTTATTCTGCACAGCCAGGTGCCATGGCTTTTGTCTTCATACTCAAACTCCAGCTCCTCCCCTAACAGATACAGGATGTCAAAACTGAAGTCAAGAAATTCAAGAAACAGATACAAGTTTCTTCTGCATCTAATAAAACTTGATGTCTTCTGACCTTCCCTGTCATAGAAGCCCTGCAAAGCCTTTTTGGGGTCCTTCAGGTACGCAGCCTCCTGGTCCTCGTGGAACTCTGTTGAGAAAGGGTTTTCCTCATTCTCGTCTTCCTCTGGCACAACCTCCTCAGCTGCAGGGTGGATTTACAGGGACAGATGGAATGAAAGGAAAGGAGAGAAGATTAACTCGCTTCTTCAGTTACTTGCCTTAGGAGAAAGTTTTACAGCAGCTCGCTCAAGATGACAACACAGCAGT
This sequence comes from Lates calcarifer, assembly GCF_001640805.2. Taxonomy (NCBI): domain Eukaryota; kingdom Metazoa; phylum Chordata; class Actinopteri; family Centropomidae; genus Lates; species Lates calcarifer. Next base: position 4,389,681 of record NC_066851.1, read on the forward strand.
AAATCAACACGGCTGACATGTAACACACTGTAGTGTAATCCTGGAAAAGCTCACCCATTCCCCACGAACAGCCTGAATCTTCGTTTGACTGTTTGCTCTTGTTGCTTCCACCTTCCCCGTCTTCCTCCTTTTCCTTGTCATCATCATCATCACCATCATCATCAGAACCGTCTCCCATCATCCTCCTCTCCAGCTCTGCTTTCTGTTTCTGGGCACGCTCCCTTAGCTCTGTCACCGTTAGTTCAGACTCCTCCTCCTCATCGAACTCTGGACCCTGTGGGAGGAGAGGGAAGGTGAATGTTTTGGGTTTTTCTTTCTTTCTTTTTCTTTTCTCTCTATTTGCTTTTTGGGATAATCATCATTATCCATTTCTTGTTAAATTCATAAAAAGGGCAAGGTGATATTTTCTATACATGGGAAGATGTCAGGATTTGATATTGAGTGGTCCATCTGTGTGTCAACTAGAATGTATTTTCCTAAAGCTGGAAGTGGTGAATGCTGTTGATTTTGTTCTTTATACATTAAGTAATCTGTTGATTTATCTTATAAATTGCTGATTATTTTTCTGCTTGGCATAACCTCACAAATAACTTCCATACGCCATTTCTGCTGCAGATTTTCATGGGCTTATACATAGTACAGTGGGTCAGTTGTGTAGGCCTTCATACACTGTGATGAATAACATTTTCTACACAAGGATTTACAGAGATGTAGATGTTCCAGGTTGGTATTAGCACTGGTATTCCTGACCCAAACTAGTTAAATATTGGCCAGATGTGACACATCAGATAAACACAGGTTCTTCATTTAAGCCATTCTAAAATTCAGTGGCTCCACTACCAGATACAATACATTTTTTTAGTGCCACAGCCATCCCTGGTGCATAATGTTGCCTACATGTATCCCTATACGCCAGGTACTGTCCTCACTTTAGACATTGAAACTGCCCATGGGAATAAAAAAGTCAGATCTTGGCATCTCTACCTCCAGTTTCAACGTGTCAAAGTGGGCTTTAGAAAACTGGGGCCATAGTACATTTAGTATGGCTTTAGAAAGCAGGTGATTCAGTGGCTGGAATGATTAGTGAGTGCTATAGCTGTGGCTTTTGCTAGTTCTAAGTTAAAAAAAACACAAAAATGATGTGATGTAATGCCAAAAGCAGTCTTAAATATAATGTAGTTAAATAATGGGTGGTTACAGAATTTCAGAGGAAAAAAGTGAAAGCCATCCTTACTTTGACTGTAGTTGTCTGTCAACCATGATCATGTAATACTGTCAGTATGTTAAGTGCAGGTGTGATGGGTGTCTACAGCAGGACTCACCTGCAGGATAAAAAGTCTCGTGCTCCCACCAAACTTTAACACATGCCCCACGCGCAGCCTGATGTAAGTCTTCGGGGGAATCTTGTTCTTGTTCACCACGGTGCCGTGTGTGCTGCCCAGGTCGTGGATGTAAAAGCCTCTCTCTTCTCCGACACACTCCTCCTCTCCGGCCTGTCCGCGGAACTGAATCACTGCATGATACCTGGAGATGGAGGGGTGCTCCAGAGACACGTCACACACAGGTAAACGTCCCACCACGAAGAAACTCCTGTGAGTGAGAGGAACCTTGTCCACTATGGTGCCGTTTTTGAGAATTTCAAGAGCGTAAGGAATATCTGGAGCCCTGCCGCCCCACGGTGGCTCTGTGTACGGTAGAGGGGGGAATTTGCCAGCTGGGGGGCCTTTCGCAGGAAGCACCCTGGGCTTAGCATCTGATTTGGTTTTGACAGTAGAAACATTCTTGTCTTTATCGCTTTGTTTGTCCTCTACTTGCCGTTGGTCCGAGATTTCCTTGTCGTTAGCAGGACCAGAGGAAGTGTCGCTAGTAGTGTCTACAACTTCAGCTTTGTTATTTTCTGAAACACTTTTTGATTCGGTTGACGTTAGTTTGGACGAAGCAGCGACGTTGCCGCGTTTGATGGTGAGAGAAGGCGCCGCGAAAACAGCTGGTTTCTTAAACGGGTCCTCGGTTTCTGGTTCAGTTGTAGACAAGTCTTTCTTTTCAGGCCCGCCGCCGTTCTCTGCGGTCGAGCATTCGTCCGTTTCCATCGCAGAGCTCATTTCTTCATTTATATTTTTCAGGCTCACGTCTGACGGCGGGAGAGGCGGCCATGTTTATTTGGTGCGACTCTAAAATTTGCCCGGGTCTTCTAAGCCTCAACTGAACTTTGAAAAAACAACTAATAAATAATATGTTCCCGAAAAAAAAAACATTTGAAAAATAATTCTGAGTAAAACTACATAACATGTTAATAGAATTCAGATTTTTATATCAGTAAAAAGGAGAGGTTTGTTGCGGAACAAAACACCTCTTTAAACTATGCACCCGAGTTTTTTTGCAACAAGGACACGAAAGCTAAGTTCCTGTGCAACTTCCCTCAAAGATAGAAGGGTTATTGGCTGCAACTATCAACAGACGTTTCATCCATCTCTGTGTCGTGTGAGTTACACCACTGTATCTAACAATTTAACAGGCTATGCGTGTATGTTAGGTACTCATAGTTAGCTAGCTGGCTTATTGCTCCTCACGAGTCAGAGTTATTACTCATGTGTTCTCTCTGATATGCTCATGCAGTACCAAACTCCAATCAGACACCTGACATTTTGTGTTATTCTGCTATTCGGCAAACAGACATTCCCGTTAAACCTTGATTTTAGAGCTTAATCGAATCAATGTAATGTACTCCCCAATTCGGCATACATCAACTACATCTATACCAATACCATTTTTAACGATTACAATACTATTCCTGCTGTCTTCTTTCTTAACAAAGGTAGTGCGAACCGTTATTGCTAGTATTTCCTTTAAAACGTGTTAGTGGTTGCACTCAGAAATGATAAGGAGACATGTAAAGCAATTTCCATGCCACGTACAATTGAGATTAAATTGCGCAGCTATTAATTATTATTTGGCGTCATGTTACCTTGGCAGTTGAAAGTAAGCTGCCCCTCTGTATCAACTAAAACTTCACTTTTTAAAACTATTTTGGATAAAAACAAAACCAAACAAACAAAAAAAAAACCCCAAAGCAAACAGCTATAAACAATTAGCAAGCTAATTGAGAGCAGTGAATGAAAAATGTGAATCAATGCTATACTGAAAATATTCTGTTTTTTTTAAATAGTTGATGTTGTTTGTCTTGTGACAATCAGGGACAGGTCTTCCATTTTTGTATAAACCCTCTTCATCCGTCTGTGGTCACTTTTCCTCTCTCTCACCTTTTACAGTTTTACAGCCTTGATGCTAGTTTGAAACCAGCTTGTGTCTTTGATCACTCATCATGATGCGCTACTGGGGAGAGATCCCTGGACCTACAGGGGCACCTCCCAGCCGCAGCTCCTTTGACTTGCTCCAGCGTGAGTTTCGCTCCGTGGAGATGCAGGACCCTCCCCTGCACCAGCCCTCAGCCCAGCGTCCCCGGCCCACCACCATGCTGGACATCCCCTCAGAACCCTGCAGCCTCACCATCCACACAGTGCAGCTGTGTCAGCACACCCGCCGCCTCCGGGCCCTCTTGGCAGCGGCCCAGGCCCAGGCTCAGGGTCAGAGCTCAGCGTCCTCTGAAGCGGGCAGCAGGATGGAGGAGGGTGATACCAGCCTCCCTCTACGTCCTCCCACTCCACCTGTCATGCCAGATGATCTGTTACCTGTGGACAGCAAAGCCCCACGGCAACCCTTCCAGCTCCGCCACAGTGACCCTGAAAGTGACTTTTATAAGTAAGTTAATCTTTCTGTGTGGCTGAGCTAAGATTGGACTCCTCTTTTCTAATTAGATACCTTCCATATCTATTGAGGCATATGTGTTGCAGTTTAGATATTATGATTTATTCACATATCACCCAATATATCACAGATATAATCTCAGTCAAGTTAGCAACTAGGTATTATTTATCTCCTTCCATCTCCTTTGGTTCTTAGGGGTAAAGGTGAGCCTGTCACAGAGCTGAGTTGGCCCTCCTGCAGGCAGCTCCTCTATCAGTCAGTGGCCACCGTCCTGGCCCATGCTGGCTTCGAGTGTGCTCAGGAGAGTGTGCTGGAGACTCTGACCGACCTGGTCCACGAGCATTACCTGCGCCTCACCCGCCTGCTGCGGGTGGCGGTGGACCGGGAGGCACGGCTAGGGGCGAGCCCCTTCCCAGATGTGGTGGAGCAGGTGTTTCATGAGGTGGGCATCGGCAGCGTGCTGGCCCTGCAGCGCTTCTGGCAAGTGAGGATCAAAGACTATCACAGCTACATGCTGCAGGTGAGGTTGGGAATTAGTCAATTAACTGAATAGTCTATTATCAGAAAATTCTGATGATGGATCAGTTTTACACCATATATGAATCAAAAACACCAAATATCCCATATTTTGAACTTCTCAAATATGAGGATTTGCTCATTACTTTTCACTATGTTTTGACATTTTATAGACCAAAGAATTAGTCCTTAAAATAATCTGCAAATTAATCAATATTGGAAATAACAATTTTGGGCACACTGCTGAAAAAAATAGTTTTTTAGTGTGTAAAAAGTACCTTGGCTTCAATCACAACATGCTGAATCATCGAGTGAGAACAATGGACCGTATGGCAATTTGTGTGCAAGCTGCTTTGAAGTTAGACAGAAACCAAAGTGAGAGAATCACTGTCCTCAGTGCCAAAATGACTTCTAAAGATACACAAGTGATTAGCACTGTGGAGAGCAGAAAGTGCTGAAACTGGTCCCTCAGATTTATACCTAATTATGCAGAAAAATGTTAAATCCTGACATGTCTGTTTGCTGAAGCTACTGACCGATATGTTTTGGTCAGAAGGGAATAATATGATCGGTGCTGAAGACAAGATCATCCAGGCTCAGTTCCCACATTATCTTTCACCAGACAAATAGGACTAATAATTTTCTTTTTCAGGTCAGTAAGGATCTGTCAGAGGAATATGAGAGGCTGGTGAATCCAGAGAAAGCTCTGGAGGACTCCAAGCCCCCGAGGATAAAGGAGGAGCCCATGAGTGACATCTCCTTCCCTGTTAGCGAGGAGCCGGAAGCTGACCTGGCCTCTGGGGACCAGGCTCTGCCCATGGGGGTCCTCGGGGCCCACGGTGAAAGGCTGGCTTCAGGCCTGGATGGTGACCATTCTCCTCACACCTCAGGTGAGACCAGCAAATTTAAATGCTCCATTCTCAAAGAATTTTCTACAGAAAAGTCTCCAGTTTAAACCTTCACTGGTGGATGTACTGTGACCACATGGAGCAGGTAAATCTGCTGCTTGTAGGCTTGTAGCTTCAGTTAATCATCAGGTGTATTTTAATACGTAAGTAGCTTCCTACCTCCTTGACACTTAACTAGGACACTTAATAAAAAATGTCTGACAATGTGACCTAGTTTTCATTAGCTCACTCTTCTGCTCGTGATAATTAATTAATAATTAAGTCTGTGCTTGTTTTCTTTTAAGACATCAAGCATATTGTATTTATAGATGAAGATGCCCTCAATCCTCTGCTGACCAGTAAATTGAGCTTGATGCAGTAACTTTTAGCCAAGCTCTGCTGCGGCAGGTGTTGCAGCTAGCTTGTTAGCTAGTTAAGCTGTATACAGAATATGATGATACTTTTAATGAGCCATGAAATTATTTTTGTTGGCTTAATCCACACACACTCACCGTATAAAAATCATTTGATTCGTACTGATATTTCAAGCAAACTCTGTGTTTGTGTTTGAAAAACACCCTTATATGTTACATTTGAATGAGTCATAAAAAAAATGGATATTCTTTTTTTAAATTCTACACATGAAGCACAGTTTAATTACATTTTCACTACTCAAAACATCACTTCAAATAATTTACATGATAAGAATACATAAGGGTTGTATCAGAGTTTTATGGTTATATTTTTTCCCCATTCTAAAGAGATATGAGAGAGCTGGCATTTTAAAAACCACACAGTAGCATCTGTAGCCACAGGCTTTAAGTTTACCTTTCAAAGCAGGAAACCAATATGTGGTGGAAAATCACCTTTGCTGAATTTGTTCTCTCCTATAAGGTGGGGGCGGAGCCAGCAACTCCCCTCTGTGGCCGCAGGTAAAAATGGAGCCGCAGGATGGCGAGGAGGGTCAGGGCTCAGGCCACCACCATCACCACCATCACCACAGCGTCCTGGGTGGAGATGTTTTCGAGGAGGGGGGACCCATGTCCACCATGAGCGAATCGGGAGGGGCCATGGCGCCCTCACCTGCGGGAGCGGCGTCAGACGGCAGCTACGCCTCGCACTCACCCGACTCCCTGATGGGCACGTCGCCCGTCTTCAACCAGAGACCAAAGAAACGGGCGAAGAAGATGTGAAGAAGAGACAGCGGACTCTCAGTTTTCCACGCTACTTATCTTGGACTGGTGGTGTTGGACTCCTCTCCGGTCGAGATCATGAGCACTGTGTAAACTGACAGCAGACAATGTCATGAAAGAACTGAACTGATGAGAGGAAAAAAAGATATTTTGTATTTTTCATGTTTGTTTTTATGAGTATAGTTTCTGTCAAATAACTGAAACCCACTGAATATATTAAAGGGGTTTATTGTCAAAAGAACATCGTCCAAATGTTTTGAATCATCATTTTGTTCATTTGAACTATAAAAAAACAGGAGGTCCAAAACAAATCATAAACAGTTGAATTATTCAGCACAATGTTTTTTTTTCCCACGCTATAAATCACTTTCTTCTCACCTACAAATTACTGCCTGTGCCACTCAATCCAATCAAAAGATGCTCCACCAAAAAGGAAGATATGTTTTTTTTCTAATGAACTTGGCGTTATGATGTATTTACAACCCCTCGTTTCCCTTCTGCAGCGCACTACACTACTTTACATGTAGCCCAACACAGCAGAGCGATCCACACAGAGACACACACACACACACACACACACACACACTTCATGCACCTGTCAACCTGAAGCCGCTCTGCCAAATTAGCATCTGTTTCAGTAATGAGGCAAAGCTGTGAATGCAACACCAGAGGCAATTATGGTTTGGTTGTCTGCATCATGAAGGCGACATCAATCCAGCCTTAATGGCAAATTAATTATGGCATGCATAATTTTGCATGCTCAATGAGCAGGTCTGTTTGGATACATGTGATTTTCTTTTGTGTGGGCCTCTTTCATTTTCACAATAGGTGGGTCATTGTGGAAGTGCTGATGGGGTCATGTGTATTGATATTCAAGCAGATGTAGTTAATTTATGTTTTTTTTGTTGTTTTTTTGTGGCACACCTTAAAAATGTGTTTGATCTGCAGTGCTGTGTGAGCCAGGTGGGAATAGGAGCAGCTGGAAAACTAAATCAGTATTCCAAACTTAGGACTGTAAAGGCTCCCCTCGTTGATGCTAATAACCGTAAGCAGTGTCACCTGGTTCTAATGGGAGTCCTGAATTATCTTCTGCTCTGACATTCTGCAGGTAAAACTCCACAGTTGCAGCAGAAAATCAGCATCAGCAATGACCTTGTCTCTCCCAGTCTGTGGTCACTGCACAAAACTAAATCGGTGCCAGATGTGGTGCTCAGTACTTTGACTCACACTGAACTCATTTAAGTTTTCTGAGAGATCTGAGAACTTTGGTTCACGAAAATATTATCTAATTATAAAAATTCAGTGGTAAAGTTTGTGAAAATGTTGTTATGTTTGGTCACAGTTTTGGCTCATGGGAACATACAGTGTCTCTACACAACAACATAAATACATCAAATCTGTTTCAAACACTTCTTTATATGAACCACTGAAATATTCAGAAATTAACAGATAAATATTGTAAAATCTATATAGTATTATGGAATGAAAGTTGTTGTAGCACAAAAGTCTTGTTTCTGGTTAAAGAGAGATTGTTATTGTCACAAGAAGCCAAGTTTGTTGGTAGGAGAAACTTCTGCCTTCACTGAGAGAGAACAGTCATTATTCAGGTGGACACCTGTCAGGAAGATGTAAACATACACTGGTTTGTTTTCAGCAACAGAGGGATCATACAGAAGTGAGGTGACATACATGTACACAGTACATACAACCTGTCACACCAGTCACTGATGACAAGCATGAGGGGCCTCCAGTCAATTCTGGGTAAGGTGCTTCTGAAGAGTAGTTCTGTGAGTATGTTTGTTTAATTGAATTTAATTCTAATTCACATATTAACGCTCAGTAATTCCAGTCAGAAAAGAAATCATGGTTTGCCTTGTTGGGATGTTGGTAATGAAAAACCTTCAGAGATGTTGCTGTTCCTGTGCCTTCAGGAAGATGTGGCCCTAAGACCCTGACCTCTCTTCACCTGAACCCATCAGAAATAGGGATCATTTTGGAAGCCAGAGTTGTAATGGAGGAACTGAAGAACCCACCTCAGACCACAGGACTCCTGTCTGGCCTGACTCACAAAATGCAACTGGAGTGCCGAGAGTGCAGCGAAAACATTTAACTTAAGTATTGTAGAGGCTGCTCTGCCAACATGTACAAAGATGTTTTTGTACTCTTTGTTAAATAACATTTTGTAAATGAGTATATCTAACTAACAACACCAGTTACTAATCTTCTGTTTTTCATAACTTCATCCTCACTTCAAAGTGCACCATAGAAATAAGTGATTATTTACACCAAACAGGTGACACTGGTCAAATCTCTTCAACACAGGTTGATAACGAAATAAACAGAAAAATTGTACTTTCAAACTCTTAGAAAGTGAATCTATTGCCTGAAAAACAGAAAAGCTTTTAGTGGTCACTGTTGTGACTGCCGGGATTAAATGGACTAACACACAGCCTTATTATATTTGTGCTGTGGCAGTGTGACCCCTCAGTTTGTCAACAGCTGCTGAGTTGCTTTGTGCTGTGGAGAAAAGGTGTAATTACAAAAATGTCAAGATGTTTTTTGGGCAGGGGTCTCTGAGTGGGGCCAAAGCGTGCTGAGAGCCAAAGAAAGGACCCAACAAATGATTAATTACCTTCCTATGTGCAAAGTCATTAATTTCAAATGAAATTTAATCTCTCCAGCTGTGTTGTGAGTTTGTGAGCAGAATGAGGAATATGTTTTTTTTTTTTTTTTGACACAATGAGCTCAGATAGTCCACCAGGCCGCTCATTTGTCTGTTTTTGAACAAATCACGTGGAAAGTGGAAATGAGACACTCGACCCAGAGTAATGTCAAAGGATCTCTTAGAATTCTATTTATTGTAATCACGTCAAAGATCCTGTATGTCTGCGGTGGAGACAAATAATGAATTATGAGATGAGATGACGGTATCAAGAGAGAGATGAATTGCCAGACATATGGGATGTGACAGGAACAAAGGGTCCCATGCTACACATGCCTCCGTTACAGCCGTTTCACCGCACGCCAGAGATGAGGGAACTGATTGCAAAGTGTCAGAGTCTCAGTCTGAATCAATCAATGGATATTTTCTCTTGGGTGATCTGACTCAAAATGTAAAATGAAACAAGATTTGATGCGGTCTTGTCAAACTTGGAATTCATTCATCCTCTAGTTCTTTTTTTTTGGGGGGGGGGGGGGGTATAATTAGCAGTAACAAAGGAAAACTACAAGAGTTCATTGAAAAGAAGGAATTAACTGAAAAACATGCTGCTATTGATGCATGAAATGAAAACCCAGGCACTAGTTACTCAGGTACTTTACTTAAGTATAATTTTGAGGTACTTTGACTTGACTTAAGGGTTTCCATTCTGTGCTACTTTATACCTCTACACCTCTACCTCTCCACTATAATTCAAATGGAGATACTTTTTGCACTACATTTTTAACCTCTATATAATAGTTATGACTTACCTTTTTACTTTTCAAAATTAAAAATATGGCATCCTAAACTCTTGTCACCTTTCAGATGTGTTATTAGCAGTTCCACCACAGAGTTCCCTTCTAAACATCTGAGATGGTTTCAATTTAAGTAACTGCTCGTGTCTCCAGTAGACTAGAGAAGGGTTTGTGTATATGTGTGTTGTGCCAGTATACAGTTTCAGAGACCACCTTGGAGAATATAGAGAATTACCCCCATATATAAACAGCTGTCATGTCTCCTCCCTCTCTGTGAATGCAGGCTTTTCACTCTTGAGTTTGACTTCAAAGGAATTATAAGCATAAATTAAATCTGACTTCACCTTGAGCAGCTACAACAGTAAAATCCTACCTGATTCATTATTAACAATTCAACAATGTGATCCATTATAACATATCTGTCACTTCTAAAATAACATAATGAGTGCTGTCACTATCTATACTTTTAGTAAGTTGAGTTTTATCACAAGACTCTACATCCTTGTGTATGACACAACAGTATGTTCACACAGCCTGTACCTCAGGTCTGACAAGATCCATTTGAGGAGTAGTAAGATGATACACTGAAAGCAAAGCAGAGGAAATATTTCTCCTACATTCAATTATGAGTCTTTTTTATGTTTGTTTTTGCATTCCCTGATAATAATAACACAGTCTTAGAAAAAAAAAAAATACCATGCTTTGTTGCCTGTGTGATGAGGGATTGCAAGCACAGGCCAGGTCACAGGCCAGGATTTCATAACCACTGCACTACACAGGCAAATTTCAAGGCAGTATCTGCTTTGTTTTTCTCATTCTGTGGAGACAATTTGTCCCTGAAAGCAAATTGTAGTATTTTGATATGCAGACCAGTCTACCCACAAGCCTGGTTTGCCCCAAGTTAAGCCTCCCAGGCAGCCCTTGAACACACATCCTACCTCCTCCACAAGACCCAGCAGAATACAACCCATAACCTTGACTATATATGCCCCAAAGCTTTTGATTGGTAGAGCTCACCAGGAAGGCAGTACTCAGTGTGGGATGCTCGGGGCAAAATAATTCATTTCCATGTAGCTCTCCTTTATGTGCTTTCATATGATAGCTTTCATCTTTATAGAATAAAGTCGACTCTGAAAATGGAGCCTTTCTACAGCAAATCCATTTTACTGGAAACAATATTGGTCTTTTGAAATGACACATTTCTGTGGTACAGCACTCTGATTTCCTTTGTAGCAGTTCATCATTCCTCCATTGGAGGGCAGTCCTGCGCCGCATTCGAACTGTAGCTGGACTGTGGCACCCTCCTCTTCAAATGCAGGATTTAGCATTCTTCCTGTCACCACCGAGACCTGGGCACTCCCAAGCCTTCTGAGCGAGCTGTAGTTTTATGGCATCAGAATTCTGCAGAGTGGTGCGGTCGAGATGTTACTAACTGAATACATTTCCTCAACACATGGCAATAATTAGCTCGCTGTTGCTGTTGCTGTTGCTGTTGCATTCCGTGTCCCTGGATGTCTGGATTGGGATGTATCTAAAAGAACAGATCTGTGATACACCAAATGACTGAGCACAATGCACAGTTGGATTTGTTCCTCATCAACATGAGAAATATTTCTGCTGGCCTCTCATTGTCAGGATATCCCCCACTGTGATGCCAGTTTTTGATCTTAATATGCATTTCATTAAAAAAAAAAAAAAAATACAAATACAAATACAAATACAAATAAAAAATCTTTGTTCAAACTCTAATTGCTTGTCAATCGATGGCAGCCAGTTGTTGAGCTAGGTGTTTTCTCACATCTACCTCTGCAGCATGAGGGCTAGGGTAACCAATTAGGGTATTGTGTCTGCATATAGCTGGCAGGGAAAGTACAAAAATAGCACCACCATTTTTCTCATTCCATTCCACCACAATTGATATGACTGTGGGTAATGTATTCACATCAGGCACTGAAAGCACTTTAGATGATAGTACTGATATCATAAAGAAGCCTTCAATCCTTTCCCGCACCATCTACTGTACAGTACAGGCTCTTAGTGCTTCGTATTCATTAAACTGGCTCAAATTTAAACGTGCCTGGAATTGCCTTTGCATGAGTAACAGGGCTAAAGTGCTGTTGTGTGCTTTCACATTCATCCTTGTAAGAAAAAATAAAGGTTGTTTTTGTTGTCTTTTGCTTGGTTTGTCTGACACTGTTAAAAGTAAATCAAAATAGAAAAATGAAAGATTCTGCGATTGTAAGGACCATCATTTCTCCATGATTTCTAAGCAGATTTATGGAAGTTTAGTACAAAGGAGGAATTGGAGATAATGATATTTTTGCAGAGTCTGAGTCACGCTGAATGTAAAAACATGTGTATCATGTCAGTGTGTTGAGATCTGACTGAGTTATGACTCATGGAGGGAGCGTGATTCTTGATGTAAATAAGTACCTCTAATGCATCCATGGGCTGCAACAGCGCCAAAACAGAACACCAGCATGTGCCTGAAAAACACAGCTATTAACATGATATTAGCCATTAGCACAGCAATGAGTGCAATAAATGGCATTCATTATTGCTAATAAAATGCTACAGAGCCAGTTTGATGGGCTGGAATGCTGCAGTAAGGTATTTTTATGGGCCCTGTAGCGTATCCTCAAACCACAGTTGTCCAGAAAGTCCCAGAAAAAAAAATAAATAAATAAGGGTCACTGGACCGTTTCACCTTTCGCCTCGAGGCCCATTCTTGGAATACAGGCCATGTTAAGTCTGACACACAGTCATGAGCCCACATCAGTTTGTCACACCGCGGTTGTGAAGTTGTGACACTTTGATGAGTCCTCAGTGTCAGCTTGTTGATTCCGAGTATATGACACCATCCCATCCCCCGTCTGCTATCCGCTGGCACATTCTCCGAAACTGTCAAAACACTTTCAAGATCGTGCAAAACCAAGTGCAAGCAGCGACGGCTGACAGAAAGATGCTGCGGCTCCGAATGGAGGTGCTCGGTTTTTTGATATACGTGACACCATTCAATCATGATGGTTATTTATCAGCATTCCCTCCAAAACTGCTGATTTTAGATGTGCAGAGGAATGCCTGGCAGGGAGGAGATTTACTTGCTTGAGGTGATGTTGAAACGGGGAAGAAATGGTGACTGAACCTTTCTGTATAAGCAACATTCGAGGTTAAAAATCTGGTTTATTTCTAATCAAAAGAGCCAGATACTGTGGATAAAAGTTTCTACAATACCTTTCTTTGAAAATGTATCATGTTTAATATGCCAACTTAACAGTGTACCTGCAAAGCAACACTCTTCCTCCTCATACTCCTGCTACTTATTATTTGTCTCCCACTCAAACTTAGTCATCAAATTACTTTTCATGTTCAAAGCTATAAATTCCAGTCCAACCTCACTGAATCTTTGGAGCATGTGTTATTTTCCTCCTCACTACTTTTCATGCTCTCTGAGATGTTTTCTTTCGCTGCTAATTCTCATACTCACAGATGGAGCAACAAAGCAAGCTCATGCTGAGAGATTGGTACTGTTTCAGTTCACATTATCAGGTGCAATGAAAAACATGGTAGCACTTCATAGGTCTCATTTTGTATTTTGTTAGTTAAGTTGAGGCAGGGTTTTTCCACATTATCTCATGCAGTGCCATCTTCATTTTTGCTTCTTGAACTTGAGCTCCTCCTCAGATCTTACTGGTTTTTCCTTTCATTGCCAAGTAACACTTGGCAATTTGATTTGTTTCTCTGTTGCCTGGTATTGTTGACATTGAGACAAGTTTGTTCATTGTCTATAATGAGTGCTTTTTGGGTTGTTTCAGCTCCTTGATATTTAGAGAAACTCAGGTGGAAGAACCTATTTTGACAGATTCCTGCCAGTGCAAAAAATATGTGCTGCATGATTGTCAAGCAATGCAACAGTGGGACAGAGCCTGACAATGCTGAAAAGACATACAACAGTAACAGTCTGACATTTTTCACTTATTTGCTCTATTGACCTCAGATATAAGAAAACTGCACAGTGCAGCAAGCAATTTCAAAACATTTTACTCTTTGAAAAACGTAATTTATTTGAGAGCACAGGTGAGTTCATTACTTTTTACATTACTCTCATTACTCAACCCAGTTTTGTCAAAGGTGCCTTTAAAGCTTCCACACTCAAACGTTTCATATACAACAAGCCGCATATGTTTTGGAAGTATTTACTGACCAACAGCTAGCTTAGCATTAGCCCTGGTGACTGCAGGTCAGCGCAGCAGCACTTCAGGAGTCCAGGAAGGTCCTCCAACCCTGAACTCATTTCTTAACCCAGAACTTGTACAACCATAACCTTTTTTGTTTTTGTTGCAGCTGTGTATGGTCCTGGTGCTCTGTTTGTCCTGCTCCCTGTCTTCTCTGTAGCTCTACCCAGGTGCTACCTGAATAGCCATCAATGAAGTGCACCTGGCCTGGGAATGAAGTGCTTAAAGGCTCCTGTGGCAGCATCTGAAAGGAGAGGCTGCTAGTGTGGGGACTGCTGAACTTGCTGCCTCCTTTAACCTGGGATTTTTGTGTTGCTGTTGTGTTTTGCCTTTGCCTTGTGTCTTTTGTAGCCTTGATTTTGTGTCTTGGTTCTTTATGTTGATCAATCCCATTTATCTGGTTGTTTTAAAGGTGTTTTCTGTGCTTTATTTGGGTCAGTGGTAGAGTGTTGTGTGATCCCTGATTTTGTTTCCTAGCTGTTTCCCACTGTTTAAGCTAAGGCAACTGGCTGCTGGCTGTCACTACTTATTTCATGTCAGCATGGAGGTAAATTAGCAAATTATCATATTTCCCAAAGCAGATATCCTGTGTCCCATCCTGTATGTTTGTTGCAAAACTGAGACAACTTTAAAAACAAGAGCTTCTAGTCTTTTGTTTTACAGGGGCCATGACACAACACATTTAAGGTTTCAAGTAAGTATATGTAGTTGGGGGAGATAAGGCTAGAAAAATATAGGGAGAGTGAAGCTGACATTATCTCTGTTCACTTATCAGAGGCTCTCAAAAATGATTACCAGCAGCAAGACCAGAATGACCAGCTTTGAACTTTACTGCAGTGCCATTTGGGTACATTTTGGTTCTGACTGTACAAAAGCCTAGAGAGACTTTCATTTATCCTCTGAGATGATCTTAGATGTGCTGCTCCATTGCCCTAGAACTTACTCAACCCCAGAATATTCTTTGTTGTTGTTATCACAGTAA
The DNA here is from genome assembly GCF_001640805.2 of Lates calcarifer. Lineage (NCBI taxonomy): Eukaryota > Metazoa > Chordata > Actinopteri > Centropomidae > Lates > Lates calcarifer. The sequence continues at coordinate 4,404,715 of NC_066851.1, forward strand.
GTCAGTCAGGACCAGTTAAGGCATGATATTATGATTTAGTGACCTATATCTGCTTTAATCATGACTAAGGTCAAACAGGGTTGCATACAAACCTACATTACCCTTAAAAAAATGTAATAATCAATTAAATCCTGTAATCCACTTAAAATGCATCTTATCGAAACCATTTGTTGCTGAGAAGTTCCTACTGTATGCGCTTTGGTTTTAAAATATGTGGCCTTCAAATGCCTTTGCTATACAAATGATTCAATTACTCCTCCTTTTAAATGTGCAAGCGGAGATAGGGTTTTGCTGCCAGAGAAGGAGGAGAGAATGAAATTAACCTCAGCTTACTCCCTATGCCCTCGACACTTGTATTATGATTTTCTATTAAAACCATATCTTTCCTATAATGAATTCAGTCCTTCTAGAAGAGAAGAGTCCCAGCATTTGCACAAACTAATTTTTGTTTGTGTTCAGGTGAACTCTCAAATGAGAGACTTGCTGACAGTGTGGCACAGAATACCACGAAATACCTATTAAAATGTTCAGAGAGCATAATGGAGGTTTTTACACCAATCGTGCGAGCCAATGACATGGCAATTACTATTAAATTGAAAAGATTTCTTTTAAAAGAAGGATAAACAAATGCAGAAAATAACAAGTTTTTGATGAACTGGGTAAAGAAAATCTCCACTCACAGAACACTTTATCAGGAACACCTGTACACCTACTTATTCATGCTATTATCCAAACAGTCAGTCACATGGCAGGAATGTAATGCATAAAATCATACCAATATATGCTTCACTTAATATTCGCATCAAACATCAGGATGGGGAAACATGTGATCTCAGGGACTTTGACTGTGGCAAGAATGTTGGTGCCAGACAATTTGCTTCTGAAACTGCTGATCTCAATTTCAGAAACACTTACTTTTTTTTAACTCAGAATTTTGTAAAAAAAAAAAAAAAAAAACATAGAACAAGCAACATAGAGGAGGCATGTCTCCAGATGTCCGCTATCAGTCATAGTTTGGGCTAAACAGCAGACCATTGTAAAACACTGTGGAGGTCATTATATAACATTAAAGCACACTAGAAGTAAGAAAAATCCTTCACAGACCCAACCTGCCTTGTGTCAACAGTCCAGGCTGGTGATGATGGTGTAATGGGATGGGGATGTTTTCTTAGCACACTTCAGGCTCCTTAACACCAATCAATCATCATCATCACCCACTTGAGTATTGTTGCTGGCCACATGCATCCCTGTATGGCCATAGTTTACCATCTTCTAATGGCTACTTCCAGCAGGATGCACCATGTCACAAAGCAAAAGTCGTCATGACAATGAGCAGTGAGCCCGGTATGACATGATGTCACACTCATTATTATATTATTATAACTGATCTGTGGACAAAAGGTTGACTCAGTAAAAGGCAGATGAGGTGGCTATTGTCAGGTGTGTTAATGGTGCTTGGCAACATAATTACTCTGTCTGTGCTAAAAGACAGAGTAAAGCAGTTATCTATTTTAACATGAAGAACTGCATGAAAGACTGTGTGAACCCCACAGTAGACATGGGCCACACAGCGTCTACAAATAAATGGCTAATTAATGCTGTGGCTGGAGTTTCTCAGGTATCCTCAAGAAGCTGCATTTTCATTCCTTTTGAGATCAATTTCTATTCAGATCTGACGCTGTTCCTTTGGCCGTGAGGCACCAGGGGTTGTTTCCATGCAGCTGCTCCGACGAGAAGAAGAACTCGATAAACAAGATCAGATTGCACAGACAGACGGGGGATGAGCTGTTGCTATGGCAACCCCCCCTACACCATTTCTCCCCAGAATCAAGATCCCTCATTCTAGATGCCAGCGATGCAGGAGAGTCTGATCCAGCAAGACTTGGGAAGTGACAGACAGACAAGACACTAGTCACCGTGGGTAATCCAGAGCGGGTGTCACGACCTGATGGTATCTGAACTGTATATTCCTTCCTTTGAGAGGTGTGATGGCTGTCAAAAAGGCATCTAATGGTGAGAGAAATGGAGGAAAACATCAGCAGTTGCTGATGCAAAAATACATTTTATGCATTTGAAAGCAAATGACGGGCAGACGGGAATAGACGCTTGAAGAGGTGCGCATGTTTGAATGCACAGGGACAGACATCACACATGCAGATGTACACTCTCTCTCCACACATGCCCATACATTGCCTCTCCTCAGTTCTCTGCCTGTACACTGTAAGCTGCTGTAACTGAAACATTCACATGCTTTCCTTAGATGTGAGCTGTCATGTACATCCATTTTGTAAGCTCACACAGACAATTTCTGTACTTATAATGAGCCTTATGCACCCCCCACTTTGTTACTGTCCCCTCTTTTTTCCCCTCTCATTCAGCTTCACTCCAAAAGCCTCCCCCCCCCGGCGTCTCTCCTGTCACAAAACTGTCTTTCAAACCTGCTTATCTGTAGACAAGCACTGAGCCTATCAGGTGGGATTCAGCATCAATAAATGAGGTATGCACAGCGGTGACGTCAACTGGCGCTCGCTGCCAATATAACTGAATGTCAGTAATTCCGCTGCACTGTGAGACAATGGGATATGCAGCATCTAAACTGACAACTGGAATTATTGGTGTTTTCAGGTGCTTGCAAGTTGAAGGCTTTTTAGTTGTTGTTACTGTCAGCTCTTGATTCATTGATGATCATGTGAGTCAAGTGCATGTAAAGTAAGCTTTTATTTGTTGTAGCCTTCAAAAGAATATAAGAGAACATTTCACAAAGCAGTAGGTAGGTACCCGCTGCATTATGGGTAATGCTGGATAATCAAAGTCATATTTACGTCAGAGCAGAGCATGGGGGATGTAATATAGGCTGCAATATCACCCAGTGGAAACGATGGGAAACATGCATCACGCTCTCTGTCGACATTTGTCACTTGGATTCAGTTGAAACCCGACGTGTGCAACTGCACGGCATTAAGACTTGGAGTGAGCTCCTGCCTGCTCGCTGTAGTTTAGACTGAATGGATGTGAGGCTGAGGCCATTTTTACACTGACAAGCCAACTGTGTAGCAGGGACGGATCGTCGGTCAACCTTCCTCCCTCCTACAGGGCACCATCACTCTCCTTCACTTTCTCCTCTGCGTGCTCTCTTTAAGAGGAAGGGATATGCTCGGAATGTGCAAATGGGTGGTGGGTGGTGGTGGTGGGAGGCTGGGAGCCAAAACAAATGTTGAATCCTGGTGCCGAATCATCTCCAATGCTGGATGGTGGATGGAGGAGAAAAACGCACACATAAGGTGGAAGACTCTACTATACTAAATACCCAGAGGATAGTTAACTGAGCAAACTGCCGCATACATAATATCTGCTTCAAAGAAGCGGCAGGAGCACTTAAAATGTGAGAAAGTTGGTGGGAGGGCAAGCAAGCGACATAAGCCATTTTTTGTCCCTTAGAATATTGCTATGATATTACTAGTAAGTATAAAAACATAGCTTTGCTTCAAAAACTGGTCAAGCTTTCCATTTTTGCACATATACAGTCCAGTGTGAAAATAGGGGCAGATTTACTACTTGAATTTCTTAGCAATTTTTAAAATAATGACTTCTTTATCTCGAATGCCAAAAAAGTGTCTCAGCTTCTTGTCAACAGCAGATTTTATCAGCTGATATGCACCTTATGGCTGAAGCTCTGTATGTCCCAGGCAATAAGTCAGTGTTCTCACCATTATTCATACAAAAGATGTGGAAATAAAGATGTTCTTGTATTACAATGTATCCATTTTAACATAAGTCTGTTAAACCCTAACCCTAACCCTAACCCTAGTTTAAGTCAGTTTCAAATTTATGTTAATTTATGCTATTTTACATATTTTCAAACAGTATGTTTCACTTTTACAAGATGATGTGACAATGAGATTGGCTGGATTGCCCCCAGGTCAGGAACAGGACAGAGGTGCTAAAGTTAGCCCACATACTCATGGCAACCAGGACTGGTTTCTGCTCAGTGGGGAAATACAACACAGAGGATGTGCTGGTTGTGAAAGGGGCATTTATTATTATTATTATTTTTTTTTACATGTAACCTTTAACTCCACATACTAACATATAACATATAACTGCTTTTACATGCTAACATGTACTATACGTGACAAACAAACTGACATCTATGTGTAAATTTGGTGGAATGCTCTTTAAAATATGTGAGTTTTTGTTTAGGCAGAATATATGAATCACCACACTTCCCCTACAGGATATTTTCTGTCCTTATTTTCTGGCAAATAGGAGAATAATCATTTGGCTCATCAATATGCAGTCCACACTAGGTATTAAAACCCTGAATGAATGTAGTGATTGTGTAGAAATTGTTACAACACAGAGAAAATCAAGTTTTATGATAATGCAGTCAAGGGTGAATAGAACGAAGTAAACAAGTCTGTTACTTCACAAGTTGGCTTAGTTCTTAATGAACTACTTTTCGTTTCTAATCAGGCTGTCTGAGGCAGATGTCACATACTGTAAATAGGGAAAATTACAAGTATTTTAAGATCTGTAGGTTTCCTGTGCTGCACTTTTTCTGTACTAAACTGAATATTAGAGGGAGAGAGACCATTATGGACTTATTTAAAATCAAGTGTCCATTCCCTCTTCTAATACAGGCCAGCTAATATGATTCAAGCTTGAAAAGATCAGTCCTTAGCACACACATTCATATTTATACTAACATTAAATATTTATCATCTTCAAGGTATTTGGAACCGCAATGCATCAAACTGTACAAAATTGGAGCCTACTTTTTCCTCCTGACATTTGCAATAAAAATAATCACGTCTTGGCATTTGGAAATGTGAATCTTAACTATCCTTTTAGATCTACTGTGAGAGAATTGCTCAGTGAATGCTTTTCTATCCTGTTTTGGCTGAGGCAGCCTGACACTGAATGTCTAGCCACTAAACTGAAGCAGCCAACACAGCATGCAGACTAAGTTCAGTGCTGAGGCTTCTGGAAGCAACATTCACTTCCACTGCTTGAGAAGACTAGAAACTAGATTACTGAGTTGTAAACTAAATTTATATGTAATTTCCCAGTTGTCTGTAGCAGAGCAGTGGAGCCAGTAGAGGCTGTTTTTGTATTATTCTACTTTAAATTAAAATGAATATGTCTTGGCCATATGGAATCTATAAATAAAGAAATGTAAAGCTTAAGTGAATACTAATCAAATCAAACACACCACAATATAAAAGCCTTTTTATCTTTACAGGCAATGAACAAACATACATATATACACAACAGCACCACAAACTTCATCCTCTGAAATGATAACACAGTTGAATCAACAGCTCGTCAACACAATTATAACACACACACACACACACACACACACAAAGTTAACAACATTGACAAAAACAGCAATTTTACTGAGCAGAACAAGGGGGCTGCTGGAGCACTGCTGCCTTGTTCAGTCAGTTTGTTTGTGTTGTTGTGTGGGACTTTAACGTGTGTAAAGAATCTGACATCTGTCAGTGGAGTCTGTTCCTGGTTAAACAAAAAGGATATTTCTGTGTAGGAATCCTATCCATTATGTTGTCAGACACTTATATCAACAATCTGAGCCTGTCAGTGGCACTTTAGTGGACGTACTTTGACCTGGACAGTTGATCATAGGATTACACTGCAGCAGTGGTTTGCAGTTGCTAGGTAGGCTGTTCTCATAACGGCACTGATTCCAAAGACTTTTGTCCCATTCAGTCATTACACCCAGAACCATGCAAAAATGAGGTCCAGGTTCAAAAATCCCTCAAGCTTGTTGCTTTGAGTGCATGGTTTAAGTGTATCAAAAACTGTATCCACTCAGAGCCTCTCTCATCTGGTCTATGATGGCAGGACAGTAAGAGGACACTGTTCAGACAGTCTTAATTAGAAGATCAACCTACAACTATCAAATTGAGATTTTGAGTGAGGGGGACATGTCAATCAGTGGACACCAGGCTCGGATTCTATCTTTCCGTGATTCTTTTCTATTTTAAGCCTGCTGCATTAATTTCTTTTCCCTCCTGCATCTGGAAGTAAGGTTGATGAGAGCAGAATTTACAGGCTAGAAAACCAAAACAATGAGCTAAAAGGCCAAAAGGCTCAAAGCCTTTGTAAAGCTGTGAAGAACTGCAGAGTTAGGTGACAACTGTCTGTGAGTTGGTCACTATAAACAGCTTCAGCCAGATAATCTGTAAGTATCAGCTTAATCCTTTTGCAAATATAAATGTATTGAATGTTGCTGTTTTAACCCACAACTAGGAAATAAAAGCTAGTATTAGTGAACTGAATCTTGAACAACAATGTCTGCATTTGAAATTTAATCTCAAGTGGCACAAATCTCCATATTTATACCTTCCACAAAATACAGCTTTCATTTTCAGTCACTTTTCACAGTTTAGTTCAATTTGATTTTGTCACTTTCCTTTAAAAGCATGGACCCTTGAAAATTGTGCCATACAGCACAGGATACATCTCTAGTTTTCTTTTATTACAGAGTTAAACGACAACAAATGGCTCCCAAATGGCAAGAAGCAGATTCTTAGCATTCTAACTCCAAAGAAGGAGAGCCTCAGAGGGAGAGAGAGAGAGAGAGAGAGAGAGAGAGAGAGCACCATTCTCAAGCCATTATTATAGGCTACATTGTTTTACAAATGTAAAAAAGATGCTGAATGAGGGCTACAGAATTAAAATGCATTCAGCAGAATTGTTTCTCCTCCCTAAAGCTGTGTCACTGCATCATTTAGCAACTAGCAAGCTGCACTGAGATTTGCTTTTCCAAACTGCTAAGAGATGTGCATGTTGTGCTGCTAAAGGCACTGACCTTGCCTGCACCCCCCCCCCCCCCCCCCCCTTCTTTTTTTTTTTAGGAGTGTGACATGCATTTAAAGCATCAGTCCAAGTGTTACAGCATTTTCACTTAGTCCACACTGTTCTCAAGAGTCTCTCCCAGGAGCTCCTGCTTTGGATTCTGTTCCTTTTTGCTGTGACTTCAGTGAGGGAGCTGTGATCCACAGCAGTGCAGGAGCAGCCAAACTTGGCATGAAAGCCTGTCTGAGATGTGTCTTACAGGAAGAGGAGCTGTAAATTCAGCTCTCTTCACCAGCATCCAACAGCAACAAAGGTACAACACACACTGAACTCGGAGCCTGTGTTTGGTGTCATCATTTGAACGAAAGAAAACAACCCACACCCTCTACCTCCCTGGTTTTAGTCGTTGAATTTCGCAGTGAAAATTTTCTTCTAGGGTAAAGTTTTTGTTGCTTTTTTCTGTCTTGGAGGCAGAGTTAACTTTCCTTGACTTTTCTTACAGCCTGTTGATATAGAAAATATCAGTTGATATTGTGAGGGCCTTTATGAAAGCATACTGTTAAGTTATTGAACTTTGTGTGTATGTGTGTAGTTTTTTTTCTGAATACAAAAGATCACATATTCTTGGAGGACAGAAAACTGATGAAAGTCAGTAAAGGTGCAGGCATTATTACCTCTACCCTTTTTTAAAAGGTCGGGACTGTTTGGTTTGTGTCAGTAAGATTGAAAGGATTGAGTTAAGAATGTAAAATTAGCTTTGCTATCATGTTATGTAATAGAAAGAAGTTCATCCATGTGCCTCTCTGCTTGCTAACATTATAATGTACAGCATGTCAAGTCATCATGGAGGATCAGCATTATCTAAAGCATGGAAATAAACCTTCAGTAATCCTAAATCTATAGGTTATCAGCAGATTTATAACTATAAATAAACATGTGACAAGAGGATTGGCACCAAAATCATCTTGAGCTCTCTTCTGGTTCAATTCATATGCATACTATGTACTTAACTGTACAATGACAATAAAGCCTATTCTATTCTATTCTACTAGTATTTTAGCATATGGTAAGTAACTGGAGGGGATTAGCACTTACATATGCAAATAAACCTTTCACTAATCCAGTGGTAGTGTGGTCTTCAGAGGATAGCAAAAATGAAAATCTAATCTATGGTTATTACAATAAAAGACCAAATATATGGGTAATCGATATAATTTACACCTGGAGAGTAGTCAAAAACCAATAATAACATTCAATATAAATACATAAGGAACTGGACATTGATTGTCCAAGTCCAGTACTGGTGGGACAGACTCCACTTCTTGTTCAGGTAATAACTGTTTAACTGGGATGAAATCCCATGTTCTGTGGCTAGGATCTGTTTCATCATTGGAAAAAGGTGATCACTTAGAATAACTTTGTTTTGACTTGTAGTGACCTTTCCTTCTAACACAAGTGGGCCCAGCCTGTGTTGTAAAATGCCCCCACAGCAGGACAGAGCCATCAGACTGTGGCCTCACTGTGAGGATCAAGTTCAGGCCTGTACCATTCTCTTGGGGTGAACCATACATGTTCTTACCCTCTTGTCAGAAATGTGGTGAAGGATGACTCATCTGAACATCCCACTTTGTGGAGGGTCACCACTAAACTTTCAAACGTGGATTCATGTTTATAGTGAGATCTTGGATGGTTTTCTCTAACAATCTATTGTGCTATTTTGCACAAGAACAAAATAGCATAAAGCAATTAGCTGCTAAAAAGGCAAATACTTACTTAACAGGTGGCCAAAAATTAGGCTCCAAATGTTGCTCTTTGTTGGCTGAATGTCAAAACAAGTTTGCTAATAAGTTTGCTAAACTAACCATATAGGATTCTAACATGTCTTGTTCCACAGCTCCCAAATGGACCAAAAAGTTAACTTAATTAAATTAATTAATAATGAATTAATAATGTTTAAATTATCACCCATCTGTATGAAATAATCACACAATAAAATGGAAACTGAAATGAAATAACAGAACTAGAGATATGAATACACATACATACACTTATGTATTGTGAGGGGTTGTGAAGTCAGTGACTGTGTTTAGTCTAGGTGTGTATGTGTGTGTGTGTGTGTGCACGTGTGTAGTACTGTACCTTTAAACATTTGTCAGTATGTGTTCCACAGTGCTTGAAAAACCAGGCACCAGCACTGACCATGCTAAGGTCAGAGCCCTGAAAGAGACGGCCCCCTCGCTCTCTTCAGGGACCACAGTCACAGCTGGTGGGGCTCCACCGGCATTCACACACCGATGATTATCCACTCGGGGGTCATTGTGCTCCACTACTCTCCCCTGGCCCAGCAGTCCGTTATGGTCGCAGCTGGTCACACACGGGTGACTCAGGGCTCTGCAGTGTTGATAAGCAAGCTGCGGCAGAGGTGCTGATGAGGTGAAGGGTACTTGGGAGTTTCACTGGCTTTAAATAGAAAATAGGTATACTGAGCATGATCATGTCACGCAAGCTCTAAATGCATATTTTAATGTGATTTTTAGAAAGACAAAACTCAAAGAAAGAAAGGAAATATCTTCACCAACACATGCACAGCAATTATTAATATCATTATTATTATTTCAGGGTTGTCTAAAAGGCTGTTGACCAGTATCAGTGACTGTGGGATTACTGTGCTTACATTTCTGCCTTTCAGATCCGATACTTGCATAAAAATGACTGCTTGATATTATGTCATGGAGCAATTCACAGACATCATATGACAGTGTAATAAATACACACAACTCCCCCAAACTTACCCCCCAGGGTACACGCCTCAACCTCTGGCTCATTAACTTCCAGGATGATGTTTTCAGGTTTTCAGCTGGGTGTGGTGGCGGCCACCTGCTCCTTCCATCTTAATCGCTAAATTGATTTCATTACTTGTGTAATTGGATGGCTTCAATGACTCTCTGAAGGAATTCAAATCATCTGAAGGGCCGGTGTTGATGGCTAACAGTCCATCTTTCTGCAGGCTGCTGAAGGATTATTGTTTCCACATAATGTTGGCTCATTCAGGGGAAGAAGCACCACCCGTCATGTGATTAGGAAAAGGTCAAATGAGGAAAAAACGGAATTTGTATAAGCAGGCTATTTATGCTTTTCAGCCCAAGCCTAAGGCATATCAGTAACCAATATGTTGCCAACAATGCATTAGAATGAGTAATATAGTACCAAAAATGTAATGAGAAACAACTACCTCGCCTCAAGCTGCACTTTACAGAGATTAAGTAGTGAACACTGATTTTTTATTTTATTTTATTTCATGCTGAAATATGCTATTTCAATTCATGAAATAAAACCTTTTTTGATAATGACATTTTTAAATAACTACAATTCAATTATTAATATATATAATATAAAATTATTATATGTATATATTGGTGTCATTGTTATAATTGTTATTTATTCCAAGTCACATCAGATTTTATATTTTATAACCGTAATATGTGAGGTTGTGAGCTGGACAACATATCAGATTATTCATATAATAATGCAACAGCACCAAAGCAAATGACATTCACAAAATACCATACAACTGAATCAACACACAAAAAGCAGGAGCAGCATCAAAAACTGAGTGTCAGTTAACTGCAGTCTACATATATTTTTGAACACTCACATTTCACTTTCTCTATATTAACTACATAAGTACTAAGTATTTGAGTAAAGATTAATAATCAAACTGAGCAGTAGAGCAATACATACAGCAGCCAAATAATTTACTGGATCCCTCTGGAATACAGGCCTTAGAGTACTTTGGTCTGTAAGCATATTATGATGAAACTAGATAATAAAATGGAGCTAAATAACCTTATCTGACAAACTAAACCTAAACTGGTTTACTCCTGTTGTTTTCCCACCTGCTGCCTCAATGCTTGACTGGTGTTTTCACTGGACCCACTGGGATCTGTGGTCCTGAATCCACTCTGCTGCTCTGGTCCTCCTCTCTGGCTGTCTGCAGTCGTGCTGCTGCTGCCAACTGCAGCGCTGAATGCATTTACCAGTTATTTTAAAACATTTGGATCCTTCTGCTTCTTGGGATTTTAACTTCTTACCCTTGAGATTCTCTTCCCAAATGTTTTTTTTTTCTTTTTTTTTTTTACCTTTGTTATTCGTGTAAAGCGAGGCAGCAGCAGTCTACTGCTCACTGGGTCAGTATTCAAAGATACTTTTATTGAAGCAGTATATAGGCGAAGTGGGGCTGTGAGATCCAGTCAGGTGGCTGAATATAATTGGCTGGGGGAGGGAGACAGATGTGAGGGAGATGACCACCAGCCAGAACATCAGTAGGCTGGCACAGTCCTGTGTGGTCAGTGTGGTTATATTAGCAGATTTGGTTTAGACCTGATACCAAGTAATTCCAGGGCCAGAATGACCAACAGTGATACAATACTTTTTATTATCACAAGCAGCAACTATACAACCGTGGAGCATTCAGTATATTCCATGTTAAAACAAAACAAAATGTTTATTAAGTAAATTCTCTGAACTAACTAACATAGAGGCCACAACAACAGCAGAGAAGCAAATAGTGCACTTGGAGTGTGCTCTAGTGTAGAGCAGAACAAGACTTCTACATCTAAATCTACATAGTTTTATTTATTTGAGGTTATATTTATCTTTTTATTTTATTTATTTAGCAACAGTTTGTCTCTTTTGCTGTAATTTGTAAACCTGTCAATCCTGCAAAAAGTACATTCATTTACCATAACAGTTTTGTGTTTTAGTTTTGTGTTTTCTTTATCGATTGCTCAGATTTAAGGGTCACTCAATCACTTTGACCTACAAAAAACTTTGAGGAGAAATGGCCTTAAATTGTAGCATATTCAAAAATAAGTGACATCTGTTACCTAAAATTCTTGTTTTACATAGCAGCTCTGCAACAAAATGCTTTAAAAAAAAAAACATTTATGACATGTATTATTTTGGTGCCATCAAGTCAAAGCCTTTTGGGGTTTAGAGTGATTCTTGCTGTTCCATAGAAAATTGTGAAAATGGTTTGCACTTTTGGTGAATGCCTCCTATAATTGTCAGTTGCTTGCTGGTTGGAAAATAAGGTTAAAAAATCAAAATGAAAAAGAAAAACCAAACACGCAGAGTGTAATCTGTTTAAACTAATTCAATTAGGAAATGAATGGAAATGGAGGTGAATAACAAATTTTATTGAGGTAAGCAACAGAGAGGTGATTAGACTAATTCAGTAGCATTAACTCAGGCCCATATAATGTGAGACAGGGTAACCTGAAGTCTACATGCAGGTGGTGGTAGAGTAAAGCAAGTGATGGAAACCTTTAGATGAGTGTGGTGGTGATGGGGAGGAGATGGGTTGAAATAGGTCTGAAAGACAGATGGGCAGAACTGCAGTGATATCGAAAGAGTCCAGTGATTGATTGGCTCAAGGAACATGGGCAGAAAGGTACATTGGTCACACATAGTGAAGTCAGTATTCTGGATGGAGGAATTACACATCATGGGAAAGTGGATGTAAGAAACAGATCAAGAGTATACAGACAATGTTAACCCATAGAGGAACAAGGCAGAGCATGAGGGAAGAGATCTTCCTTGCTGAACTTTCACCAGAGCTTCATTAGTTGCAGTCTTATGTTAGAGTTTAAAATATATGCTTTTGTTCTACAGCACTGTTTTACCACAAAAACACCTGCGAGAGGAAATCAGCAACTCTGAAAAAGTGAGAAGAATAACAAGAAGCTATGATGTAGAAACAATGACAGCCACACACCTCAAACTTTCCATAGCTACAGTAATGTCAAAAGAAGATGTGGTTTGCGTTACTGTCAGAATGTTATCACTGAGTTCTTTCAGTTCATTTTCTCAAAATAACAGAGTGATGATTTTGTGTTTTCTGACTCCGTGGCAGGCTGTGACTGATACCAATTAACTAGCATGAACAATGCCTGAGAAAGTCAGGTCATTTTCATGAGTGACTAGAAGGGAATAATCAGGGCTGAGTGTGTTGTTACATAGGATAATTTAAAGGGAAAATAAGTGGCCTGTCAGCATTTTTAAGTGAAAGTGATAAACCTGCGACCAGAGGGCTGTTCCACAAAGCATCGTTATCAGTAAACACAAGCTTATTTCAGCAGGGCAGGTTTATTTCCAGAAAATGTGCTTCCAGCATGCAGTTTCTAATACACTGAGCTTCAAGTCTATCTTAATCTGTGCCACAGCAGGCCTTTTTGTTCTAGTTCATTATTATGACACTATACATAGATCCCAAAGCTCCAAAATATCATTCCTCCTTCCAGTCAGTACTGGTGATTGTCCTACTGTAATAGTAGTAAGGAGACTATAGCCTCTCCTAAACTCACAGATTGATATCATCTGTGTGTTCAGTGTTAAGGGTTCAAGGTTCAGTGACTGAAAATTGTTAAACCAGAAACAGATGAAAAGATGTGACAAAAATAAACAAGTTCTTTTTATATTATCAATAGTTCCTTATTCTGTCAGACAGAGATTGCAAACCTATGTTTGTGCATTACAGGCACAAGCTGTTGCAGATCCCAATCTGGGGAGTTCGAAGGCCAGGTCTTTGTCTTTGTTGCTCTTTCTTTCCTGGAGCCAAATGTAACATGTAACAAATTATGAGAGCTATGAGACTTCCTTACTATGAATACATTTTATCAAACTACACCAGAAACTGAGTAATTCTACCATCTGCTCACATTTCTGCCGTAATTGTCATAAATAAAATGAAAGGAATAGCAAGAAGAGGCTTATCATCACTCTGAAAGAGATTTATCCTTCAGCATTACAGTATGTCACTGGTACATATCAAATGCTATATTCCAGAAATGGCAGCACTGATTGAGCGCTTTATCTCACATAATAGACAGAGAAAGAAACTGAAACTAGCTCACTAAACAAATAAGCTATTTTAGCAGGGTTCTGTCACTCGTCAAACTCTCTATCATATTACATGTCAGTTTACACTTATAATTTTCCATATTGGATTCCATATTAATATCATTAAGGGGAAGTGGCCATTTTATTGATTATATTAATGCATTTATGTTGCATTAGCCAGTTCACTGTCAGGAGAACTTTAAAAGGCAGTGAAGGAAGAAGACCCACAGTGGATTCAAAATGAATGTAACAATTAGATTCTGAGTATCTTTGCTGACTGAGCTCACAAGCCAACTATCTTTGCCCTTCCCTCCTTTCCTCCCCTTCTTTGGTCAGAGGTGTAAATTGTATTTGACTTCTATCAGCTGCTGCTAGAAGACTGCACCTCATCCATATGAATCTATGTACGCCCAAAAGATATAGGGAAGATTCTTTATATAATTGGAATTGACTTTTCTGAACTTTTCTGTCAGGTATTACACAATTTTACATGAACAGAATCATAAAAATTGCAGTTGCCTCTTGCCTTGTACTTACATGACTGATATTACATTGGTGGTAAAATTTTAATATTATCATTCAAAGTGGCTTTAAGCTACATAGTTTCCTACTTATGATAGCAATTACTAATGAGTGTCTGATAATGATATCTGACTGATGACCGGTGCTTTTTGGGATTTTTGGGACATTTCGACACTTTTGCTGTGTGGTTGAGAGCTAGTAGAAATTCTAACAACACATTGTAGTGGAAAACAGTAATAAGTAAGAAAAATAATTTTGAAGCTATACAGGCAACAGAAAATTCAAGATCACGGAATTGTTTAAATGTTAAATTTTTCTTCTTTATGGTCATCATCTTCTACGGTCATAGTGGCTTTGGCCCTGTCTGTTCTAAGGTGGACTGTACATTAGGAGAATGACGAGTGTTGATGGATAAACTTGACCAATGCTGTTTCTCCTGTCAGTATGAAATTTAAGAGACATGCTGTGTCTATAGCATACTCTCAAAATATGACTAATCACAGTGTCTATAAGAATAAGCTACAAGTCACAGTTAAACTACAAGATTAAGATTCAGTCAGTGAAATTATAAATTCCTTCTTATAAACCACAGCTGAAGCCATGGTTCTCCCACAGCTAATCCCAGGGATAGGCTCCTCATTTGATTCAGATGAAAGGCAAATGAGGTCTCATTAACAAGGCAACAAATTGTAGCACAAAGCCCATGCACGCCTTGCTAAAACACGGACACCTCCTCTCTGAGGGAAAATACCTCAACAACACTAAACCACCACACGGATTATGGATATCAGTTTTTCCTGTGAACTCCACTGGATCTCAAATGCAAGATTTCCTTTGGGAAATGCATGCCTTTGTGTCAGTGGTTGTTGATGGGTATTGTACAACTGCTGGAAATGTGCCTTGCACATAAAGGGGTGTCAGAGTTAATACGATGCTGCACACAAGCAGGTTGGAGCTATAGGGGATAAGCCTTCACAGAAGCGTGTGTTTTACTGTGCCTATTTATCCTAATGGGCTGAACCCCCAGGGGAGAGATTTACAGGGTTTCCCTGCAGCAGTTATAGCTATGGGGAGGATGTCAGCCATGACACCTATGGGTGAGGAATTCAGCGCTTAGACCAGGATAGACAGGCAGTTAACACCAGCTCAGGTGGCATGGTGCCAATGTTGTTGCAATGTAATAATGAGAGAAGCAGTTTGAAATGAATTATCCCCCAGGTGTGATGGGACAAAGAGGTGTATTCACATGATGTGTACTGCCAGATATCTATTATCACATGAGACCAGATACATCAGTATTTATGGGCTAATATTTGTATGTTTATATTTTCTTATCAGTCTCACATCATGTGACATGTCAGCTTCAGCTGGATGAGGACTACTTGTCACTGTCCTGATTTTACTGTTAAAGCTGCAGAAGGCAGCCTTGTGCATTCCTTTCTCCCTGTGGCAAAGTTAACTGTCTGAAAAATTTGAACTTTAATAGCCACAAATCCTGTAGCACAGGACAGTGATTTCATGTGAAGGCCAGTCTATGATGCTTAGAGGACACAAAAGAACAAGGAAGCCCTGTTGTTGCTGTTGTTTTGCCTTTTATTTTTAACAGATGTTAGTAAAGATTGACAAGAAATGTGAAGAGAGAGGATGAAGGACGCAGGGTGATTGTGACCTCTAGAGCAAAATTTGAGTTGAGGGGATGTATCTCTACTGCAGCCTCACATAACATTATCGTTATGCATAATGCAACATTAAACAACCATTAAGGTGGATTTGCTTGTTTTAGCCCAATAATTGGGACGCTGTTACCAGGCAATTTCGAACTCATTTTGTTATTTTCTAGATTGATTTCCAATTTGAAAACTGGATGATTATGTTTAACCATCAAAGTTAACATTTCAGCACCTGTATTTTTCTGGTCAGAGGTCTGTTCATCACTGCAGTTGTGACCATTATCAAAACTGTTCTTAATTATGTTGTTCATTCAAGGAATTCACAAGATCCTTAAACCTGGTTAGGAGTAGAAAAAGACTGTGGTTAAAAGAGAGCAATGTTGACTATTGTGAGTTGGGAGGATAGAAACCCCAGTCTATGGTATCAAAGTCACATGCTTTGTATGCCCAGCCATCAACCCAGATTTAATTCATAAGAGGATTTACCGCAATATAATGTCCAAATATTTCTAGCCTTGCTTCTCAAAGACCACAAGTCAGGAGAAGTCAAGAGTCATAATATGTTTTTGACCAGAAATTCCATCACTCATTCTTTTATGCACAGTCTCTAAATCTCAGATGATAGATTGTCTTTGAAGGCACCACCAGAATGGTCTGCTTTCAACTGTAAATGCACACAATAGTAATTTCCACTGCCAAAAGAAATGGAAAAACACCCCCAAAAAACTAGGTAATCATTCAAAAAGTTAATTGGACTACAACATGCAAAAACAGGGTCTTTTAAGAGACAACTATCATCAGATGAATCTTCGAGCTATTTGTATTTCCATCTAAAATCTGTGAGGTTACTGATTTAAGTACAGAATTTGGATGACAGACTCCGGCTCCTGTCTTAATGATGTTTTGCCAAGAAAAAATAAGACTCATCATCTTTAATTCAATCCTGCCATGAGCTGGACAGCTGGAGGCACAGTCTACACTTTGCCTATCTGCCTCTTCCTGCTTGAAAAGATTCTCTCCATCTTGCCCACCCCCACTTCTCTCCCACCCACACACACTCCAAGGTCCCAAAACCTTGAAGTGAGCAGAATTCAGAAAAACAGCCACTAATACTTAAAACAACAAAAAAAGGCAGAAAAAGTGTGATACTGTCCGCATAGAATGATTGGCAAACCAGAGCATTGTCTGCTTTGACATAATTATTTGTCTACAAGCAATAGACTTGGATATCATTAGACGATGGCTTTGTGTAATTATTCTCTTGCCACTGCGCCAAGGATATGAATGTTTTGCCAAAGTCAATATGATTTTGGTGATGAAAACACTCTTCGCCTGCAGCAGAAAGAATGGATTTGTAAAGGATATATTTCTCTTATTTCCCATACAGCAGAGAAACAAACATCATAACAGAAGATCAATATAAAATTTACGATATTTTAAATTGTGCTCCAGCAGCAAGAGTGAAACTGTTAAAAAGCCCATGCATCACATACAGCTGGAAAAACATGCCCTGAGGCTGGAAAACATATTAACCCGTAATAGATCACAAATAAAGAATGATAACCCACTTAGTGGTCCACACTTTCCTGGACATGAGCAGTGGCTGCAGTCTGAGACAGCATGTTAAAAACAGGCTTTGTCTTGTTGATGATCGCTGTATTGTTTACTGCCAGGCAAGCAATTATTTTTAAATTATAGTCACGTTCAAGTCTAAGTGGTCTGGTTTCTTACTTTAGTTCTCATCCTTTCCTTCACACTTGGATTAAATGGCAGTTTCATTTCCTTGCTGTCCCTGCTGTGCATCTGACCTTTGTCTTAAAGTACAAAAACCTTACACTGATTTTACCATTAGGATCATCATCAAGGGCAGAGTCTTTCTAATTGGGGGCCGGTGGCAAATTAAGGTATGAGGTATCTATCATACTCTATTTTTCCGCTCTATAGTGCTAATTGAGAATGTTAGTATTGGCAGTGGATGAATAATTACTCCGATATGAAGGATCAGAAAACCCCTCAAACGCACAATATTTAATGCTTGAAATATAAAATATTTCATTCATTATGAGGCACAGGGAGAACATGCAAACTCCACACAGAAAAGCCCCAGACAAACTGAGGTTTGAACCCAGAGCCCTATTGTTCTGAGGCAGCAGTGCCAACCACTGTATCACCACGCTGCCCTGTAAATTGTATTGCTGGTTATTAATTATAGAAAAAAAAGAATACTGCATTCAAATCTGTATCTTAGTTCAATTGTGAATTATTTATTTCTCTTTTTAACTGCATTTCCATACATTTTTAACTATTATTCATTTATGAAATCTTTATGTATCTTTAAATGATGTGCTTCATAAATCTCTTTTTCATTTGAACTAACTACTGATGGATTAATATGTGTGAAATATTACTACTTCTGTGACCCTTGTCCATACCCATCAATCTACCCTACTAGCTACAGTGAAGCCTGCTGCATATATGTTTGTCAAATTGAAATCTCATGTGCATGGCTGCAAACAGTGCAAGTTTTAAAATGATTTCAAACACTTGTTGGCCAACACTCCTCTAGGTCAAATACCATTCAATGCTAGTCTGTTTTTACATTAGCTACTTAAATCAGTCAGTTTGCTGGATGGTAAACTAATAGATTTAAAGAAGAGCCAAACTGCTTTGAAATATAATGTTGTGTAATAATTATTGCTAACTGCAATAGTAATCAAAACCACTGTTGATTTCAGCTTCTATCTCTAGATAACTATGGTGTAAATACTGCAGCCCTGTAGTTCTGTTGATACTCTCCTTCCTGTGTTTGGTAAGACTTCATTCAACATCTCCATAGTCCATTCCCAAGAGAAAATGGCATCACTCACTCTCATACACCCATCTTATGCACATTTCCAAATTTCATAAAAGGTGATGTAAAAATGGCTGCTGGCTGAGATATATGTTTGGGACAAGAATTCTAAAAAGATGATACATTTTCAAAGCTAAAAGTGACATCCTGTTTTCTGAGCACAACTGGCTTAGATCTGCGAGTGTCAGAGAAAAGTGTTTGAGGCAACAAATTGAACTGTCATCAAAGTGCTCCCCAAATGATAGCGACTGATCTTTGTGATTGCGTGGATTTCCTCTATCTCCTTCATCTCCTAAATCCAAACAATCTCCTATACCTTAGACACCTTCTGGAGCCTTCTCTGTAGTGTCTGTTGCTTCCGTTCTGGTTTTAAAAATCCCTTTTTTCAACTCTCTCTTGCCCAGTGCATTATGAGTCTGTAGTGGCAGCTACGGGAAAATCGAAAGTGCCACCGTATGTTCCTGCAGATTTATTGTGAAAGTGTAAAATGCTGCCATGTTGTCCACTACATGGGTAAAATATTGGACGGTGGAAACGCCCTGGAAAAGATGAAGCAGTTATTGAAAACTGCTGATGTTGGCAGAGAAGAGTAGGTTCAGGACAAGAAAAATGTGTCATGGGCACATGGGGAATGATTAGTTACTCTAGAATGTGGATTATATGCCTTATGGGAACAGTCCCTGTGGATACTGTGTCACATTAACGGCCTACTTAGGCTCCAGGACTATAATGCATCATGCGATTTCACTGATGTAGTACCACTAACCACTGTTTCATGGATACTGAGTTCAAGCAAGCCTAAATGTTCATGCTAGTATACAGCTGCACTGTTCATTACACACGTAGAAAACTGGTTGAGGGCGGTGCCACAGGAAGGGCCATGTTTTTATCTGAATCTAAATTTGGGTATTGTACCCTGGTTTGCATGGGGCTTTCTGTGTAGAGTTTGCATCTTCTCCCTGTGCCTGCATGAGTTCTCTCCGGCTTCCTCTCACAGTCCAAAGACATGTAAGTTTGGTTAAATGGTGACTATAAATTGCTTGTAGGTGTGAATTTAAGTGTGAATGGCTGTTTGTCTATATGTGTTGGCCCTGTGATGGACTGGCGATCCGTACAGGGTGTACCCTGCCTCTCGCCCAATGTCAGCTGGGATGGGCTCCAGCACCCCAATGTAAAGTAGTGCTAACAGACAAAGTTCGCAACTAGGTAAAAATTACTGTAGAGCATTTAGCAGCTTAAGGGCCAGATATTTCCCTCAGGAGTTTGATGGGATCCACAACAGAAGGAGAGTGAGCATCAGACTTGAATTCGACAGGAAGCCACCCCAAATGAATGCTAGCGTTGCTTTGTGTCTGCTGGATGTGTAAATAGGCAACTGTTTGGTGACATGATTTTATGTCAGTGGTGTTTTAGAGGTTGCTCTGTTGCCCCCACTGTGGTATAAGAATCAATTAATGCAGGTGTAAAGGTGGTGTCAATGTAGTCATTCCAGAGGTATCCTGTTTGAATGTGA
The DNA here is from genome assembly GCF_001640805.2 of Lates calcarifer. Classification (NCBI taxonomy): domain Eukaryota; kingdom Metazoa; phylum Chordata; class Actinopteri; family Centropomidae; genus Lates; species Lates calcarifer. Next base: position 4,424,993 of record NC_066851.1, read on the forward strand.
GTATGTCTGACAGAAAGTTCAGTCAGTCGCGCCAAAGTCATGAGCATTCATCCTCTGGGGACCAACAGTGTATTATAGTGAGATATAATGTACAAAGTTTCAGTGTGTTGGACTGACAGATGAACATGCCGACTGACTGGAATTGCCATTAATGCCAGAGGTGTGATTCAAACTGTGATCTAACCAAAGCTGCTCTATGAGGTTACTCTGTTATTTATTTATTTTTTTTTGCATCAGAACCATCAGAGGTTTGGATGGTTCATTCTAGGTAATGTACAGCCTTGTCCCGTTAAAAAGAGGTCAACTCAAGCATTATCTCCAAGCAACATTCTACAAACACAGCAAACCTCAGGGGCACAACACTTTATTCAGAGCCTTGATATGAAAGAGCCCGCAAGGTTTCTCAAAAAGCCTCTGTCACTTCTAATCACCGACGTATTGTGCAGGCAGGGAGGAAATTTGTGAGATTTTATGCATAGTCAGTTCCGATGATCATCCTCCCCATTGTCGCTGTCCGTGGTGCTGAAATGACAGCATCATTATTGTCTCTTTGAGCACAGTGGCGACATGGCCTCGTTCCCCCTGGCCTGATGAAATAGGAGCTATAAGAAAGGACTGACAGTGGGGGCAATGATTGCTTGCTCTCTCTCTCTCTCTCTGAGTTTAGGCACAGTTATCGCTGATGGTTTCCTTTCATGCATACACGTGCTCTGATCTGAGAAAACTCAACCCACAGAAGCTTAAACTTCACTGGCAGGAAATCAAAGACTAACATATAACGGTGCTATGCTAGTTAATCGAACGTAGCACAGAGAACGGTACAGAAACATCACTAGTCATGAAAATAATTGATATCTAAACAGTATATACATACGCGCAAAGATGATCTCACAGGATCTCTGAATCATAACAATCAGTTGTTTTCTGTGTGTTATTTTGTAATACTTGAAATCACCATGCTGCTGTATGACTTACTCGTTGCAACTGGTGGCCGCTCTGGCCTGACAGATTGCTATATGTAAATGTCATTTAGATGAGCATCAAATAGAATGATTCCCCAATTAAAAGACCATCAACATCCTATATGAACTGACCACTGTATCATTATATATATTAATGATACAGTATTTATTACAATATATATATATTAGTAGGTCATCATCAAACTTTGGTTTAGAAATGGCCATTTAACTGAAACAATCAGTTGACTGACAGATAATAACTGGCAATATATTTACGTAACAAAATTCTCTGGTGTCAACTGGTTTTATCTGTTTTATATCATTGGAAACTGAATATCTTTGGGTTTTGGAACGTTGATCAGGCAAAACAATACATTTGAAAACACTGAAGACACTGGAACAGATATTTTCCATTTTTTTTTTAAATGTTTTATGAACGAAATGATTAATCAAATAATCTCACAGATTAACTGAAAATGATCCTATTTACAGCCCTACAAGATGCCTTCCTCGTCATATTAGGAAGACTAAAATAAGCCAATGGCTCTGTTTTGGTGTCCACCAACTCCTGCAGGAAAACATTTCACTCTTTATCTACTAAAGATGTAGCGACTAGCTGGTGAACATCTCCAAGATGTGAACATCTGTGAGATGTTCACCAGCTACTCACTAATATTATCTGTCAGTTGTTTCGTGCAGGGCAGGTATGGTTAACATTTAGTTTTTAGAACTATTCCACTGAAACAAGCTGCTGGTGTTCTGGCTGCAGCTCAGAATGATACCAATCAAAGCAGTGAGTGTGAACCAAAAGTGAACAGCTGTGAGCTTTTTTCCTGCCTTTGTTGGTGCATTACCACCTATTTTTTTGTGCATGTTACAGCCACCAATTTTTGATCAGCTGAATGGCTCGAAAACTGCAGGCTCCTGCTCGTGCACATGCATCCTCATGCACATGCACAGTACAAACAGAACTGGAAATTTTTAAGTAAACTGTGTTGTAGTAATAATTTAAAAATGAAACATTGGCACCGGACACACTCATGGGATATTGTCAAACTGCCCAGTATCAATGTTCTTGCTTGGCAGTACAGCTGAGGAGACAAGCATATAAACCACTGAGAGCAGCAAGCACGAGGATGAGAGTGTTCTTCACACAATGGTTGTTTAATGAAGAAGACTGTGTGATGTAGTCTTCTACATCACATGTAATGTGCACATGCACCAGCTTTTGTCTTCCGCATCATAGCCAGTATGTTCATGCATTATTTCCTGTCAATCTCATGTGCGTGGGTACACAATCTGAGCCCCACTTAGGAGAGGCAGACTTAAGTGGTAACCGTAAAAATTACAAGAAAGACTTGAGCACAGATATTCATGCTCAGCCCTGGGGACACATGGTAACAATGGTACAATAAAGTAACATTTACAGACTGCAGATGCATTAAATGGCTATTGCTGAAAAAATGCTGGTCATAAATAGTATCAAAAATAAGGTATAGGGATTATAACTTCAATATATTTTTAAAATGTCATCAAAACTGTAGTTACTGTAGATACAGTAACTGATTAGAATGTAATTGTATTTCATTTCTGTATTATGAGCTACCACTGAGTCTTCATTGGGCATGTAACCCCTCTATTCAAAAGCATAAACATCTCTCCTCTTATATCTCTGGATTTTGCAGTGCTGCTTTCACAAATGAGGCTTCAGACTTGTTAATGAGATCTATGGGCTATGCTCTAGTGACTACAACAATAATTGCCTCTACACCAGTGCAGATCCTGTTGCTTTGCTTTTTGTCGGCTGGCAGGCATCAGCGACGCCACCCACGAACACCTGAAGGAATTCAAGATCTTCATTAAAATGAGGAGAGGGCTCCTGTTTCTTACATCACTGCCTCCCACCCTCCCCACCTCGTCTCTCCCCATCACTGGCAACAGGTTTGTGTGAATACATCCATTAAATTGGATTCCTGGCCTGCAGGGAATGACAAGTGGAACGACGTGTTTGAACCAGGGAAGCAGGATGATGTGCATTTTGGGGGTGACGGGAAAAACAGTCCCTGTCGTAATAACATGGCTATTTAGTGTGCTTAAGCCCCAATTTCCACAGTCCAAGCCACTGATGTGTTTCAGACACAGTCAATTTGGGGGATGGCTGATCACAATGAAATAGCCGTGAGAGCTGTCCAGTTTGGAGTGGAAAATTTTCCCGGGAGTAATTTGTTTGCAAACTAAGAAAACAATTATTTGTACAGAAATGTATTTAGTGTGTGCCCCCAAGGCTCCCCGTTCTGCTCATCCCTTGTGTCCTTCCAACTTTTTAACTGGTTTCATTATCTGTGGCTGCACGGTTGCCTTCTGTCTCTGCCTTTCTGCTTATGCTTCACTCCATGAACCAGCAGCTGAATGGAAACCCGTCCAGATCAAGCATTATGGCAGCAGCTAAGTCCATCCAAGACTGACTCATTTCCCCATGCAGTGCTTCCCATGCCAATGTCACACACTCCTCAGTCACACTGGAGTTTAGTCAGTGGTTTGTAGTAACCATATTCCAGTCATATTATTCACCTCATGCCTCCCTGGACCTGAGCAGATGAGGTCCCTCCAGTCCATTAGCTTCCGATTAAAATGGATCACAAAATGGTTTGAATGCTCATTTAACGACTGTTTTGGCAGGAGGCCATGAAATTGTCGGCTCTGTGGGGAAAAGATGATGTTGCTGCAAGACAAATCAGCCTCATGTTTCCTTAATTGGACTGAAGCATACAACAAATCCATCTGTTTCATGAAGTTTATGCTCCCCTGATGTATGGATGTAAGCTGCTGGGTAAAGTGTCAAATATGTATCATTTTATATAAAGATGTTGGCATAAACATTTGTTACTTTGGGGTCAAGTACTCTGTTGGCTCTTCATAATATTATAATCATCAACAAAAAAGAAACCTTTCAGTATTTTGCATACAGCCTCTTTTCCAATCAATGTACTGTCATTAAATTACACACCATGAAAAATTCTTTGCTTTTCTTCTCTTTCCCTCTGGCAATCAAACCTCCATGTTAAAGGACCAGTTTGGCATTCTGGGAAACACATACTGAGAGTTAAATGATTAGATCAAGACCACAGTCATCATCCAGTTAGCTTAGCTTATCATAAAAATAAACCACACTGTGTTTTGTGTGCATATACCAAGCTAAGCTACCTAGATAGTGGTGATAGCTTTATATCTACGGTGCAGATATGTAAGCAGTATCAATCTTCTCATCTCACTCTCAACTAGAAAGCAAATATATGTTTCCCAAAATGTTAGTACTGCTTCAATGTCCTGTCCAGTTTTCATTTTAGAACCCTTCCAAGATGAACAATGAGCTCAGCTTCTCTTGGAGACAAGAGATGGCTAGTCTGCTTGATGGACTGACACTGCCAAGCTCACACACAATGTCACACTATTGATTTTACACATCCTGATGCAGTTTCCAGCACTCCCCTGGTCACCACAAAGCCTCAGGCTAGTATCCACTCTGCTATGTTTATATCTTATGATACGGCTTGGCCCTTGTGGGATTCACAGGCACTGTATGGCTGAAGATATCAGAGGAGTGTGGCTGCCCTGTTGCCTTGCGCTCATAAAGAGCTATGACATGAGCCAGTGTGGTGGCTGTCATTTTTACAATCTTCCACCTCACTGTGATTCAGGATGGTGACTAAAGCTGTGAGGCTGTTTACAAGGTAGGTAAATACATACATTTATGGCAGGAATTATACTTTATGCAGGAATCAACAACAAGCATATAAGCGCATAGATGATAACACTAAGTCTACAGTCATGCCGGAGTGAGTCTGCACTTATTGCAGGTAGAGTGTTGCTCTGAGCTAAATGCTAATGTAAGCTTGTTAAAATGCACACAGAAACAAAGATAAATCTGCAATTAGTAAGTACATATTTATACTAACAATGGATCCTATGAGTATGTGTTATGGCAGTGGGATCGTTCAAAGTGACAAACCAAAGAATTATTACCCAACTCTGCAGTTGCTGTTATCTCTGTGGGGCTTTGCAGCATCTTTCAGCTTATTTTTTTTGGTTTTATGTTTTGTATTGTTTCTGTTTTGATCCACTCTCACTGCTCTCATCAACCTCATTTCTCACAGCAACAGATAGCTATTGTCAGATAAAAAGCTCCCATAAACCCATTGTATGTCACCTGCTCAGCACAAAAAGGCTGGGAACCAAGATTCTACAATCAACACATGATTCAATATTTATAGTCAGTCCAATCGTGCAACTAATCAGCATTATCATCAATGAATAAATAACATGTCCCTGGCTATACTGCAGTATGGGGTGTGGGGCTTTGTGTTGGCTGGATTTGGGACCGGGGACCTTTGTGGCATATCATATCTCTCTTTGTCGTCTTGTTTCCCATCTGTATCTGTGCTGTTGCTGCTACTTAATAAGTGAAAAGTGCCAAAAAATGACCTTTAAAAAAATACATTGTCCCACCCGTGGGATGCGTTGGCCTTTGTAGCACTCCTTTAGATGTATTTTAGTCTGTACCAAACTCAATCTACACACAACACTGACAAATTATACATTGTACAAATTCCTGACTATAAATGCACAAAGCATTTTGGCATCCACACATCACTGGAACAGCTGTTGATACAGAATTGGTTCAGACTTGGGGCTATGGAGTCACTTTTCAATGGGGACCGGGGTCATGACTGTCACCAAAAGGGCTGAAGAAGAGTAACCTTTTTATTTTGGGTACATTATATTCAGGCGCAAACATAAGAGTGTCTGGTGAAGGGTTAAAAAAAAAAGAAGCAAAAAGCAAATCAACAAACCAGCATGCCCTCTATGAATATTTTAAACTGCATGCATACACATTGCTCCACTTGTGTATTTGACCAAACAAATGCAAAGAAAGGCCAGAAATCGTGGTTTTATTAAACAAGTCCTTACTGTTATTTTGACCTTTCCTTCACACTTGTTTAATACAGTGTGATTTGATAATAGCTGAAAAATACCATGCACAGACACAGACTCTACAAACTGGGAACTAAGTACAGTACAATACTATAATATTATTCTAAAAGGACGTGCTTACAGTTAATGCAAACAGTGTTTTATTATGGTTTATAGAAAGCAGTTACAGAGGGATGAATGAGGACTGTTGGCAATGAGAAAGAAAACACAGCAGAGGGATCTGCAGTGTCATTGTGTTCATACTTTTGCTGGCCCAGTGGAAGAGATCGCACCAAGTGGAATGGTAACCAATTTAAAGGTTCACTGGTCAGGATCTGTAATGTAAAATACATTCATATTACTGAGTAAATCATAGGCTGCAAGCGAAAAGTGCATCCTATCACTGGAGGGTTGTCCTCTCTGACCAAATTAAACTCTGGCGTAGGGAATGGACACCAGGAGGATCAGTGATCCTTTGATAAACATGAGCAAGCTGTCTGCAGTTTACTGACATTGAGCTGCAGCTGGTGGAGGTCCAGTGTGTTGCTAAAAAGCACCTCAGCAGGGCAGATGTTTGAACAAAAATGTTATCAACCCTGAATCTTCCAATTAATGAATAACTGCAATTCAAATATGTTGAAGTGTATATGTATCACACATAAGTTTCCTGTGAAGTTTTACCTCATCACTTCTCATTTTGTGTGACATGAAGCCATCAGTGTTATGTACTGTATACATCCATGACTGTGTTATTTATTTTTATGGGTGTAAATGATTGACAGGGACAAAAATCTTTGGAATCGGTGCAGCATTGACCAAGAATGGTGTACCTGACACTGCAGACAGCTGCTGTAGTGGAATCCAATGGGGTATTTTTCAGCATCAAGTACACCCACTAAAGTGCTTGTTTTTGCCACTGACAGGCTTGGATTGTTAGTGTCTCACACCATCATGAATAGGATTCTAACAGAGATAGAATAAGATTCTTTATTTTTGTTCAAGCAGAAATATTGCTTTATATTTCTACCAGAAACCATTGACAGGAGTTTTACTGATAAAAACACAGAAGTTGCTAGAATACTGCTTCTTGATCGATTAGTTTGTCTTTTTGTGTGACTCTCAGTGGTTGAGGGGATATTCAGATCCTTTACATAAGTAAAAGTACCACACAACAACACAAACAAACTAACTCACTGATGCTGCAGTTCCAGCAGCTCCCATGCTCTGCAAGGTCAAATTACAGTTTTTGTCTATGGAGTCTGGTAATGGCATATTGCAACGTCTCCGTGTCTTCCATTAATTAAAAAAAAGTGTATCCCTGTTGGAATCTTATCCATAATGATGTCAGATACATATGATAACAATCTGATCCTGTCAGTGGCAACAACAAGCACTTTAGTGGACATACTTTGACGTGGACAATTGGGTTACACTATAGCTGTCTGTGTTGGCTGATACACCACTTGCTCTTGGTCAATACTGCACTGATTCCAAAGATTTTTGTCCCTATCAATCATTTACACCTCCAGAAAATCCTTTAAAGGATCAGAAATTGAAAGAACAAGTTATAAATAAAAAAAAAGTAGAGAGAAATAAACCTGTAAAATTGGAGGATAAACAGATGCTGATGTGAGTTTATTGTCTTATCGGTGCAAACAGCTTGACTCGATAGCTTTTCCCTGTAGACTGCTTTAACAGGTGAGTCTGTGAGGGAGCATAAGATGCTGAGACTTGATGAGGATATGTATCACTGAGCTCACTTACCTGTGGGGATTACTAGAGACCTCTAAAGGGTGTAATGGAGTTAATTACCAAAGGTTTATGGGGGAAAACACTCTGAAAGCATCATAAATTGTCTAATGAACGTGTGTTATTATGTTAGTGTAATTAGCATGAACGAATAACAACATTGCAGGGACTATTGGCAGCAACTTTACTCCAGTTCCACTATTCTAACGGCATAGTATGAACCTATTGCTGATTTACCTCAGTTGAATACAAGTCTGTTATAATGGAGTTTTTCTTTCTGCTCTTCAAAACATATACATATAGAGAGGGAGGAGGGGAAAAACAGCAGCCTCCTCTGTACAAGCAGCAGGATTTATAAGAAAAGTGGTCTCAGTTTGGAAAATAACAACAGAAGGTGCAGTGGTTAGCGCTGTCACCTCACAGCACGAAGGTCCTGGGTTTGAATCTTCCTGCTGGGCCAAATCAGTCCGAAGATGTGGTAAGGTTAAGAGGAGACTCTAAACTGCCCATCACTGCACTTTCACACCTGTAGTTTGCTTAATTTGCTCCAGACCAAAGGAAACTAAATGACACGCTGTTGGTTTTTCATTCTGTTCCACCTCATGCTTCCATTGACTCCTCACAAATGAACCAAGAGGAGTACGAACATATGGACTGACAGGTGGCACTCTGACTGGACATTTTTGTGATGTCATTCTGCATCATCAGTGCTTCAGGAACCCACATGGGGGAAATCAAATGCTGGTGACTGAGAGTGGGTCATTTGACTCTTGAAATACTTATTACATGTATATGTATATTTATGTCATCCAGTGTCATAAAGAGCTCACAAAGAAATATCAGATGCGTCCAGTGGAAATATTAGACTGAAAATCTCCTGCATGTTATTAATAAAGAGAAACAGTAAAGTACATAGAGCTGGATACAAGCGTAACAGACCCAGTTTCAACTGCTTTTCACTGTCTGATTGATCAGAGAAGATCCTTGCCCTCATGTGGCTTGTTACCATGGTTACCAAATCATTTGCATGAATATATACATCTCTCCTACAGGTCACTTAAAATGAGATCAGTTCCTATCCTCAGATGTATTTAATAGTAGGTTACCCTCTCAAGTTATGCAAATATCACATATCTGCTACCACAAAATACTGTCCATTTGCTTCCAGTTGACTAATGAACCAGTTTGTTAATTGGAGAGCTACATATATCAAATGGGAGAAAATGCAGCACTTCAGCTTTGAGGTGTTCAGCACATCCCATTTTTTTTTCTAAAAAAAATATAAGCAAGAGATGAGAAAGGTATGATGTGCAACAATCAGCTTCCCAGCCAGAGTTGGGGACAGGTTTTAACCACTAAGCCACTGGGACAAATCTTTAAGGCTAAATCTATCCAGGTTTTGCATTGCAGACACTGGTGCCTGAAAGCATCATCAGATGTGATGTGGCTGAGTAAAAGGCTATTTCAGTTAGTTGACCAGAAAGACTAGTTATGTTTATTTTAGGAGTTGAACTGAACCAGAAGCAGACTAAACTATCAAAAAATGTCTCTGGCTGCATTGTTATAGGATTCACAGCTGTGTGAAGTTATCACACTGGCAAGCATTTTATCTTTTATCATGATGAGCCCCAGATTAACAATAAAGTTATGTATTTGATTGGCCAAGGCAGGGTGTGCTGCTGTTTAGTGTCGCTCTGACTGCAGCTACAGTTGAGCCAGTTTTTTTACTGGACAACCCTGAGTGTTTTTTTTTTTTTGCTGAAGCCCTCACTCTCACCATGCCAACGCAGTGGCCTCATTGAAATGAATGAGGGGGCTGTTATGAATGCTGATGCAATTGCTTACTGATGTGCTTTTGAAACGTGATAAGATTTGCTCAGCTAGAAAAGAAACAAAGCTATCTACATAGTCAGTGATTTGATTCTTTGCGCTTAACTGAATGAAATTATTCAAATCACCCAGCTCATTCACATTTCCACTTCTGTTTGGTGTGGAGTTTCAGATGGAAGATGTGGAAGGATGAGCTTAGGAGCACATGGTTATAATTAAAGTTTTTAATATGGAGCAGCGACTAATAATGACAAAAGGCATGTCTTTATCAGACCTAAACCCTCCAGATCTGTGTCTCATTGTCCTGTCTGTTAAAGCAGTGGTTTGAACTTCACCTTGGCTCATATGCAATGGCCCCTCACTAAGTAGTAGATACACTTTGTTGCAACATGCCAAACTGCAAAACACAGCCAAACAGGAGACATGTTGAAATATAAAAGATTACAGGCCGCTGCCCAAGGCTGTAGCTTTGGCTTGCTTTTGAGTAAAGCCACAGAGGAGTGAATCACGGCTTTATCCACTGCTGCAGAAATATCAGCGGCCTTCATCAGCGGATGTCCTCAGTGCCTGCTCACAGACAGGGCAGCCAGCTATCTCTCTCTCCTCTCACTGGGTAGAAAGGGAGCATGCTGTAAAACGCTGAGCAGCTTTTAGGTCCAACTCACAACCAGAAAAAACATGCGGCAGGGACAGGGACACTAAATCAAGCTTATAAAAACAAGGAACGAGTCCATTTTAGAAGAGACGGATTTCGCTGTGGAAGAGAATCTGCTGTCTGGGTGTCTGGTACTTGTTTGACTAATGGAGAGATGAGTGCAGTGTAAAGCAGGACTCACTAACATGAACAGGGACAGGTTATTATGCAGCAAATACAAAGGACTTGTGTTACATTGAAAACAGGGCGACCGATGAGACAGCATCCACGGCTCTAAAAGGAAAGGTCAGATTGACTCGGCTGTTCTTGCTGCTAGAAAGCCACCGTCTCCAGGGTCAGCCATAAACACATGTTATTTATTCAGCGGGACTTAATTAAAGATGCCCAACTCAGTGTACGTGTTAGCAGTGATTTCTCGAAGGAGGCGGCGGCATAATTCACATTAATTCATCATCCAATAGATAATCCTCAGGTGCACGCGTCATCTCTTGCCAAGTTTGAAGCAAATAAAGACCATCTGCTGTTTTTATCCAAACTTGATTGAAATGACAGCCCTCTAATGAAAAGATATAAAAAGGAATGCTCTCTGCCAATGAGAATCTGTCTTATGTGTGACTAGAAAAGAGAAGGATGGGGCAGGGAGGGAGGTGGATTTCCAGGTTCGGGTGCAGGAAAAGGTTTAATGGAGGTTAAAACCAAAAGTTTGTCGAACAATCCCTGAACATCAAGACCATACCTCAGGGCAATGACGACTTCACTGAGGATTTTTACTTATTGAAATTTCACACAGTGCTGAAGTTGCCTCTCTGCTCTCTCCAAACTCTGTGGGGGGGCTCACCATGACTCCTTTGTCTTTTTCTTTTCCCCTTCCTGCTTTTTCCCTCTTTAGCATGTGACTTTGCACACTGCACACAGACATACATTGTGGATGCTAGGGATGTACACACTGTGCTCTCTCTGGATTAAAGAATCTTGCTCTAAAGACAATACAGTTTGGCTCTGTCATGCCTATTCAGGGTTAAAGAGCATTTTCAGCTCGATAAATAAAAAAAAGGTTGGGTGAACATCTGTGTGTAAGCAGTAGGTATGTGGGAGTACTTCTGGCGATGATTATAACATGCAGTCAACATCATGATTCATGTCCTTAGCCAGAGGAAAGGAGAGACAAAACCAGAGTCTCCAGAAAGTAACAAATGAAACATGCACAGAGAACTGATGTTTTTGTTGACAAAGAACAAATTATTTAAAGTTTCGCCTGTGGTGAGCTGCACATTGGAATTCCGCTGTATGGCTTCCAAAGCTGGAGGTTTGTAGTGAGACATGTGGAAAAGGTCAGGCCTCTCCAACACGTACAATCAGAACAGACCTTGATATTCCAGCCCCCCCTCAGATGGCATGCCTGCACTGTGTGATAGTATCAAGACCACGGACCTGTGTGGCTCTCGGTATCCACCCAGCCATGTAGAAATGATGAGGTCCCTGTGTGCCCTAGCTGCTGTCGCAACCAATAAATCTTCCCCTGGTGAGAGTCAGGGGCTGGGATGTACTAATTGCTTTATTGATTTGGAGTTTTGCTCCACGACAGCACCTGATAAACACATCAGGGAGACAGGGGAGAAAGCATATGGGCCTGCAGAGCTTTAGCATTCACCCTTATCGTTCCTAAAAGCAGGGAAACTAAGCTTTACGGGGGGTGACTGGCCTTGTATGGGTCTTTTTCCCCCCAACTTGCCTAAACACACATCTCTGGCTATAAATTTTCACAAAAAGAGAACATGCTGTCAGAGCATCTGCCGATGTGTTTCTCCAGGTGATCCTGGCAGAGGTGGGGGAAAACAGGAGAAGAACCGTAAACAATATCACAGGGATGTTTGTCTTGTGTACCTCATTCTGCTCTCCTCATGCTGTAACAATGGAGCACAGATCCAGCACTGTGATTTAATTAAAACGGCTTTGGCATCATTTGTCTGCCTTTGTTTAGTTATGCATCACTGAAAGTGTTAAAGGCATGGCAGAACAATCAACGCCGAGTGGTCTGTCAGGCACAGCCACTGACTTCATTAAAATATCTAATAGACTTCATTTTTAATAAGAACCACAGGGGATTAGTCACAACCTTTAGGACAACAATCAAATACCTGAAGTACAGTGCTAGCTTAGTGTAAATTATGTCTTATGTCACAGAAGAGTGAAAACCTTTGCACAGAACCTCTTATTATATCAGAGAATGTCTGTTTTCATGAACCTCATGAATATTAATAATAAACACAGAACACAAAGAGCAGCTTAATTAGTGTGTCTAATTTAAACCAGGTGCACAAATCACTCATTTTGCTTTTAGACTTGTGATTTTCCACATTTACATGACTCATTTTAACAGTCAACTGTAGATGGGAGCTACATTGGTTTTTGTTTTCAACACAATGACATTGACATTGACAACCTCTGTAGGCTCATTTAGCTACTTCTTAGCAACACCTTTAAACACCTTGGACATACCTCAAAGCTTAAAAAATAACAAGTGGAGTGTTTACAGATGCATTTTATGTTGTGAAATGAAACCACAGACATTATTTCAGGCATCTAACCAAAAACCCATTCAAAAACCCATTGACTTTGGGACGAGGAAACTGGAAGTGCTAATGTGCTAACTTATTAGCTCATTCCTGTAGCACTAGATTACAACTGAAATGACAGTTGTTGTTATTTTGGACGGTTGAAACAACGTTTAAAGTCAAACTGAGATTTGAATCTCCACCTCTCTGTTAATGGAAATATGAATTATGATGTGACAGCAGCTATTGTGGATATTTCCTCAAAAGAGAATAAAACCATTAGTGGATATAACCATAGAAACATTATTTAAGTCTTGAGCCTTTGGATGGATGCTTCCCATGGCAGATTGACAGTTTAGGGCCAGTGTTGCTAGGAGACTGACTGGAGCCCTTTAAACCATGAATACTGATACAAGATTTTTTTCCCCTCCTTTTCTACAAGCCCACATACAATTAGTCATGTACATTTAGTGATTAAAGCCATCTGTCCTTCTATAACATTCAACATCTGGGAGGTCCCATCTTGCTATTAAGTTGGTACTGCACTTGGAAAGTGGAAGCTAGTAGCCTACTTTGCGAAGCTAGCACCAGTTCCCAATAGATATTACTCTTCATACATTATTGATTTACTAATTATTTGAAAAACCTGCTGAATCATCAGCTCAACTGTTAATACACACTCAGTGCTGCATTTGTTCTGCAGTATGGAGAGAGAGGGGTGTTGCTAGTCTTAGTAATCGTCATGGGTAGAGTTGTGGTGATGGCAAATCAGTTAAAACTCACAGCAACAGGCAGTCCTGTTAAAGGTGTAATGTCAATTTTCTTACAAAACATTTTTCTTCTACTGTCCAGCTGCTATAGTATACTCACAATAGTTAATAAGCAAGCAGTGGTGAGAGCAGCAGCCATAAGCAGTGATGCAGTGCTTTACTGTGTTTTTATCCCCAGGTTTTACCCCGTAGGCTACACACAGCCTGTCCTGCTGTAGGTTGTAGGTCTAATTATGAAATAGATCACGTACAGATTCATGCAGTAATGTACAGAGTGCTTGTCTAGTGGCTCACGGTTAACAACGTCAGTCAGCTGGTTAAGTGCCTGTGTGGCTGAAGAGTCCGACATATAACACATATAGCACCAAATTTATTACAGTAACAGTCAGCTGGAGCCATGAGAAGTTTAATGTTTGAAGATAATGCATACATGAGAACAATACGTGAACTCATTATTTTTGTATAAGAAAAAGCAGCTGAAAGTGAGCCAGGGAGACTTGGGAAATTGGGACAGTCGAAGAGAGATTCTGTCTTTTTTTTTTTCGTTTTTCTTTTTTTTTAAAATATGGTTGGTGGTTATGCCCAAAAATCTGTTCTTCTTTTAGGGTTGAGAAATGATTGGGTGATTAAACTAGACGACAATGAGGGCTGGTCCTGAGGGTTATGATCCAGAGCTCCCAGTCTTTTAAGAAATTATTTTCCCAAGACATTTCTGCGACATTTCCAAGTATTGTAATATAAAGTATATTACACACACACACACTCCCACAGATGGTCAGTACTTAACTTTATGAATCTCAGGAGGCTATAGCAGAAGTTTAGACTTTGCTTGTACTGCAAGTTTCTTTCTTTTTCTTCTTTCTGAGAAGTTTTATTTTAAAAAAAAGAAGATATGCAAAACTTTAGTTGCGAAAGTTTCAAAGGGAAACAGAATATACTTTCCTGAAAAGGGAATAATTTGAGTTGAACTAATCTCTACTTCCAGTGGTCACCTGTTTTCTTTACACCCTGTACCTTGCTTCGTCACCCTGTCAGACACTAATTTAAGAGAAAATGTAAAAAGATATGAACAGAGGCTCAGTGGTCAGTGCATATGACAGATGGTCACTACTTAACTTTATGAATCTCAGGAGGCTGCAGCAAAAGTCTGAAACTGTGAGTTTCTCTTTTCCTTCTCATCTCTTTGTCTCTCTCTCTTGGAAGTTTTGTGAAAAAGTACAAAACTGGAATTGAAAAGATTTTCAAATGGAAACATACACCACCATGTACTTTGGAAAATAAAATACAAATTCTGAATAAACCATCACTAACCATCACTGTAGCACTGTAGAAACTGCCATAGAAAGTTTTCATTAGAGGCCTGATAGATCATGTTATTCTTGCACCAACTACAGGCAGTTCCCGAGCACTAATAACTGACTCTTCAAATATACGTTTATGCCAAAGTGCTTAACAAGACCAAACGGAATGAGCCCTGTGTTAAAAAATATACGAGGGACTATGTTAGTGTGTTTGTTTTTCCAGGCATCAGTGAGATATGAAATACAATTCACAAAGTCCAGTTTGAGCAGCAGATCCATTAGTTTTAAAACTGACAGATAACAAAATACTACACAGTGGTTTACAATACTCAGACATTCTACACATCTCATGGCCTTAAAATAAAAGCAATGCACGGATGCATTAAAATGCTATCAGCATATTAGTTGTAATTAAATTTTATATTGTCTCAATCCAATGACTGCTATCGTGCAACTGTTTCCACATAGCATGTATTACGTTTTTCGGGGGTGCATGAAAAAACTCTTAACACTGTGGGACTTTCAGAGCATTTCAAAACATAACCGAGAGCAGCGCTCACCACTTGAACTTCAGCTTCCTCTCAACAAAGCCCTAATTTCAGCTGCCAGCTGTTGAAGAGTTATCAGACAGATCGCTCTGAGCAAACAGAAAATGATGTTTTTTTAAATTATTCATGATTTCGCTTAAAAATTACAATACAAGGTCACATAGTGAGTGAATACAAGCAAGTTGATGAGATTGAATGGAAAACATGTGTAACTTGACAATCTTTAAATCATGGCCACTGTTCAGTTTGCCTGTGCAAGGTAACTTATACAGTAAAATATGCTGAAATATGAGCAGATAACAACCTAATACAATTGGACTTAAATGACTGCTCTGGGACTCATTTTTAAACATATATGCACAGTGGCTGAGATTTATGACATTTACTTTTCACAAGAAAGCAGCCTTGGCTTACCAAGTTTTAATGGATTTTCATATTCCCACCTGCCAAAACTATTCTAATGTCCATATATACAGTACATGTAGCTGTGATAGATGATGAATAAAAAATAAAGAAGTGCTGCCGGCACTAACTCAGTAATTCCCACCATAAGCAGCAAATTGACATCTGTATAAAGAGAGCACAGTGTAACATTAATCTTTCTGTCGCAAGGCTTCCAGGTATTAGAATTTGGAACCTCTGACCTTTTTGCAGAACTTGAGATTTTTATGACGCAGGAAAAAAAAAAAAACACCTGAGACAAGGCTGATCCAGTGTAATATGATTAGACTGAAAAACTAGAATGCAGTTATTTCATTTGAGCTGATCACACAAAGGAGTGTGTCACATGATCATGTCTTTTCCCATGTTCTTTATGTAGGCTGAGTGATATCTGTCAAATTATGGGGAATGCCAAAATAATTACCATGGTGTATTCATTACACTACTGTCACGAGAGGAGCTCAGAACACAGGAGAAGGAGCCAATATGCAGACTCAGAGGCAGTGATTTATTTTAGCCAACAAAACAACAAAACAAAGAGAGCAGAATCAGAAACAGTGGGTATGTAATGAGACACAGGTGAGACAGAAAACAGGAAGACAAATAAAGGCAGGAAGTAACTGATCTAGTTCAACTTGCTGTCATACTAAGTCCTTTATGATTAAGTGGTTTAAATAACTGTGTGTGAAAGACAATGAGAATTACCACCCAACTCTACTGTCTCATTTGTCAGGTCTTCACAAATCGTGACTGCCCCCAACATATTAACCATGACATGTTAACCAGAGTGATGATAAGTTACTGTTCTGTTAACAGTTTGTTCAACTAATTCAGCTTTAATCAGCAAAAAGGAAAAACACCAGTATTACTACTAATAGCAGTGATAATAATAGACAGTTTTTCTTTAATTTGTTTGTGTTTATGTGTTTAGGATTATTAACAAATGTCACACAGCCATTAAAAAAGATTTATCACACTCCTTGCCTTAAGGTTGGAAATGTATTCCTAAACATCAAAATGGAGTTCATATGTCTTGACGGGTGGACACACATAGAGAATGTGTTTGTGCACAATTAACAGGCATCTCTTCGCTGCTCTAGTTCCAATCATCACAATAAGAAATGATAATGGAACTTGACAGATCACTGGATGCGTCTTTTGATTCTGATTCAAACTAACTCACCATGAATATACAAAGAGCTGTAGGACTGCCATCAAAAAGAGAGCAGCCAATCACATGCCAGAATTGTGTTGAATCATCCGTATTGATACATTATGAGCATGTCATGCCTGTTGCACTTGAAAAGGACAGGTTCCTATCTGCTTTCAACAGATTGCTATGACTGTTCTGCTGTATGTCACAGCGAGTGAGATAAGAAGCAACTCCCACAGTAGTTCAGAGCTTCAGCAATCGACATATTAACCTATCTTAGCCTGGAATTTTATTCCATATATTATATATCCAAACTGGTTGGTCATCATTATTTAACTAAAACAGATGGTCATCACTCTAAGCAAGGTCCTGCATACCAATGTAGCAAAAGAAATCACTGACTTAGTAATTGCTCAGCCACAAGTCAGAGGTGTGATGTCAGCACAACATGCCATATGAGGAGCAGAATATGTCCCTGAGCTGCAGAGGTAAATGAGAAAAAATAAGCTAATTAATGGGGTAAATAAAGTCTCAGGTGACAGCGGTTAATGTAATTTTATTATGCTAATAAATCTCAAAGGGCTCTCGTGCTCTACATGAATATTGGTGATAATGACTCACCGGAATAGATTTACGAATCGGAATGCAAAGTAATATTGGCATATTCTACTATTTGCTCTAAGTGCTGCACTGACTTATATTCATTTGTATGGATTTTCTGTGTGGTTATTCTCTAAGTAGCAAATTGTTGTAATGTGGTGGGATTTCATAAGTTTCATTATAAGTGGTAAAAGCAAAACCTAATCAATAATGTAGGCCTCAATGTGCTGATTTATGGCAACAAAGTAGGATCAAATTAAATTTCAAGAGAGTACAGTGTATTAACTTTCATATTATTTTTATACAGGATTGTTTCATCTGCTAAATATACTGTCACACATACATACAGTATAATAATATTAAAAGCATCTCTCTCTTGAACCCGAACAGAACAATGTATCAGTTTATCTGAAAGGGAATAGTAGGTGATTATACTGAATGTGAACCAGCTCCACTAATACACGATGTCCTGTGCATATTGTGATTCATCTCTTAAATGTGGAGTAGAAAAACGGTCCCCCAAGATCAGAGGGAGTAATTTTCCTTTGCAAAGAGTGTGATGGAAACAGGGAAGATGACCAGCTTTGAGGTAGACTTGAGAGAGTGTAAATGTGTAGCAATGGCATTTCGTTTAGCAAATATTTTTATTCTTAGCGCCACTCATAGGTTAGAATAATTCTGGGCAATCTTCCATCATATCTCTGCAAACTTACCAAACAAAATATATCTCTGATCACAACACATATATTTGCCGTCTGTCCCAAATGTATAGACAGGAATGGAAAAGAAAGCCTGGTGGTTTGTGTCCAGGCCAAATTCAGGACTAATATAAACTGCCCTCCACTTTTTAAGGGGCAGACAAACCACATGGTGGAACCTATAGGTGAATTGCTGTAGCTAAAAGTTAACTACTCCCAGAGCACCATTTGATTCAATAATAAGTTATTAAAAAAGGAGATAAAGCTCTCTGAGTCTGTTAGCAAACTTGTTAGTCGAGCTCAGTCAGTGATTGGGCAAAAAGTTCACATGTTATTCAAAAGATGGATTTGTACCACTTTCACTCTGACAGAGGAATTTAAATAAAATGAGTTCTGCAGTACAGCTCTCTGGTTCTCTGTCTCCTCAAAGGTGAAATCTCTGTGGAACATTTGTGTGAATAATTTTGCCTCCCTGAGTGGATCCTCTGATTGACTCCATTGGAATGATTTGATTTTGCCCAGACCTTGCTGCTGTCTTAGCCAGGTCATCCTTCAGCAGAAAAAGTTTCCAACACCACTTGTTAATTAAACAGAAGAAATAGTTGCAGTTTTTTTCAGCCAACACCTGTGCTGTTGTTATAAACTGCTGGGCTGAATGCAGTTCCTAACAACCCTGATGTGGGTTGTATGCTCATTAGCTGTGTGCAACATCATTTACATCCTCATGACACACTAAATAGTTTACTCTAAAGTGAGAAGTAAATGAAGATTTCATATTGTATGAATCATCAAGTGTTGTTCACACAACTGCACTTAGTAAAAAATAGCTGTATTGAATAATACTGATATACACCTCCTGGTTTGTGATGTTACACCCATATTTTTGTGGTCATATGATGTCTGCTTTCATCAGTACCTTCCAAATGTTCTAGTGAATCCTGCCCGTGAAGCAATTCAAGTTTGCTGGCAACCAGAAACCATTTCTCTGTACAATGCCACACAATTGCTTTTTGCCACACTTGGTTTTCCTCTGCCTGTGTGAGTGACATTGTCATCCATATACTGTTCGTCCTTGCAAAAAGGTTTTACTCACTATAAATACCCAATGGAAGCTGAGCAAGTAATGTTCCCTCATAAACACTCATAGATTGCACAACATGAAAAGAAGTGTAAAACTGTGCATCTTAATCATGAAATATTCATAATGTTGTGGGCATATTTGCACATATAAAATGCTCAGACTAAGAGAATGGATACATTATAATTTACTGTGCAGCAGTTTTGCAGTACGTACATGCATATGTTGATGAATCCCAGTTTCCTGAAAATGGCAAATGCATGAACTTTAATTAACATGAATTAACATAATGGAATTGCCTCAGAAACTCTGTAATCC
The DNA here is from genome assembly GCF_001640805.2 of Lates calcarifer. Classification (NCBI taxonomy): domain Eukaryota; kingdom Metazoa; phylum Chordata; class Actinopteri; family Centropomidae; genus Lates; species Lates calcarifer. The sequence continues at coordinate 4,444,622 of NC_066851.1, forward strand.
TCTGGACCAAAGTGGCAGGAAAAAAAAAAAGTGAAACAGAAGAACTTCAGCAGCTCAGAGTATTGAAACAATACTCTGAGCTGCTGGGGGAAAAAACAGTCGTGGCATTATGGCCTCACAAAGAGATGATGTATGGAAGGAGATCATCAAACAGTTAAATGCCATTACATCCTCCCAGAGAACTGTGGAAGAAAGTGGAAAGAAAGTGGTTTGATTTAACACTGCTCACTAAATGGTGCAATGCAGCCAGCTGAGAGAATAAAAAGGTCTGAGGAGAAGACTGTGGGTGTGCGCTCCAAAACTGCTGCCACACTGGGGAATGTGTCAGTCTCTGGCAGTGATCCAGATGAGGACAGTGGTGTTATGCCTGGCGCTGCTACACAGCAGCTGACTGGTGTGAAAAGACAGACAGAACTGGACTGTAGGTTAGCTTCACTATGCTGATTTCCCATTTTCACCTTGGTACATATGAGACTGTGTGAAAGAACATCACCCAGGCATTAATTTAAACTTTAGATGTTAGATTTTACATATACATATATATATATATTGCTGCTTTGTATTCGGTTGTATATAAAGTCATACTGCGAGAAATATAACCATACAGTGTGAGTGTACTGAACAGAAATTTTCAGTTCCAAAGGAGAGTTAATACACTTTAACACCTGCTGTAAATCAGATATAAATCTAATTTATTTGTTATTCAAGTAAATTATCAAAATAAATATATAAAACTGCATCAATTTCCCATGTACGGCAAATAATATGATGCATCTGGTCCTTTGACCCACACCTCTCTGCTCTGCTCACTTTTTTATGAATAAGTCCTGGTGTGTTTACAGAAAATAGGAATGAGAGAATGAATTCTACTAAATATATCGTGCAGTCACAGGCAGAAGTAAGAGACAAACTTTTTGAGCTACGTTTTACTGTGGAAATAATAGTTGACAAAATAACCTCTTATAGAATATTTGCTGAACAGGACTTCTTATATTAACGTGTGAGAACAGGTGCTTGACACGGAGGTCAGGGGACACTGACTGATCACCGCTCAGTAGATGTAGAGCTGGTTGTCAGAGAACCAGTCATGGCAGGCCTAGTCCACAGGTACAGGTACCTGATATTTCTCCTTTGTTAAATTTAATTAAAATGCAAAAACATGCTGTTAAGAGCATGGCAAACACAGCCGTAAAGCCTTGTTGGCCAATCAGGCTGGTAGATAGGCTAATGACATTGAAGCCAAAAACTACGTCAACGCTGAAAAAGTTTCTGAAGATTTTCATCCTGGAGAGAGTTTTGGAAAAAGTAGATTTTCAGTGAACTAAAACACAGTTTGTATGTGGACAAAAAGCCTCAAGACTGCGTGAAAGACAAGGAATATGGTGGAGCTTTGAGAGTCACTAGAAACACATTTACAGACCTTTGAAAGAGTCTCTGCATGGGTACCTGTGTTGTGGTGGAGCTAGCAGCTGTGGTGGAGTGTTAGAGCCGTGGCCATGCTGTTACATATTATACATCACACCAGGGAAGAAAAAAACCTTCTGTGTCATGAAAAAGATCATGACAGTGGCAACAGTAATTCAGACTATATAAATGACAGGGGAGTGGATGTGTTGTGTGTGTGGTACTCGTTATCTCTGAGACTGTTGATAATTAACATCAGAGCTCCGGGGAGACTCATTATTTCATCACAGTTTCACAAAAATATAACAGCATTTTGGAAAAGAAACAATATTAAAGTTCACTTCAATTTTGTTTTTTTTATGCAAAATATTCTCCCAGATGTGTCAGTGTGTGGTATAGCTTGTTTACTCACAGCACACTGCCAAAAAAGAACATGGAGAAGAAATGTGTTTTTTGTCACACATTTTGAAACACATAAATTCTCAAGCTAATAATCTGTGTTTAAAAACATTAGCCTTAGGGAAGATAAGAAAGATGCCAGGCATGAGAGCTAGAAGTTTGTCTTCTTTTTTTTTTCTTAGCTATCTCAGTGTTTAATCACTCAGTGGGTGTTTCTTTGGAGAATACTGAAAAAATGAATAATTATGAACTAAATAACCACATTAATAAAGTGTAATTTATATTAATGAACCAACAATTCGTGAAATCACCTCAGAAACTGATTAAGACTCATTATTATTATTAAATGTTTTTTTCAGAATTTCAGAGGTGCAGAGTTTTATTGGAGTTCATGCTGGAATGAGTTGATGTTAGTGAAAATTTTCATCTCAACTTCCTTTCAGTCTCAGCCGATACTACTGTTTTTGTACAACTAAAATATGGGAGCAGATGCATTCTTTCTTCTCATCAGGGTACTTCCACATCAAAGTGGTATCAGTTTTTCTTTTTTTTTTTTTTTTAGCACAGTGGTCTGCCAACAAATGTTAAGGGCACGGCACTCTTCTAAGAAACACCTCATGTGCGTTCTTACATTACAAATTAAGGATAAGGGAGGTGTCATCAGCCCCACTTCTCCAGGAGCAATGCAGGCAGTAGAGGCAGCTGCAGCCACAGGGGTGCTCTCCTCATGCTCACTCTCCCTCTCATCAATAGCCGGTGCTGGTGCTGGTGATGCACTCTCTCCCACATCTGACAGCTCCACCGGCACATTTTATCGAATGTGGGATCACTTTCAGAGTGGAGTCTGCCACTACTACAAAATGACCGGCCCCCAGCACAAGAAATACTCCAATGGAAACTCCACGCAAGAACAAGAAACAGAAAACTTTATCTCATGAAGCCTGTTTGGCCAAATGTGAGGTGGGGCGATGCTGGGGGAAAACTAGGCAGGGCATTTGATTCATGGAAGGAACTTTGTTTCGGCTTTGGGGATCAAAACTGACACCGAGCTGGCTCTCCTGTTGGACAGGTGAGCTAACATTACTGCACAGCCTGTAAACCTCATTGTGATACTGTGGTTCTAGCTGGCTAACGCTTTCTAAAGTTAGCTTGCCTGCTAACATGGACAGATCAGTAGCAAACTACTGTGTGGATAATGTTTGCTAATTCATCCAGACTCCCGGGGCTGATCTGCCTGGTAAATTTGCAAGCTTGCCATTTGATAATTACTTCATCAGCTGACAAACTGACGCCAGATCCCCGCACATAGCCAGGTTACAGCTGCCTGGGACTCGTGCACCTCCAGCAAGCACACATTGATTGTATTTCTTAATTTGTATTCTCATCTCATTTTGACTTAATTTCACTGTATTTTAGGTGTTTCATGATGGCTCTGCATTTTTGTCCATTCATTTGTCTGTTAAGTACTTAGTTAACTTATTTTGGAAATGTGCTACTTAAATAATGGGTAATATGTTGCCTCATATTAAACTACAGAAACTTCAGATGTATAGATTCTTATCCATCACCAAGCACCATTAGGGAGGTGTCTGGTTCAAAATTAATTCTGCAGCATGACAACGACCCCAAACATATGGACAGAAATAAAGAAGTATCTTCAGTGAAGATGAGAACAAGGAGTCCTTCAACAGATGGTCTGGCCCCCGCAGAGCCTTGATCTCTGGGATTAGCCTGAATCCACAGAGGAACTGTGGCAAGTTCTCCGAGATGCTTGGAACAACCTACCTCGATAAACTCTGTGCAAGTGTACAGAAGAGATTTGGTGCTGTTTTAAAGGCAAAGGGGAGTCATAGAGTTGTTTTCTGTTTGCTGCACCTTGTATGAAGTTAATTGATAAATAAAAACTATCCTCAATCCTCACTTTTAGTGCCTAAAATCTTAGCACAGTACTGTATAAGAAAACATGTAACATCTCTTCCTAGACAGTAATATAGTTACTTAATAAATATACCCATTATTCATGGAGTTTAAATTGGGGCACAGAAGAAAGCTTTTCCTTTCTTGAAAGCAGTAGCAGTATATTTCCATGTTGCTCTTAACTAACTAGGTGCATTCCCTTAGGTCTTAAAGGAAGACTTTGGTGTGATATGAGAAAGTGCAGAAGAGACACTTCATCTGCAAAAGTTGGAATGATAAACTTTTTCCACAGAGAAATACGGGATTTCAATTAGAGCACAATGAAACTGCTATGAACATATGTACCTTCTGACAAGCCTTGCCTGTGGGATAAGAGAGGTGCGGAGCAAGTTTTTGATTCCTACATCTCTGACAGAAAAGCTTGCGATGACTACGCTAACGAGTAGGCTTGTTTACAAGCCCTGAGGAAGGCCCTTCTCAGCACACAGCATGGACAGTTTTGGTCCCCAAGCTTGGCCTGTGAGCGCACGGTCGACTGCGTGGCATCTGATGTAGCATATCAAATACAGGCGAGACCCAGGGGGATTGGAATCGGCGTGCTGCCACTTTAGGCACCTGTCCAAATGCCTGGCACACACTCAGTTTAGAGAGTTTAGAGGTGCTCCTCATACGCTAGAGGAAGATAACCGGTGCCAAGAAACAAACTGCAGCAGAGATGAAAAACGCCAACACACTCACTGAAATTCAACCTATATGTGATATCAAGCAGAAGAGAGGGGCCTCAGCTTGGATAGTGGAAAACATTGCCATACATCACCGGCAGAGCAGGGGAGGTTGCAGGTGAAGTTTCATCAATTATTCTGAGTGTTTGCTTTGGACCAGGAAGTCTACATCCAGTTTCTCCACTGTAGCTCATAGTTCATGATCTGAGCCTTAACTAAACAGTAAGCAACCCCACAGCAAAAGTTTATGGGTCCAATTAATCAAAAAGAATTAAAGCACTGAAAAACAAAGTTACTGATTGTCTTAATTCTGAGTTTTGCAGAATATATCAATATGAATAAAAATAATCTTCATTCTTGCCTGGTGATGGGGTCCTAACCCCTTTTATATTCTACACTACATGTCCTTAAAAATTACACAAATTTGATCTATTTGGAAACTGTTAAGACTTGATCCCCATGTTTTCAAATATTTAGCAACTCCTTAAGTGATGCAGCAGCCACTGTTGCTATGGTAACTATTCACTTACCAAGTTTTCAAACCATCATCTAAAATGAACATGCTGCTGCCATGTTCACCATGGCCTTCAACCAAATCTGATCCCAGGCTGCACTGTGAGTTGATCTGTGCTTTGCCAGTCAGAGTGTTTGCTGATGAATAGTGAGCGCCTAGCATCAAAATCTGACTGTGTGTGGTTGGGACAGACAGTGTTTAATAGACACACATCAACAGTACAGATATAACTGTAAGTGATCAAATATGGGGCCTTTAAATGAATGATACCTGTTTAACCATAAAGCATGTTGTATCTCATTGTACAACAATGTTGGATATACAGTGTGACCCCCCCCACCCCCACTGACACTGGTGGAGCACAGGGAACATGACAGGGACATGAAGCAAAAGCAGCATAGATGGCAATGCCAACAGAGAGAGACAACATAATTAAGGTAGTTTAAATGTTTTTCTTTCATTTCTTTCATTTTACTATAGTCCAATGATCCCTAAAGCCTACACACAGAACCCACTGATATCACTGAGTGATGTCCAAAATAGGACAGTTGTCTGCTCAAACCAAAGATATTGAAAATACAGTTTACAGGCCTGTGCCAAAGTGTCCAGAGATATCAATTTCGGGCTGATTTGTTTGGGAAATATGTGTAACACACAACGCACAAGATATAATCTGAAACCATAGCCTAAGGTCTTGGGTTTTAATATTTCAGTGTTCACATAGCTTCAAAGAAGAGTTGTAACAAGCCCATAAACATCCATGATGCTGTCAAACAGTGTATAAATATATAAATAAAGGGGGAGACTGAATGTTGCGAAGTTAAACATAAAATTGCAGCTTATAGGGTACAGTAATCAAACAGCCTGTGGGTGCTTTGAACTCAGTATCAAAACACTAAGGGAGACTTGTGCTTCTTCTTTTAGTGCCAGTGTCACCATAGGAGGTCTCTCTCTCTCTCTGAGTTGCCTGGGTTTCCTTTGCTCCTGCTGTCGACTCCCTGGTGACCAAAACACTGAATTCCTGTGCATTTGACACTTTTTAAAATTGTGGGTTCAAAAAAAAAAAAAATAAAAAATCCTCTTTGATAAAGTTTATATGCAATCATTTCACATTTTATCAGTAATTCTTTAAAGAATACAAGGTCAGTTCATGATAATCTTAACTATATTTACAAATTAAATAAATATAGTTATATAGTTAAATCTTTTTAAAACGCACTCACAGGGAGGATTGTCTTCATGGGGTGGGATGCAGCTGTGAAGTGAAGAGCCAGCAGGCTGAGGATGGAATCTCCTCGGCTGAATCTCCAGTGACAACCTGATGATCATGGTTGTTGATGTGGGAGGTGGAGGATTTTACAGTACACTAAGTTATGTATGTATGTGACTTTCTTTTTAAAGACATCCAGTCTCAGTGCACGTGAAACTTTCCCCCAGTACACAGAGCCACAGAACAGGAATAGCAAGCTGCCACCAGGCTTTGTGAAGTGACTTAGCTGAACATCCAGACTGAAGCTTTTAACAGTTTTTCTCTCTCAGATGAGTTTATTTATTACATTATTTTTTATTTATATAATCCTAAACAAAGAAATAGGCCACAGGTCATCCACATATTGGATTAATTAAGGAACTCAGTCCTCACAGTGGACCTCATTTTATTTTAACCATTTGTTGTATTGAGCAATAAACAGAAAATTCTGGATTATGACATTAAATATATTCTGTAAGAACTCTTTTAGGCACTTTTCAGTGTATCAAACATGTACACGCACAACTAATATAATTCATTGAGACCTTTATCAAGTATTTGCTGAAATACAAAATAAAAATAAAATACAAAATAAAACTGTTAAAAGACTCAGTTTCATATCTCTTCATTTGGGTATCAAAGGTTAATGATAAAAAAAAATACAGTAGATCTTGGCATTTACTGAAAAGAGGTGCAAAAACAACAATACTGAAACAGAGCAAGTAAGAAACAATGAAAGTTGTATACAAATACACCAGGAACCAGTATGATAAAATAAAAATTTAAAGCTAGGTGTTCTAACAGGTTTGTTCTGTTGTTAGTATATCCACTCACAGATACAATGTATTGCTTGACATAAACAATCAGCGCTGTAAAGTCTGACTTCCTGCTTGTAAATTCTGATTCTGTCAAATGAAAAATGAGATGAACATTTGTCATATTCAGTCAATGCAAATAATATACATTTCCAAACTAATGGTGTGTAGATATGATCATCCATAAATCATGAGAGTTTACTCTGCAGTTGTTTTGCTTGCATATGTTTCTTTAAAGCTGGTTTTGCTCAAGGATCATTGTACCATCATCAGCTGGCTGATGTCTTGTTACACAGTCTTCAGCTTGGCTTTGCTAGGCTGAGGTCTCTTTGTAGCTTTGTCTTTCCCACCACAGTATGATAAGGTACTGACCATTCCTCTTTACAGGTGAATATCTCGTGCATTGAGTGCTGTGATATCTTTAAAATTGTTTACTATGCTATTCAAATTCCACCATCCTCATGTCAGAGGCAGTCCTATAGATGGCCAGAACATCACAGCATTTGTTAAGGTTGATGGCTTTTACCACATTAGCACTGTTATCTGTTGCTAAACGCACAAGATGCCCCCTTAGGTTCCAAGCTGTCAGCATATCTGTCACATCCTGTGTGAACATCTCTGCCATGAGGTCATCGGAACATGCAGCTTCAAGGCACATGCTGTACAACATCCATCCAGCATCAATATAATGTCTAAACAAGAGATTAGTTGTGGTTGAGGAGCCTTTGTTCTTGGCTTTGCAGACACTGTGACATGCTTTTGTTTCAGGTGTTGAAACAAATTGCTAATACTCCAGCAGTATTTCCAGCAACATTTACTAGGATCTTTGTAGTTTTGTTTTGAGGCATTCTGATTTGTTTTGTCCATTCAATTTAGATTAGGTGTACATGTTGAGATAGATTACTTAACCCTTTAGCGATCCAATCCAAGAAGAAAAAAAAAAGGAAAAACTAATATTTTGCATTTCTTTGCTCTTATGGGCTCTAAAAACAAAATGAATTGCTTTTTCAATTGACCACAGGTTATTTCTTGTTTTCTTTTTAAATGTAAAGCCTAGTAGAGTATCTGTGTGGTGTTGTTGTTCTTACAAACAAATTGCTAACTTGTTTCTTGTAATTATTTTCTATATACTTCAATCTAGATATACCCATTAGGCAGGGTTTGCAGCATGCCCAGTGATCAGAAGGTACTCTGTCACTGTTACATACACAACTGTTAGTGGCCTTCCCAAATCAGTGTTTGTATCATCAGGCATAACTATTTACCCATTCACTGTTATCACTTAGTTCCTGATTTGTCTCTCACTCTCCCTGGATCTGTTCACAATTTTACACAGACAGAGCATCTTAAAAGGCACCAGTGTTGTTTGCAAGTAAGAATCATGGGTTTGGCTTAGAGCTGTGACAGATACCAAAGTTTCAATCAGAAGATGTTGGTGAAATAATGATTTTTGTGTGTTACAACCTGCCAGTAAAAGCTCCTACAATTAAAACACAACTCTACTGTGTGACACAACATAGCAGAAATACTACTATGAGTCTGGCCTATATAGTATCAGCTTGTATCAAGGCAAGGAAAAGACATAGATTAACTAAAAGCATTAAGAATAGGACATCATGAGGACATTACAATTGTATTCAAAAGACAATAAAAGCAGAAATTAAAGATTAATTAGAGGTTCCATGTATAAATTATTGGAGGTCTGAAGAAAAAAATAATGTTCTATGCTCTGATTTAAATGAGTTGACAGTTTAAGCAGACCTCAGATATTCAGGAAGCTTGTTCCACAGGTAGGGGCATGAAGACTAAAAGCTGCTTGACCTCGCATGGTTTTGATTTGGTGAACACTGAGTGAACCTGTCCCAGATGACCTGAAGAGTCTGGATGCTTCATAACGCACCAGAAAATCTGAGATGTATTTAGGCCTGAGACCATTTAGTGCTTTATAGAGTAAGTAATAGGATTTTAAAATCCAGCCTTTGACACACAGGAAGCCAGGGCAGTGATTTATGGAACGATGTGATGTGCTCCACTTTCTTGGTGTTAGTGAGGGGCAGCAGCATTCTGGATGCGCTGTAGCTGTCTGGATGATTTTTCACTTGGACCTGTGAAGACACCATTAGAATATCATACAAAACCTTCTGAAAATAAACACTTGATCGTAAAGTTTTTCTGTATCTTGTTGAGACAAAAGTCCTTTATTTTTTACAATGTTTAAGGTGGGAGTGGGCTGATTTTGTAATTGTTATTATGTGGTTATTGAAACTTAGATCAGAGTCTAAAGCTACACCAAGATCTCTGGTTTGATTTGTAGATTTTAAAGTCATGGATTCAAGGTGAGCTTTGAGTTTTAATCTTCTTTGGGGCTATATTCAATTAACCTAGAATTAGTTCTCATAATACATCCACGAGGCCCCGGTAATAAAATGAATGGAGATGAAACCATTGCCTCGCGGATCCTTTAACCAATCAGATTTCGAGTGGGCGAGGCCAAGGCCATATAGCAGGCCTTCGGTAACGTCAACCTTTTCACGTCATTAATTGGATGGTCGGAGAGCGTACTGGTCGGAGTTAGCAAACCGCATGTATAGCTACTAGCAAGTTAAAACTCATTAGTATAGATTTAATAGCTGTTTTCTCTACCCACAATGGCTGGACTACGAGGAATAATTCACTGGCTCTGTTGTAGAGGTTTATCTGTGCGTCTCAGTTTCAACAAGTCATTTTCATTTTCCCTTTCCTATCACCATGGAGGCTAATACTAAAAGTGGAGTCTGCCCAGTCGTACTTCTCGGATAAGTTTTCACTCGCTTCAGGACTGTGGATGTCCGCTCAACAGAAGCAGTTCTTTGATTTGTCTACAGACAATCAGCAGGTTCGGTGAGTAAAATGCATTTTACCTATATTTTATTGAAACTTCTGCTGGAGATGATGTGTGTGGCTCAGCTGTGGCTGCAGTGTTTGGAGACTTATTGAATTGTGTTCATTGGGTTTTATAGCATTGCTTCAGTAATGCATTTATTCTGGCTACATGACATGTCTGTCTGTGATGCAAAGCTCTGTTATACTGCGTTTCTGTATGTTGTTGATGGTTGCTGTAGTCGTGACATCATAATGACCGTATTAAGAGGTGGGTTAATTCAGGTAGGACACCTGTGAAGGCCAGGTCTGAAATGCACGGCCTGCCACTATTATTAAATTATTAACTACACATAGTCAATAGTCCTGAAGAGAACATTCGACTATCTCTAGTACATCTGATGCTATGCAGTTAAAACATCTTTAAATAAACTTGTAGGCAGAGTGAAGGCAGCAGGTAGCAGGCCTAAGGTGTTGAACAATTTCTGTTAAGGCTGCATAATGTAGAGGGTGAAATATGCCAAAGTACAGGCAACATAGCCATTTTACCTGAGATGTAGAACTGACAGAGATGGAGATACAGACTGCATCTCTAGTTTCCAAGAGATGTAATGTAGCATGAAGCTAGGTGCAGTAGTTGTAGTTGCAGTATCAGATAATAAATGCACAAAACATTAACATCTTATTTCAGAACTGTAATTCTATTTGCTTTGAAGCAGTAAAACAATTAGTTCATTTTATCTGACACTCTCAATCTCACACAGCAGCAATGTGTTTCCAACTTTCGATGTTAGCAGTTTTGTTCAATATTACATAATGGAGTTGTGAATTCATTATAAATACACTTAGACTTACAGCTAGATGTTTTATTTTGTTAGAACTAAAAAGCCATTAATTGGAAAATTGCCTCCTGGAGTGTAATCACTCTAACTAGGCACCTGTAGCAGACGACATATTAGCATTGTCTGCGTTTCTTACTGTTTGACCTTCCCAGTGCACCTGCCTTTAATCAAGCACTAATTAAGACTCTGATTCTGATTAGCATCTGAGAGCATGCCAATGAAATGTTTCTGAAAAACAAAGAAAAGGCAGGATTAATGAGGAGGAAGATTGTCTCAGAGAAAATAAACTTTTAGAATAACTGAACATGTGGAAACAAGGATGAACTCTTGATATAAACACATACTGGAGATAGCACTTAGACAAATATGTAGTATGTGGTATGTTTTCCACAGATGGCTAATGAAAGTGATTAAGATCAAGGTTGTTTATTCATGGTAGCAGCTCTGTGAGGTTGTAATGCTCATTATGCATTGGAGGACTATATCAAGTGATGTTTTTTTAATGTAGAGAAAAATTCTTACCATTCAAACAGTCAAAAACAGGTCACGTTTGACCCGAGGGTGGCACTACAAAGGGTACATCAGAAGGATTTATCCTCTATACAGCAGATATTTTAGCCAGTATTTTGAACTGAATGTTGGGATGAATGCTGATTTTACCAAGCAGCATTAGTCATTTGGAGGAAGATGATGTCACATACTTCCATGCACCAGTCAGGATGTGACAGCATACAAATCAAAATCTGACGGTAGTTGTGATGGCAGTTGTGGGGTTGTTTGCTTGCTGTCAGGCCACAGTCAGTCAAATCTGATCAAACCAAACCCACACAGTCCTCATGAAGCGGATTTGCAGAGTTTTTGAGAGATAAACTCTTAATAAATAATGTTCAAGGATGTTTTTTGGATTGATTGTCACTTGTCATGATTGTCATGAATATTTACAGACATATTTGAAACAAGGTTTTCGGAGACTTTAAATAATCTCTGATTATATGGGTCAAGTACTTGTGCATGTATTATTCGGTATTCTGTGTATTTCTGCACATTAGCCCTCATAACAGATTATTTTTGGCAACTCAGGGGCAGTGGACACAAGTCAACCCAACATGTAAGCCCAAGACTCACTCTCTTTCAGCTCTGGTTTTGGTCTCTACCAACTCCTGAGGGAAATATCTGGCTCTTTAGCTGCTAAATTCCCCACTGTTTTCATCAGCTAGTCACTGACTATGTCTGCCTGCTGTTTGCTGCTGAGCAGGATGTGTACAGTGGGTTTTAAGATCTTCTTTTATTGAAAACAGCTGCTGGCTGCTGCTGAAAATAACACTATGAGAGTGAAGAAAAATGGTGCAGTTGCACACTAGACAGTTAAATAATAATAATAATAATAATAAGATGGAACTCATAATGAAGCTCCATAAAGCTGAGGGAAGCTGCAAATTGATTCTTGAGAGTGACAGCTTTTCACACTGTCATTTGATACATTGATGATAAAGTCAAAAATAAAGATAAAATCAAATGCTTTGTGCAGAGAAATGCACAGAAAGAACTGACAGGCACAGATTCTGTGACAAATCATCATATAAAAGTTTCAGATTTTAATTAAGAAAACATGACTGCACATTTCAAACATGTACTGTATATGCATGTACATGTTGTATGTAACTCCATTTACTGAAAATATGTTCCTGCACACATGGCAGGCAGTCTTCTATGTGTTCAGGTATTAATCATTTTATTCTCGTACCAACACAGACTCCATGTTTCACTCACCCTAAAATAAGAGTACTTTTAGCAGATTAGAGCTCAAGACCGATAAGCAAGAGCAAGCATGACCTCAGCCAAACCTCGAACATCTCAATTGATTTCAAGTCCAGGTGCATGAGTGCTGGTGATGATTACCTTAACGTCAGGCTATCCTCTTCACACCAGCCACTCCAATCACTGGGCTTTCACTCTGAAGGACCAGTGGGATGGTCTCTGAGGTCTTGGCCAACAGCGTACTCCACAAAAAAACAGAGCTGCCTTTAGAACACAGGTTCCTGGATGACTAAGCTATGACAGAAATCAGTACCCCACGTTGGGCACTGACTGGGGGCTGCAGAGAACCCCTCTTTTGGCTGTTAAGTGCTCTCTTTAGAGAGGAAGTGACGGTAGATCTCGGCTCCAGGGCGCTGATGTGCCTGGAGCCCCTGCTGGTTTTCAGTCCTGAATATGAGCCGTGTGGGACCTGAACTCTAATTGGTATGCAGGTGATGCATGAGCTGAACATTACAGCAAATAGGTTGGGCTGGTGTGTGTGTGAGAGAGAGAGAGAGGGTTGATACAGAGGGAGAACATTGCTCAATCATAGCCCAGCACATGTCGCAAGACAGCAACAGGGAGCCTGAAAGACTGTGAGGGAAATCAAAGAATAAAAGAAATAGAAGAAAGTCTGTTAGACTGAAAAAGGTGAGAGAGGCAGAGGATGAAAAATACATTTGCTTTTCTACTGTACAGTAGAGTGCATAGCTTTAAAAAGCTAGGCAAAAAGGAGCAGCTTCACATATGTGGCAGTGTTGCATAGAATAGTGTAATGGATAAAGCTGTTTTAGCTGTTTTGTTTGTAAAAGACTGGAAGTAGAACAAAATGGCAAATATGTCTTAAAAGTTTAAAAATGCTCTTAGCTTCTTTAAAGGCCTGGACACACCAGGAGTTTATTTAAACACAGAAATTTAGCTGCAATTTTACCAATGGAATCACTGCAATCAGAGGATCCCCTCAAGGAGATGAAATAAAGCCATGTGAATATTCCATGTAGAGTTCAACTTTGGTGAACTGTAGCATGTAAAAATTGTTCCACAGAGCAACAATTATAAACAGAACAGTGGGAAGAAAACAGAGAGATGCTTATAGAGAGACTTGAGGAGTTGGTGATAAGCCTGCCAAGCAGTGGTTCTCTGACTAGCCCTGCAAGTAGCCACAATCTAACCAAGCTTTCCACCTCATATATTTCACATGGATGACTCACTGTCACTCTGGTTGGTGACCATCACATGAGGCTCACTAATCAAGTCCTATGTATCTTGTTGTGTAATCTGTGCATGAACAGAAAAGCAAATACTGAAGTTTATTAGAATTTTCAGAGCGTTAGATTCTACAAATACTTTGTGGCATGCAACAATCAGACTGCCAGCAAAGGATAGGATTTTTTTTAAAGACACATTAATCCTTAATTCACTGATATGAGAGCGCTATCCATCTAAAGGGGCATTAAGACAGAATGCAAGGTGAACTGTAGTGTGATTTCATTTAAAGTCAAAAAGAAAAACACATCGGGGGCACAATCAGATACGAATGCACCTGAGTTGGAGTACATTGAGGTGTAAATTTGAAATGTTTCAGCTTGAGCTAAACAGTTTTGCTTATCCTTAAGATTTATGGATCTACTCCATAAGTCTACAAAGGTGAGAGGAAAACATACACACAATCAATGCTGCGTTGCAAGCTAGCTTAGCTAATGTCTATGTGTCTGTGGATAAATGCAGATTACACACTCTAGTGGTCAATGTTTAAAAGTGGCCAAAATTCATGTAATGTAAGGCAAACAATTACCTCATGTTTTGTCTGAACACACCATTAAGCTTATTTTTTGTTCTAAGCTGTGTATACACTCTGTATGTTAGGTACATGTAGCTACAACAACAACAACCCTTCAATAAAACTGCTCTACACAGAGAAGTGTTTCTTTTATTTAGTCTGCCCTCACTGATATAACAAATGGACAAAATAAAAGAAACATCTGTCAGTATAATACTTGATAATGCATAATACAAACTCTGTGTAATTCATAATACAATTCAGCAGCACCACAAATAACCACACAGTTAATCAACCTCTCCAAAAAAGTTACAAAAAGATCTTACATTATAACCTTCATGAAGGTAGGATAGATTGCAGGTGTACCTAATAAACTGGCGACTAATCTTAAATTACATTACTGTAAATAGCACTCATCTATGCTCTAGCATTCTGTTGCACCTTCAAATTTATGGCTGTATTTGGAGTTTGATCACACAAAGCAGTATAATATGATTGCAACCCTAATTACTTCAATGTGTTGGAATGACCATGTTAATGAGCATACTAAAAAGTGTGTGTGGCAAACAAATGTGAGACTAGTTTCATCATTAGGACATAAAATTAAACACTGCTGCTGCTTTTCAGGCACTAAAGCAACAGATGGCCTCTCATATTTGTGTGAGTGGAAAGGGAAAGAAGTAGGAGGGAATATGTGCAATTGTCCAAAATGCACTGTAATTTTTCTTTCTCTTTTTAATACTACACATGCTCCACAGGATTGTCGGTTGCCTGATGTGAGTAGGCCATGTAAATTGCAGTGCTCGCCTCCTGGTTTTGGTATTTTTTACATTTTCT
The DNA here is from genome assembly GCF_001640805.2 of Lates calcarifer. Taxonomy (NCBI): domain Eukaryota; kingdom Metazoa; phylum Chordata; class Actinopteri; family Centropomidae; genus Lates; species Lates calcarifer. The sequence continues at coordinate 4,459,757 of NC_066851.1, forward strand.
TCACATGGCAGCACAGTAGCAAAGTATGCACATGTCAACTTCAGCCGTTCCAGGTTTGGACAGAAATGAAGGGTATGGATCAAACAGAGGGGGCTGAATGATGCACCTGGCCCACTGGTCTATGCAGACACAGATGTGCCCCAAATACCTAATGCAGACCATTCCAGCAGCACATTATCCAGAGAAACTGCCCACAGCTTGGGATTCCTGTCAAGTTCTTTTTTTCCCTGTTTCACATTCACCCCTTTCTCACACACTGACAAACCTAAAAACATACCCCTACGCTTAACTGACACTCATATAAGGGCACATTATGACCAACTGTCACACCCACGCAGACTGCACTTCTAAAAACTATTGCAATTATCTGCCATCAGGAGCTTGGAGCTGCTCTGAAAGCAGAGCAGGACCTTCAGGAAGTCAGTTCTGTCTGAAAAGCACAATAATGCCTGGCTGTGCTGGGAGCCAACTGTGAGTCCAGCATTTCATTAACCTCTTTCCTGGTTTCTAGAAGGCCTACTGGTGAGTTCCCTTATCTGGAACACCAGTGATTTTCCATGTAGTCTAGCCTATGGAGCAGCAACAGTGCTAACCACTGCACCAAGAAAAATACTGCTCTTTATTATTGTTTTATTATTATTTTTTTTATTATTGTTTTTAAAACTCATACATAAAAGTATAACTTTGACAGCATTTATATAACAACCTCTGAGGTAAATGAGGAAATAAAAACCAGTGTTTGCTATTTAATGACAACAAACCAGGAATGTGAACCAAACTGTTGTACAATGATCTCAAAGATACTAAAGCTTTGTAGAGCTGAGGGGAACAGCAGAGTTGAGCCCTTCACGTTAAGCATAGTTATTTGACCCATTAGTTACAAAAAATATAGATAACTGCAACTTTAATATGAGTAATGGACTGACTGATTTTCTCCTTGCCAGCCACCTTCTGTGACAAAGTAGGTCAAAGCACAAGAGTGTTATAGATGACATCTTTGTGTGTTAAGTGTTTCAGCCATAAGAAGAATGGCTGGCAGGTCGTTGGGTTCATAATTTTCATGCTTACTGGTGCCTCGCTGGGTCATGCAGTGTTTGTTTCCCTGCAGCCCTACAGTACAACTTTGAAACCATGGGTGATTTGGATGTTAATGATCAACAATGCTTTTTATTTATTATCTGACCGTCCTCCTCCCATCCACCCTGCCACCCACCTGCAGCGGTACACATGCAGCATGTTCACCCATAGCCATTTCTGATGATTTGTCAGCCATGTGCAGCCAAGTGAGGTCTAATCTGCTGTATCTGACAGCTGACAGCAGTGACTAAGTGCTCAAACATTTGGTATTGACTGTTTCCCCAGGGCAGCCACCACTGATGGACTGGAAAAGGTAACAATGTTGTCCTCCAGGGAGAGCAACCCAGGTCCATCCCCGTATCCCAACCCACCCACTGCCTTTGGTTACACAGCACGACTGGTGAGTCAGACCGGGGCTCTCACAAAGTGGGTGTCACATCAGTTGCCATGTTGCCTACTTGATCTTTTCAGGATGCTTAATTAGCATAGCAGCGTAATCCCTGAGAGGGAATTCCACTGATTGTGTGTATGAGTGTGTGTCTGTCAAATACAGAGCTACAGAAGCCAACATAGAGAGAAAAGGTAGACAGCAACAGGAGGAGGTCTTCATTCCTCTGTTTTTCAGCAGGCAGAGGACTGTTTTTACATTGAATGAAAATGAATGAAAAGATCACACAGTTCTTCAGTCACAGTTTAGACAAAAGGCAAAACTGCCTGCAAATATGTTTTTTGTTTGGCTGCTAGGTGGCAGTGCAGCACGGGTGCTGCCTGTGTGTGTGTGTGTGTGTGTGTGTGTGTGTGCATGCAGCCTTTTCAGCTGAGAGGACACTGCTCTCCCTGGCCAGTACAAACCAGATTAGGGGGATAATCCTGATTTAACAGGCCTTATTATCTTTTATTTAGAAGTGTCTGTCTCCACTGAGTTCATGTCTCATGAGACTGATGCACATCTAATTTGATTAGAGCACCTTAAAATCTCACTGCTTTTGGGAACTTGCTGAAACTAAAGGTGCCCCCACCAAAGGGAACATTTATGATTGTGTATTTTTTTTTAAGACATGTCAGGTTTGAAACAACAGAGCAGTCCAAATGATTTAATTACTATAATCCTATTCTCTCTGGTACTCACACTCTTTGAGGGGGAAAGGGGTGCAGGCATTGATGGAGCTGATTGCAGTGTAATTGAGAACAAATTGATTTTCCTCACCTGGCATTACACAGTATTGATTGACCACAATTTTGTTGTTGGTCTCAAGGAAATCAAAGTGGTCGGTAACCAGGGGTAATCTCACGCTGTTGATCCTTATATTACCACAGAATCTCCGTCTGTAAGAGAAATTTTCCATCTGACTCCATAATGCTGTTAAAGCTTAAAAGGCGCATGAAATGATAATACTGAAGTCATCAGGATCCAGCTCACTCCAGATGACATTTTTGCTTGGCATATGTCTGAGTGCATTTTTGCATGAGGCAAAACAGATTGAAGTCTCTCTTCCTCTGTCCTCACAAGCTCAAATATATACCTTAATTTCAAAGAGTGGTTGTTCCACAGAGGCGTGACACAAAATTGCATCATTTTTACATGAAATTGCTACCACCCTGCACAAGTAAATATGCAGCCCACATTTCCTTGTCATCACATCCAATCTTCTTGACAAGTGGTTCAAATATGACCACCCAATCCACTACAGTGGGGAATAAATCTGCCACCATCTTCATCTGTCTTCAAACAGGGGGCTTCCTCCATTTTGACGCCGGCATGCATGGTCAGTTGTGGCTGTTTATGGTCACTAACCCTCTTCCACGACATGCTGTAGTATGGCCTGTGGAGGACTTTATAGACAAGTACACTCATAACTCAGGCTGTTGGTGCTTCACAGGCCGTCATCTGTTACCACTTCATCCATCTCCTCTATGGAGCCCTGCAGGTGACCTGCAGATAAATCGCGTGTGGGGCCTTGCGAATGTCTCCAAGGACAAAATTAGATCGGTATGTACCTGTCAGCCTCATGAAATATGGAATGGGCCAATTCTTACTCGCACTGGGCTAAGCCAGGGGCTTATCTTATCTTGAACCCTCGAGGATAGTTGTGCTAAAAAGCATACCAGTCAATGAAATAATTGTCCTTCTGGCTTTCATTGCGTTTAAGATTACATGCCATACATATGTTCTCTAATCAGCTGAACTTGACTTGTCATTACTGTACATACAATACTGGCAGCTGTTGTCCAGCTGCCAGTATTGCAGGAGTAGACTACCTCAGACATTTGAATAATAGCAGCAGGAAACTGTGGACATAGAGGAATGCTGCTGGCACACGTCCCAGGTGTACATAGCCATTTGCAGTCTCTGCTAGAGGTGAGTGGTGTTTCTTTACTTTAAACCACTCCATACTGAGGCCTCCACACTGATTCACTGCAGTATGATTTGGCGTGCTGGCGTGCATACTGCAATCAGCAAACAGTGTAGTGAGATGCACTCCTTTTGATGCCTGTCTCTTCATACGTCTCCCTCCCTCTGTCTCTCTGCTGAGAGCTGCAGACCTCAGGAGGAGGTGCGCGTTCGTGGTTGAAGTCAGTACATCTGTGCATCCATCCACATGTCAGGGAAGTCATTAGCCATTGCAAACCTGCAAAGCAGCCAGGCTGTGGGAAAGAATGCCCACTGTCAATCCCTGTCCTCCTGCAGGAGCATCAGGTGGGATTTGGAGGCCGCCTGTGAACTCCAAGCACCAGCTCAGCAGAGACCATGGCTGGCTCTTATCCTGAAGACAGGAATTTAATGAGATGGTTTACAGTGCCCACGCATGACTGCCATTAGCACTGAGCATACCAGGTGTCACATAAACACAGGGTTAGAGAGTCCACTCTCTGATGAGCAAAGATGGAGGAATCCCTTGGTGCATCTATGAACCTCGAATTAATGGAACACACAGTGGCTAATAAAATATGCACTAGAGTACCTAACAATGATACTGTGGGCTGCTACCAGGAAGACAAAACCACTGAACCAAGAATGCATGAATCATGCACATTATTTCCATTTGAAACAGTAAATAGATCTAATTGAATTATTATAGTAATGTTTTTTGTCATAACACCACAGCTGATTATTCGCAACTGACAAGACCATTTTATAAACAATTAAAAACATTTTTTTTCCTAAATGTGACCAGCCACCTAGATAAAATACTTTTATCTTTTAATGTAGAAATTATTTCGGTATTTATATAATACACAATCCTAATAACATAATTCTGTTTTGACAAACACTGTATTTATACAGTTTACACCAACCCAACATCTAAAAACAAGTAGAGGTGAGCAGGGACCACCTTTGATTTCTCCTGACTCTGTTTCCATGCTGTTCAGAATAACATGTGATCTCAGCTTGACTGTTTTCCTCAGCTGTGTTTTTAAAATGCAGATTTCATCTTATGGCTCCTTGAAAGACACCGTCATGAATTTTATCAAATAATCCTTGACAAAAAGCAATGTATTTCTCCTAAGAAATATTAAATTCAGTCCATATTATATGCCCTTTTTAAAAAATTAAATATAAGCTCTGAAAGAAAATCTTCCCACCCACTCCTGTCCAAGTGAGTTGAGAAGAAAGCTTGTAGATCAGAAATGGTGCCAGCATCTGTGACACACCATCCCTAACAGTTTTTCCACCCTGTGTAACCAGATGTCTCGCCTATAACATCTCACATTTCACATCCACAATTAAAATAAGAATGTTTTAAATCTAAAAATGAAGAGTTATTGTTATAACTTACACTGTTATTACATTATAACTTACACACAGTGCCTCGAGATAACTTCTGTTGTGAATTGGCGCTATATAAATAAAATTTGACTTGACTTGACTGTTGAGCTTCCTCAGCAAGATGGCTGTCCAAATGGGTTCCAAAGTTCTGAGTGTTACAGTTTCTTCAGGAAGAGCAAAATCTTTATATGTAATACTTGTTATCTGCTAAACACTGCGCAGCTCAAGTGGAAGGTAGAGTAAGCTAACAAATAAACAAACCCATTAAAATACGTAAACCACCATCACCTTGATCAGAGACATGCGGGTACCTGGATACTATATTACAAAGGACCATAGATTATTATGCACTAAGGGGGCTAAATCAAGAGTAAAGCAGCCCGTATGTCCCTTCAGAGATCCAGTCAAACAGCTATGGAAACCCTGCCCACCACACACCTAGTTTCGCATGCTGCACATAATACAAAGTACAGCTGAGGCTGAACGAAATGTTGTTAGGTATTTGATCATAAACCAATCTACTGGAAAAAAATACATTTTGACCTAATGATGGTGCTTAGATGACAAGTTAAACATATTCCACTAAAAATGCAAATGGAAACATTGATAGTAGCACTATGTGAATCAAGTATCAATACAGGTGAACCCTCAGCCATTTTATAAAATATGTCTCTGGCCCAGGTCCCAGTGTTAGACTCCACATAAACAAACTTCAAGTTTAAGTTAACCAAACCATCTACTTCAAATTTCAGTTAATAGTACTGAAAATATCTAAGGTGGGCCAGGAAAACTGTCAAAATGGCAACTTAATGGTTGGTAATGGATAATTGTTTATTCTATTAATTTACATGCTGTAAATTAGAGCAACTGTTATAAGCTGTAGTTAACAGTCCTCACACAACTCTGTGCTGGCAGAGAGAGCTTTGATGCCCTTGTGCTGATTGCATAAGTCTGACCTTTGGTAGCATATTAATGACTATGCTCTTTCATGTCACTCTTTATCCTTTTCTTAAAACAAAAGAATAAAGCTCAAGCTGAAACAAATTTAATTGCTGTCTGTACCGGGGGTGGGCATTTCAAAATCAGTTTTTTTTTTTTTTGTTTTTTTTTTCCTGACCTCTTTGAAAATGCTTTCATAATACAATTTCCACCACTGAGGCTGTCAGAGGGAATTGCTTTCTCCAGAACTGGTTTTGATTCCCTGAAATGTGTCCCCAACCAGGAATGAAGTGGCAAATTGATGTTCTTGGACAAAAAGAAGCCATTAATGGAACTACTCACTCCTGAGACACTGACAGTCGCAACAGAGCAGGGGAATTAGTCATTATTCTCTTTTGGATGATACTGAGAGATGGATATAGAAGTGAGTGAGCCTGTACACTAAGAGTCCAACATAATGTGTGGCCAGGAGCATGGAAAAGTAGCTGAATGAAGATGGTTCCACCAAGGTTATGACCTGAGAAAAAATGGCCTTTGTGACAGCAATAACAGGGAGTTGTGATAAATCTTGCTAGTAAAAAGCTAATGCATTGATTATTTAGTTTTTCACAGCCTCAGTGGTTGTGTAAATGTCAGTGGTGAAAGCTCATGCCACGGCCATCCTTTGAGGCATGACACTGGTTTCCTCTCAGTCTGCCTTGCCAGTCACTAGATCTCTGGTGGCTATTTTAGAATCTGCAAATACCCTATATATGTCCCACTTCCCATACATTCATGAATAAGCCAACAAAAAGTTTATTGAAAAGTATACTGCCTGCTCGAAATGTTTACGTCACAGAATTTTCTCTGTGATTTTCTTTCTCTCCAAAGTGCACCCTGTTATGGCATCAGTACCAGAGGTGCAATGCTGTTGAAGCGATCAAGGGGAAATCTGTGAAAAGCTGGTGGGCTAGCTTTCTCCAGCCAGAGCCCTACAGTATGTTTAAATGCAAGCTACAGGGAATTGCTCTTGCTGACATCTAATCTAGTTTTAGAGCCATTAAGAGATATTTGACCTTAGGAAAACTAAATGCCACTGGGGAATGCTAAGTGCTCCAGGCATAGCAGAGGTCACCGCAGGCTATATGGGTGACTGAAATTATCTGTAAAGCTCAAAAGCACTTTGCTGTGTGTCAGCTGTTCTTGGCCATAACTATTTATTCTGACCTTGACATTGATTTCTATTCTGTTGAGAGTTAAAACTTCCAAACTAACTAGAATGGATTCTAAAACCAGGTGAATCTGCTTTTTTCTCTTCATAAAGTTGGTTGATTTGTTATCTGTCTCAAAAGTAAAGAAACACTGTTTTCATGTTAGCTACTGAACAGCTAATATCTTTTACATTACATTTCTAATAGCCTGATTTTGACCCCTAACCTGATTGAAGACTTTTGGATCACTATCCACTTCTCTGATGTGTTGGTGTTACTGATGATCATTTCTGCCATTTGGAGAAAACTGACCTAGTTAAGCTCTACAAACAAAATTAAGAATGGGGACACCATCGTCTTACATAGCTAGCTAGCTAAGTACCAGGGTACCATCTCAGAAATAGTGACAGAGAAACTGGTGACAAGAGTGAATGAGATCAGCTGTATAGGTTGTTGTAAGTCGACTTACAGAAATTATCTTTCAAAGCATCCAAAGTATCTTTGAAATCAAGACCTCTTTTTCACAAAGCTCAGCCTGCTCTGCCAACACCAGGCTAGGCAACCAGTTTGCCTGCCCTACACTCCAGTTGACATCTCTGGTTTACTGCAGCCATTTACCCATGGGGCTTCAACTGTTGGACCCACTGAGTTCCTCTTGCCAACTTCAAGCTCTGCCTGCTGGGTGCATGCTCTGGTTTCCAGTCCTCTGTCTGTCCTGCAGTTGGGTGGTGGGTAGAGGGGTACTGTCACAATTTCTGTCTCAGCCCTGTTTATTTTTCCATTCTGCCCCCGTTTCCTGCCACTCTCCATCCGCCTACTAGATGTCCTCAGACTTTCCTCCCTGTCTCAGTCACCTCACTCTCCATATTGACCTGCTCACCTCTCTTTCATTTCCTTGTCACCCCATCTTCCCACAGTCATTTGCCAGATTATTGTCTAATGTATGTTGCGGCCTTTGGTCTTGGTATCCTTTGACCTGTTTTGTTCCCGTGTGCCTACCTGAAAGCATTAACTCTTCAGTTCCTGTCTGCCTTGTCTGTCTCTGCATCTGGGTCCTCTCTCCTGTTGCCTTATAAAAACTGTGACAAGTGACTATGAAATTTGACATCAGTTATAAAGTACTAGGCACTATGCTGAACAGGGTTTAACTGCTGAAGTGATGTTGGGGTGAAGGATAGAAAAGAATACCTCTGTAATCAGAGTCTATACAGAGTATGTAGTTTGAGTTTTCATTTTTGGGTTAAATGTTAAATGTACAGTAAATCTTGGTTAAACATGCCAATACACCTCTTTATTTTGTTTTCTGAGTTATGATTTATTGCGGTTGGCACATGGTGCAGTGGTCACCTCACAGCAAGATAGTTCCAGGTTGGAGCCCAGGTTCATCAGGGGCTTTTTCTGCAGGTACTATGGCTTCTCATCACTGTCCAAATAGGTTAGGTAAACTGGTGAGTCTAAATTGCCAATAGGTGTGAAAGTGAGTGTGAATGGTTGTATGTCTCTATATGTTATCCCTGTGACAGATTGGTGATCTGTCCAGGATGTACCCCACCTCTCGCCCAATGTCAGCTGGGATAGGCTCCAGCTCCCCCAAAACCCTTAAGGATAGTGGAGTAGAAAATGGATGGATGGAGGATTTTATTTAAATATGGCATGGACAAATCTTGTCACAGTTAAAGAAAAAAGAAAAGACAAGACATATATATGTTTTTTAAATTTTTTATTTATTTAATTTTTTATTATTATTTAAATCTTCCATACAAAGACACAAATAGAGACAAATGAAATAAACATGTCCCTATATGTGTCAAGATTTTTTGCTTTTTACTTGGCTAGCTCCTATTTGGCATATTTGTGAAAAATTGATAACTTCCCAAGAAACCACTACCATAGCTTGTGTGTCAACTAATAATGATATTGGCTAGATGGATATATCACTTGTTATTAACTGGTTAGGGAAAAACGAATCAAACTAAACCCCCTTCCAAACAGAAATCAGCTGATGTCAGGCTGAATGAATAAAGCAAGACTTAACAGGACTGGGTTTGATTATCAGGCTAGTGGACCAGCCACTGCCAGCGGAAACCAGAATATTTACAGTGGAGTACTTATGCAACAAGAACACATTAAATTACCAAAGAGAGCCATTTCAACATGATCATCTTACTGGTTCCTCTGAAATAGCTCTGAGATTGTGGTTTCTAACAGGATGCTGTACGTAATGTCAGGAGTTACTTGACTGGAGAGTTCAAAAATAGGTGAGACTGCAAAATGGACACTGATGGTGCTGTGAAGGATCACTCAACTCCTCTCACCTGCTCTTCACAAGGAGGTGGAGGAGGATGAACAGGGTGGGCATGTTGTTATCCTGGGCATCAGACCATTAGCTTGACTCTTTGGCTATAGAAAAAGCTGATGTTGCTGCAAACTGACACAGAAAAGAACATCTGATTCATGTTCCTATTGCTAGCTTGGTAGAGATCTTGACACCTAATGTTTAAATATGCTACACAAATGAACTGAACAACACAAACTTTGTTGTTTGTTTGACAGGTTACATTATTCATCATTAATTGCTGTTGCTCAGTCATTTTATGATGTAAAAGAAGCTGTCCTGTTACGAACTGTTGGACAGCATCTTTTAGCACATAGTCTATGAATATTAAATTTGGAAGTAGATTCAAGCAGTGAATATTTGTATAAGAGGCAATCTTTGAAGTCATTCCAGAAACACAACAGGGAGCTGGAACACATGGCTCCTCAAACAAAGAGAAGGGTAGAGACTATAATATTTCCTCTACTTTGTAAGCTGTTCACATCTGTAGTTATTTCTTTATCCTAGTTGGATGAACTTGAAACAAATCTTAAGTCAACATGAATTCAATCGTTTATTCACTCTCCTTTGGGAGATTGGGGGAAAAAAGTGAAGGAGCTAGATGGTTGCATTAACATTGCAAATGTCTCTGCACAGATTCACTTATGATCTGTATGCACGCCTCGCACTACATTCACAATGCATTCTTAAATAAATAAACAAACGTGTGAGGCTTAAGCTGGCTGCAAGATAGTCATGAATATTTGATTCAATCACCTTTTACAATGCAGATAGTCATGACCTTTGACCTTGATTTGGTGTTGAGGAGCAAGGGAGCCAGTGATTTACTTTAGCCCGGTGTGCCGCTGGTTTATGATGTGATGTGGTTTACTACGTACAGTGATTCACAAATCTTGAGGGGGCCAAAAGGTACAGAGTGCTTACATAGCAAGGTCACATACAGATGCCTCTATCCTGACCTCAGCAAGACAGAGTGCTGTTATCACAAAGGCTGCTCATTGTACAGTACTTCAAATATCCTGGTAGAAACAACAACAAAGAAAGTGGCTTGATATTTGGCTTTGTAATGCCGTCCTGCTTGGCTCCATTCCCTCATCTGGCTACCAACTGCTGCTGAGCGCACTGGGTATTTCTGTTGAAGTTTCCACCAACCTGTGCTGCATACACACTTTCAGTATTCATCAAAACCATTTTAATTTTATCAAAAGAGTGTCCCACTTGTCAGCCACATCAGTACAGGGATGATGTTCCTGTACATATTTGGCTAATTTTAGTGTTCATTTTGTTGCATATATAACTATATGCTACTGTATTAAAGAAGAATTCATGTAAACTTCACATTTATATTTTACACAACATAAAACTTTTACTTGAGGTTTGATCAGAACACAGCTAAGAAAATTAAAAAAAAATTGAAAACCAGTGAAATTTCTGGTTTTGATCCGAACCTTCATGACAGCATAGCATTGGACTCCAATAACATTTTGGACAGTTAAAAAAAATCATTGTCATAATTGATGCAGCAGACCTAGATATACCATCTTTTTATTCTATAAATTCTACATGATTTTGGACATGTAGTCTTCTGCCCCAACCCCAATTGACACTGAATCAAGTGAGGCAATTTATCAGACTCAATGACTATATATAAAGATGGCCGACACGTCCCCACTTCCTCCCACTATACCAAAATTAAGCCAAAATATCACAAATATGAGTACTGCCATCTTGCACCGGTGAATTATTTTAGACTCAAAGTCTGCACAGTAGTGATTGGTGGGTAGAGCTGCAGTATTTAAGTCCCGCCGATACACCTGCCCGACCAGTCATGAACCATGCACAGCTGTCAATCATGACATCAAACCATACTTTTCACAGCTTCCATCCGTTACTTATACCATTTATTCTTTCAGGGTCATGGAGGGGCTGGAGCCAATCCCCACTGACATTGGGCGAGAGGCGAGACACACCCTATCCAATCTATCTCATGACTGACAGAAACAACCATTCACACTCACATTTGCACCAATTAACCTAACCTTCATGTCTTTGTACTGTGGGAGGAAGCCAGAGTACCCAGAGGAAACCCATGCAGGCGCAAACTCCACACAGAAAAGCCACAACCCTCTTGCTGTGAGGCAACAATGCTAATCACTGCATTACCGTGCTGTAACTAGTTAAACCCACGATGAACACATAAACATACATTTGCGTCATAAGAAACCACCTTTGGTTCTTTGGTTTATTTGACATGTACCTGATAGTTCTTAGTTTGGCCCATGTCCCATATTGTATATTATATACAATCATTGATCAGACTTCATACAGCTCCCTCTGGGGCCACAATGGGCTCAATACAGTTTTTTTTTTTTTTCATATATGCTGTCATGTACTCAGCATCTGGAAACAGACATTAATGTGTAAAAGTTCCCCTTTAAACTCTGATTCGAGTGAAAAATAACAATGCGTTGGTGTCAAAACACAGCGCAAATCATATTTTCTGTGAATTCATTATAATAGTGTGAAGAAGATGAGTTTTAATTCTCTTAAATCTGACTATTGAACGGCAACTGTGACACCAAGTGTGCTAATTGGTAAACTCTGCCCCTCACCATGGAACAAACCACATCAAATTTAATCACAGAACGACACAGTGCTCTGTGAGTCCCCATTTGTTTTTCATTATTTCAGTAAGTAAAAGAGAATTAACATTACATATTAATGCATCTGTCCATCTTTGTCTTGCTTGGTGTGATTCATAGAGCTATTATATGCTGAATCTCACTGAGGGTTAAGCAAAAAATGATTGCTATTCTTTACCAACTGCCCTATAGTGTTAGTATGGAGGCAGCAGCTGTACAGTTAACATAGGAACACTGTGGAGAATTGATTTCTAACATTGTACCCCAGTGCTGAGAGAATGTGTGCTGATGTTGTACATACTATACATGTCCGTGAACAGTGTGGTACAGTATAAATGCACAAACCACAACTTAATCAGACCGCAACACAACAAACCAAAATACTCATTCCTCCTCTTTAGCCTTCATCTGCACTGAGGCAGAGATAAAAAAAAATACCAGCCTCCATAACCTCCAACTACAATCTGTATGCAGATGGTGAGGAGGGTGAAAAAAAGAACACTATTACCTTCCCATCATCTTCTCTTTTGTTTGCCGTATTCTTTTCATTGCTTATGCATGAAACCTGAATAAAAGGAATATTTTGGGGTGGTGTCAGTTTTTCTATGACAGTAGTTAGTACTATTATGGAACATGCTGAGTGGGAGCAAAACAACATTGAATAATTGATTGCCACTAAAAGACGTGGGCATGGCTATGCATTATTCAAATTGATACTTATTACTGTCTCTACTTTCCTACAGTAAATAAAACAGGAGGGGGGGGTGGGTGATAAAAAAAGCCGCCTGTGTTTCTATTTGTTGTTCAGCAATTTTAGGCAGGAGGATGAAGCTCCTGTTTCCTTTTTTTCCTCCCCTTTTCCCTGTCCCCTGCAATGACAGAGTTGGATTCAATGTCCAGTCCTTGCTACTGAGATAAAAATGGATGGCTGTACTGCAAGCCTGACATCTGTTACTATTTATGAATTATGTCCAGGAAATACTGTGGGTTTGGAATTAATACTGCATGAAATGACAAAGGTGTAAATAAAACAATGTAATGGACATAAAGAAAAAAAAACACAGATACACTACAGTGTGTGACGCTTAGTGAAACCCTGACAGATGGTTTATGATGTCATATTATTCTAAATAGGACTAAAAAGTTGATTTAACAAAAGGACTAAAGCATCCATTTTTTTGTTTTTTTCAGGAGGCTTAATGTCACTATCAAAGCATTTCATTTCTGTAGACAGGCTTTTATTTAATGATTAGCTTAATCTTTCATTCTTCTCATTGCCTTTGTATTTCCTTTTGTATTATATATTTATGTGAGGTCCTCTATCTCAAAGCAAAACTTGTAAAATCAAAAACTATGTTGCACAGAATTAGACAATGTAACAGCTCTGACCCAAATTCTGTCTTTGAAATTGGAGGTCAATGGTAAAATGAATCGTCGAAGCATATGAGCAAATCCTGAGAACAAATTGAGGTGTTATATTTCTGACAGGAGGGCAGATCTCAGAGCAGCTCATGGGCTGTTTATGGTTGAATGGGTGCATCTATTACCTCAATCCATCCTCAGTGCCTTTCAACAATGCATTTTGGGAAGCATGAAGAGCTGGCAGAAACTGAGCCGCTACATATCTACAACATTGTCGGAGGCATGTTCGCGACTGCTCTGGTGAGTGTATGACACAGATTAAAATTCAGCTGGTTCTAGCTGACCGAAAGCACAGAGGGAAAAGAGAGGTCAGCGCTTTGACTTTACATTTGTCTCTGTCTGTTTTTGTCCTCAGATGTCACAACAGTGCGAGGGACGTCATTTGTTCTGCTAGCAACTTATTCAAGTCCCTCAAGATGTTTTGTTTTGTCCCTGCAGATGAAAACTGTACAAGCCATGTGAACTGTGACATATTTGACATTTTATTCACCAGCTCCTGATCCAACATATACCAGTAACTTTCCACCTTGGCCATACTTTTACTAGCTAATGTGACTAAAGAAGAGGAGAAGACTTTTCTTTCTACTTCATTTCCAACTTAACTTTAAAAGTCTGTCCCACTCTTGCGTATGCGTGCACTACATTATTAAATAAACCCGATGGCTGCACTGCAATATAAACCCGATTGTAAGAGGGGACACTCTGCAGGGGGCTGACACTGTCACATCATTAATCAGACAGACATGCATAACCAGATTATGCTACTTATGTTCCACTCAAACATCATCTCCTGAATGTTAGCAGAATGGGGATAAGACTCATAACAGGGATACTTGGCATGTATGAGGGGGCTTCAAAAAGTTTGTTGAAAGAGGACAGTTGGAAAAAACTGTTTAAGTTATGATGTTTATTTGTTGCAACATGCATTTAAGAGTTCATGTTAGAACATGTTATGACACGTTCGTACGAGAACATACAGGTGCATTGAGATCAAAATCCCTGCATATGATTTTTATCTATGTACTTTTTCCACAAACTTTTTGAAGCCCCCTCGTATGTGCGCAGGTGTGCCCTCAGCTCGAGTTGTGTAGAGGTTAAGAAGTTAAACAAAGGATATAAATAATGGTAACAGCTGTAATGATCTTGGTCCCTATTTTCACTGCTTGGCATTGTGAGTGAGTGAACCTTGGAGCCACAAAATGAATAAGCTGCAGCCAGATATAAATGAATGATATGTCTGCGAACATCAGCTTGAGTTTAAAGTGGATGTTAAAGCGCTGCTGTTTCTTGAAAACTTAAGTATTTTGTGGATGCTGACCTTCCTTCCACAACAGAGCCGACATCAGAAAATTATAGGGAAAGCTTCTAAGGAAAGCAGCCAGGCAGGTTCTGTTTTTTCAATGCAGAGCTAATCAGCTGTCAAACATATCAAAGTGCTTTATAAATTTTAATTCAGGCCTATTTCAGGGTAAGAGTCAAACTAAACATGGAGTCAAGACTGGAGAAGCAGCACTCAGTTATTATGCTCCACACGTCTGGGACAAACTCTGCTGAAACTCCTTTAAACCAAGTTGAAGACCCCTCTGTTTGCCACTGCCTTTATAATAATCACTCTTTCCCTACATTTTACTCTTTTTCATCTAAATGCTTTTTTACATTGCCATATAGTGCTTTTGCATTTTTCCTTCATGCCTTTTATATCTTATGTAAAGCACTTTGAATTACCTTGTTGTTTAAATGTGCTGTACATATAAACTTCCCTTTCCTTACTGTAAGCTGTGTAATGTAAATCAAATTAAATACTGGGTTGAAGAACATGGTCAAGACATTGACAAATGACTGGTACTATGCATAGAGAGGAAAACAGTTTGCATGTAAATGTATTTATTGACTTCAGACTAGGCTATGAGTCGTTTATGGCTACTAGTTGACAGAAGCTGAATAAAACTAAAAAATATTATTTGTCTATGAAAAGATCAATACATGTAGGGGTGCTAATGGATGTCGGGCCTGAGGAAACAAATGTGGATGTGACTACATAGTGAATTTTGCAGCCAAAGATATACAGTATTGCCTCAGAGAAGAGAAGCAAAGCTTGAATTTACTGTCTCAAATGCTAATTGTCTTTATCATGAGTTACTGACAATGTTAGATATAACGTTTTCCTGAGGCAACCTGGATATAAGTTGAGCCACTGCAATGATATGAAGATGCTGCAGTTTGTACTAATGATTTTTAAAGTAATGGAAAAGTAACATGTTCACTCACAATACTACCAATGAGAAGACATACTTTGAATTTAAAAGCAACTTGTACATGCAGAAATGTACTCAGTCATCAATGTTTTCACTGATTAATTCATTAACACACAGTTAACCAATGTAAGATGAGACACTAAGGAAGCATTATTTTCTTGGCTGTGAGCTGTGTCCCCATTACACATATAGCATGTAAATTCAGTGTTACTCCATCTTATAAATGTCCTTGGATCACATTTCAGTCATTTGTGGCAGATAGCTCTGTGACATTTTCTAACCGCTTTTCACAGTCTGCTGCATCAAATAACATGCAGCCCATGTTGTCCTCCAGGTATCTGAATAGGCCTCCGTACCCCCAGTAATCCTTGGATCAATCCACTATGGGGATAGAGTGGGCGAAAGAGAGAGATCGAGAGAGAGAGATGATGCCACGGAAATAGAAGCAAAAGAAAGAGTCAAAAAAATTTCATAGGATTAACATTCATTAGAGTCTTCAGCTCTTCAGTAGGCTACGTACCAACTGCATTTTAAACAGATTCTTGCCAAAAGCCACAGTTGCCCCTGGTTGTAATAGAGGGATCTATTTTCAATATTCTCCCCAATAGCTCAGGATTAGTCCCAGAGAACGATACTATTGCCTCTCTCAAATTACCGTCTCATTACACTCAGCTTCCATGACCTGTGCTGATGAACCTGATTAATCAGCTTCACTCAGGTCAGTGCTACCAGGTAGTTGTGCTTGTATTATAATAATGCCGACCTTTCTCAGCTGAGGGTTACTCTGCAAGCTAAAGCAGCGCCAATTCCTATGTAGATAGCGGCCTCACTTAGTACACACAGTCACTGCATAGGCCAGGCTGCTCTTTGAATTAACATTATGCCTGTTTAAGGGCTTTAATCATCACTTAAGCCTGAGATCCTAGATCTATCACATGCCCTTCAAGAATCAAAGTTAATTACTTTCTTTAAAAAGTCTTTTCCATGGTCCAAACTTTCTCACATAATTTATTAAAGTGAATGCAAACTGGATATGAGAGTATATTTTGAACTGTATTGAAAGCATATAAGGCGGTGTACATACTTTGCATTAATTTTAGTTAGGTATGTGTATCTTTGCCTTTCAGAAAATTCCATATGTATCTAGACACCCAATCTGCAATACAGTACAAAGCTGATACAAACAAATTTTCATCACACTGTGATTCTAAGTAGATTCCATATGATTGATTGATTCAATGGAATTTTATAATTTTATTTGATTTCAGAAGTAACTGAATCAAAAATGTAATAACAAAATGAGCAGCCTCGACATGGACAGCATTACTTTTTAAAAAACTTTTTGCTAGTTCCCTTAGGAGGTTGAATTTGTCCTAAACCAACCTTTCTTTCTTCAGTAGCTGCCTTCAGTACAAGGTCAAAGCCAGAGTGCTTTGAGTGTTGGTTCAGCTACTAATGTTAATGTTACTAGCTTGCTCCTTTTAGTAACTTTGTTGTCAGCACCCTTATTGCCTTTGAAGTGCCACTGGCATAATTTGTGATATTTCGGAATATAGAGTTTGCTGCTAAAGCTGTCACTATTGATGGGTTGACTGTCCCATGCCACTTTCGGTTTGTGGTGCCAGTAGCATACTTTGATACTTGAATTTGTTCAGAATGTCCATTGTAATTTTTGTGTTGCAATGTAAAGATTTCATGCAGCTTTGGTTAAATTAGATTAGTTTCAATGTTATTGCCAAAGTTCAAGCACTGAGACACCAAAATACTGTTAGGCATTTAACCAGAGTGCAGAACAGGCTAAAAGAAACATGTTAATGATAAAGGTACAGGAGCATACAGTGCAGGAGATGAGGACTTGGCTACTTTATCACTGGGTTTTTATCAATTTAATGATTTTTTGATCATTTTCACACAGAATTTGGTTTGGATCAGTGGTGATATATTGATTTACTCAAAACAAATTTTAGAGTACTAACAAACGTACATACTCTAAAGATTATCACATAGTTTTTCCACTATATAGAATTTCATTGATACTTGCAGCTGTTAACACCTAGCATCAAGCACTACAGTATGAACTGATAACTGATGGTTTATCAACCTATTGTTGACTTACAGTGTGTAGCAATATGACCTGTCACAGTAGCATTTCATGTGTTTATGTCTTTCAAAAGTCCTCTACAGAAGATCTCTTGTGCCAATCAACCAGCAAGACAGACAACTTGAAACATGGGCAGTACTTTTATGAGGAGAAAAGGCCAATGACCTTCACGCCTGGTGGGGAAAGCCAAGCTGGTAAAGACCATCAAAGCATGACTGCAGAAAATCATGATCTCTTGTGTGTATGTGGGTGTGAGTGTGTAGGGTTTCTGGCCAGGTCTTCACTAAAATGGCCCCTGATTGTGTTTCTCTACTATCTCATTGTCAAAAAATCAATTCCAGCCTGTCAGTCAAGGAAAGACCCATTTCAAACATGCCTCTTCCTTTGGTAGATCGTAATGTCAACATTTGCTCTGCATTCTCTGTGAAGGATATGAAATTTTAATGATGGACTTCAAACATCAATCTACACGCTGGCAACAAAAATACATGTGAAACCTTTGCTTTTTGATTTTTTCATCCATTTTAAGTGAAAATTAATATTTGAGTCTCTGCAGCAATATTGTGATTGAACAGAAGCTTGCTAGTTTTATTTAGAAAGCTCACATAAAGTGCATCTCTTCAGCTGATTATTTCTCTGTTGAGTTGGAGCATTCATAAATCACCAGTCATCTTCTTTTGCAAAGAGTCCTTGGATTGACAATTCATTTCTAAAGGTTGATTGTTGCATAAAGTCAGAATGTAGAGATGAATAATTACAGCCTCAAAATAAATTCAAGCAGTTTGACAGTATGCATCATGTCACCTTATCAGTCTGTGTAAGATGATCAGGCATTCTTCATCAGTGTCATCAAAGGACAAATTTAATTTCAGCAACAAAGGACTTGTCTGAACCAGCGTTCGTGTATGACATCTAAAACATTAGTCAAGTAACTTTGTAGATTGAAGTTTGATGTATGAAATTTAACAGCAGACAACCAAATTTGTCAGGGTATCTGTTCAGGGCCAATAATAAAACCTATGTTTAGCAAAAGGAAATTCAGGTACAATTTAGCTCATCAGGTAGACGTTTATGTAATGTCAGAAACCTACTGAAGCATGTCCTCCTCCTTTTGAATGTGGAGCTTTAGTCAGTTCGTGATGAAGAGTGTATCAGCACTTGGTCTAAATATTGTTTCAGAGGCTGCTCCACACTGCCAAGATAAGTGTCTGTAGGAAACACTAGTGCGCATAAACACAATGGGAGTGTATTGCTGGGAGTGGGAGGACTGTGTCAGTAATGACATAAAACAGCCAAAACGCTGCCTGGTGCGGCCTGAGCGATAAAGCCTCTTCAAAATGCCAGATTGCTCACCATGCCCACACTAATCTCCATTCCTAATCACTCAATATTAACCGCCAGAGAGAGCTAGAGTGAGGGACTGTGTGCCTCCATAATAATGTAAAAAATGTTGAATGTGCTTTGAGAATGTGTCAAGTTTCCCTTATTTTGTAGATGTAACTGAGTCCTCCAGCCAAGTTTTTTTTTTTTTACCACTCAGTTGAGTTTCCACTCAGCTAGCAGTCTAGCAGTATGAAGGATCTAATTTACAGGGCATTCTCTGCTGGCTCACGGTATTGAGGCAGCATATGGTGCTGAATTGAATATACCCTCTCAATTATTTCTTAAAACTAAAAGATTCCTGAGCACTGAGAACTTTATAAGGAACACTATACAAATGCTAGCAGGGCCTTTGCTTTCAAAACAGTCTCAGGTCTTCATAGCATGACTTCCATAAGATGTTGGAAATATTCATTTGAAATTCTGGTCCATGTTGACATGACTGCATCATATCATTTCAGCAGATTTGTAAGCTACACATGGTCAGCAACAGTATAGACAGATAGACTGTGGCATTAAAACCATGATTGATTGGTGTTAAAGGGCCCAAAGTGTGCCAAGAAAACATCCCCCACACTATTACACGACCAGTCTGGTCTATGGACACAAGGCAGGTTGTGTCCATGGATTCATGCTATTTACACCAAATTCTGACCGTACCATCTGCATGTTTCAGCAGAAATCTAAATTCATCAGACCAGGCTACATTTTCAGTCTTCAACTGCCCAGTTTTGGTGAGCCTGTGTCCACTGCAGCCTCAGACTTCTACAACCAGCCCATATGTCTCAAAGTTTGCTGTGTTGTCCATTCTGTGATGTTTTTTTCTGCTCACCACGGTTGTAAAGAGTGGTTTTCCGAGTTACTTAAGCCTCTCTGTCAGCTCCAGCAAGTCTGGCCATTCTCCTCTGACCTCTCTCAGCAACAAGGTGTTTCCGTCTGCAGAGCTGCCACTCACTAAATATTTTTTGTTTTTCACACTATTCTGAGTAATTGAGTGTCATTTCAAGTCAGTATCGTTCGGCACCTGTAACTGCTAATGTGTTTTAGTTCAGAAAAATTCAGCTTTAATCCATCATCACACACCTATTCAATATGTCTAAAACAACTGTCATACAACACTTATATGAAAGATATAAAGTGTTTGGTCATTTTGTCAGTAAGTCCACCATCTGTGGTGTTGACTAGAACCAAAGTGCAGTGAACACATCATAGGCATAATTTCTGTTTTCATAACCTAACACAGATTTTGAGGAAGCAAATACAAAAAGGAGAAAGACTTAAATAAAGGGCAGAAATAACTGCCTGAGGAAGACACAGACATTAAAAAGTTAAATTAACTAAATATGAGGCAGGACTGATGGGAACAAAGGAGGCTGTCCTAAAAATACTAGCTAGTAACGACACATGTTCAGGTTCAAACCACACAGACCTATAGTGGTTGTAGGAATTATGAAAGGAGAAGTGTGATTTCATTGTGGTCACAAAAACCATACAGGGAGGAGGCTAGGGTGGCTTTATGAATCAACAAAACAGCACTATGGTGGAAGGATGTATCATCAAAACTTCAGCCTTGGGAGACCAGAGATTTCTTGCTGTCAGCCAGCACTGGTTTATTTTAACCATGGGCAAACTGAAAAGTCAGCACACTGTGGTTTATACAGAAAATATTTAATGCATAAGTCATGGTGTGTGTATTTCCAATTCGTCTTGAGTATCATCTTTGAAGTTCTGGCACCTGTGCAAGACCTTTCATAAAATAAATATAAATGTACAGAGATGCACTTGACTTTCTTCCTCTATGACCACGGTTGTACCCCAACATTAGTCAAGTAATTACTTTAACCCAAACTGTGATCTTTTCTAACCAAGCAAGTTTGTCCTCTTGATTTGGGCATCAGATCAGAAAACCTTTGATTTCAATTGCCCCACGATGCTTCCTCTAACTCCACAGTCAGGTAACAGGTAAATTTTTTTTATGAATGCTGTAAGACTAATGGGCATTAGTTGTGCTTCCGTCTTTTGGTCTTTTTTCCACTGTAAGGAACAAATAGTAATAAATGTGGATCTCATCTGTTAAGGTAACAGTCTAAATTTAAAGGTTGTGTGAGCCCAGGTGGTCATGATATCAGCAGCAAAAGAGAAAGGTCATTTAGCAATACTGTACACAATGTTATGTTAAAGTTATTTTTTATGTCACCCATAGGTGAGCTTAAAGTCATGAAGTTGATGCCATTGATCATCAGTCACAACTGTAGGAAGGGTTGTGTGTTCCTGTGCAGCACAACAGGTAGCTGAAGGTGCTGGCAGGAGTTAGAGTTCACATTCCACTAGTGTTAAAAATGGATGTTCTCTGACAACAGATGCTCTTTTTGGAAGAGTGAAGCTGTTTTTGTCATCTGAAAAAGCTGCAGACGTCGTGACATTTGAAACTCAACACAAAGACACATTATGATTCTGTGTTTATGCTTCTCACCGGTCTTGCAACCTCAGGTCTCAGCTCAGTAAGCTGACTGACAGCACTGCACAATGAAGCAAGGCTTTCATTACAATGTTGCAGCCTCCAATCCAAAAGACTTAAACCTCTCTTGTGTGTGTCCTTGATACTCAAACCAAAAATGAAACGCCATCAGTCATGTCTAAGTGCTGTGATTACTCTGCCATTGTTTCTGTTTGGGCTTTAGTTTCAGTGCTGACGCAAATATTGTGCAATAATTTTACACATGATGGCTGCAGATTAGTTACTGTGCATTAATTTTCATGGTGGTTTATGAATGATAATTACTTGGCGTATCAAGCTCAGAAAGGCATGCAAATGAGCAGAGTTCATTAGAGGCATTAGGAAAACGTTGCTCAATTATGGCATTCTGCTTGGTTATGCCAATGACATGGACACAGAATTTGGATGCACCAACCTGTTGCCTATTTTCAAACTGGTTAGAATTAGGACCCAAATTACCTCTGTATAATAGATAATGGGTATATAATGAGCTTGGAAAAAAAAAACAACAGCAGCCCAAAAAACCCCAGATCAGATGTCACACATTTCAAATCAGTGGTGGAAAAAGAAGAGCCAAGTCCCCAGCAGCAGGGTATAAAGTAACAGATAGGAAATACTTGCTGTAAGGAACACATGATATGATATGAAGATCTTAAACAATACTGAGATACACTGATATATCTGCTTAAGTATGGAAAATTATATCAGGTTATATAAGGGGCGTTGCTAGGCATAAAGCTCTACCGGGGCACAGGCCCCCCACCGCTATCCTGCTATTTTACAGACTTGTAACACTTGCACTTAACCTGGCGAGTTGTCAACCTGTCTCCTCTGTGGCTCTCCCGCTCTTGTGCGCTGATGCATTTGCAGGCTGCCCTGCCAAGACAATGGTAGGGGAAACACTGCTGTTGTTGTGTCATGTTACCAGACCTCAAACTGTGCTCAGTGTCGTGCACCGGCACAGGTGGGCTATAGCCTCTATTTGGAGTCAACACTCTTGCTACATGTTTGAGTAGAATACACATCTGTTTTTTTCCTGTCAGTATGCTGTAATTATCTGAATTAATGCAATGATAAGTATTTATTGTTGTTGAGAATTAATCCTGGCATTTATGCTGGGGCACAACTCATTTATACTAGGGCACGTGCCCTAGTAAAAGGGCTCTGGTGACACCCCTGGGTTGCATACTTCACAACTGTCTATCTATCTGTCTATCACTGAATTGCATGATATGCTTTAATAGAAGAGATTTTGTAGAAGATAAAGGACTTAAATGTTCTGTCTGGAGAAATCTGAAAGCCCGTGTTATTACTCACACCTGTGACCATTAATTGAGCTGCAGCCTGTGTCCTGTTGCTCATGCTCATGTGCATAGTGCACTGCATAAGTTGACAGGTGTTAGTATCCATGAAGCTCTTACCAACCCTATCAGTCTCTTTACCTCACTGTGTGCTTGCTGGGTGTGCACAAGTCGCAGTCTGACCATGGCAATAACTTTACTGAGCAAACAAGCACAGGTAGCAGGTAGCTGTAGCTTATCTACACTGCTGTTGGTTTGTTAGCAGACTTTAATAATAATTATTAAATGGCAAGCTTACCGATTTAGCAGCCAGATCAACCCCAGAAGTCTGGATAAATTAAGCCAATGTTTTCCACTCAACACAGTAGTTTGCTACAGTTAGCAGGCAAGCTAACATTAGAAAGCATTAGTCAGCTGAAACAATGGCATCACAATAAATTTAACATGCTTTGCAGCAATGTTAGCTCACCTGTCCAATAGGAGCATGAGCTCATGATCGGTTTTGATCCCCAAAGCTGAACAAAGATCCCTCCATGAATCAAATGTTTCCCCCTAACAATGCTCCAATTCATGTTTGGTCAAAAGGGCTTCATGAGATAAAGTTAACTGTTTTTTGTTATCATGTGGAGTTTGTGTTGGAGCATTGCTTGAGCTGCAGGCTGGTCGTTTCATAACGGTGGCAGACTCCATTCCAAAGCAATGATAGTATACTGCAGAGGAAAGACTTTTATTGTGGCAAGGCTTGTGTATAGTGTACTTCACATCATCCCAAATGTTTCCAGCACTTTTTAAACCAAAAGAAATCCATCAAGGTAACAGTCCATTTCATTTGGTTGTGTGTCAATGGCTTGAGTGGTGTGGTTGCCAGAAGTAATTATTTTTATCCCATTTTAACCACCTTTTTACAATTTTAGACATTTAAAACTATACATTTTAAGTGGATGAAGGATTTTAGACATCGGATTTGAGTTTCTTTGGGGAAATTTTTTACATGAAATTGCTTTATTCAGTGTTTATACAAATTTTTATGACCTGATCCATTTGTTTTGGAGATAAGGACACCTCTGTAGATAATTCATAAAAACAGGTGGATGGAAAAGAATTTGTAGGAAAAGCACAAGTGTAAATTATGGATGAATTCCATTTAGCTGCTTCATAATCCTGGCATTGAAAGCTGGTGAAAGTTAGCTCACTGTCACACTGCAGTGTCACACTCCAGCTTACTGGAACACTTAAACAGAGTGGAGCCATCATTAATGTTATTAGTAGCAGCTGTGCTTTTCCTACTTTGACAAGTTATAATGTCTGCTGTGAAAAAGGCCTCTTTAGACAAAATCAGTGGACTCATACAAGAATCACTTCCATCCTCTGTGACATAAATAGGTAATTTAAGAGAACATTCATCATACACATAGCGTTTTTCCATGGGTTTTGTAATTTTGTAATTTAAATATGTTACAAAAATGTTCTTGCACAAAGTCCAGTGTTTGTCACAATTCATGTAATCAACATGTAATCAATGTAATTCAATTAAATGACTAGAATATAGTCTGTCAGTACAGCTCTGAGTCCTGTATATAGGTCTCTTTAATGTCATGTTATATTACAATGTAATCACATTTATGTCCAAGCAAACAGGGTTTATTTAAATACTGATTAACATATTAAACAAATCCTGATTGTTTGTCAGATGCTTGTTGTCTAGGATGTTGAAGTACACCTCAAGTGATTACTGCTTTACTGCAATGACAAACACTTATTATGAATATGATTTAGTGGATGAAAACAGGTGTTAATTGAATGTTTTAATCCTTTTATGTAAACTGAGATCTTTTTTATTTACATTTTATTAATACAACATAAGATCAAATACAGACAGCACAAATTCACACAGAAACCCGAGGTTTCAGAGAAAAAGAAGTGCTTAGGAGATTATTACATCACAAACAATCCTTTTCATAAGGACTAATGCGTGCGTGCTACGTACAAGACAAAGGCATACAAACACACTACCGAGCACAGTGATATGTTCACATTTAATACTGAACATAACCTTCTTTGGAGTCTTACCCAGAAGGTTCTTATTTCTGGGCAATGCCATAACAGACATATAATGATCCACAACAATGCCAACAGAGGTTTCACACATTAGCATTGCATTTATTCAATTTTCAACAAATATTTGTTTTAGTCTCATTGCCAACATTTTCTACCCTATTAACCGACTCTAAATATATAAGTCTAAATAAATATAAGTCTGCACACAAATGCAACATTTTCTTTGCAGTTGTTCTGCAAAGTACTACAGCATTTCTTAAAATGTGATTATCTAGCTCCTTCATATGTCTCCTTTCTGTTTTTTCCTTTCATTCACCCCCCTTTTTATAATAACTAATCACCCACCCCCTAGATTTGACCTGAAATACTTCCCATATACTCTGAGCATGAATTTTGGAGTTAATTACATTAATGCAAATGAGCAGAGTTCAACCATATGTCGAGATAATAACAATTGATCCTTAAATATGAGTTATGAACCTCAGAGTGAAATATATATTTTCATACACCCTTGTTAATACATCTCCAAATATCTGTTGTACATGATGTGGACTGAAGTTCGTGAAAAGTTACAGCAAGCGCCGTCAGTTGGCAAAGGCTGCCTGCAGGGACCCATCTCAGTCCCTTGTCCATGATCCATGAGTGGGCGTGTCGCTCTAGCATTACCAGACCTCATATTAATTATATTAGTATTATTTTTAATGTTTAACACCTTATTCTCACTGGAAGCAAACTAAATGTGCTTCAGCAGAAATAGTTAATGTTTGTCCTTTTTATAATGTACTTCTTCAGGAGTTTTATAGATGTACTTTTCCCCCATCCACTGTCACCAACAGTCTATATCAGTGAAGCAGATGCAGGTTGTGCATCCACAAGCTTCTTTTTCACATAAGATAATTGTACTTTATTGTGAATTTAACGGGAAACAATCCTGGACTATGTAGACAGGCTTTTCAAACCACTTTAATCCTTTCTTGGCCATTGCTTTCATTTCTTTATTAAGGTTTCCAACAGCCTCTCCTTTAAACCAACAAACAAGTTATTCCCTCTGCTCTGGCATTCCAGTTAAGTGATTTTAGCTTTTTTAGTTTGCTTCTGTATGAAAAGAATAATTCAGCATAGATATGACAATACATGTATCCTGACAACTGAAAATTCTAGTGTTATTCGTGTAACCGCCCCCTTCAACAACTAACACATATAAATAGCTTCCCAGTTATAAACTATTTAATATATGCTATAAAAGAAGAGAGAGGAAACAGAGGCGTTATGCAGTGATGTTAGCTACAGTGAAGCTGGTAGCCTGCAGGTCTGAGGGAATCTGTAAAATGAGCCTTTCTCTCCTGATTTAAAAGTCTGTCAGCACTATAAAACTCCCAGCCCAGCCTTTTGAACCCATTCCTGTTTATAGGAATGAATGAATATTTATTTTAGATGACAAAAGGCATTTTGTTGGCATGAGGCCATAGTACAAATGTGATGATACTCCTCTTGTACCAAGGGATAACTTATCCTTTACATAACTCTACAGTACATTATCATGCAGGGGAACTTAAACATCAATATGCAAGAGAAACATACTGGACTACCTTTAAAATGCTGTGGCTTGATTGACACATGAAATACTGAACATATAAATCCAGCGTGTAACAGAATCTTTTATTCATTAATTGTTCCTCTCTTATGTCTCTCTATGTGACTGAAGGGCGATTAAGACTCACCTATTGTTTCTGTAAACTGGCACACTGGTGGTGTCTTGACGTGTGCCATGGTAAGTTTACCCCACTGTCCTTTTTCTCAGCATCAGCACACATCAACCCTCCAGAAAAGGAGGACTCCTGCTCCCAGGATCCGCACATACCTGCTACTGTGCCCTTACTACTTTTGCGTGCATGGCATGACCAGTATGTGCTACAGGTGTCTGAAAGAGGCACTCTAGTGATTTAGCATTGTACATCCATAAAGAACGGAGATGTATGGGCAAAATAAATGCCACAGGCGGTGAGATGTCCGTAATATTTTATAGAATTCAGAATTATGTTTTCATTAGTGTGTAATCACCTGAAAGTGATGTGTCATTAGTTGGTTAGAATAAGCCCTTTATATCTACATAGCAGGTCCTCTTCCATGGAGCCTGCCATGTTGCATCACCATGTTTCTACAGTAGCCCAGAACAGACAAACTAAACACTGGCTCTAGAGAAGACCTGAAGGCCATCATAGGTTCTGCTACACACTTTAAAAGAGAGGGGCTGAGGGAGGGGGTATTTAGGTTTGCAGTCTGCAACCTCACCACTAGATGCCACTAAATCTTACACACTATTTCTTTAAAAAGAAATACAAAAACAGAGGCACATACTTACATTATTGTGAAGTGGTTTTGTTCCTATCTGTAAAACTCATCAATCCTCTCTTCTAAAGTCAATTGTTAAACTTTGTAGTTCTGCAGTGTTCAGTCGTCTCTGTCCTGATGTTATAAATGTGTGCATTAGCCATGACCTTTGGCTTGCTCATCGACTCTCCTCTTTTGCCAAGCAGTGACAATTATTCCACAAACTGTCTAGGGCTTACGGGAAATAGTGTTTGTCAGAAGCTAGTTTTGTCAGACTTGACAAAAATCTTTCAGAGCCACAGAAGTGTAAAATGGGAGAAGTACTTCTGCTTTATGATGTTTGGTTCAAATCAGATTAGATAAGTAGCAAAACACAAAATACATTTGTTTATTTTTTTCAATATAAGGTCCTAGTCTTTGATGTCAGATTAGGCCTTTACAGTAACAGGTAAACACCAGAGCATTTTCAAATTCAGTTAAACAGGTGCAATTTGAGATTAGAACACAAAACAACTACAGGCACAGGAGCATCAGCAAGGGATTAGCTACGATCAGACCTGGCAACAAACACTGACATAGATAATTTATTGCAAATGTGAAAAGAAAGCAGTTTGCCACATGTAGACTCTGCACAGCAGCTCCTCTGGGCCATAAAAACTTATAGTTTAAGTCAATAAATTTAAAATCCAGGAGGGATTTTCACCCAGAGCTGTTTATAAGGCTGCTCAATGTAAACTCAAGACAGAAAAGAGCTGGCTATTATTGAGACCAAAACCTGTCAGGGTAGAGTTTCATTGGTCTGATTTGACCAAAGCAACAGCAATTATAGTTTCTTTTCACCTTTATTTGCCCATGGTAGTTACATAGTGAGCAGTGCTCTCTTTTTCTGAAACACTCCACTCAGTCTCACAGCTACACACCTTCACACCTGGAAGCTGCCCAGTGCAACCATATTCTGATCTGTTGGCCACTGAACAGCTGCACCGGTCTTGATCAAGGGCACATCACCTCACATTGTTCTGGGATTGAACAAATGACCTTCCAGTTACAAACCAGGTCCATGTGTTGACATTTTGTGATATAGAATTGGACTTGATGTTTTGGATTAGTAGCTATACCGACCAAGCACTCTAGCCTCGTCACAGACCTCTGAATCACTGCGCATATCTCAGATTGTTTGAGTGAATAAAGCAGTTATACACTGTGTTGTGCACAGCTGTGTCCCTTGTCGGAGAACAAACTGACCCAATCAGAGCTTTGGATGTAGGTTTAAAAAACAGAGAATTGGCCACAGAAACAGCAGCAAGCATGGATGAGATCAAAGGAGATATACAGTTTGTTGTAAATTCAATTACAGAGATAATTACAGCTCAGTCTCTAAAAGTAATGGCAGATCTTGGAACATGACATCTCTGAAAAAGTGGGTATAATGGGGATACAAGCAGTCAGGCATCATACAGATTGTAAACAAGCTGTCTGTACTGCCAGATAAGCGACCATTTTACTTAGAGGTAGAAACAAAAGTGGGCATGTTGCTAATAATAACTCATTGTACAGAAAACTCATGTGTATGCAGAACTACTCAGAGAATAGTAGAGTATAACCTGGAAGTCACTCTGTAAACTGCAGGCCCTGGAGAACAGCACTGAGCTGTGGACACACTGGGTATTGTAACCTCTGGGGTCATCATGTGACATACACGGGCCCAAAAAGTGTTTTTCCCCATACTCAATCACTGGAAAAAAATCAGCTGTGAAACAATGAATATATTTCATCACAGAATTTGATCTAAAGTCTGGAAGAATTGTATGATTAAATCAGTAAATTATCCCATTGATGTTTGTGGGGAGCCAACATGAAGTCAGATGGTGTGGCCAGGGTAAATCATACTCTGATGCTTTTCAGTCGGTCGGCTGGAGAAGACTCTCCCTAAACCTGCAACAACAAATTTTCTTTCTCACTTGGGGCAGTGGAAACAAGTTGTGAACACAACAAACAGTTTGTATATCACACTTGTTAGCAAACAGTTGTTTGTTTATACATCTAGCAGTTATTGGGAGTTGTGTTTCTGTTCACCTGATGAATGTAAGTCCAATAGTCTTTCTTTTGTTTCGACCAACTCCTGAGGGAAGTATCTGATTTCTTTGTTGCTAAAGGCTGCACTGTTTTTTCACAAGCTAGTAACTAAGTCTGTCTTTGTCTGTTGTGCTGAACAGGTAGTGGTTGAATGGGATTTTAGAGCTTTTTCACTAAAAACAGCAGCCTGCTGCGGCAGAAAAGAACACTGAAAATGGTGAGAGTCAACTAAAACAATAAAGTTGAGGGCTGAGGTCTGTACTGTGAAGCAGGATTTGAGGTTAGTGAGGTAACGTCAGGCTTAATCAGGGGCTTTCAGGGTTATGATCGTGGTTCACTTCTTACCAGGGTAAATCGCCATCAGCCCAACTACTGATCAGATTACTGCAAAACTAGAGTCATCAGTCCTACAGGATCCCAACATCAACAAAAATGGCACATGATAAAGAGCAAGAGATCAGTCAAATCATTTAGCGCTCTCCGACTTTCCATGTGTCCACTCTGGTTTTAAAACAGGGCTTCTAACAAACCAAAGAGAGTTTATCACACTAAATAACAGCATTACATAACAATTATTATAGCTTCATTTTATACAGAATTCCTTACAGTGTTGATGCTTTTCTCATATTCCATCAGTGTAGCTCAGAATAACATCAGGTGACTCTGTGACAATAACAGTACATAAAAACTAAACCTTCTGATGTCGTTAATTAGAAGAATTATCCACTCATTGCTAAATATATCCCATGATTATAAATGATCATTTCAGTCAGATTGATCTCTTCTTGTGATTAACTCCACCTCTTTCACATGAATGACCCCATGGCTGGATAGAGAAATCCTGGGTTGACATATCGCGTTGATAACCACTGTCGTACGACCACTTAGCAAGACTGCAGTTGACAGATTTAGTGAACCGAGATAATGTAAAACTATTGTGGGTATATTATTCCTGCTTCATAGTGCAGGTTTCTGGACAGTGTAACGATGGGATGAAACAATGATCTGTCCAGGCCTGTGTCAGCTGGGATTGGCTCCAGCCCCCTGCGACCCTCAAAGGATAAGCAGTGTAGATAATGGATGGATTCTCTGTAGGCTGATCACTCCTCTTTCACCTTTTTGTTTGAGTGTGTTATCATAAAAAATACTGATTATAGCCACTTGAATATATCCATGATCAACTTCACAATTTGCATTCTGATTTTACTGTTCACCTTTGTTCTTTCAGATCTCTTATGTTTAAGTATTTTTACAACCTTTATGCTCACTCAGAAATTTTATAATTAATGTTGTCACATTGTAAGACCTCAGCAGTCAGTTTTCATCAGTGCAGTGTTATAATTGATGGCAGCAATAGCCAGTGGTACAACAATAAAACCTAACTTTTAATAAACCTTTTTTTTTAGTTTCCCTTTAAATTGACATATTCTGTGTCACTTTAGTTGCCATTTAATTTTTATTAGTAAAATTTAACAACAAATTCAGTCTAATTATGAGGCTACAATTTCACCAAGATTGCACTCTCGGGATGTACAGTTTTGTAGAGCACAAGGCTTTTACTACTCTCCCCTCCCTATTCACAGAACAGTGCAGCTTGATATTTTGTGAACTGATCGTGGCCAGTATGTCAGATTTTCCAAACTAACTGTACATCAGTGGAAATTAATTGGATGATATCACAAATTGAGTTGCAGTGCAAAGTCACCTCTTTGGGTTTTTGCTCTGGTATGAATGCTCACTGAATAGAGGAGTATCCTGAACACCACAAAGAAATAGAATTCAATCTCTGGCACACTCTGGTATAGTAGGCATAAACTGTTGCATTGGGACTAATTCAGCAAATGTCAAACCTGAAACAGCCTCTATCACTGAAATTATATACCATTATGGTCCGAAATAGAAGGCTCAAGTTAGGAGTGTCTGTCATGCCGGCTTCCCAACTCACAGGTACTGATGCCACATGAAAAGTGTGACTCAGCTCCCACCATCCTACAAATGAATTCTTCCCTCATGTCACTCTGTGACAGAATCATCTCATTTATCCAGAGTTATTGCTCTCATTAGCGAGGACAGTCACTTCTCCTGTTTATCTGCCCGACTGCTGACCACAGGTTAATGAATAATAATAAATAATAATACTAATGATTACGCCTGGAGGGCTTAACATGGCAGCTACTCGGTCAAAGAGGAACACAGCACCCGAGAGGAGCAGAGAACTGGAAAGGCATTATCCTCCTTTATCCTCAGGTTCATCAAGGGTCCTTGAGCCAGTTGGATTGTTCTGGAGACATTATACACAATTGATTGGTGTACTGTTGGATGAGTACAGCCTTGTGGAAGTGTGTGTATGACAAGACAATTACCTTTCAGATTGCTGGGTAGAGGGAGCAGTGTTTTGGAGGATCATCATAAATGCATTGGAGCGATCGGTCTCTTTCAAGGCTCTGCTGATGAGTTGCGAATGTGTTCAGGGTGTGTAGGAAAAGGTGCGTGTGGTTGGCCCTCACAAAGGCCAGCACACCCGCTTTCTAACAATTTCTCACAGATCTGTAATTCCTTTGATAAGACATACTACAGCAGATATATGGAGGAAAGATGAAAAATTGACAACCTGAGGAAAAATAAATGTTTCCCCTGGAGTCTTTGACATGATGAAAAATGTATGAAACCACAACGCGAACTCTTGATGTTAACACAAAATTTCCATTTCCCTGCCCACAGAGAAACCGTGAGTTCATGAACGTGTTGCCAGTAGAATGAAAATGGATGAAATGAATTTCAAAGAGGAAGCTGACATCTGTCCTTGCAGTCAGAGTTACCGCTTTTACTAAACAAGGGGACCTCCCTGTTATACACACACACACAGAGACATACATTCACAGCTTTTGCCATTGACCGTGAATATTCACTTTATCGATGCAACAGCATCTTGCACTCAGCCCATATTAGCACCT
Organism: Lates calcarifer; assembly: GCF_001640805.2. NCBI lineage: Eukaryota > Metazoa > Chordata > Actinopteri > Centropomidae > Lates > Lates calcarifer. The sequence goes on from NC_066851.1 coordinate 4,492,084, forward strand.
CATTCTGTCTCTGCTTTGGCAAAATTTTCCAAAAATTGCTACACCCACTGTTTCCAGCAGATGTGGACATAGAGTGAGGACAATTACCCGACAACAAGTCACTGTAGCAAAAATGACATTTCAGCACATATCCAACTGTACAGTACAGGCTGATTCTCCAAGCAGGTGAACCAGACATCCAGAAGATACTCTGAAGGCCAATTAATATATAGCCTAAACAAGAAGTAGTAGTTAATTACTTTATAACACTACATATACACTGAAAGAGTTTGGAGAGGGGTGTCTTTTTTTTTTTGTAGTCTTTCCAAAATCAAAAACACAAGATCAAACATTCAGGGAGTGGAGTAAATAGTGCTTTATTGAATCTAATGTAAACCACGACTATTAGGATGTGCAGCCAACTCTTACCTATGGCAGTGAGTTACTTCCCAGGCTGCACCTTCCAAGACTTAATTACAGTATTTACGGGATTACAAGTTATGTAAGAATAAAGAACTTCACAAAAAGGCCTATAACAAAGCTAGCATTAGAGGCCCTGTCCTACTCTGTACTGAATTAACCTGTTAACCATGTTAACCTGTTACATTTAAAAACACATTGGTTCTCATTCTAAAAGCCTTTTTGCCTTGTCACACTAAAAATCAGAAAATACAATCAAGTATGTAAGTGAAGCAGCCAAACAGGCTTATGCTCCTCTTTATTCCCATGTCTTCAATATGGACCATCAAGGCTGCAATTTTTGCCAGTGAGCTTTAGTCCCCGTTTTTTTTTAGCATGAAATCATGTCATGTAATCATCAAGTGCCTACTTAAGGCACCTTTAAAAGATCCTAGTTTTAAAGCTGGTCAGTTGGAAACATTAAGCAGTCAGCCAGAGACAACATTTTAAGACCTACAGCTAGCTAGCTATAGCTAATGAAATCCGGTAGTTACAGCTGTCATTTCAGATGGGAGAGTCGCCGGCAGCTAGCTGGAAATAAGAGGCCTGATTTTGCTTACCTCTGCCTGAAATGAAAGACTTGTTTCAAATATTGCTTTGAATGTTGAGTGGCAAATCGACCTCTAAACTACATGCTGTTCATGTTGTGTGAGAACTTAACACTGGTTAAGCAACCATAACTAAGGGGGTAGGGTACCAGTGGACGTTGAGTTGTATTGATTGACAGCTTGGTATAGTGTCGCAGTGCTTATTTGACAGGTCAAATGACTACAGTTTCACATGGCAATGATGCCTATTTTTAGTTTCTTCAGTGTACAATAGTGCACAGAGGAGCACACAAATATATACAAATATATTTTCCCTCTCGTGTTGTCCACAGATGACAGCTGTTGTGGACCATACCTGCCAACTGCTGGCCTCAGCAGCTCAAATGAAAATTACATTCAGTCACTGAAAAAATCAGACAATAAAATTATATTGACATTTACTCGCTTCCAAGGAAACGCTGAAGTGTTTGGTATGTGACAGAGATAAGGGAGCTATGATGGAATACCACATTCCCACACCACATATGCTGTGGCAGTGTTTTGAAGCATTGTTTGGAGGAGAGTTCAGTACATTATACAGCTGCCTGGATGCTCACATCTACCAGTGACTAACATCATCAGTAGAGTGCCAAGCACCCACATGACAGGAAAAGCCACTGTATTTTTGGCTGTTGGTACAAAATCAGATTTCCTTCCCACCACTGTGCTCAGGTTCATCTCAGGCTTTTATGGAAAACACACTCTGCTCCTGCAGACAGATGCCTGTTTATCATGAGTTTGACAGAATTGCAGAAATAATACTGGTTATAGCACCATATTTTAATATTTCTTTTTTAATTCTTTAAAAGGGAATAATTGAATTTTGGTTGGATGAAGATTTAACACAATGAAGGTTGTTTAAGGACAAAAACTGGATTTTCCCTCCAGTGTAAGGACAAAAAGATGAAAAAAGATTTTTTCACCGGAAGACATCTTTAAGGAACATAAAAACAGACTGCAGAAGAGTGTTGTTTATTTTTATACGTAATCCCAAAAAAGAATCTGAATAATGAACCAGCTGTTTATTCTATGATACTGTTAAAATATGCTGTGACATCCTGTCAACTATTTCTGATATCATCTACCTCAGTGCCTCTGAGAAGGTAAAACTCTGATCCCACATCTTGTTAAGCACTGTGATGGTGTTTGACAGAGGTCAGCAAAGGTGATTGGTCGGCTGTGGAGCTTCCAGTCGCAGCTATTATGCTGCCACATAAGAAGATTATATCCATCTATCCATGTCCAGACTTACTTATTCTGTCATTTCATCTGAGGATTATCCTGAGCTACTTAGGGAAAATGGGATTTCAGTAACTGTACACTTTAAGTTGCTGGAACATGCAAAATGTCATTTCTGCAACAGTGTCATAATGAATTCTGTGGCGCTGAAAGGTCCCATGCAGACTCATGGAATTTTGCTGAGGCTAAATGTAAAGAACTTACTTCTCTGATTTTGAAGATTTATTTTTAAGACCATCAGATAGGATGCTTAATGTTTCTGGTAAACACGCTAAATGTGTTTTTTTCTTTCTTTTCTTTTTGAAATCTCAAACTTTACCCCAGAGATGAGATACACTTAAAGATGACAGTTTGACATTTGGCACTTTAAAGTACCTTGAGCTGTCCCGATATTCTCATCCACCACCCGCTACACTGCGGGAAAGAAATGCATGAATAGGGAGAATCAGCCTAGGGACTACATCTGTATTCATTTTTCCTCTAACCTTGTAGATCCTCAATCCCCCCAACATCTGCTTTATCCAGCTCCCTATAGCCTGAACCATGTCTCCCACTAATTACAACATCTTGAGGAACTAAAGCCAATGATGAGAAAAGCAGGTGTGCAGAGCTAGAGGGCCATGCTAACTAGTATTTCAGGAGCAATACAAGCAAATTAATTCAAATTGTAATTAGGCGATCAGGAAAATGCACAGGGGAAGTTCAGGCATAGAATGAGAGCCCATATAGAATTCCTCTGTGCATATACCAAACCTTAAGATAAGAATGCTTTGTAGTGAATAGACTGAGGTAACTTGCCAGTTTTCGTTTTAAAGCTCACTGATCACCTCCTCTACTCATCTTTTGTGTAAACTTTCATTTTGAAAAGTCAGTTTGAAAATGTTGTTAAATTATATCCAATACATAGCTGTAATTTTTGACTGCTCATCCATTTTTAATAAGTTTAAACAAGAATGAGAGTCTACAGCTGTGTTACCATCTGTGTGAGGCTTTAATTATGTCACACTCACGTCATGTTGGATGGGAGGGAAAAATTCTCCTGTTTACAACCTGTGGGAATTCTTGTCATCAAGACATGGTATGATTACAGAGTTGGTCAGATTTTTTTCAGTTAGTTAGAATTAGAATACTGTGCATAGATAATATAGCATCCATTTAATTTGAGTTTAATTACACTGAACAACGTTCTTTGACTGATTTGAGGCATTCATATTTATTCTGTTTGTTTATGGTGGCACGACTTGGAAAGTCAGAGGAAACTTATTACAATTATTCTGAGGGGGGCATGAATTTCTGAACTGAATTCTATGGCAGTGCATGCATAGTTGATGAGCAATTTCATTAGAAAACACAAATGTAAAGTAATAAGTGACAATAGAGAAAAGTCAGGGTGTTGCCAAAGTCATTCGGATTCATCCTCTGGGTACCATGAATATTTAAAATCTCAGTTCAGTAGTTGATGAGATATTTCAGTGTAGACCAGAGTGATGAAGTGACTGACAGTGTCATCTCCTCAGATAAGATTGGCATCTATAAACTCTTTTTTCTCAGTATTGATAGATCCACTTTTGGTCTACTTAGTCCCTCTGAGTGGTCTTTTAGAAAGAAAAATATAAGTGACAGATGACTCTAACAGCAGCTGGTTAGGACATGCTGTATTTATTTGCCTTAATTCAAGTGGAGAGTAGTCAAGTTCCTCACTTCCCCCCTGAAGTAGAGCTCTGCTCTGCTCTGTTTGCTCTTCAAACATTTAGCTGTATGGAGTTATGGAGTTGTAGTCTCATGACCTTTCTCGCTCTCCTTAAATACACACTGAATATACCAGAGAGGTCTCAGCTCTACTCCTTACATAAAGTTGGGCGTTGTGAGTTGTTGATGGCCAATATTAGTCTTGATGATACACCTTAAGTGTTCTGAGAGGGTACATATTGTGGTTGGATGGATAGGACCTAGCAAAGCTAAGAGTCCCGAGGGATCCACTGACCAGCTTTAATGTCTTTCTGGGTAGAGATAACTGCAAATAAATGGTCATTCTGTCTGCAGCTGCAGGTTAGCCTCAGGCTACGTAGACTGACATATACGTAGCTGAAAATCTGACACATCAATCCCCTGGGTAGGAAACATCTTCATGAGAGTTGGAAATTCGATATTACTGTGTAATATGAGTGACTGAGTAAGTTTGATGTACTGTTTTTTCTCTTTTCTCTCCTGTAAAACAAAACAATACTTTCAGCCACTCATCAGAACAGTTTCATGAATTCATCCAGTCAATGTGATTTGTGGTGAGCGGCTAAACCCACCCATCATATAAAACTGCACTTGACCTCAGACCTTGGTGTGAAGCTAGCAGAGCGGTGTGTGTTTGAATTTTAGGTGGTAAACTGCTGAAAGAATGCGGTTGAGGTCTAATATTGTTCATATACCCCTTATCTTCCTCCTGGCCTGACACTATATGTGGAGGTCTATGAATCGCAGCCAGATCTGTGCCGTGGTTCAGCAGCTGTCTCACAAGATGTCAGCAGAGATGTGATTTCATCGCTGATGGCAGATCCAGGGTCAGGGTTTAAACATTAGAATTTTGTTGGTTTTGTTGATTTTATGATAATATCTATTACTGCGCCTTTTCATCCATGTGTTTTTTTTTCCAATAACCTTGATCTGTGATGCACATGATGATTACTGTGACAGGCACTGAGCCCTGGCTGTTTACAGAGCACTGCAGGAAACCCTGCAGTCTGAGCTCCCTCTGAAAGGGCAAACTGTGCTGTGTGTGCAGCTGGCTTTGTCTGTGTGTAAATGCAGGAGCAGTGTGAGGATGCACACTGACACTTTCACAATATGCGGCACCAAATGTAAGAGGTGAAAAGCAGTAATAAACAATAATAAATTCTGAGCAGCTGAAAGCACCAATGAGATATATCACTGGTTCAATATTGGTACTGAGACATAGCTAACGCAGGTGGAACTGAGGTGATTCTTTTCTCTGTAGTACATGAAAGATACAGTTCATGGCTACAAACTGAGGGCCTGCCTCTTGCAATGGATTATAGCATTGATCAAATTAAATGTATAATGTCAGCACTTGTTCATTCTTAAACACCACTTGCTTTGAATCACACCCTATGTGGTGAGCTTATGTATTTTATAATTTATCTCTTGTTTTGCCAAAGACTATTTAACATTTCTGTCCAAGGCTGATACAGAAATGTTAATATGCTTTTATCTCCTCTGGCTGGTGCGTTTAAGAACACAGAATTCATTTTAAGATTCATTTATTGGTTTTTAAACTACTGGATGGTCTTGCTCCATCTCATCTGTCTGATATGCCAATGCTTATGTCTAGACACGCCTCCTATGCCTCATATTTGTCTTATCTTGCCTTTTTAATACAACTTTATTGTATTTATCTTTTTAAATATTATGATTTTTGCTTTAATGTAAATACTAAGTGATGAATTTAATGCACAAATTGTGCTGTAAGAATAAAATATATTATTATTTTTTTATTGTTTATCATATTTTTTTCCCAAATCAGTAATGTTGAACGAAAAGGATTTAGCAAGGCCAAATTCTAAAGCTGCATTACTTCATTTTGTGCTCACTAGTGAGCAATAACTAAAACACATTGAGACATCACCACTTTATAAAGTTATTATGACTACATGTTAGCAAACAGTTGTCTCTTTACACAATTGTCGGACACAGAGTAATGCTGGCATTCATTTGGAGTCATTTCTTCCCACCTGGCAAATGTAAATATTTATTACATTGTTAATTATCAATGTTGTTTTTCACTCCAACTCCCAAATTATGAATAATTCTCCTGAGCTTGTCACTACAAACATTTTCTTGCACTTAACACATAGTCATTAGATCAATTGTTAATATCAAAATTTTGATTGCAACTTTGAGATTGCTTTGAAAATGTATTTTAAATGTGCTCGATGAGAACAAACCAATATTCAACAGCACCTGAAACTTCAATTTGCCCAATAATAGTTTGCAAGAGGAGTTGTACTTATTCCAGACAAGTCAGCTTCACAATGAACTAAAAATATAGTTCATAGTTATTAAATAACGATGTGTCCTGAGGTCACTTTCTCATCACGCAGCTTTCCCAAACCACTGAGAATGACAGTGACTATACTGTTATTATCCCCCTGAGAAGGGATGAACAGGGGCCAAATGGAGTAATGCTCCTGGTGAGGGACACAGTGAGGAGGTCAGGTCATTCAGTGGGGACAGTAATGGCCGCTTTGTGCCTTGCCCTGTCAATGACAGTGATGATTATGAGTAGGCCCTCAAGCCACATGAATCGCCAACAAAGTCGTGGATGACACTGTCACTTGACCTGGGTCTTAGGTGGATCAGAGCAGACGAACACAAGGCAGGATAAATGACCTGCTCACCTTTCACAGGAGGTGTAAAAAAACATTCATTCTCACCGTGGTAGTTATACACCTTTTTTCTCTGCTTGGCTGTTCCTGTTGAAACTAACACAACAGGTCTTTTACTGGGCATAAAACAGGCCTGTTTGAACCCAAAGAAAATAAGTATATCAATGTAATAAATGATAAAAAATAAAATCTTCATTAATATGACCAATAACTGTGATTTAGTGAGGCAAAATTTAAAAAAATCATTAAAAAAATGATAAACGTCAAGTTTTTCATTACATCAAACCCCATTTTGAGACTGTCACCAGCATTTTTTTTTCAGCAGTAGCTATTCAGTGTATTTTATTTTTGCAATTGTCTCTTTATGTAGTAATTTTGTCACTGGTGGAGTCTGCCGTTCCCACACAGGATTCAGTTTGCAGAGTTAGTTAAACACTGTGGGCTTTTTAAATGGTATTATCATCATTAGATACAGATTAGATACTATATATTTTTTTTCTCACATAAGACTAATATTTCCTTTCTGAATGGAGACAGTCCTTATCATGAGTTCTTATTTTCCTAAAGTTATTCACTGCTTGTTTTGAACCCAGAGACACCTGAGTTATCTCAGCAACATTAGCACACAGGACAAACAGGAGGAGAGTGACTTACATATCTGAACACTATGTAGGGTACGCATGAATCATGCTTTGTGGTAATGAGTCCATCATTGCCCTTGTTGCTGCTGTGCAGCAGTATCTAAGAGCAGACAGCCTGCCTTGCGCCATTGTTGTCCTCGATGGCATGATGTGAAGCATTGTGTGGAAAATTGCCTGCACTGTGGCTGAGGGGAATGTATTGTCATGATGTATGCTTCTACAAAAGACTGAAAATGGGATTCAGCGTTGTTGACAATGTAAAGAATGGTTTATACAGTCATGTGTACTGTGTGGGAGTGCTGTGTGAGAGAGAAACTTATCTGACAGATATCTGAATGCACCAGCTGAAAACGTCTCACATGAAATTTCATCCTTCTGCTCCTCCAGAGAGGAGCACTTCAGCAGGATTCCTGAGGAATACCTCACCTTCCTGTTAAACATAGTCAGGGTTGATTTCATTTCTACTTCCGAAGCTTTGTCTCTTTGTTTTGATGCATCCGCACATATTTTGGATGTGTTACATTGCATATTGCTCAGTTCAGACTAACCAAATCACAGTTATTCATGAGAGTGGAAACAAAATATATCCCATTGCTATTTATCAGTTACATTTCTTTCAGGGACTTTAATTTTGTTAGTCTGAGCTTCCCAAAGCTTATCAGTCACTTTATTTTTAACCTCAAAATGAGCAATTATGTAAATCTGGAAAATAATAGCCATAGAAAGTGCTGTTGTTTCTTTGCTTGGATGATTAGTGTAACCAGGCTTTCTTTATGGATGCAAGCAAATTAATCATGATTTTCACTTCATTTTTCAACAGTTCACAGACTGTTGACAGCAGTGATAGCTAAATATGTCAGAGTTGATAATGTGAACATCAGGACCTGTCTGCACACTTGTCACACAAAACTGTTGTTTTACTGGTAATTAATGTATGGAAATGTGTTTACCAGGTAAGATGTCTATGTCTTTGCAGTATACATTAGGTGTGATTCATCTCCCATTCCAACATGGCTGCCTAATTTTGATGGTGGTAACAGCATAAACTGTCTCTGAACTGATACTATTCCCTGGAAATTTAAATTTGCAGTATGAGTTGTTGGCTGCAGAACAAATTGAGTATTGAAGACATGAAGTGTCACAGTGGGGGCCAGGGACACAGGAAATAGACCCAAATGCAGACACAGGGATGAGGCTTGAATACTTCAGTGATTTATTCACATGGAAGAAACCAGGATTAACTGAGTGATGAGGCAGGAGAGGGAAATAATCCAGAATCCAGAAAAACACAAAAAGGGTTCAAAACTCAAGTGACACCAGAAACTTTTGAGACAGGTAATCACATAACACAAGACAACTCAATACTCTGACAAACAGAGGAGGGAGAAAGACAAGTGAACTAAGTAAAGTTTATTTGTATAGCACTTCTTAAGACAGAGCAGTCACTAAGTGCTTTACAGACAAGACTATATGTAAACCAGGACTAACTGACTACTGCAACACACGTGACACTGAAAACAAGTGTGAAATGTACGTACACAGGAAATAAAACCACAATAGACACAAGAGGGAAGTGTTTTCAAAATAAAAAAGAAAATGAGAGTCACATGGGGATGTGTTATGATAATGAAGGTCTTTATTATGACAGAGTGCTATTTATCATTGTCCTTTCAGTAACAGTAAAAAAAATGGAAATATTGTAATAGTAACTAATGAGTAGAAACATATTTTGCAGTAATGTCAAAATAAATAAAAATAAAATTCAATCATATTTTCAGTTATTAAACAATAATTCAGTCAACACGTAATAAGTAAGCCAGTAATTTACTTTTTGGTTGGCAGCTCTCTGACTGATGAGTCATGAATCGTAAGATCATTACTATAGTTCTTTATAGAGATTAACAAATGTTTCACTTTCCAATAAGCTAACCCTAACCCTAACCCTAATGAAAAACTGACAGTGACTATCTTAAATTCCACACAAGAGGCTTTCTGTTATCAATTTGTAGTCTCTGAGCCAAAACTGAGATAACCCTGATGATGTCATAGTGACATCAAATTGTTGTCCCCCAGAGCTACATAAGAACTTATATAACTGTTTTCACAGGCTGAATAGTATGTCTTGTATGATAACTACACTTGTTGCGATAAATCACTGGAAAGGCAATTATAAATGTTAATAAGTTAATAATATATTGTAAATCTATCAGACTTTAAAATGTAAATGTTAACATGTTGTTAATGTATTTTGGTCCAGATGCTGATCAGCACTTTTCTAGCTGTTGAAATGGTTTATTGGTCTGATGAACTACAGGGCTGTGAAGAAAAAGCAAGTGTCTGGTCAGAGGAGGGTAAACGAAGCCATAGAGATTTTTCACAACCTGCCAACCCAAAATGTTTTATTAATGCCTTTATAACTGATCTATAAAGCTTTAATAAATTGCTAATTGTTAACAATAATTACAACTTTTAAGGCCTTTATACAATTACAACTACAGATTTTTTTTCAGTGTTACTGAAAGTGACAGTGACTTATATGACATGACTGCTTTTATATAAAAGTCTTGCCTAGTGAAGCATAAGAAATGAAAGAGGTCAGTCAGGTTTTATTTGGACAATAGGAACTTGAGAGAGAATGGGAGAGACATGGGATCTAATGGTCCTGCAGTGTCTGCAGCCAGGCTTGTAGAAACATTTAAAACTGCAGAGACAACACCTCTCTCATCCGAGACAAAAACTCGATTACAGTAAATGCCAAAATTCCTCAAATAATAATGATTCATATTCTAACCTTAACACAAATTCATGAAGATAATTGCACTTGCAGTCTGCAGAGTGGCCTGTTAATCAAGTAATTTCTCGATTAAGGGCTTAATCACTGCAGTATAAACAAACATATCACAGTTCTCCACCACAGTCAGTGTTCACTCTTTGACTTATTCATTTTTAGAAAGAAATATTTAATTTTGTAAAAGGCTCATACACATAACAAAGAAATAATTCTCTGGGAGATTACATCATTTTACTCCTGAGACAGCTCTTCAATAGACTATCTTTCAATTTTGGGCAGTTCTTGACAAAACCCTCTGTGCTCTGTTTAATGAATTATTCTCTCTACATGCAAGACGAGTGTTTGATATAATTTTGTTACACATTGGTGAGACTGTCCTTGGTACAAATAAGAGTCCCCCAGTTGCCATGATAAGTCAGATGATGTTGTTTGGTAACTCAAATTGATTAAACATTCAGTCTTTATCAAATGAGACAGATGAGCAATATCAATGAGCAAATTGGCTTGTTGATTAAACACCAAAACTGAAATCATACAGAGAAGCTTTCGATAGTTGCTGTGAGGCCTTTTAACTAATGACTCATCCTGTGTTTGCCAGGTGGAAAGTACTTCTCAACAAGAATAGCAAACAGATGTTCAGTGGCATGAAGAATTGGTGCTGCAGTTAAATTGAAATGAGCTTTTACTTTGTTTAAATGCACTTTAATTCTGCATTGCTAGCAGCTGAGAAAACATTATATTAAAATGGCGAAGAGAAGCAACTGCTAATGGAAACAAATTTGTACTGTTGACTCACTGTGCGTATATTGATTTGCATGCACCCTTGGGTCTCTTTTATTCCTCCTTGGTTTTTCATTAGAGTTAGTGGAAGGCAGCTGAGGCCCCTCCTGCATCAAGGCTTCCTCACTGTTGGTTTTCAAGGCCTGAGATACAGCTTCAGTCACAAAGCCTCCCAGACACGAGGCTGGACCGCAGGCCGAGACTGTCCCCAGTGCAAGGTTTGAAAGCTAGGGAGACGAGGGGAGGGTCAGGACAGCGTGCAAGCAGGATATCTAGAAAGGTGTAGTGTTTCCCTCCAGCCAGCATAGCCCAGCCCAGCAGGGAGTTCTGATAGCCTGTCCAACATTAGTGACCTCATCTCCACCTCAAAGTAATGAAACGGCTGAATGTTGGATCCGCTCAAGGGAAAAACGTCTATATGACTGAGATGAAAAAGGACGGAGGAGGGACTTTTTTGAAGTGTGGCAAACAACCTCCATCTGTGTTCTCCTCCTCTACCTGTGAAGGTATAAGATGGCCAAGTGTTCCTGCTGTTCTTCTCTGCTCGTCTGTCACAGCAGAAAACTCTCTGTCCACAGCGTCTGATGATGAAAGCATCATGAAGTGAGATAATAGTGTACCTCCCTGTGTAGCTCCCTGGGTGTATAGTAATTGTTGCAGCATTATAATGGAACATGTGTCTGGTAAGGGGGACATTTTCAAAGACCCTAATGTCATCATTACTTCCTGCTGAGGTTACCTCTGTGTCTCCTCGGGGTCTGCTTGTATCCTGTCAGGCTCACGTCAGTGGCATGTTAGGTTCCTCCTACAGTGGAGTCACTCTGCTGGTCTCTCCTTTGGTGTCTTTGCAGGGGATGGAAATAGACACTGGGTGGCTCAGTGAGAACAGAGAAGTTCAACTGTTGGTATTTTTACTGAGAAATGTAAAAGGGCCAGTGGATGCTGTCTAAATCAAAGACATAAATATAACCAAGAGGACTCTCAAAAGTAAAGTTAACATATATTCTAAATAAAACTGGGAAAAAAATGAATTGGCTTATAAAACAAAACACAATCGAGACAGCATTGCTGTACCTAGTGTGTCTAACAACATAAATTTATATTATGTTATTAGTTCTAAAATCTAATGCCCCAGTAGATTTACAAGTGCCTCTGTAATACTAGTTTTTTGGGTTAATACAATGTGGATTTCAGTCCCCAAATTGCATGAGAGGGATTGGTGGTGCTGGACTGGGAGCCACCAATCAGGATATTATCCTCTGTATTGTCCAAATGAAATTTCATGGAAATCTATCCAATAATTCTGACAGACATTGACATCACAAGAGCCACACCTTGGAGTGGCTTTAACCTTAAGTTGAGTAATATTTAAGCATGGGAGTTTATTCATGACCTCTGGGTACAGAATGTGTAACAATCATAGCTCAATGGTCCACTTGCTAGCTTTTTGGTGCTCTCAGCTGCCAGATTCTATTGACTGAAATAATATTACTATGCTCTTGAAACTATATTCTGAGACAGGGCACTTAGTCAACATAGGGCTTGAAGAATAGGTAATACACATCACCTTAAGGGGCTTATCATTTCTGTTGACATTATGATATAGTAGTGCCTGTTCCCAAACATTTAGTCAAATCACCCCAAATACACAGTGAACCTGGGGCCTTTGCAGCCCCTCAAGGTCTGTGGCCTCAGGGCAGTTGCCCTTTTTGGGTTCTAATGGTTAACTTGGACATTAAAAGAAAGAGGAACTGATTTTTCTCCACTGTAATTAGAACAGTTATTTTGTACATGAAATAGAGGAACATCTTCTGTCTGTACAAGCACTTTGTGTTTCATGCTAATGAGAAACATTTTTGTATTCTGTCAAGCTATTGACTCCTTGTCCACTCTTATTAACTAGGGTGGATATTGTAACAATTTGTTATGCATATAATTAAACTTTTATGTGAGTTTTATTGTTCCACTAAAGTTTTATAGTTTAATTATGACTTTACTGCATCTCATTTGCAACCCAACCTTCCTTTACCAGGCAGTAAAGCTTGGATTGATCTGCTCAAAATGACCTCTTCAGGTGCATATCCACGCATGTAAGCAGCTATTTGTATTCTTTCTATAAGTTCCACTAAATATAGACATGAGTAATATCTTAGGAAATGCATCATCCTACCTAACTGTTTAGAACATAGGGAAAACCATCCAAGTTTAACTGTGTATTTTAAATAACAGAATCAGGTGCTGAAAATGTGATTCTGGCAAAGGAGGGTCCACTGCTGCCTCAATAATGTATTATTAGCCAGCTTTAAGCATGTTAATGCCTCTGAATAATTCAGAATTGGCAGAATCTATGAAGCAAGGGGAATAACAAATACAAGGTCTGCCAGCACCCACCTTCACCAACAAACAGCACTCATCTAAACCCCACACCCTTGAGACCTCCACACATACGCACATACAAATGCACCGAGTGCTGAAGAACCCTTCGCCTCCACTCATGTGCTCATGTCCGGCGTCTGACAGAATTGAACAAGGTCAGGTCAGTCAAGGCTAGCACTCCATCTCTGTGGGAGAGCCTCTGCTCATGAAAATTTAAATGCCGGTCCCATGTAGTGACTATGATCTGATGTAATTTGTACAGCCATGACCGGGCTAGAATAAACAGTGATTGATGGGCAGGCTACCGGTGGAATCACCTTCTTTATATTCTTTTAATTAAGGTGTCAGGGGAGTGCAGTCTGGATGACTGAAGGGCAGCTGGCTCTACGTTAATGCATTGATCTTTAAAGAGGCGATGGAGGTGGAAAATATCAAGAATTAAAACCTAAACCTTTCGAGTGACTACATCACATTTTATTTTAAAAAAAAATCACACCTCCAACATCATTTCATGCATTATCTGCCAGGGACCCACACTGACAGAATGTAGTAAAGGTTTATATATCTAGGCATTGGCAATGTTATATAAATATAAAACCTTCATAGTTTAAAAATTCATGGTTTTTGGGAACAGGACATTTAATCTTTAATGGTGGTCTATTGGGGCTAGTGCTTTTTGGCCAGCAGGGAATTTTTCTTTCACAGTATTTTTGCTGGGACAAACTGGCAATCGACAAATTGGCATCAAGGCTGAGTGGCAACTAAGATATCCAGCTCTCTTAATATATCCATGGCTGGTGCTCAGTGTCCGCATGAACATGCATATCTTGTGATATACTGTATGCCAAAAGGAAAAGTGGTGATAAATGATTAAATGTAACTATATGTATATATGCACATTTTTATATTTGTATTCACCATTTAAAATCTTTGTCTAAGAACTCATTGATGTATTCAGATCTATTTTTGACGCATCTGATAACCTTTTACCTGTCAGTTAGTGTATGGGCTCCACAGTCTACAACTGGGAACGATAACAAAGGAGCTACTCCCCATAGAGCTGTGTTCACAGATTTAAATTCTTAGCATGTGGTTGTTTGACATGCTGGTGGTCTCAGTTTTACCCTGACTGACACTGTAACATGCAGGATTCCTCGCACAGCTCATCCCACACAACACTGCTCATCCCTCTCACTCGCTGCCAGCCTCCCCATGCAAAACAAAAGAGAAAAATGTTCAGCCACTGACAGGCAGACATAACTGGAGAAGGAACAGAATACTTTTCTGGGGTTTGTGGTGGGTGGTTTGAGATTCTGAGGAACTCTGAGAAATAGAGTAAAAACCTTTATTGAGTTGCCCTTGTGTCAAAACATCTTTTCCTTGTGCTCCTAAAGGGGAAACTGCCTTCGTACCTTGTTTAGAATCAAAAGGGAGGAGAATGACAACGACTGGATGCAGAACTATGTCGAGAATTTGCAGCTGATGTTGTAGAATATTACTATGACTTGATATTAATTGAAAGAATGATTCATTCCTTTATCAGGTCAACTCTTTTTTCCACTTTCACTTCCTCACTTTTACTTTTTTGTTTTCCATAAAGATTATATTTTACGGGACATTACAATCTATGTCAAGAACTTTGGGTTATGAGATGATAAAGTTTAGGATTAATTCAAACTGGCAGTGCAGGTGCTCACCTTCAGCTTTCTTCTGCAAAACATATTACGCAGTCAACTGATGGCTCTATTTACAACAGTTAAAGCTTTGGGGAGACTTTTGTACTTCTGTTTACTTTGATTACAGACTTTTCTCTTTTTGAGCACATGTTGTTGAAACAGATGCAGAAACAGATCAGTCCAAACACAGAAAATTGCATTGTGTGTTATTAAGATGATGTATGGAAAAGTAGTCCCCAGATGAATTGAATGATTATCTCCACCATGACTCACATTTGCAATGAACTGTCTTGCAGTAGTCCATGTCACATTTCAAGCTTACACTGTACTTAGCATAATATAAAAAAAATATCCATCAAACTTATTATGACAACATACAGCCACACACACAACGTCTGCTGTAGAGAGCAGCTCAGATGTAATTTAGATTTATGAATTTGATGATAAATCAAATATATGTTGTATGCAAATGCATGGAATCCTAGGATAAGTTAGGAAAATGTGCTTCTTTCATCAGTTTTGATACTGTCTCTAATCTTGATCAGTGATGGCTGAGACTTATCCTTTGGCATTTTAATACAGAAACCCACACCAAGTTATTTTGTAGCAGGTAAATCAACACAAGCAGAATGTGGATTTTTTTTTTTTTTTTAAGCTTAACACAGGTGTTTGTCACACAGCGCATATCATCAACTGGATCTAAATTATTGCACAATTACAATTTCCAACTACGTGCAATTTAGTTTCATGTTCTTTTTTTCTGTGTGGGCTCTATAAATTGCATTTCTTGTGCTGTCTTTTTAAAACACAAAAAAGCTGAACTGCAGAGTCAGGTGACAGTTTCTTTCGATGTCTTTCACAAACACATACTTATTTGATCCATTCTTAATATAAATATATGAATTATAGCTACTGTAAACTTATTTGTATGAAGCAGTAAATGTCACCATGCTCTAAATGGCTCTTAACATGAATCGCCACCATGACATTGCATTATTTGCATGTATCCAAAAACCTATTGATAACTCTACTTCAGTCTTGCAAACTGTTGTCTAGTTTCTTTGTGAACAACCATAAAAAGGCATGTGTCACAAACTGCGGCAAAACTCTGATATATTATATATTCTGAATGTGCAGTGTACACATCCAAAGAATGCTCCTACAATCTGAATAATATCGGCATATCCCATGAGTCAATTGGAAAATGCTAAAGTCAGAATAAGGCAAAATCCAGTTTATCTGAATATAACATGCTGTTTAGATGACCCTTATCAAATTTAAAATATTGCCATATTTGGTATAATATTAGTGTGCATGTTAATGGATGTGTACTTTTCCTCAACTCCACTACATCAATACATTTGAAAATGACTTGGACAAAAGGAAAGTTTTTAAGGTTTCAGCTGGATTTAAGACTTGGGTCTTTCACTGCAGCTTTGTGGTGCTGAGCAGCTTATTATGTAGCCTACTACGTTAAGTAGATGATAGCCCAAACACTGTTAATTTGCCACTATGTCATAGTTCCCCATGCTAAAAAAAAATCTCACTCGTGGTTATTAATGTGGCTCTACACTTGTACAGTTCATCTCTGAAAATATCATATGTCTTTAATGTGGCCAATTAGTTTGGGTTCAGTGGATACTAAGTGTGCCCTCCATCTCAGCTGGTAAACAGACAGCTCACTGGCTGTTTACATGCAGAGACAATTCAGTTTTTAACCTGGTCACTCAAGAGAAGTGGATTTTCTGTCAGTACTTGTAAATGTCATATCTGAGTACAGTTCCTGTGTGGCTCTGAAACCTGCTTTACCTCCACAATAAACAGAGCAGAGGTGCATGAAAAAAGGCCCTCTTCAATCTGTGGTTAGGGTTATTTTGTAAAGTGACTTATTCATGGCAAAAGCATTGCGGACGCAGGTATTAAATGCAAATGTAAACACCGTCATCCGGATTTAACCAGATTAGACCAAATTGTAGCTTCCGTATGGCCAACAGGCAGGTAATCACTGAGTCTCATCCTTTCCTTTGAAATGTAAATTTTACAAGCCAAATAAAACTCATCAGTCTTTTAGGATATTATTTTTACTGTTAAGGACATCTCTCGGTATTACACAAAGTATTATGCTAATTAATATTTTGGTGTTATGCTTCAGACTCATCTAATCTAATCACTGATCATAAAAAGTAAAACCGAACAAGTCTCATCTTGGGTTTCTCAGGTTGTCAGCTCTGGCTTTGTTCTTCTATATTTGGACATGTTATGATCATTTATAACTCTCGATGCCTAAAAATGACATGTCACACACTTCATTACCATGAAGACTAATGGATTCTGATATTGTGACTCTTTTCAAAGGCAAAATCATTAGGATTTTTTATTTTTTGTAAGTGGCACTACAAAGTTCTGTCATTCCGAATTCTTGACTTGGATCCAGCTGGAAATAGCTGCAGATGATGCTGCGTGATATCCCCACCTTGGATAAGCACTTGGCTTGCGTCTTGGATTGAAATGGACCACAATAAGGCCAAAAGGCAGTATTAAGATAAGGCCCTGCCTGCTGGTGATAAATGAAGTATTCAGAGTGTCCTGCTTTGTTCTTTATTTCCCTTGTTCCACCTGCCAGAATCAAGCAGAATCTGCTTCAAAAGTCAGTCGTTTGAAAAGGTAAGTGTTGCTGGACCTATCCAGGCTGTCATGCAGCTTTTTTTCCCCCTCTTTTCAGGAGACATATCAAAACAATGTGGCATTTCAAAATGCTACATATTTGACTGGTGCTGTCTCCTGAACATATGCACTGTCTCAGACTAACAAAGACGCTGCTGTCTCCTTATTTTTATCTGGTTATTTATAGGCAACACTGGTCGGTATGGGCGAACAGACATTGCTATCAGATTGAACTGAAAAACTGCAATGCATTCATAGGGACAGTAAGGACAGAGAGAAAATACATAAGTAAACCAAGATTGTCTTGTTTCACTTTGTGTTTTTTTTTTTTACTTTTTGTAAAACTTGGTTTTTAAAGCTGAGAAGAAAATCGAGTCCAGTCCAGCCCCAAACAAACAAATCAATTAAATGCCTGTAGTGAAGCAGATCTCAGGACAGTGGGTGAGTTTGGCTGCTCCTGATATATGAGCTTTGGCAAAAGATGACATGTGACTTACATTTTTTTCCATTGATATATGTACAAATCAATTATTTGCCTTTAAGTCACAATTTATCTTGCAGTGGGGGGCATTGCAGTGGATGAGCTCTATAATCCACTGGTAAGAAAATGTGCTCATCTATGTGTAATTACTGTATGTGTGTGTTATGTGAGGCACATTCTAATTCTCAGACTTGTGTGCTGCTGAAACTCCAAACATTTCACTGTGATGCTGTCTTGGAAGTGAGTACTGTCAGTGTGTCAGTATTGCCTATAGCAGTAGTTTGATAGTCCAACAATCCCAACTGCTTTTTGTGCTATCCAAAATCATTTACAGTCTGTACTGGACTACTTTCCAACGCTTAATTAAAAAAGAGCAGAGGATGGTCTGGCTAGCCCAATTATAAGTTATAAGGTACTATCCTTTTAAGGAGGAAGGATCATTCCTGACCTTGGAAATGGTAGTTTGACAAGGTTCACTTATTAGCATTTTTTTCCAAAAACTAGGAAGTGGACCTTGAACAGCAACCGGCAAATACATACAGGAATATATACCATTTTTTTGTGTGTGTTTTAAATTCTGTTATGAACTCCTCACTGGTTTGTCAAGATACAAAGATTACCATGAACTTATGAACTCCTTGTACACAGTTTATATTTGATTTTCTTTTAGCAAATGTGACATTTTTTGGTCATGTCAAAGGAGGACTAAATGCTGACTGACAGCCTGCGATTTTCAGAGATTAATAGGAGAGACAGAAATACAAGAGAAGTCATGCGTCACTTAGAAATGCCAAAGGCAATTCTTTTATGATTGTTATGGAGAGACGATGAAATCCTTTGCAATGGACTGTGCTCTATAGTAAGTGAAGCCTTTATGGGAGAACTGAGGCACATAATGAAATCTGCCAATGGAACAGCTCACAAGAGCAATCAAATATTTCATTTATTGTCATTGGCACCATTCATTAAAGTCATTGAAATGCTTCATGTTATTAATTCATGATTTCCCTCATGGTGTTAGGTTGGCTATCTACAATAACATGTCAGAGTGGATATTAACACATGCGTAATGACCTGTGAGCAAAGCAACACTTTCCTCCTGTGAGAGCCATACATGACCAATACAGACGATCCTTTGTGACAGGGGCCTCAGCTCTGTGCAGGCCTTGTTAAAACATTAATGGGAGCCTGGTGGGGTCACCTTGAGATCTCTGCTCCACGTGTGCCTGCACAAATCGGACTCCTTGTGGGATTGCATTAACATCACTTTTTCATCACGCAGGTTCACGAACCACTGTTAGTCTGATTCTGAATTCTTTAACAAAACAAAAAACTGAAAAGTTGTCCCCTTGTCTGCTCTATCATGAGTTTATGAGTGTGCCTAGGGCTTATCTCTACTATGAGCCTTTGTACCGTTTAAGGTTATTCGCTGGACTTCTTTTATAAAAACTGGAAAATTGGGGTAAACAACTTTTGAGGAGGGTGTGTGTGTGTGTGTGTGTGGGGGGGGGGGGGGGGGGGGGTGCGTGCGTGCGTGTGTGTGTATGAGTCATCAACAGGTAACAGTCAGGTATCATATCAATGTCAATTGATTTGAAAGTATACATTACTTTAAGTGACATTAAGTCATTTGATTGACTGCACTCATTCCTACCTATAGCCTGAAAACACACTAGCTAGCTAACTGACAGTAAGGTTAATACAGTCCTTAATGTTATGTTATTATTGAGTTCATAATTTTCATTAATTTAGTTTTTCTGTCTCAAGAACCCGTGATATTAGCTAATATTAGCTAATACTAGTGATATTAGCAGAGACACAGCCTTACTGAAATGCTGTTTATCAGTCCAACAGGTCTTTTACGCAGATTGCTTAGTTTTTTTCTGTTGATAAAAATTATAATTTATTGTAATTTTGATTGCATGGGTCACATGGGTCAGTTTTTGTCTTGGAAGAAGGTTGCCAAAGAATATTTTCTGTTATACATTTCATTTTTTCACAAACTGAAGACCTGAAGCAGGTTGCTCAACTTTTGTCTTGCAATAATTTAGCATGCAAGGTCAAAAGTGTAAACTGAATGACAAAAATTTTATTTTCCCAGTTACAGTTAATCCAGTTACAGTCTGGGCAGAAAGCAAATTGAAGGAAAAATGTAAGGGCAATGTAAACTGAACTAGAAAAACTACTAAAAGGCTGCTGACAGTCCTGTCTCTTTATGTCTAGCAATCAGGCATGTGCACCTTTAATTATATTTATCACTGCTCCAGACTAATTCATTTCTAATCAAAGCCAAAACAGTCATTTCTATTTTATTTTGGCTTTTTTCTAAATTAAAACTGTTGTACCACTGTATTTTATCCCTGTCAGTAAGTGGCTAACTGAACAACCACCATTGGACCATTACAAATCAGCAGACACCACAGCAAAAGCCAGATTTATCCTGCTGTGTAAGGCAGCTAATATCAATTTAATTTCAAGGCCACTTTCACTCCAACAAAGTCGTGAAATGGTTTGAGAGCTTATTAAAAATCGGAACTGATTGAATCAGTAATATCAAACACGGTTACGAGCCTGTTTTCATTTTTCTCTTCTCTGCTTTGTCCACATATTTTCATAACATGTTTATGCAGCAGTGGAAAATGTATTCAAACTACTTTCTCTAACAAAACCAGGTGAACTTTTAGAATAAAAGTTGAATCTTGACGATGATACGAATGACAGGAGTCTTGAATGGAAAGAAAATATAATCACTGTTAAGAGTTTCAGTCTGGTGGGTTGACAGGTAAGAATATTAAGTTAAAGGCCATGGAATTTCTTGATATACTGTTTGAATTGAAGATAACTCATGTCTTTTGAGTTCAATGTTTTGCATCTTGAAACTAAATTTCTGCAACTTACACAACTGTAGTTTAGAAATGTAAAGAAAACATAAAATATTTCTCTCTAGAAGTGTGCAGGAAGATAGACACCACATTATCTGTCTGGTGCTGGAAGAAGTAACATCATTAAATCTGTACTGGTTGCAATGACAACTTCACACTGACACACAAGACTTTAGGAAGTATATTGGGATTGGCCAAAAAATATGCTGGGACATTACCCACATTATGTCTGTACCAGTGACATTTGGAAGTGTTTGGCAGATTTTGTAACCCTTGCACAGAGCCAGGCTAGCTGTTTCCCCCTGTTCCCGGTGTGTTTTGCTAAGCTAAGCTAACCAGTTAACAAAAGTATCCATCAATCTGATCTTGGCATGAAAGCAAATATGTAATATATTCCCCAGAACATCAAACTATTCTTAAAGCTGCATTAACTGATTTTTCTGTCACTTGGTGGCAGCATTCCAAGCTGAAAACACAGTGTCTACCATGTTACCTCATAAATGTGTAATAGCAAACATATAAGCAAATAGTTGCCTATTTACACATCTAGCAGACACAAAGCAGCATCAGCATTCATTTAGAGTCTTGTTTCTGTCGACCCAACAAATGTAAGTCCATTAATAACTCTCCTTTAAGTGCTGTCTTGCTTTTCACCAACTCCTGAGGGAAATAAAATAAATGTTCCACTGTGTTCACCTGCACCAGCTGATTTTGATGCTGGACAGGTTGGAGTTTTTCCCTGAAGACAGCTGCCTGCTCTTGACAGAAAGGTGTTTGATGAGATCGGAGTTTGCGGGCCAGAAAACCAAATGTGTAATCCAAAATAGACTGGGATAGATTCATCACAATAAGCAACAAATTTCAAATCGCACATAGCTATTTGACCCATTGGCGATATAAAATATATTAATCAGTGCACCTTTAAATAGACATTTATCCAGTTATGTTTCCTTATAATAGTTTTAGTAGTTGCATTGGTGGCAGTGGTAACTGTGGCAGGACTTTAACTCCCATTAAGGCTGTGCATCTAACTCCAACACAGGTCACCTTGCACAAATGGTGACAGCGAATATTAAAACACATTGTACAATCAGTGATGAACAAGCAAACATGGCACCAAATATTAAAATGTGACAGCGCTTTAAACAGCAAGGCTGCTAATCTTAAACTGGTCACATTTTATCTGCACACACACACACACACACACACAAGATATTATGACAGGGTTTTAAAGCTGATTAATGATAACTTCACTTTAAATAAGCTTAGCAGAAACCACAGCTGCAAGCATTCTACATTCAGACCTTGTCCATACAGCAAAATGCCCAAATCTGGAGAGTTTTGCAAGCTCAATAAACACAGCAGATAGAGACTCCTTTATTACTCTCCAGAAGTGACAGTCCTGCCTGACAAAATATGCAGTTTCAGTTTTCAAGTTTTGTGATTGCTGTGTGTGGGTTGTACTTCTTAGTTCTTACTGACATCAGTGCGTTTGGACTTTTTTCTTTACTGATGTATTCTTTAAAGATATAAGTGTGTGTTCAGTTTGTGAGTTTTACTCAGTGTTTACACTGTTGTTTATTTAGATGACAGTGTGTGCTTGAAGTTCTTGAGACTAAAGTCTCTCCAGTATGTTCCTGTTAAGTTCCACTTTCAGAGGGGGAGAACAAATATGCTCACTGATGAAGTGAGCGCTATGTCCTGAAGTAATCCTTCACATTTTTTGAGTGATTGCACCGTGTGCCACACAACACGGGTAAAGGCATATTTTTATACATCAAGTCTATTTTCTTCCATTTTACAAAGGTAACTACAGTGTGTAGTCTCAAAAACACTGTCAATGTTATGATTTGTAAACCATGACCAGAATCTTTACCAAGTGATTAAACTGAATTTTATCTTAAAACCACTGTAGCTGCCATGAGTCCATTTCACTGCTAAAGTGGTCAAGTTAGGTGAGCTTAGCTGGCGGCGAGAGAAGATTGGCACTCCAGGAGGTAGCACATCAGTCCCTGGCAAAACACTGCAAACATGCCCTCACTGGTGAAACACTGGTTACTCCTGACTGTAACTAGTTATCACATTAAAATGCATTTGGCTGGTGGGTAAAACTAAAAGTGTGGGGACATCTTCTGCATGATCACCACAAACGTTTGACAATAGCACTCACATCACCTAACTGTCTTAGGCCACATCACTCCACCAATGTAAAGAGGAACCACACCCTAAATTATTATTTATGGGATATATTAATAATCAAATAGAGTCTTGTTGGTATAGGATGGCGATACATTTTTCTAAGAATATTATTGTATATTGTGAATAAAATCATTATTTAGCTAGTTCCTGTACATCAACTCCCCCACTTGTGCTGTGATAGTGGCGGCTGTGGCAAGTGTAAAAAGTAGAACAATGGCTTTCTGTTGCCTCAGTTTGTGTCCCTCACATAAAGCTGTTGGTGACTTTAGCATTAGCAGTCCAGGTAAGAGCCTAACAAAACAACATTGTATATGAATAAGATTTATTCCTCTGTGCTAGCAATTAACATAGCATGTGAGCACATTGATAACTGTGCTGTATTTGGAGCTTAACAAGTTACTTTGGGCTGATAAACAGCAGGCTATGTGCTGACACACACACCACAGAGCCTCTCATAGCATAACTGCTAGCTCAGTAATTCTCTCAAGGGGCCATAAATGTGCTCCTAGTGACAGTCTCAGCTCCTCCAGGCCTCCATCTATACACATCAGAACCAAGCAAAGTCCAACAGTAGTGTTTCATGGCTGCTTAGCTCTGGCTCTGCCTGTGCTTCACTGAGCGGTGGCCTGTCAGTCTCCCCCATGTCCCCTGACCCTCCACATCACACACCACATAGCCACAAGGCCACATCCCCTACAGCCATTGCTCCCCTCTGTTGTATTTTTCATACAATGCTGGAGGAGAGGCTCCTAGCACTATTTTTAGGTGTAGTTACATTTTTATACAACAACTAACACCTCAGATAAAGAGCACATCATTATACAGTTCCCCATGTTCATAAACTAGCCTATCTTATCAGTTTGGTGAAGATTTTGTCGATATGTTCAGTATGAACATGCTTGGAAATGCCACGCACAACAAGCATCATTTCTCTTACAAGAAAGGATCATACTTGAATATCATTCTCATGAGTAATGTTTGGTTTAGCACCTGCAGAGACAGTATACAGTGTATATATTTACTTCTTTTTCTTTGTACATGAGTTGCACTTGTCAATAAAAACTTGGCTGATGGTGCTTGGATTTTATCAGACTTGTCTAAATGATTCATGTGTCTCCACTGATGGATGGCAGCATTCTGAAGTATAACATGCCCTCTTTATTTCATTTCATTTAGTCCTGGAAAATCTCTAATCTCTAAAACTAGGCTAAATGTAAGACTATTCCAAACCATACCTCAGAAATGAATTTTGAGTTTGGTGTGAAACTGTTCAACATCAAGCAGGCTGATCATACTGTGAAGTCAGAGGCAGATGTGAGTGGTGGGATTATACAGTATGTTGCTATAAATTACTAATTTCATTTTGTTGGAACATTGGTTCACAGTTCAGAATCTCATACTTAATGCATGCTGTTACATGTACTGTAGGAGCTATGGGACAGACACCCTGAACAGGAGAACCCAGATTTCTCTCTTAATATGAATGTTGCCAATAGTCGTAATTTTGTAGGACTACATACAGTAGAGCACCAGCAAAAACAATGTGTTTCTATATTGTGTTAAAATTTTACATTCACTGGACTTTTTCTCTTGGGTTGTCATGTGTGCTCTAACATATGATCTCCTCACTGTGCATCCACTGTGACTGTGGTAATGCCATGTTTTCTCCTGCTCTTACATCAATGTTAATTAGATTATGATATTGAAATTAGGTAGATTATGACATAATTGTGAGGCTCAAAGGATGAGGCAAAGACAACCCAAGGACCCTCCAACTCAGTAAACAATGTTATTCTTGCAGAATTCCATCTTTCTAGAGTGACATTCATACATAATTCATAATGAGTTTCACTCTGATGCCGCATAATCAGTTTTTCAGACATATTCTATTGGAGTAATGAAACATTCAGACAGTTGGAAACACATTGCACACTCACAGAAGGACACAAATCACTTAACCTGTATCTCTGTTCTGTTCTGTCTGTTCCTGTTCTGTCACATTTCTTGTCATGTATCACATGCCAAAAATCTTGGGAGCCACTGGTTTACACTGTAACAGTGTATTACATTTTATAATCATATATTTGTTATACATGTTAAATCTTACAATTATAGCTGTCAGAGTGGAATAATTAGCACAATATTTCCCTCTCAAATGTTGTGGAGTATATAGTTTAAAGTAGTAGAAGATGGAAATACTCAAGTAAAATTACTCAAAATTGTACTTAAATGCAGTACCTGAGTAAATGCACTTCCTGTCTATAAATGAGGAGGGGAGACCCTTCATATACTAACACTTCTTTTATTCTCCATTCAGTTTTTATTCTGGTTTTCCACAATATAACACAAAAAGACAATACAAAGTGATGATACAGCAACACATATAGCAACACTTGTATTTAACCACATTTCCCAGAGGCAGTCAGATAGTCAGATAAAATCATGTTATGCTTCCATTTGCAAGGTAGTTTTTCCACTGCGTAGAAGGGCAGCACAACCAAATGCTACACCGCTCAGAGAAGACTGTGCTCCATCCTGCAGTCTGTTTTTCCAGCACCCACACAGTTTCTGCACTGCCTCCTCATCTTTTGATTCAGGAGAGAATCTAGCAAGCTCTAAACCCCAAAAGCCAATAAATAATTCAGCAATTGTGTAATGTAAATTCATATTCTCATTTATCAGTGAAATGTGCAGAACTACAGTGCAAAACTGACTTTCTGACAACCAAGTTAATTTGTTTTATAGTGTGGGAAATAATGGCTGGACTTTGAGATTTCTGTATTATATAGGTTATAGTAATCAATATATTTATTTTAACAACTAATTTAACAAATGTGTAAGGGGTCACTGGCAGTGATAAAGGTGCAGACATTCTGCTTTGGTTATATGTCCTGTAACTTGCCTGGTTTGTTTCAGTCTCATTGCTTTTACCAACATTTAAAGTAGCAATAGTTTTCAGTGAAAAGGCTGATAAACCTGTTGAATAGTACTTGCCCATCTCCAACAGACTCACAAAGTTAGCCGCTAACGGGTGAACATAGCTGAACATTTAGCATTTACTGAGCCAGATATTTGCCTCAGGAGTTGGTGGAGACCAAAATAGAGAGAAAAGGAGAGTCAGTACATACATGCAGTTGTGTTAATGCTGATGTTACCTCATATCTGCTGAATACTGTATATAGGCAACTGTTTGCTAACACGTTTGCCTTAACATCTTCATAAGATGATGTAAATGTGTTCACAGCTTGTTGGTGCCTCAAAGTGGACAAAAAACAATTAATACTGTTTTTGCATTAGCTCAACACTTTAAAATATCTTCATGAATATTGTGTAGTATTGATTACTACTTCAACTAAAGTGCAGTGATGCTGTATTTTAACCACTTCTAATAAGAAGTAACTTGTAGCTTTTGTTAGTTTCAAAGTAGTATACACAACCCTGAACAGTTGTGGATTCTACTCTGTGGATACTGACACTGTCTTTGTTAGGAGTGTCAACCTGTTCAATGGCTGTGTCATGAATACTGAGCAAACACTGAGCTGAGACATTACATTACTCATAACATGCAAGAGACTAAATTTCCTGTCATGTTGTAGAGTGTTTGGGAACTGACTCTTCCTGGCTCAATCGGACCCAGTGACGGTGCTCAAACAAAGCCCACAAAACCACATTTCACTTTCAGAAAAGTGGGAAAATGTATTGTAGATGCTAATGCCCTTTTAAGTGCTGAAATTGTGGTGAGTGGAAATGGATAAGCCCAGCTATAGGCTCTGCATGCCAGTCCAGACAAGTTCAACCTGCTCCACCTTGCCATGGTTATATTTAGAACCATACTCTCACTGTGCTCCACAGGTGACATTTTCAAAGTAAAACTACTTCCCTGTCAGCTGATATGATTAAGGTATCACATCTAGCCAGCAGCAAGTCAGAATGTTTTAATCTCAGGTTCTCTACCTCAGTGTGTTTTATTCAACAGTATTCTTTTTGTTTATTATGGTTTAGCGATGTAGTAACACAGAAAGCAAGCAATTTTTACTGTCTCATGACTAAATAGCAATGTATATTTATAGATTTTACATGAACTGAATGCATTTCCCATATGCAATTATCTCAGCCCGCACAGGACTATTGTAAAAGACTAAATGATTTCTAAATTGTGTTCTGTGGACAAGGGAGCATTTATCATGTTAAAAAGATTCCTCCCTTCCACGCTTTCTCACTATAATGGATATTTTGAGTTGAGGCAGTCTTTTACTCTTTCACTTTCCATCTCCTCTGCCAGGAATTTATGATGCTTCTCCTGAGCAAGCTGTGAGATTGCTCGTGAATGCAGCTGTTTTCATGAGAAGTCGATTTGCCTTAAACCTTGAGCAGCTGTGAGCAGATGTCCAGTTGCATTTCCATTAAGAACCTCACTGGGTCTCTGACACTTTCATTGTCAATGTCTTTTTCTGCCAAACCCTGGATTTTATAAAGGATGGACTCCTCACTTCTGCTTCTCCATGAAGGTTATTCACTTTTTTATGTTGAAGTTACTCACAGAGTCAGTGATTCAGCAAAAATGGTGAAATAAAATGATAGTAACTTACAACACCTTCAAGCTGTGGACAAAATACTTCCCCCAGTGCCATAATATTAAAGGTTAACTTTGATCATGTCGCCTTCAAAGCTTCCACCAGCACAGCCACAGCCTGAATCCTACCACACCCCCTGTTTTATGAAGATGTCAACAGTCATCCAAGTAATCATTTACTACTGAATGTCTGCACACCTCCTCGCTGAAAGACAAGGGCTTCAGAGATGGAGTCATTAGAAGATAAAGAGCTTACCTTTCCCAGGGTGACAGGATAGCCTTTGAGAGGATGGACCCATCCGTCATTGTTCACGTCCAAAATATTGTAATCTCAAACAGGTGACATAGATAGAAACAGTACAAGCCTTCTGTACAGCATATATGAATCTGCAGAAGGCGGAGCTTCCTCTGGGTGTCTGCATAACATGCTTTTTTGCCATAGTCATGGTCTCAGATATTTCAATAAGTAATAACAGTAAATAGTACTTAAAACCTTGAAAGGGAAATCTTCCAAACATTTTGACGGACTCATCTCAGATGACTTGAGACTTGATTGGAACCTCTCTCAAATGACTCTGAGACATGGCTTGAACAAATCTCTAATTACTTTAGACTTGGACTTATCTTAGATGACTTGAGATTTTAGACAGATGAATTGAGACACAAGTCTCCATTAAAATCCATAACTGTCTCCTTAGAATCTATTTAGTTAAATGCTTGTCTTAGAATATCAGTGTAACCTGATCAGATATACATTCTGTACTGTCAGTCCAGCAGCTGATGCTGACATAAGCTGCTCTGGATTTTCAGTCAAACATTAGGAGTAAGTAGATCCCATTAACTGCGAGAGGCTGCCCCCTCAGTATTCACCACTGTAATATCTAAATATCTGGTTCAGTTAGTATTCTGCTCAATTTAAGATGCTCAAACTGTCAATGTATGACTTGATATCTGAGTTACTGAGTTACTGAATTAGAGCTAGCATTCCCTCTGAACTTGAACTGACTTCAAAACCTCATTCCTATGCTGAAGAAGCTACACACTCTGTACCATTAATAATTAATGCAAACATGATGTGCTTGCACAAGTTTTACTGCAGAACATACTGCACATAAAGCAGATTGCATTTACTGTTAATTTATTGTTATTTTACTTTTCTTTTCAGCTGGTTTTGAAGACAAGCCACCAATACCATCTGCTCTATCTACATTAAGAAAAAGGTTTCTTCTGGTTCCTCTTAATAAACTGCAGTTTGATAAACTCAGCCAAGCATCCTTTTATCTGACATGTATCATGTCTGAATTACTCTGGTATTAAAGACATTACTGTTGCATGGAAATGTGTTTAGTTTATACAGGCTCAGAATTAATATATATTTGAACAAAACCATCACTATGAACAGTATTTAATCCTACAATTAACCTTCTGTTTGAGTCATTTCTGTCACTGGTGATATAAAAACTGTGCTCAGCCAAAAGCTTTTTTATGCATATTAATCTTTCAGTATCTGAAAGTAACTGAGTGTGTGAGCAAGTCACATTTCTTCAGTGACCGTGTATGTCTCTCTACTGTACCAAAGACATAATGTTAATGATGCTCATGCTAAAGTGTATGATAAAATAGAGGCCTAAAGATTTTAAAGCATGTCTGGTGGCCTTTATTCATTTCATGAAACATGCTCAGGTTAATCCATCCATTTGTTGATTAGGTATACTGCTTATCATTTGAGGGGTGTGGGGGGCTGGAGCCAATCCCAGCTGACAATGGACAGGTACACCATTGGACAGGATACTAGTCTATCACAGACCCAACATATATAGTCAGCCCAACATGTATAGAACAACCATTCACACTCACATTCACACCTACGGGCAATTTAGAGTCACCAGTTAACCTAACCTGCACGCTCTTGCTATGAGGTGACAGTACTAACCACTGTACCAATACTAATGTTAATGAAAATGGAGTGTGACCACACTATAGGTGTCATTAGCTGATTTTATCAGTTTCTATTCAATATGCAATTTTTCAGGCCTGTGCATTGACCTTGTCTCAACTTTTGCTTGTGTAACTGGGTGGTAAATATATCCAGATATAATTTCCCACAATCGGCATGATTATTTATGTGTTATTTGTTGCTTTTTTTTTGGAGTGTAACGCTGAGTGCACTGGGACAGGCACTTGTTGACGCAGACTTTGGTCACAAGTTAGCACTATTGAGTAATATCTCATACCCCATCCCCCCACCCCCCTCTCTCTCTGTCTAAACCCAACCGGTTGAGGCAGATGGCCGCCCACCTTGAGTCCGGTTCTGCTCAAGGTTTCTGCCTCTTAAAAGGAAGTTTTTCCTTGCCACAGTCGCACACATATATCTTGTAGAATATCCCTGTACAAATATGTAAAAGACATTATCTGTTCATATTTTAACAAGACGATATGATTTAGGCCCTACTGGGGTTCCTGTCCTAACATTTTGGATGCCAGTTGTTGACCGCTGTGCTTTCGCATGGAAATGCATGCTTCGCATGCTCTCACATGCATGATAATGTTAACATGCATAAAGCCACACTGCCAATGTATTTTTGTTACAAGAGAACGGTGTAAGTTTTATATTATTTTGTTCTCTGTTTGAAGGTAACTGACACTGTGTCGCTGAGCATCTTTGGAGTTCCATGTGGTTTAGTGAACTTGGAATGTAGCGTCCATCTAAATATACAGTGTACATTACCGGATAATTTCTGTGGGGTTATGGTTGTTAAATATGAATTTAACAGGTTTTATTTCATTTATTTACCTTTGCTTAATATTCTCAGCAGTTTTAGTGCTACAACCGCGTTTGTTCTGGTATGACCACTAGCTTGTGGTGGCTAATGTTAGCAATTGTTAGGAAACTCTGTGTACATATTGCTGTGTAACTGATATTACTTATATCTTTTCATTTGATATTGTACACGTTCTAATTACGTTCTCTCTGTTCTGTGCTTTAGTAACTGAAAGACTGGATTTGCTGCAACAAGCAAAGTGCTATTAACATTAAGTTTATTCACAAATATATTGTGTATTCTTACTTTACTTCTTCTTTAACATTGCAGCTGATGTATTTTAAATCTGGCATTGCAATCATGTTTACTAGCTTCTCTACTAGCTCCTCTTTATTCATACCTTTTTTGGTACATTACAACATATTTATGTTACTGCCATCTGTAGGTCAGTGGAACAGTATGAAACCATTGACAGGAATATGTTTGGCCATCACCTGTATGCACCTATGTGTGCATGTGTGTCATGTACGTGCATGAGACAAACAAAACAGGAACCAACATGTAATAAGAGAAAGGAACCTAAGACTTGCTTTGACATAATTGAGACTTGAGTTGGACTGGCCCCAACAGACTTAACACCACTATCACAGCTTTTAATTAATCAATATCAGGTGTCATTAAACAGCTCTGGTGGCTCATGTTTTTCTCCATTAAAAAATATTCAGGCTCATTGGAAAAAAGGTCATATTATATGTGTCATTAATTTCTTTTATCTCTTTGAAGTCAGTTTTAAGGCTCTCAACTCGACATTCACAACACTTTCTCCTGTGGCTGTGTTCATCCATCTTTTAAAAAGCTTTCAAACATAGCTTGCTTATGAGTTTTACTTATTCTGAAACAACATTCTAAATATTTATGTAGTACCTTACTCTCCCTCTACCGAAAATCTTTCATTGCAACTTTGCTTTCCTCATGAGTCAAAACAAATGTAATACTGGAGTGAAGGACGCACAGATCCAATATAACTATTCATACAGGGGTCATATTTATCTCATTTCCTCTACTCAGTGAACATAGCCGAAGAGTGGAGCTGGCACTCTGCCTTACTCCATGTGTTGACTGGGTATTTAAAGGGCCATTATATAAGCTGTGACTTTCATTGACCTCTGTTGGTGACCAGTGGGATGCAACACCATCAGTAGATCCGTCGCCCAGCTTACAGCAGCCTGTCTTTGACACACTCAATAAAGTCACAATGGAGAGGCTTATTATAGCAGAGGGCCAGATGGAGTATGGCCCGAAACACAAGCTTTGGACAACAGACATTTCAGCACCCAACTCAGTAACTGTTTAACCCCCACAGATGTGTTATGATTTTATTTCACCATTTAGAAAGGGGACATGCTCCCTAATGTAAAATGACTGGAATTGTCCAAATGCCTACTGCAGCTCAACTCAGCTCAGTGTGATCATAGAAAAGTCACACAGAGCAACACTTTCCCTGAAGCTTTGAGCTGCCAGCCAATTAGTGTGGCTCTGCACCTGCACAGAACCTGTTGACAGGTCTACCCCAAAATAACTTCATCATGTAAGATCCAGGACCAGACAGTTCCTTCAAGAGATAACTGCTGTGCACAGGGCGGGCGTGAGAGTGTGAGGAGATCACATACAGAGACTTCAGAAAGTATTCAGAACCCATTCACACTTTATTGTGTTGTTGATTTAAATTTAAATGGATGAAATTGATAAAACTGACATTTTGCCCATCAATTTACATCCAGTAACTTATAATGACAATGAACATGTTTTTAGAATGTTTTTTAAAAACCAAAAACTGAAAAATCCTTTAATTTACAGTCAATATATATTTAGAGATTAATTTAGAAATGGATGCCTCACATCAACTCCAGTAATTAAGTAGGAAATTTTGCAACAACTAAAAAAAAAAAAAAAAAACTGCATTTACACAACATGGAATACCATTCACACATCAGAAGCATATTGGCAAGAGACTTTTCAATTCTAAGCCTAACTTACGGTAGAAGAGCGTCTATTAAACATTCAAAAAATCTAAACAAAAACAATCCAGCTAATCTCGTTTTGAACCTTAAGGCAAAATGTCTTGCGTATATAACCCTCAGGCTTCTTCATTAAAACTTAGCAGAAAATTCATTTTGTAACAGCTGAAGTCCTACTTGTGCTTTATTAGCAAGTCAAATCAGTTGTAATAGCTTCATAGCTGAGATAGAGAAGTCCACACAGCAAACACAAACAATTAGACAGATGTTTAGACAGGTTTAATATTCAAATGAAAGTAAACAACATGAAGGATATTAAAATGTACATCTGCTATATTTCGTGACTTGATTTTTACCTTTCATACTTACTGTAGTTCCACATGCCACTGACATAACAGACAGCTGGGCTGAGTTTTCCATCCAGCTATGTAGGAATGAAAAACAAGACTCAGACAGAAGACTCTGCAGAATTTCTCTGTCATTCTGAATCATGGCAGTAGTATTATTAGAATATGATGATGATCAGATTTTACATTGGGCATACAGACTGTGGGGAATATTTGCTAAATTAGGGCCAGGGGTGTAAAATTGTGTGAAATTGGGTGTTGTAGCATTTACTTTCAAAGGCTTCTCCTTGATCTACTGTGGCTTGGACTGCACTTCATTTGCATGTCTCTTTGGACAAAAACTTGCCAAATGAAAAAAAAAGTAAATGAATACAAGCTGTTGCATGGCTGCATTGTTCCTTTGACTTGTGGTGTTGTGGGGCTGAACTGAAAGTTCCCTGTAAAGTAACTTTAAAATGCATCTTTTAATTTGGTGCAATATTCTTTATTGCTGCCCCTGATGTTTAAGTGCCTGAACTATTACGATCTAACCATCTCTCTCTCTCTCTCTCTCTCTCTTGCTCCTTCTCTGTCTGCATGTGTCCAGTAAAACAGCACTGCAGATTTTACACCTGCTTTTTTCCAGGCTTTTAAAGTCTGATGAAATTTGCTTTGCTGCAGTGGTCAGTCAGCTGTGATACTTCAGGTGTAACTAATGGTACCTAGCATATTTTGTGCGACAACAGCAGGACTGCTGCAAAGAACATACTGTATAGCATTAGAACAAATGCAGAATTTTATCTTGTCTTTACCATACTGTTATCTTTTATCTTACCTGCATAAAACCTCAGTAGGTGCATTTCCATCCACCTTCAATGTGTATTTTCATTAAAAAAAGGTTAAAATTTCACGAACAGGTACATTTGGCTGAGGTGGAAAAATTGTTGTATCGATAAAAAGTTAAATTAAATCATGACATAAATGAATGATGTGACTTGAAGTAACATTATGCAACTATTCTACCTTTATTACAGTTTCAGAATCATTTTTATGATACATTGACTTGTGATAAGGAGACTGGTGCACTGGGTAGCTTGGGTAGAGTGGGTACACTCTCCCATGAGAAGCGTATCCCTGAGTGATAGTCAGTGCTTAAAGTGCAGAATCAGGCCCAGCAAGTTCCAAGAGTAATGCTGCACTGTATATCACTTATAAAGACTTAGAAGTCATTAGAAATCAGCAGAAGGAAACTTCGGAAATATATGGAATTCTTAACAAAGTTTGGCATGTTTGTTACAGTGGCGGCACCTCCAGGGATCATGAGGAATATAAACCATTTTGCCATGTTTCAGTTCAGTGAGTGGGACTGTGCAGTTGGAGCTCTGGTCAAGTGATTGACAGGCTTTGTTTTCTGTACATGAAAACTGCCTAACCACTCAGACTTGGAGCCGAACAGAATTAAGTACCACTCATGGCTGCACAAGCTCAGCAAAAGTTACATTGTGCTACTTGAAAAAAACTGCTCAAGCTTCCACTGAAGAGACAAAGACAAAAACAACAGATCTCTGTAGAGCAATTAGACTGTAACCTCCCTCAGATTAATACATCACACAAACAACTGTTATATTTCCATCATGTTTTCTAAATTGTGTTTGTTTGTGGTTTGACTGGTGCTCTTTTAATTACATCATTGTGTCTCCCCCTGTTCTTCTACAGTGGTTTAGTGGCATCGTCTGGAGAATTAGCTCCACCAGCTGTTTATCTCTAACATCCTAACATTCACATAACAGTAGTGAATGGAACTGAGTATTAAGTTGTATTCTCTAATTTGAAATTGAGTTTCCATGATAATTAATGCAGTCTGCAGTAAATAACAACATATGCAGTTTAGCACCTTAGGTAGCTGTTAATAACCTATACTGGATGTCATCCAAGGTCACAAGTGCTATTACAACTTGTGCATGCGCAACATGGAAATTATTATTATTTAAAACAATGCTTTGAGTGTTCAGAGTGAATGAATCACAGCTAGTTTTACAGTGACTAACACTTGACCTAAATCTGAAGATAAAGTAAATGTGTCACAAGTAAAAACAAGCTGTTAAAAATTGATCATGAGGGTCCCTTAAATAGCACACAACTTATTAATGAGCTGACACTGTTTAAATCCTGCAGGGAGCTCATCGCAGGGCACGAAAATTAATATGTTAGTGTGGATGTACATTGGTTGCTTTCTTGTATTTAAACATGTTGCTTTGTCTTGATTGATATTATTTAGCAAGATGAAACAGAACACAGTCATTATACATAAGTGGTTAGGCTACAATATGAAATTCTTTATTTAACTATGTACAGGACATACATTCCCACACAAAGCACAGTGGGACATCCCGCATATTTATGAGAGCAAGGCTGAGTGTTGCCAAACCTCCACAGCCTCTCACCTGCATTAGTCATGAGTAATGTGGGAGAGGAGACTGAACTGGGCAATTGTACTTTCACATGATTTAATGAAGCACGTAAGGCCCAGGTTGCATAGAAACCACATTCGTCTTGGCTTTCAGACCTTGGATTAAGTGTTCAAGGAGAGAGAGGGTCTGGTGGGATCTGGACTCTCACTGTAGGAGAGGAAGGATAGAGGAAATAGTGAGTTCTCATTTCCAATAGATGATTTGTCTGGTAATGGGTTTGGTGGGAACTGATAGTGACAGCAGTGGAAGGTCATTTCTGATGTGCTAAAGATCGTTCAGGGATCCCCAGAATAAAAAAAAGAGGATGTCTACGACTTGTTAAAGTCTTAAAGTCACATGTGTGCTCTAGAATGAAGAGGTCAATGATGTATCAGTGCAGGAAAAACAGCATAAAGCATGTCATACAACACTGCGGTCAGGCCATTCTGCACACAAGTGTAAACCAGGGAGTCGTCTGCTTTCTCTCCCCGCTTTGTTTCCCATAGATTTATACGCACTAATCAAAACAAATCAGGGTGGCATCCTTCATGTTGACAGCGCATAGCACTCAGGAGAGTTGAGTCATTTGATCTGGATGGCTGGCTGTCCCTCGCCTCTGCCTGTTGCTTGTAGCAAGGGGCTCACAAATCTCATTGTATTAACACTAGCCTGGCTGAGAGAGGGGATTTAGGCCTCTGAGCAAAATCCACTATTGACTCCGAGGATGAGAACCATATACAGTGTTTGGGCTTAGCTGGCCCCTTGGAGAGATGATGGTCTGTAGGGAGGAGACAGTGTATAGGACTGTGACTGGAAACATTTAAAGCTGGTACCATTTAAGTGAATGTCTGAAAGACCAGAGCATGAGAAGCAGTGTAGGAAATGCAGTAAATATTGTGAACAGACAGTGAAAAAAAACCTTTTAATGGTTTGGTTTGGTTTGGTAGAACAGTTTTGAGTTGTGATATCTTGCTGAAAAAATGGTTACCCTGGTTATGATGGATAGACTGATATAAATAAATAAAAAATGTCTGGCAACTTCATAATAATCTTTTAAAAATGTTTTTTTGAAAATGGTTACCCAGTCATTGTATGGTGAAACTGAACCAAAATGGAATATAGCAAAGGAATTTAAAGTTCTATGTTGAAGTGCTGTCAAAATGGAATGTGAATGAATATACAGAAAACTTCACATGGTACCTTTAAATGTAGGATGACCCTGCTAACACAGGCAATAGTGATTAAACAAAGTACATTTTGAGTACATTAACAGTTGTTGACCATGTTATTCTGATCACTACATCTGTGTGTTCAAACTGAAGTACATGGTTTTCTTATGTTTTAACACAAATCAGCAATTTTGTCTGAGGTGCTGCTTGGTGCTTTGAGCTAAATGCTAACATCAGCATGCTCACAGCAGTTAACATAGTCATACTGACAAAGCTAATATGCTGATGTTAATCAGGTATAATGTTAATGATGCTCACCATCCTGAGAACTGGACAAATTGAAATTCTGGCTTTATGATGGCACTAGAGGAAAAGAAAAAGGAAAAAAGATTTTTCATTCAAAACCTCAGAGAGGAAGTCAGAGAATCCCCACAGTCAAATATTCATTCTCTGTGGACCACAAAGTTAATGGCAGTCTCAATATTTCAGTCTGGACCAAAGTGATGGATCAACGGACATTGCAATACCCAGGGCCACACTGCTAGCATGGCTAAAAAGTGCATGGTCAGTTAAAAGTAGAGTATATGTTATCCATTACTTTTAAATGGAACCATCAAATATTTAATAGTGCATAGAGATGGGTGCAAGTGCTATTACTTTTTTTGTAAACTTGTGTATGTGCAACTTCTTGTACATAGCATGACTTTGCTCTGTGTGAGATTCCTATGCCGTGTTTTTGTTCTTACAGTAGACCATTTTATTATGGTACATAAAGAGGATACAATGCATACATAGTATAAAATACACTACTAAATATGTAGGAAATACTGTGTATCAATTGTGTTATGATGTAGCTTTTGAAAGTTGTATCATGGAAGAAAATGTCTGTGGAAAGAGAAAAAACAAAAGACGCCCTGTATGTGCAGTTAATATGGGCAAAATTGAACAAAACACATTAATAATGAACGCGGTAGCACACAAGGCTAGTAGCACTTACAGTACACTGACATGGCATGACTTTCCTGTATTCAGCCCCTTAAAATGCATGTATTTCTTCTGTAGTTTAAATAAAAGAAGTGGCTGAAATAACCATGTTTAATTAGTTCATGGTCTGTGGATACTCTAAGTAATTAAGATGACAGAGTGTAATTCAGTCTTAAAGGTTATCTTAAGATATGCATCCAAATTTCATTAATTAGTGGCCAACTGTGTTCTCAGTGCATCAGCTGATTTAACTGTACTCTGTTTCTACACACTGTCACACTTGCAATTACTCACTGTGATTTAATTGTAAAGTACAGTATTTGTACATCTTCACCTTGTGGTGTTCACCCAGACTTTATGGTGAACACACATGGCTGCTAATGCCTTAGCTTTCTGTGGGTTGGCTTTTCAATTACCAGGCAGCATCTCTGTGAACGTTCCACACAGCTAAGCACTTGGAAGATATGATTTCAGTGAATTAATGATGACTGGGTGCTAAAAATGTCAGATGGACTACATCAAAGCAAACACACGGATATTGATCTCATGTGGAGATCTTAGAATGGTTACACAAGGTGATGACATTCAGATGATGTGCATCATATTTCTGCATCAGCATGAGAGGTGGAGGAGAAAAACACAGTCTGTAGACATCAAAGTCAGAAGACCTTTAGAGCTAATTAATTTGTCCTTTCTGAAAGGATTAATGCTTAGGTGGTTTCCTTCTTGGATTATTTTTAACATCTGTTTTATGAAACAACATATTTGGGGTTTGCACACCAGTCTAAATCTTATTGTGTCGCAAACATTGTAATTAACTGTTAAATATATAAGACTATGACATATGCACAAGTAATTTATAGCTTAATGTAGATAATTAAATATCTTCTGCCCTGCATTTCATAGTAATCATGAGTGTGATTTTTGTTTTAATCCACCTGAAATTATACACTGGAGAAAAAAAAAATCACATAAAGTGCAGTGACCCTGTTGATCAGCATGGCAAGTGGAGGTCATTAGGATCCAATTAGAGTGCAACTGAGCTTTGTTCAAACTCACAGAAGACTGTTCCAAGTTCTTCTGATGATGCCTGAAGATGTTTCTGAGGATTGAAAAAATGCCAGGTTGAATCACAGGCCATAATGATGCATAATGATATGACATAAGAATAATAGATCTGGATTTTCCTCTTCTGATGTTAATGATGAGGCCATGAAAACCTAATGTTTGAATATTTCACTCTGTTGATCATACCTTCACACTGGAACAAGCACAACATACAGTATGTGACAAGGTTCAGTACGGAAACTGTTTTTAAAAGCTTGACGCAACAAAATATTACTTTCAAAATCTGAGATTAACATGAAATTTCTCATAAATTGCACGTTGTTGATGTGAGGATTTTGTAATTTTGTAGAAAAAGATAAGTTATCATTTCTGTCTGTCAAATGCTACCTGTTACTGCCTCAATTCTCATTCAGAAGAACTTTGTAATTTAAATCTTGTCACTCAGAATAATGCTAATAATGCTAAAGCCAGAATGATTCTGAAATGACAAAGCACAGTATTTTCACGATGGTACATGTTGTAGGACATGGCTCAGGCTTTGTTTAGCAATCTTTAGAGATGCATCAGAAAGCTTTTTAATTAGAAATTTTTAGAAACTGTTTTTTTGACTTTTGTAAAACCAAAGCTGTGTTATGATGACTGACATAGAGAAAAACAGGAGGTAGTAGTCTGGTGTAGGAGTTCTGATTGATTTCTGGGTGTCTGCAAAATATAATGTGTCTGCTACTGTACTTAGTAGGAATTTGGAGGCAACAGATGTGCAACATTTAATTTTTGTTCCCCAAACAGGTTTAATCCAGCCATAATTGAATCTAGTCCTGGTCTGACTGAGGCTGTAGACAGGGCAGGTAAGAGGAATACCTTTTTTTCTGTCATACTCCACATAAAGTAATTCTTTAATGCTGCATTCAAGTCATACGATGACAATGTAAACTGTAATTATGAGCAGCCCAGTGGGAAAACCCATCATCATTAGCTTCCGACTTGTAGTTCCTAGAGATATTGGGAATTTGATAGTTCCCATTTACAGACACATCCACAAACTGTTGGCAGAATGGCTGAAAAAGTACCACTACTGGCTGTTACATTAAGATCAAATCCAATATTCACACTAATACAATCGATTCAGCTCATTTTATAGGAACTATACCATATACCATCTGGTTCCACTTTGCACTTGACTGCTACAAATGCCAATGTGCTAATGTAATGTTTTAGTTTAGCATGTTAGCATGCTAATGTTTGCTAACTAGCACTAAACATTAAGGGCAGCAGAGACCTGATGGTGGCACTGACCAAATGTAGAGTGTGTTAGCCTAATTGTTGTTTTAGAACATCATCTGCCCCATTTAATAAGAAGCTTAGACTATATAAGTTTGGCTGAGATACTCTTCACAAAATAAATGATGTGCACTAAGGTACAGGAATCATACCCCTTAATTAAAATGCCTTTATATAATAATAATAATATATATATTATAATAATAATATATTATAATAATAATAATAATAATGATAATAATAACATACTGCTATTCTCCAGACATGTCTTACCCCCACAGGCAGCACATCAGAACTAAAAATGATGAATAGATTGAACAAAAACATATGAGCTGTGGCTTATATCTCCTCTTTGATTTGGCTTCTGTGGGTTGTTTTGAACTGTGCAGACAAGGGGATAAGGGTTTGGCTTCTTCTTTCTGCACACTTTATAATCACATTTCTGATGTGATGTGAGATGAGCAGCCAAACCCTGCCGGCAGCACAGGTATTCTACTAAACAGGGAAGTTTACTCTGGCTTTACTCCTGGGCTGGCAGAGAGAGATGGCCAAAAAAAAAAAAAAAAATCAGAACCTGGAGCAAGAGAGTTGGGCAGAGAATGTGACAGAGGTTCCTAAGATTGAGTGAAACTCTGTGAAGGTGGAAGAGAAGTGAACACAGAAGGATAAAGGCTTGGTCACAAAGTGGCACAGCCAAATTCATCTGCCTGTCCTCCATGGTTCTAGACACTTGGTGACATAGTAACTACTGACACAGCACAGTCAGAATTAGATAAATGATTCGCTGTTATGACTAGAGGACTGAATTAGCACTAAGCATCTATACTAACTGCAAACAGGGCACAGCATATAGTGAGTGTTATTGATTGCGGATGCCAAAGAAAGGGTTAGAGTTAAAGTCATCTCCCTTGTTGCCTTCTTCCAGCTGGGAGGCAGGCCCAGCATCCTCTGGACTGCCACCATCTACACAGTCACCACTCGCACCTTGCTGTTTGTTTCAGGTTTTCAGGTTTTACACAGACACTCAGTCAGACACTCAACCAAAATACTTCTAAGATGTGGGCTATTATTCATCATCCATCATTGTCTCAACAAAGAGTCTTCCTACTCATCAGCTAGCCAACTTTCTGCAGTTTGTGTTTCCACCCTGCCTCTTGGTGTCTGTCTCAAAGAGGCTCTTATTTGATGTGACCTTTCTTCTTAATCTATAGCAACCAATCAATAAGAATCAAAATAACAAACATGTGACCATAAGACTACTTGCAGGATTGGCTGGTGAACTACTGTAGCTGGTGAGCTAACCACTAAATTGCTAGTCAGCTGGGAACAGTCACAGTAGCTCTCCGGTTGTTCTCTGTATATTTCTCCATATTTGTACCATCACCTCTTGACTCATAATTGTGTGCATCACTTTGTGGACCAGTTTATAATCTGACAGGGGAAGTTAACTGAGTGTATGGGACAACACAACGAATAAGCTACTATAAGCTCCTCTTGTCCGTTCCCTCAAAGACTAGCAATGTCAATTTTTTACATTTTAGGTAATACACTTTATTTATACATCTTGGAGACTCTAGAAATTACTTTAGTTTTTGTACTTAGAGAGTGAGATGCAGTGTGTTAATTAATGAGCCTTAGAGGTTGTAGGCAGCAGGTTTATTACCCGTGGACAGAGCCACTCGTGCTGTTTTCCCTTGTTTCCAGTCCAGGTTAACCGTCCCCTGGCTATAGCCCAGTATTTAATGAGAGTGGTATCGATTGTCTCCTCTAACTCCTGGCAAGAAAATGACTAAGCATATTTCAAAATGTTGAACTATCCCTTTAATAGGGAAGGTGATCTTTGCAGATATAAGAATTCCAGAAGTAATTTCAGACTGTAATGGCAATGCCAATCTCTAAAGGTGACACATAGCTGTTGATTAATGACACTGTCTCCAAAGATACAGTTCCCTGCCAAAGGAATGTCTGGGAGCTTCTAAAAATGACCAAATGTTTCTCTCAGTGGTGATTTCCCTTCAGCAGAGGAAAGCAGGGGGTCTGTGCAGCTGAGAGCAGGGCTTGGCCAAACAATGAAGGTTATGTGGGAGCCAACATAATAGCAAAGGCCAGTCTATTTAGCTATGCTAGGGATTTTCAGTGAACAGCTCTCCTGGGAGAGATGACTTTCCACTATGTATGAAACACACTGCCAAGTCTGGCAACAGACAATGCACTGCAGAGATGTGATATGTATAATAATGGAAACAAATCAAGTCCGGACTATTGTTTTTTTTTTCCCCTCTCTGCTATGAAAACACTACAGGGGAGCT
The DNA here is from genome assembly GCF_001640805.2 of Lates calcarifer. Lineage (NCBI taxonomy): Eukaryota > Metazoa > Chordata > Actinopteri > Centropomidae > Lates > Lates calcarifer. Next base: position 4,534,175 of record NC_066851.1, read on the forward strand.
GTTAACAGGAATCTGTCTCCACTCCAAGGTCAACAGTTTTGTTACAAAGTGACAATAGGGATGTAGACTAAAAAGCTTCCTGTTCTGACACAGTTAAATCATTTTGGGAAGCGCACTTGGTTAAAAGAAAAAAGAAAAGAAAAGATATTTTTGTCCGTTTTGTGGCATTCACTGATGATACAAGTGAGCCCATATAACTCTGCATCTCTTTGAAGAACAAAGTTTCTTTTGTAGTGCCTCAGAGATGAAGGCCCCTCAGATCATTCATTCGCTTTCACTGGTTCACTTCACTTAATGAAATTATCTCTATAGGTTTTCCTCTCCTTCCTTGAATGCCTCCCATATTCTATTCACCTATCTATTTGGGCATGTAATGATATGAAGTTATTACTTCTATCAAATAAGTTCAGTGATTTAATGAGAGTGAAAATGATCTCAGTTTGTGTTGTGATTCACCAAATTGAATTAATCACGTGACAAAAAAATGGACAGGAGCACAGCAGTGTATTTACATACAGATGAGTCACATTGTGGCACTATCTAAGATGGGGGGCACAGGTGAAATGTGTTTCATTGATGTGTCTGTAATCTGATCGTGCGGGGTCTCTAAGGTTGCCCACACCTAATTTATTATTATCTTCAAGATTAATAAAATGCCAGAAAGTAATTTTGAGCATAATAGGAAGATGTGGCAGTGCAATCTGCCACATTGACACAAGGCAACAGCCTTACAATTCCAGATATTCTAACTTACAGAGAGAATTAGAAGCTGGGGTCAGCACTCATGTCACATAAGGAAGTGAAGTCTGCCATTCCGTATGTTAAAACCATTATCATTTGTGGACAATAATTTGTAAAACTGATGTAGAGCTCAACTGCCTGGTGCAGATTGCTCAGCTTTATCATTTCTCTATCCCAGACAAACTACTGAGATCTGAGATCTTTCCTAGACACTTAAAAAGTTTTCAAATATGTTTGATTTAATTAGTTAAAGACAAGATGTGCTTGCAGTAGGAACACCTTGGAGACAATCTTAGATGGGAGGTACAGTATTAGTGAGAGAGCAACAGAGAGCTAGAGGCAAGGAAGGAAGTCTGAACATTTGGTAATTTTTATATCTAAATTATATCAAGATTTCAATTCAAAACACTGCACTTTGAAAAAGTGCAAGCAGGGTGATTTAAAAAAAAAAAACAACTATAACTTATACTTACAACTTACATAGTGCGATAACAGCGTCTTAAGTTGTAGCAATGTTTAATGAGAGAGGCATTTTTTTTCATCAGTCAGTTTCAATCAGAAGAGACAAAGGGAACAAAGAGGTTGAGAGAAGGAAAATATATATGAGGATAAATTTATCATGTTGGAAATATTAGACTTTGGTGCTTAGACCCCAGCAGGAAGACACTCACCACGGACAGAAGTCAAACGTGGCCCGTGCTTCCCATACACAGAGAACTTCCCCCGGAGCCTAGACCTGGTGGTGGTGATATGGGATGGAGCCTGATGTAGGGAGGTCTTCATGAGAGGGAACCTTGAATCAGAGGGTAGATGGAGGTTTTACTACTCATATTGCAGGTTATGTAGGACTGGGCTGCTGGTAGTGCAAGAGCTGACTTCCATAAATAAACTGATCAACCCCGCCTGTAACGAGCTGTAGCTAATAAACATTAATTCAGAGTGACTTAGCATGACCTCTGCATACTGTAATATCTATGCTTGGCCATAGCAATTTACCCAATGAAGATATATCCCTCTGTATAATGTAGATGTTTGGAAAAAGGTGAGTGGGGTGTGTCTCTTTGCTGTTCAAGTCTTTTTCTACATTAACAACCCAGACTGCCTTAAATCAGTTTTAGACAAGTAGCAGTTAGCTTGGTAGTTGTGGAATGTAAATGACAGACAGCTGGTGAACAGAGTTGTCTGTATCTCCCATTTAAACTTCAAAGCACATCATATTATCATTTTAGGCTCATCGCAAGCTCTGACTTTGGGACCTTTTTAACGTCATGATTCTATTTGAATTTTGTTGAATAATGTCAAGTATACCAATGATGAGCTATTTTTGTAGATATGAAATAAACCGGTCAATTTTTCTTTGGAGAAAAGGTAAATTTATTAAGACGCTGACATTTCTCTGACTATTTTATGAAAAAAAAAGGCATCCTGAGGGGACCTTATATTTCATCAGATTCAACTGATGTGGAAACAAGTACAGATCCTTTATCGAAAATAAAGCATTTTATATTGCAAAAGCAATATTGGACAGACAAATCACAAATAAACATTTTCCTCAAATTATTCAGCCTTTGGCAGCGTTAACACACAGTGACTTCTAATGTGCTTTTGTTGAAAATGTTGATCTTTTGCACTGATCACAGATCCCTTCAGTTGGAACAATGGTGTAATCAGTGGTGCTATTTGTTCACCTCTATGTCGAAGTGTGAGCAGTAACAGCAAGGTGCTGTCGTCTGTTTTAGCTTTTACAATAATTCATTTGTTCAAGCATTTTAAATATCAATCATTTGGTGCAAACTAAATGGTGAGAAATTTATACTTCACACTTATAGTTGCTTCATAGACAGTTACTAATTACTAATTAAACCTCCTTTAATGACTTTGTGGGTGTTTGACATTTCTGTTATTCTGTTAGTCTTGTAGCACCTGTTAATTGGACAACTAACACTTTTATCCTTATCTTTGTGCAGGAACTTTGCTTAACTCATGTGATTCCCAGATTTCAACCTGAACAGAGGTTTCATCAGACAGTGTGAGTGAAAAGTGGTAGATGTCCAGGGCCCTTAAATAAGCAACACTAAATATCAGACAAAGGAAAAACCACACATGATTTGAAATTCCTAGTTTAGATTTTGCTTAGGTTCTGCTCTGGTTTGAGCACTCCCCACCTCCCACTCTTTCTTCTAAAACTAATTCATAACTTGGTAACGTATGGTACATTACTTGAATCTAATGTAATATCTCACCTGGTAAACATATTAAAATGATGTTTATATAAACATAGGAGTGATTAAATTTCAACTGAGCAAGTTCTAACCATGTCATAAAATCAAATAAATAATATATAAAAATACAGTGTGCATACTGTGGCTTATACATTATGTTAGTATGTAATATTAGTATTACTGGTGTTGGGACAAGAGACTTAGACTTAGACTAGACTTTATTGATCCCTTGGGATGACTCCCTCAGGGAAATTAAGTTTCCAGCAGCCTATACAGACAGAAGCAGCACACAGGACAATTTGCAAACAACAACAGCAACTGCTTGTAAACAGGTATAGAGAATAGAATAAAAAAAATAAACAATAAACAGTAAACTCTTAATAGGATTTAAAAAATGCATCGTAAACTCTTAACTAAATATACAAACTATAAATAGAATAAAATAAGAATGAGATAGGATAAATAAATATGGAGAACTGTATATGGCCTGTGGTTAAATTAAATTATTGCACAACAACAGTGATTCAGAACTTGTGAACCACAATAATGAGATACAGCTTTAAAAAAACAAACAAAAAAAAAAAAAATCTTTTGGGGCTGTTTTGAACTATGATTAGACATGGAGTGAGTGAGAGTTAGTCGGAGGGAGAATTTGTGTTTGTACATGTTTGACAGGAACATGGCATGGCATGCGTGTGTGTGTGTGTGTGTGTGTGTGCATGCATACCTGTATATGCGCGTCAGCTTCAGACAGACAGGCAGAAGTGATGCAACTGTTTGCAAAACCTTTTTCCAGACTTCTTCAAACAAGCCAGTGTAGGTTTTCTCACTCTAATGCACCATTCAAGAGTATTTGATTTGCAGGCCCCCTCTCCACTTGCTATGACTGACTCGAGCTCTGATGACACTCAGTGAAACATCTGCAGTATTACTGGTTTGCACTACCTGACACTGTGGAATGTCTGAATATTATCTCCTGTGAGTTCTTGTCTCTTGATTGCAATGAATTTATTATTCAATGAGTTTGTTATTTTATGTTGTTTTCATTTAATTTTTAACACCTGGACGTTATTGCAACACAATGTTCCATATACTTTTACTTCAGCTTCAAGAAATTCTTCACCATTTGGTTTTACAGTATATGGTTGTCTGTTTCCTAAGATAAGAAGATCAACATCAATTGCTTAGTATAGAGACTGGAAACAGAAGGGGCTCATCAACACCTCCAAATCTGACGCTGTATGTCCATACAAAAAGAGAAATACGGGTTTTAAGGGTAGTTTCATACTAGAACTAAGCATACATGTACTAGGCCTAAACCCACCCACTTTGAGCTCAAGCTTACCCAATCACAGGACTTCTGTCTCAAAATGTCAGCTTTTGGACATTTAAAATTTGCCATGGAAATGATATCTCAACGGCTGGTGTGTTATCTCTTGTTTGTTAGACACTCTCTACACCAGTGTTTCCCAACCTTTTTGAGCCACGGCACAGCCGCGGCGTTGTCTCACTCGCAGCATGACTATGTACTTTCGTATTTAGCACAATACTGGCTCTAGTGGAAGAGCATGCAATTGTTCTGTCTGTCACTACACGCCGCTCGCTTAGAGTACCAATCAGGTGAAATTGGATAATCTTAAACGGCACACCTGATGATTTCTCATGGCGCACTTATGTGCCGTGGCACACTGGTTGGGAAAGACTGCTCTACACAACCTGTACTTATCACTACAATCCTTCATTTAATACTTTTTAGATGTTTGTCACTTCAAGCCACATTATATGGACTACCCAGTGGCAGGAATTCAATTCCATAACAGATGTTTTGATCCCACGTTCCCCAGTCTGTTCAGCAATCCAACAATAAAGTTATTACTTAAAGGCATAAAAACACTCTTCTCCCAGTTTACACGACTCCTGGTCACCATTTTCCTCCCCATCCTGCGTCAGATGAGTCCTTGGATGAGGTTTATTTTCACCTTTCATTGATTCTCTTCTTGATGCTGGATTTCTCCAAGCTTTTTATAGATTTTGAAGATGTGGTGAATTTTGTGCATCATCCACTTCTTTTAACTTTTCATCCTGATTTCAGTCAACTCTTTCACAAACATACCAAGGCTCTGGGCAGCTGTTAAATCATAATTGCATGTATAAACACCAACTAACATTTTCAAAACTGAGACCTATCATCACTCCTTTCTCCTCTTCTCTATTCATTCTACCTTCTTTAAAATCCATTGTCCAAAGCGTTGTTTTGTTTCAGTCTCACAGTTGTGCGTAAAAGATGCAATCTACATTTGCACTGATACTTCAGGCACTCCTAGAATTGGTGCAGTAATGCGTGACCTCATCCTCTTCATAGCAATTGACCTGATGGTCTTCTCTCGCATTTTCTTCATATATTCAACCAGACCAAGAACAATTTCTGAAGCCATAATGTAACAAACTTATATTTGGTGAATATCACTCATCTAACTGATGGCAGTGATTCATGCTTGCAGTAATTCACAATTATCATCCTTTCTCTCACACCCACACGTTATTTCCTGCCTTTACTTTCTTGTATCATATTCATATATAACTATCAAGTTGCCTTCATCTCCTAATACACATTTTCTATTTAGTGGATGCCATCTGTTCCTGTTAATTTCTCCTCTGGGATCTCAGATTGGTTGCTATTCATATAGGACTATCCCTACACATCTCCTTAATAGACAGGATCAATGCCAAAGTCTTTGTAAAATGAAGTTTTTGCATTCATGTCAATTTTGCGTCTTTCCTGACTTAGCAGCTGCACAGAGACTAAAACCAAAACCTGTTCTCGCTGACTGTGGCTGGTAACCTGCACATTAGCTAGAGATGCTGTACCGAGGTCTGATGCATAAACTGTTGTTCAGCAAGAAATAGGTCCAGCATGTGACTCAGGCATGGTTGTTTTTGCTTTTCGGCTCATTCATTAAGCTACCCATTAAGATCCTTAAGAGTCACTGGAGCCAATCCCAGCTGACATTCAGTAGGAGGCAGGGTACACCCTGGACATGTTGCCAGTCTATCACAGGGCTGACATATATATAGTCACCAATTAACCTAACCTGCATGTCTTTGGACTGTGGGAGGGGGCTGGAGTATCAGGAGAGAACCCAAGCAGACAACATCTAAACTCCACACAAAAAAGCCATGGTTGAGGAGTATTTTCTGCTCATGTATGGGGCAAACAAATAAAACACATGGTGTAATGAGCTTTAGAGGTATCAACTTTGGACAGATGTTTTTGTAAAAACTTCGAACTAGTTTGTTCCCTGTGCTTCCAATGGTTATGGTAAACAGTCCCCAGTTTTTGGCCACTGGGTCCCTGTTTTGTTACCTTATGTGCATGACATGCACAAAATGGCAGGGCCGACGCAGGTCACATCCTGCCACTAGTTTGATTCACCAATCACATTTTGATGAGTAACACTAAATATAAATTAGTTTTGTTTGTTCACAGGAAAACAGAGCACCTTTAATGATCATTTCCTGTCACTCTCATGGAGAAGGTAAATTTTACAGTAGTGTAAATGGAAAGTTTCCATTGCACATCTGACCTTATACCACTTTAAAGACTCTTGTTTCCCTCAATCTTCCACAGCCATTAGGAGACCCATGTTCAGTTATGTGACTATTTATTTGCCAGGATGAAAATATCTGGAGGGAATGTTTAATGAAGTTTGAGTGACTGATAATCTAGGATGCATATTACATTTATTGGCTACAAAAGACTATTAATATAGAACTGTGGCTCTGGAACAGAAAAAAAAATCTATTTTTTCCTGCTCATATCTTCACACTTATTCAAACAGTTAAAGTGAGATTTGGTGGGCTTTACAAGCTGCTCATTATCCCCCAAATGAGCATTTATTTCACTAATTGTGAGTCAAGGAGAATTCAACATTTGGTCATGTTGTTTAATGGGCAAATATTTATGATGAACACATTTTTATTTTATTAATTTACACTGTGAGCAGAATGTCTGATTAGAAAACTCCCTGAGTGCTTATTAAGGGAGTAGATTTTTTTATAAATGTACAATTACTCAACTAATCTACTGGTTGCAAGCGTTACATTCAGAGATAATGTGTTTGTCAATGGAGATCAGGTTTGTGAAATTGCCTTTTAGTTCTTGGTGTCAAACTAAATCCACAGTCTGTGTTGTGAGTACTCTCTGCTTCCTCACACCCCCTATGACCCATGGTAACCTGACCCTGAGATTACCTTGTTCCAAATGTTTCCATTTGATTTGTCCCCTACAGACCTCGTGAAACAGAATAAGAGCCTGTGAGAAAGATCGCTAGTGGAATGAAGCTTGTTATTTTCAACTCACACAGAGAATCAGAAGAGCTTTGAGGACCTCAATCGACCTCAGGAACTAAGCTTTTAAAAATTTGAGAGACCCTTGTTGAGCGTATTGAACTTTCCTTTGTCTGCAATGCTTTCAGACCGCCCCCACGACCCCCCACCCCCACCTCACAGGAGCAGCAGTGAAATGTCAGTGGACACGTGAGACATGTCTTGTTTTTTTTTTTTGTTACATGTGCACAGCATACTTTGGTTTTTGTCATAGCCCAGACAATGACAAATGCCCTCCAACTGCTGCTGCTGATAAAGAATAAGAAGCTTCCTGTACAGGAATGTGCTCAGAGTGATCCTAAAAGCTGAAAGTCTGTGCGGGAATATACATACACCTCCTTTACTGCAATCAATGATTTTATTGTTTGTAATCTGAGGTACATTAGAATTCCTGAGAGCAGATTACCTAAAGGCAAAAAACAGACCCATGAAAAACAGTCTGTCTTTAAATGTTGCCTCTCAAGCATGTAAAAACATGGGTGTGACTGAGATAATAAGCTAGTGGTTTGGGTGAGACTTCACGCCACTTGCACACTCAGGGTGAGGCAGACACAAAGAAATATACTTTGTTATAAATTCCCTGCAAAGCTTCTCACCTTGATGTGACTGTGCCTTGAAAATGTAAAAACTGCACTGGATATTCAGGACATTGTCTTACTAATTGATATACCCTATTCAGTGGATAAATGTGGAATTGAGTATCTTGTTATTGATTTTTCTTCTTTTTTTTCAGTTCATAGTAAGGCAATACAATATATGACAATAGGTTATCAGTAAAGTCAAAAATGTAAATGAATACATGGGGAAAAAAATGTATCAGTTTTATTCAACAGTAATTCAATGCCAAGTTAAAAAGAAAAAAAAAATCTTGAGCTATTTAACAGTAGTTGTAACAAAAGTTGCTACCTAATACTAATTGGAAAATCAGACTGCTTTTATCTTCATCCTCAAGTGAATATCTCCTTTCTTCATCAAAGACACAATGGATGTCTTGGCCTTCAATGTGTCATCCTTGACATTCATTTCGTAGATGTGTGGGATTCAAATGCAGTCATTTACCATTTCTGTTTTCTCTTAATGTCAAACTGAACACTAAGTAGCTTATTGTTTGCAAAGAGTTTACACAGTGATGATTCAGAAATGTGCAGCACACTACAAGGATTATAAATATTATATACACTTTCTGCTGTAGTTTTATGGGGAAGGTTAACTCTAATCATCCTGATAATTTTTTACCTGGCCAGATAATTAAAAAGTAGCCCAACTGGGCAGAAAGCTGCCAGATCTGGCAAGAGTAACATTACACAGACACATACTCCAATCAGCCATAATATTATGACCACTGACAGGTGAAGTGAATAACATTGATCATCTAATTACAATACAGTGCTGGGAAACCTTGGCTCCTGGGATTCATCTGGATGTTACTTTGACACATACCAGCCACCTAAACATTGTTATAGACCAAGCACACCTCCCCATGGCAGCACTAGTCCCCAATGTCAGGGGCCTCCCCCGGCAGGACAATGTTCCTGCCACAACACCAGAACTGTTTGGGGTGCCGACTTGGCCTCCAAACCCTCCCAATCTGATCCAGCATCTCTGGGACCTGCCTAATATTGTGTAGGTCCCCCTCATGTTACCAAAACATGGGGCATCATGGACAAACATGGGGCTTCTGAGGGTGTCCTGTGGTGTTTGGCACTGGGACATTTGCCATGGATTCTTTGGGTTCCTGTCAGTTGCAGGGTGGGGCCTCCATCTAACTTCTTATAGGACATCCAACACATGCTGGATCAGATTGGGATCTGGGGAGTTTGGAGGCCAGGTCAACACCTTGAGCTCCTTGACACATTATTATTCTGTTATTGTTGCCATGGGGGGGTGGGCTTGGTCTGCAACAATGTTTATGTGGGTGGTAAGTGTCAAATTAACATCCAGATGAAAGAAGGACCCAAGGTTTCCCAGCAGAACATTATATTGTAAAGAGATAATCAGTCTTATTCCCTTCACCTGTCTGTCATCATAATTGTTGAGGCTGATCAGTGTATGTTTACACACTAGACCACTAGACCAGTCCTTGTCCTGGATAGACAAGGACTTGCCCATCTCATTATCATATAAACATGAGGACAAGTGGACAAGTGGACATGTGGTGTGAAGACAGAAATGTTTGGTGGGAAAATGAGGATTGGTGGAGCTGGAGCAAATGTCAAATAATAGTGAAGATCAATAGAAGAGTAAAGAAAATTTTCATTGACTTATTGAAGATAAAGAAGGTGAGATGTTAAGCTTTTTTATTCTCAACAAAAGGAATAAGGTTAAAAGGAATGCAAAGAAACACTCACTATTGTTGCTTTTTACTTAAGATTATAAATTAATGCATTTAGTATTCTGAGACTCTGATACAATCCCAGTACCTGCCAACATCAAGAAAAATTAAGAAATTAGGAAGCACTGACATAGAGTATGTGAGCACTTTTAAAATTTTGTATATTCTTAGCATACCGTGGCTTAGTGGCCATATGAAGCGTCATTTTTCACGCTCTGAAACTTAAACTATTGTGTGGACTTTCTCTATATTTCATGGTTGGACAGCTGTCAGAGAGCTGGTGTAATACTGACAAGTCTTGAAACTTACTCGGTTGCTTTTTCCCTACATTCTTTTGTCAGAGAAGATATTTATACAGTGGCACTTAACACACTACAGCAGTGAGAAACTCTGAGTTAATTTAGTTCAGCGTGTTACTCTGTCAGTCAAGTGCAGAGTGCAGTGCTATCACCGGGCTGCATTAGGTTACATGTGTACTTTTTCCCTGCAAATATTTGCCCTTTTGGATTATAATAAAGACAGGACTAGGCTGAACAAGTCTCCTGTATGAATAAAATATGGCATTATCTCATATTACCCAACTGTCTGGTATTTGCTGATGATGATGAAGGGCGTTAATTAAGACAGAAAGACAAAGAAATAGTGTGTAACATTAATTGCAATTAACAACAGCCCTTTTGTCTCAACAATGCAAGAAATGACTGAGCCATTTTTCTTGATCAAAGTCTGCATCCACAGCTTGCCCCTTGAAAATCTCTGAAGCTGTTTTAAGAAATTCTTCAGGTTAGACTGACATATTTTTTCTCAGTGTTGCCTAAAATTCAACTGACAACTCTGGAGTTTAATTTAAATAAAGAGAATTAGGCTCAGAGCATGGCTGTACTTTAACAGATTGTTTTTTTTTTAGGTTTATATCAGAAACTCAACTACAAATGAATGATAATATTGCTATTGATAATATGTCTGTCTCATGTCTAAAGTGGTGAAACATATGCCAATATGATTGCCATATCAGCTCTTTAAGGTGATGATATGTCAGTATTGTGTTTACAGCTTGTTACTGCCTCTGAATGGCCAAAAATCAGTTAATACTGCTTTAAAGCTCAGGGAAACATGGCTATTTCTCTACTACACTGAATATTCATAAGTTTAACATTTCAAAAACATAGTTTAATTTGATCAGATTTGATCAGCAATGGCCTGACAATATGAGTACCAATCCCACTGCTATCATCACATCTAAATTCAAATTGCTAAATCCTGATGCACTTATGTATGTAGAAATTTATTTTCCAACTTAGCCCTGCCCACTTAAAACCAGTGAGAAAATCAAGCAAAAATCAAACAAAAATACCACATGTTCAATTGTTCTAGCTGGCAGAAAATTGTGTGCTCATGTTGTACCCCATGACTCATAGTAAGAAGCTGATTGAGAAAACACGCTTTGAGGGCCTTTAAATATTGATGTGTTCAGTAGAAACAAATGGGCTTGGGGCAGAGTGCCAGACAGGGTGGGGAAGTCAGAAATTATTGAGAGACAGGAAAACGCATTGCTGGAATATAGAATAGTTGCCTCATCTGGCAACTTGGATGTTAAATATAATATAAATATGACATAAATTCAAAAGAGTTTCTTTGACTTTTATTATTTTTACATTTTTAAGAATTTGGAATTAAAGTATATTTACATACAGGATGCGTTACCAGACATATATGATAAGTACATAGTAACATATCCATAGGAATTCTCGGCACGGATTATGAAAAGAACGACAGACCACAGCACCCATCTGTCTCCTGTCAGGGATCACCTTTTAGCTCAAGTGTCATCTGCAGTTTGCCAACCCAGTGCAGGTACTTCCCACACACCTTTGAATGGCACCTGCTAACAGATCCTGCTGTTATCTGCACAGAGATAACACTGAGAGAAGTGACAATGCCCTGGGACTCGCCTGTCAACTTCAGAAACATCAAAGGTCCTGACACCCGTCTCTGGCTCTCTAAGCATGACAGAACGTAATCCTGTGGGAAAAGGAGGAGGCTGAGACTCAATGAGGACTGAGAGATCACAGGTGCATTATGATTTACATATTTTAAAAAAAGGGAGATTAAAACCAATTATCACCTTCAAGGTTTTTATTTTGAGTAGACGTAACCTCTAAGTTACCTCTAAATGATCACATTTAAGAGGTTAAAATCTTTGAACTCTTACATTTAAGGATTTGCGATGTTTTGATGTGATGTTTGGTGAGAGTGAGCGTTTGTGCGCTCCCAGTCTGCCTGCTCTTTAAAAGAAACTCACTGTGTGTCGTTTTTCTTATTTGGTGGACAAAAGGCTCTGAGGAACAAAAGTACGTCAGCAGCTTGTCAGGTTCACCTGTGTTGCACAAACTACGCCTGCTGTGACAGACAGAAAGCTTTAAATTGAGGGCGATACTTTACTTTGCACAGCCCCAGGAAGCTGGGATGTCATCTTTTATTGTGGCCTGCAGTGTGTGGATACCTGGGTTAGAGGCTTGCACACACACAGATAGTGTGTGATTGGGAATGTGTTTGAATTATTCCAAACTGCCTGTGTCTGTGTTTTTGTTTATGCATTTTACTGCTAGACACATAGAGAGATAATAATATAGGTAATAACACAACAGCTTTTTACAAACACAGCCTGATCCTGTTCTGTTAAAGTAATCAATGCTGAAGTGAAAATAATGAATGTATTCAAAATGTGTGTCTGGTATATTCTAAAGTTTATTATTGAAATAATGAGTGTGTGTGTGTAATGAGTGTCTCTTCAGTTCCCTGCAGTTCTTAAAAGCATGTTAGTGTTTTTTAGCTAGTTGTTTTGGTTTTATGGCCAACAACTTTACTTTTTTGGTTTACCTTCTCTGCTTTTAAGTTGCAATCTGATAAACCCACTGTTTGCCTCCCTGCCCAGTACCAAGCTGCACGCAGACAAAGCTAGCAAAAAGCTTAGATCTGGTGTAGATGTTGCAGTGCAGTATTTAGCAGCTGATACTCAACTCCAGCTTAAGGCTAGTATTGTTCTTTGTGAATGTGTAAACAATACTGATAAGCACAAGTGTTAGCATAAAATCTGATGGACATATATGATAGATATAAATATGATAGACTTATATGATCCCCAGAGGATGAACCCTTTCCATTTTGGACACTTTGTGCTACCTTCAGTGCTTCCATTAAGCCAATATGTCAAATTTACATTCAGTATATCTCATAATCTAAAGTGCAAATTGCCATTACATTTATTGAGCACATTCATGGTCCCAAGGGAATAAACTCTCTTAGTGCCATGACAAACCTAACATTTTTTCTTACCAGAAGCTCCAAGGACCGCAAAATCACCAGTAGCCGTCTGCTCTGTGTATGTTAAAAGGTGATTTTTAAACAGCACCAAGAAGTCATTAGCAGAGCTTTTATTCATATTCACTGACATGTTGGTTTTCTAACCTAATAAAGAGTAAGTATCAGTAAATTTATTCTGTGAAATAAAGCAACTTTTTTATGCAGCATATTAGGGTATCCATGGATGATGTGTTTGATTTCAACATACTCCACTAACGCTCAATGCCCTGCAATCTATTCACTCAAAATTATTCATCTTACTTTTATCCCAGATACATTTATTTAGAAGTCAGTGAACAGTTTTGACAGTGGAGTGTCATGCCCATAAGCAGAGGCTGTCTCCTGTGTTATCATAACTGTCTTTTTGGTTTTTACATCACCTGTCTTCAACAGCTCCTGCTGAAATTATGGAGAATTAATATTGCTCATGCACACCCACATTGTCTAATTCACCTTAATTACTCCATGGAATTTAGATGGAAATTAGTGTATATAGAATTACATAAGGTGAAATGATTTTTATTTAAGCTTGAATTCATCAGGAGCCCACGTTAGAGTAATATATACTGTACAGTATTCTATGGGGTTTGTGGATGAAATGCTTAAGCACTGATTTCCACAGATAACTAGACTTCAACTGTGTCAGTGCATGATGGTACACTTGCTACACTGCTATGAGCTCTACATAGATTAAAACTTTTGGATTTGAAATATGATTAATTCATGAACAGTGACACTGGACACCTGAGTTAAAATGTAATATCCATTTTTCACTTAACATGGCAGCCACACAAGCTTTGGGGAAATGGAAAGAAGTACAGTTATTCAGTGATCATTTGCTAATCAGTCCAACCATAGCAGGAAAAGTAACTCCTGATTGGTTTGACCCTTTGTAATATAAATGAGCTCCATTTTGCCAATACGAACTTAGAAATCAGTTATAAATCTAAAAGTGGACTCATAATCACACTTAACCTCATGGTTCCTCGTTATCACAGTCACTGTCATGGTTGCAGTACAGTTAGTTTAGGATTTGTGCTTTGATGCTCTATGTAATCACTATGTAATACTGATTACATTATTACACATTTTACCTTATTTATTTTTTATTTCTTTGTGTTTCCATGTTAAAGTTTAACCCTACAGACTCTGGTTATCACCAAATTCATTAGGATACATCATTTAGGAACCACAAAAGAATGTATAAAATTGAGTGCCAATTTAGATATTTCATAGGAAAAGTGAAATGTTTGATGTGGTGGTGATACTAGAGGATCGATTACACCCAAATTGGAGGACAAATGGTTTGCTGTGAACACCTGAACTCCAATGTTTTACTGATATTAGTTGGTCACTGTGGTAAATGGCTCATAGCACACTGGGTCTCTTTCCAAGTACAAATTGCATTTTTCTTTTTGTTTTGGCCTTTGAAATGTCATGAACAACAGCCATGCTGGTTTGTGTTGTTACTCTTGAAAGAGAAAGCTCATAAAGGAACAGGAAAGCAGTTTAAGCTCCCAGGAAACCTTAAATGAACCACTGAAAATAATTTAACAGACATGAATGACAGACAAGTAGTTTTTGGCTTGATTGTGTGTCACTTTCTTCTTTTCTGCTTGGATGTATGCTATCATGCTATTTCACTAATTATGTGACCTTTTCAGTCATTACAATGTTTTATTTACTCATTTACACATGTTTGGGTAAATGAAGCAACAGCCAACAACCTATTAACTTAACTTTGCACAGGGACTAAAAATAGGGAGGAAAAGCTGACAACCACCTCTAAAGGTCAATAATAATGATTTGGCAAGTGTCTTTAGCTTCACATTTAGTGCACAAAAATGACAATATCAATCTTTTCATGTAACTTTGAGCAAGAAAGCAAATACGCTTATTCCTAAAATGTCTAATTGTTCCTTTAAGTGGTAAATAATTCAGTAAAATACTCATTTTGGATTGGGGTTATATTAATAGAAAATATGAGATTTGGACAATATAGCCACTAGCTTGTTACATGAATGTAATTAATCATGACACTGCCCTCCTCTTGAACTCTGAACAGTCTCTGGATATTTGAGCATTCCAGTGGCACCTGCGACACAGAATGTTCCCAACACTCCAACAGTTGGCGCAGGCTTTTCAAAATCTGTTCAGAATGTCTTCATATTCTTTCAAATCAACATGTTCCTCCCTGTCTAACACCTCTATGCATTTCCCAGAGGGCATTTTGTGGGTTTATGCTTGAGAATGAAAGCGTACAGCATTTTAAAGGTTTAGGGTGTTAGTCTCTCAGTGACTGAAAATCTTCTTATTCAGTACAGGTATGACTGTAAAGGCTTTTTTTTCCCCGCAACAGTTCAAAGTGAGTGCCAAACAAAGTCCCAAAAAAGTTTTCTTCTTTTTCAGTTTTGTAGCTGCAAATAATACTGTCTATAGAAGAGATAACAAAATGTCTACAGAGGTCAAGAAACTGTGGTTTCCAATATTTTGTAATATTCATGTCATCTTCTATTGTATCTACTCAGTTTATGGCAAGGAGCAGTCAGTCTTTATCCTACCACCACATATGCTCATTTCATTCTCTTTTACTTTTCTGATGAACCTTTGGACATTTGCTAACAGAAGTAAAATAGAGTTCTATTTGCTGGCTAAAAGTCATGCAATTTTTCAACAGTGATAACAAAGTGAGCTTTGTTATGGAAATGAGGCTAAAAAACAGCACGGCTGTTATTCATTTTCAAAGTGTCTGTTCACAAGTCAGTGTCCTTGTCCTTTTCTGGAAATAGAGAATTTAAATGCATGGAAAGCTTAGATTGGTAATTACTTTTGTGTTCTCTTACCATACCTTTGGGTGCATGAGAGGCTTCACAATAGTGTGAGACAGAGTGAGCACCAAAATATTTAGAAAACCCTTGTCAAGGATTGTTTTGCTTTGCTGTAGATCCCAATTTCTGCTTTTTCCATGTGGATTTGATCAACAATAAAAAAACAACAATGATAATCATGGGTCTACATGGGTAGAAAGCATACAATAATCAAACTATACCGGAACTCAGATTTTATGTGTTATGTGTTGTGACTGGATGCAGTCTCTCATTGGGACCTGGTTTGGAGCTGTGAGTAGTGGGCAATACATCAGATACATATCTGGAGAGATCGAAGCTGTTTCTGAACATCTCAGTAAACATCTTGAGGACAAACTCAGTTGAGCGAGGGCCTTCATTAGACTCCACCAGTCCAATGAGCAGCAGAGGGTCAGGAGGTAGAGTGGATTATCCATTCGCAGGGATGAGGAGGAGGTCTTAAGCAAGATACTGAACCCCAAGTTCCTTTTTCTGAGGAGAAAATAATTAAGTACCATATTATGTTCATATATCAGTGTTCAGCTGATGGAGTCCATTAAATAGAAAAATTTGCAAAGCATACTACTCCATTCAACCAGAATTGGTATCTAATAGGACTTCCCACTCAAAGCAAAATAATCTTAGCTGAATGGTCCATTAATTAGCTTCAATTTATGAGCTTTTAACTACATCTTGTGGTCGTCATACAGTGAATCATCCTAGCTATGGTGTCATCACATGACTTGAGTGAGAAATTCTGGTCACATGATTAAGCAGTTAAGGAATCTTGAACCGAGAACAGTTACAGCTTTGATTGGGAAAAGGTCAAAGTCATAAACCAGGAGTCGCTGGACAGCAGCAAAGGATCAAGGAGAAAATTCACATCTCAGATGTAAAATCCCAGTCTCAACCATCCCAGCATGTAAACAAATAGAAAACATGTTTTTGCTGAAGGAGCATTAATGTACCTGAGGAAGGAGACCAGGTTACGCCTCTAATGCATCAAATCATTCAACACAGCAAACCTGTGAATGACAGAGCAAGGTCTGCATTCTCACTCTGAGCTTATCTGAAGCAAAGAAAAAGGAGAGACGTTAATTTAATGATTCAAGCTGTTTAATGTTGAATATCTGCCTCAAGCTTCAGCCACAGCAATAAAACATGTGGAGGTAACAAACATAGTTTCGCTGCCAATTCATAATTAATTTGGGAAAACACACCTGTTGCTGAGTTCCATAAAATACCAATAATGGAGCTGCCACATCCTGCACTAAATCCTGTTTACCAAGCTGAATTTGTTTATATGACTGGCTGAAATGGCTGCTGAATATAAATATGCCATTTCACCTTCACTTGGAATAAGTTCTTTAGATTTTTTATGTGAGAAATATTACCTGATGCACAGGTTTGTCATGTAATACTCATTCCCTCACATTTTTCTTGTGTGATAGTGCTCTCACTCTTAACATTTAACAATTCGAAACTGCCACATTTCAACAGAAAACATCGGGAAGTTTTGAAATGAAAAGTCAGCAAAAGCTTTTTGTGTTTGGTTGTTCTAATGAACAGGAGTTGTTTCTCAGGCTTTATCTACCTTCATCAATGGAACCAGTTTAGATATTGTTGTTTGTCAGCAGAAGGTTTTAAAAAAAAGCATCAGTAGGTATTCATTCATCCATTCATTCAATTTCATGGAAAAGTTAATGACAAGGCAAGAAATTACAAAGAGCATAATAAAGATATGCTTTGTTGTGTGTGTGGTGTGTGTGTGTGTGTGTACTTAATAGTTCAAAACCCTATTAGAGTAGTTTGGAGCTTTTAAAGGTGCAGTTTGACATTATGAGAGACTTAAAAAAAACACAACAAAACAAAACAAACAAACAAAAAAAAAAAACAATTCAAACAAAACCACAATTTGCTGGCTTTACATTTACAGTTGTTAATGGGTTTAGATACACGCTCATTAGTGAGCTTTAGATGTGTGTATTTCTGACTTTGAGAGAGCTAGCTAGCTTTTCTCTGTTTCAGTCTTTATGCTATGTTACGCTACTTGCTCTGCTAGAGCTTAATAGTGCATGGTGTCAGATATACTGCAAGACTGTTTATTCTACTTATTTCTCAAGAAATTATGAGCAGTGTTCTGCTTAGTTCATCATGTTATCTAGCTATACTCTTAGCTTTCTTTTGGCCCCAGGCTCAAGTGTTTTTTTTTTTTTTACTTGCAGTATGCAATGTGGGACGTCCCCACCCACAGTCCAGGGATAACTAATTCCCATTCCCCATTAATGTTGTCCAGTGAAATGTTCTGTGTAAATGTCAAGCCTCAAGTTAAATACAACTAGCAACATAAAGCTAGCCATATAGCCAGGGTCAAGTTACGAGCTACGTGTGAAAAGCTCTACTGACCCCATTACCTTTGGCACTCTCTTCTTTGTGCAGTGTACTCACACCAGTTGAGCTACAGGATTAGTAAGAATAATTTTGCCCATATGCTGCACAGAGCCTATTATGCTGACAGAGCACAGCAATTCAAATGACATACAGTGTGGTATTAAAAGATAATGACCATTGGGTTAGCATTAGCAACAGAAGAATCAGGATTGTAAGAAGGCATTAGTGTGTGCATTATGTGGTACTAACCACTTAAATTAATTTAGTCACATAACACACACATTTATACCTCAATATTATTCTATAATCCTCAGAGGATTAATTGTTTAGCTCTTTGTTGTCTGCAGGTAGATGCTATGCATTCATTTACAATGGAATAATATCCATGTTAATGTATAATGGTGAAATCATGGTGCTGAAGAATTTGTCCAGTTAAATTTGACAGGAGAAATTCTCATGTTTTTCTATAAGTAGACTTATTTTGCATTGCAGTGTTTACAGATGGGTTTATTTACATATTTTTAAGCAGAAAAACTAAAACAGCAAATACAATCACATGTAACATGTTACTGTAAGTGTCTAAGTATTATTTCTGAATAGCACATGTACAGCAACCCCACTGTCAACCTGCCTTCTGTGCAGAGCATGCTGGGATAGCCCCCCATGATCCTGGATGCCAATTAGCAGGTAGTGAAAATAAACAAATGATTGGTATGAATGAAAATGTTGTGAATGAATGTCAAACACAGTTTGCATGTACACTGTATGAACCTATAGGCCACACTATCATGGATGGATTACACAGTAGACCCCTGGACACAGACATGTAAAAGCCCCCCACCCCTCCTACATAGGAGCAAGATCCCCTAGATGCAGAGGCACACAAAATGACTACAAACAAGGCGACCACTTGTGTCCCTGCTGTTCTTTTGCATCCCTGCATCTAGCCATTTAGCATCACTCTGTGGTTCTTTTGTGTCTCTTTGTAGTCGTTTTATGTTCTCTGTATCCATTTTCCATCTAACTGTGATCACTTTGCATTACCTTGTGGTCATTTTACATCTCTGTGGTCAAATTTGCATCATTCTGTACTGGTACTTCCTTTTTCAGTGAAGTTCTTTTGTACCTCTGTGTAGTTATTTTGCATCTCTCTGAAGCTGACTAGTTGGGACTAGTAGTTCAACCACAAGGCCCACGAGACCTGTTCAATAATCAATCCTTGTACACACTTTATGAACACAAAAAAAAGACTGACATTGCTCCAAACGTCCAGTTGACTGAATTGATTTTATAATTCTTTGGATCAAGAAATACAGATGCCCAAGGAGACTTTTGATGAAGAGGTTGTGATGGGTCAGCAATTTTGGACTGACACAGACCTGTGGCAATCTTACCACAATCTATAAATGAGCACTGTTTTTCTTTCTCTTAATTTGTATTCATTTAGGGAGTCAGAGGATGTGGTCCAAAAGTGTGGTGAATCAAAAAATAAAAGAGCATTACAGCTGTATTAATCCTCATGGATAATACAGATTTAGTTGGGAATAAAACTATATTTACAATAAAGTTAAATGATCTTCAGCTGCTTATAGTCAGGTTGAAGGAGACACATCCTAACAGAGATGTACACAGGAAACCTTTTCACAACAGAAACATCCACTGAGCAGCATATTCTGCATTATACTGTATACACAGTGGATATACCTTCTGATCTGTTTGCACTCCTCTGGATTTGCATAGTCATGACAAGTTTGTTCACAATATGATACAGATGCATCAGGAGCCTCTCCCTCTGCCACATGCAGCTCACCCCTGAGGATAGTGGCATCTAATTTTTTTCCCCTGTGTGGTCTCTCCCCATGAATCTCTTGTCTCCTCCCATGTGTATAACACAATTCAAACTGTAGTTTGTCTAGAAAAAAAAAAACAACCAACTCCACCACCACATACTCTATGCAGTTTTGTCATCAAGAGCAGGCATACACCCACAGGCTGTGTCCTCAGCCCTGCTGATTTTGCTGAAGATCATCATCAACAGGAGAAATGTCCTCTTATGTGTACAATTCCTCTAATATCCACAGGATTTTCTCCTGTGGTCTTCTCAGTTCAGTTTTACAGGAGTGATCTCTGTTGAGAGACTGTGCTGATTTGTGACTGTGGCATAAGGACAGATTACCAGTTTGCTGTTGATCATAATTTAAACACAGAGTCGTTGATTTCAGGACGTCTGCAGTCTGCTGTGCTCTGTCATTGTCATGGACAATGTACAGTGTGTGATGGGTCACTGGCTTCTCAGCCTGTCAGACGGAAAGAGCGTGGGATAGATATGCTGGCATCTCCCCAAGTCTTTCACTTGGGGAAACACTCCATCATACAGAGAGAACAGAATAAATGGACTCCACCAGCTTGGGTGGGTGGGGGTGGGGGGATTTATTACAACAATTTGGGTCAGAGAGTTGAACGACTTCAAAAAACCGATTGTGAAATAGGAATCTGTAGCTGGCAGTGGGTGTTTGCCAATTCTGGGACTTGCAGGTGCCGAAATAATATTACAATATTCAACAGATCTAAAGTAATAATTTTAATGCACACGCACATTCAATGCAGCCTGAAAGTGACACTTACAATTAAAATGTTCTTAATAGTGAACTCATGTTCTCATGCTGCAGATTTAGCTAATATTTCAGCTTCCTGTCATTGAGGGGATTATACTACAAAAGCAGGAAATGGCCCCAGAAGGTAAATGCTTTTGATCTGTTATTTGGACAAAACCTTCAGTGAATCGAGTGACAGCACAAAGGAATCAGACTCAACCAGTTGAATAAATTGACAAATCTGTATGACTATAATAGTGGAGTTATATTTGCATTAATTAAAAAAAAAAAAAAAGAAAAGAAAAAAAGAAAATAACTAATCTGAGAGGGAGTCAGCCGGGGAAGCTTTTCAGTAACATCCTCTGTGTGATTTTGTTTCAGAACTGCTTGATCTCTACAGTGTGAGCATGAAAGGGCTATGTCTTGACCACTGGAAAAAAGATGGACAGTAATTCAGTGACTGACTGCTCCTATTGCAATCTGATCATGTGAACTATTTTTTTACAGCTAAAACTTTTGCCTCTGTATTTGTCATATTTCCCTTTTACACACTACACACTAACAGAATGTTGCAAAAACAACGATAATAAAGTTACAAAGTGCCAACCAACTCTACAATTGAATCTGAACCCTCTCTGGCTCTGGTCCACCTCTGTTAGCAGAACTGGCAAACAGTTTGACTGCAGCAGCCGTTGATGAATGGTTCAAATTATCCCACACATCAGAATATGTTCTCTTCTGTTTTTTTAGACACAGTAATTATAACAAATGAAGTCCGGACAGAGTCAGATTCTTTGCTATTCTTCCACATGTGGAGAACAATTAATTCGTAGTGAAGGGTCCAATTCGAAGACAAACGACTCGACTTTACTTTCCTGTACACATAACGCTAATCTTTGCCAAAGAATTAATGTGATGCAAAGAGCTGCTGACTGCAGGATATTTATCTCTGCAGCACAATGTTGAACATAATTTGATTTTGCTCTGTACTTCATGCTATTGTTTCTAATAAAATGATCTTATCTGACAGCAAACAAACAGTGCCATGCGGGAAAAATATCCATATTACACTAATCTAAGTCATTTACTCTTTGTCAATGTAGATCATGAAAATCTGGTTATACGCAAATAACGTCAGTTATCTGTCATGTTACTGGGGAAGTAAACTCCAGTGTAATTAATATTGATCTAAAAATCCACACGCTATAGGATTTTAACATTCAATTACATAAGATGAAGGCAGAGTTGATTAACAACTCAACATGTAGAGACCTAATAATACGCTAGTCTACAATATGTTCCTGTTTTGCACAAAACAGCCATTACTGAAAAATGTTAAACAGAAATGGGTTATAGAAAATCGAGAGTACACAGATTATGCAGTTTGTTCACTCATGAATCAGTGAGTATTTACAGTATTTGTACCACATAATGAAATAATAATAATAATAATAATAAAAATGGTTTCTGACACTGTAGAGAAAGCTCACTGTACAGAAAGTAAAAAAAAAAAGCTAAGTCTGACAATGTAGACCAGAGCCTGAGCCTGACAAGTCTGGGGACAACCTTGATAAAAAACAAACATTTTTGCCCAAATAGTGGTAAGGCTTTGAGAACAGCAAAAAAGTTTCCTCTATTTTATTTATTTTTTTTTGTAACACAATTAAGTTTTCTGTGAAATGAGCATTACAACATCACTTTAGCCACTTTAAGGCAGCAGACACAAGTTATGAGCATATCATCACCTTTTAAGTTGATATAATTGATTTATTACCATGCAGATGCTGATTTACATATCCAGCTGACAGTGAGCAGCATTATCATTCATTTTGAGTCTTTCTTCCTGGCCACCTGATAAATGTAATGTTTTTTTTAGTTCTGTTCTTTGTATCTACCAACATATGAGGGATTTATAGTGGCAAGAGCAAGTATGTGAATCTTACCCGGTTTTCTGCATTAATTGGTCTGAGATTTGATTTCACAAACACAACGTGCTTGAGCTAATAACACACAGAGAATTATGATCTAATTTCTTTATTGAACACACCCATTAAACATTCACAGTGCTGATGGAATAATCCTTAGATTTAATTGATCATTCCTCCTTTGGCGGCAGCAACCTCAAACAAATGCCTCCAGTAGCTGTGGATGTTCAGTGTTCGGGAGGAAGCTTGGATCATTCTTCCCACAGAACTTCTTCAGCTCAGACATATTCTTACTCAAAAGAATAAAGGCAGATTTTTATTGTTTGAAGTCATTCGATGAGTAGATTTACTTTGATGTTTAGGGTCATTATCCTGGATGATTCAGCTATAGCTCCATAGCTGAATCATCCAAATGAGCTTCATCTGGCGGACAGCCACCCCAGCATCATCCTGCAAAATACCTTGATAAACTTGATGATAGCGAAACAGTCTTGTTGGCATGCTATGTACAGGTTGCAGCTCGGCATGTAGCCAAGGGCAGTGAGTGTGTACTATCTGTATCAGTCAGATTGCATCAAATCAAGTAAAGTATATGGGCTTGTGACTTGTAGTACTGAACTGTCTCAACAACGAGCGCATACACCTACAGTAGGCCCTGAGGGAGAAACATGTCAGTCAACCACACTGCTTGCAAGCAAACTAAACAGTACTGAGTGAGTTTGCAACACTGAGACTGTAATGCTTTTATTTGTATGCAGTTACTCTGTTAACAAATAAAAAGGTAAAAACTTGGTCAGTGTCAGACCTTAGAGAACAGAAATATTGCTATTTCCTGGAGGCAGGTTCTTTGGAAACTGCAAAAATACCTTGAAGAAAAGTTTGTTCACTGTATCTGGCCCTTTACCTGCTAAATGCTCCACTATGTTCATCATGTATTTGCTCACTGTGTCTGTCTGCTGTTTTGTGCTGAGCACGTAGTGTACAGCGTGTCTGTGCAGCTTTTTCACTGAAAACAGCTGCCTGCTCTGGCGGAAAATTACACCATAAGAGTATTGAGAGTGAGCCAAAACAGTCAAGTTGTGGGTTGGACACTACACACAATGAAATTCACAATAAACCTTTGTAAAGCTGGGAGCTGCTTAAGGTGATGATTCTCTGTAGGTTCATCACTGTGAGGACCCATTTTACACATTATCACATTATCTTCACATTGTCATTTGATACATTGTTATAAAATATTGATCATAGTCACTTTAAATCCTATTACTTGAATGTAGCACAGACATTAGGACTTGCAGTGAAATGAGAACATGAAGGTGTGCAGCTGCTGGCACCAGTGCGCACGTAGCCTTCAGTCAGAAGTTCAACTGTTAACATGGTCAAAAACTCAAACAGCCTCAATCTCTGTGGATCCTTTGACTGTGACTAGATTCAACAAAGTAGGCCAAAACTATTACATCTTTCAATGGTCTTCTTGTCCATTGACAAGACTTTCCAAAAAGGCAAGACTGATATCTAAGTGGCTCACACCTCTAAGATGGAATCAATCACACAGTCTTGTTCCTTTTGTGGTATAAAGACTTTACTGAATAATGGGCGACCTTTCTTATTTTATATTTCAGTATGTCACTGCATTTACTTTGACAGTTTGGTCAGCAAGTCTGCCACATTTCTGCTGTTTATTCCTGATTATTTGTATTTAAAAGGCCTTCATTCTCTTAAAGTGATGACTTTAAAATTCAAAAGGAGTATTTATCAGTGGTTTATGTTGCATTGTATCACTTTGTGATACATGTGTTTCTATCCAGGTAATTATACAGTAATCATACAGTGTAATTCATGCAGCTACAGGTGAAGAGATATACAGTAGATATACAGGCTGAAGGCAAGACAGGACTCTCACCACTGAATGGGCCTACAAAGACTCCACAATGCTGATTTCATGTGCAGCCTGGATGTTATATTTACATGTCAACACTGGCTAAGCATACTTAAAGATTCATACTCAGATATACAGGTGGAGAGCAGAGCTATTACATTAAGTCAACATTAAGTTTTCTCTGAAGCATGCTTTTCATAATTTGATTGCCCCACTGTCCTTACAAAGGTAGAATAAACAATATTGTGGGAACAGCATGTGCAGCACATATTGCCTGGAGCTGTATCACTTGAAATTATTAAAATGTATATAGAAACACTCCAAGATAAGGGCTAAACAGATTCACACACTTCTTATTTGGAGTTATTTTTCTTGTTAATATTCCCAGCCTCTTTTGACAGATGATAAAGAATTTATGTTGCTAATAAAGAGAAGCACTTGTGATTTGGAGGGCTTTCTCAGCACTGTGGAGGAGATTATGATGTCCTTGTTTTTCATCCAGTTGTCAGAACCTTAATGGAACATCAATCAGGACTTCACCTGGTCATTCATGCTCAGTCTGCGCTGCTGTTGCTGCTCTCTCTTCTGTCAAGTTCTCTTCATCTCATAACACCCTGTCAGAGATGGGCATGTTAAGGGTACATTCAAAAACGCCTTGCTCCTTTGAAGAATTTGACACTGCTTAGCTTTTACTCCTTTCATCCTTGCAGTGATCTGCAGCACATCCTAAAGAATCTTGGTATTATTTTAATAACGTATTCTGTTCTAATTACTGACATCCGTTACATAAAATATAAAGTGTCCAGACTATTCTGTCAAAGAAAGTGCTGTGGGGCATTGCTGTATCATGTTCTAACACCACAATGGTAAAAAGAAAGAAAAATGTGTTATGGAATGACCTTTTATGTGCATGTGCTATAAGTGATTTTGTATAAACTGGAGTGTTTTTTTTTTTCTCAGTGTTCCAGATATGTAGCCTGCAACATACATTTTGTGATAACTCTTACTGAGGGAAACTTGTACTTCTGAAGATGTGTTCAAACAGAAATTATCAAATTTTCACCTTGAGTAATTTGTGTGAATTTGACCACTTGTGCAGTCTGTGTTGATTTGCCCCAGGCAGTGAATAACTTGTTTTCCACTAGCTTCTGTAGCTCTGTGCATTCTCTTATTCATCAGTGTCTTTGAAAAAATGAAGCATCTTCCTGGAGTTTATTAACTGGCATCAGCTATAGCACTTACTATTAGAAACTGAGACCCTCAGATTTAAAAGTTAAATGATTACTTTGTGAACACAAGAAACTACACCTTGTAAGAAAATTTACAAGCCTCACACACCATACTGTGACTCTTATAATGTAATTACCAGTGACAATAGGATTTTGAGTGAGGTGTGCTTACTTATGAAACAGAGTAATGAAACCCGGGAACATTCAAGACTGTACAGATTTTTAGCTTTGTTAACTGCAAACTAGCTAAAATGGACCTGCCTTGTATGGCAGCTCAGCCTCTGTCTGAACTTGAAACTTGCCAGAAACTACAGTTCAAAACATTTTCTTCTTCTTCATCCCAGTTTGTGATGTTAACTACAATGTTTAGTTAGTTTGCTAATGTTTGCCTGCCCAACCAAATTAGCAAAACATACAAACGGCTGTCAACTCATCACTTAGCACAATGGAGTGAATGGTAACACACACAAGGAGATGCACCTAAAGAAAGCAAAAAGCACATTATGTAAGATAAAGATCTTTTTTACTCAGCACACAGATTAGTTACACACTAGCATGAAGCCAGCAGTTCTTGTAGCAGTGCAACAATCAACTGAACTGAACTAACAGTTCAGGAAAATGAAAATGTTCACTCTACAGCATCACCATATAATCAATTAGTATACATTAATATTGTTTTTCTACCTTATAAAAGTATCACCTCATGTGTGCTTCAATGACAGGTCATAGAAGTGTTTTTAACTGATGTTTGATGCTGCATTTAAGCAGAAAGTGATATCAGAGTAAAGTACATCCAAGAAGCTGTTGTAATTCATGCTCCATCTTACCTCAGTTCCTTGTCTGTGTGCATCACTTTCTGATTCCTCACCAACACTTTTAATTGAATGTCAGTCAAAATGAGGAGGAAGTGTTCAGGGGACGTAACGGTGTGGTCGTCTGTGAGAAGTGTTCAGGGAATGAATAGAGTGTAATGTAGAGTGGGGTGGAGGTGGAAGCGGGAGTATGAGGAGTCAGGTTTTCACTCCAGCCCTCTAATCAAGGAGTGATTTACACTTGGGAGCTCAGGTTAAAGCAATTAACTTTCTGGTGAGAAATTATTAAAAAAAAAAAAAAAAAAAAAAACCTTGTAGACTGTATTGAGACACACTGCTGTAAAGACTCTGTGCACATGGAATAACAGCAGCCTTGATGTTTTATAGACCATTTCCCAAGATATTTTGTCAGGTGAAGGAAAAGCACATGTGGGAATAAAAATATTAATACTTGCTTAATTCCATTTAGCTGCTTCAGTTTCAGGGTCCTGGTATTGTGCATATTGACTAACTGTCACACTGTCATGACTTAGTGGGAACTTGAGTAAAACTGAGCAGTCATTACTGTTGATTTAATTAGACCGGTGCTTTTCCAAATTTGACAAGTCAAAATTTCTGCTGTAAGAAAGGCTTTTTGCATATCACACTCTGCAGCATGCTTTTCTGGGCACTGATTTAGTTTCATTTAGTTTCCAACTTATTTATTTAATTTGTCAATGTTTTTCTATTATTATGATGCAATTGCTTTATTATGATGTTGTCATTTGGAATCTTTTTTTTTTTTTTTTTTTGACAAACCAACTGTGGCTAAAATTTTTAGGTGAGATTGATATGGTCACACCTGGTACTGCAAACAGCAAGATTGTTTGGGCTCGAGTCATCAGTGGTGTAGAAGGAAAAATACTACAAAAAAAGTCCTGCATTAAGGTGACTACTTATGTAAAAGGACACAGGTATTATTAGCAAGATGTAGTTAAAGAAGGTAAAAGTACTCATTATGCAGCAAAAGGGCTCTTGTAACTGATAAATTATACATATACAGCTAATGTAAGTGCACAGAAGTTAGCTATAAGCAACACATGCACAAATCTGTGCCTACTTTTTATTGACTTTGAATGCAATCATGCCACCTCTAGAATTCACTTTACACTGCCTGAACAGTGAGATAATGCTATAGAGATAGCATTTTACTGTTAGCTCTTGGAGGTGAGGCTACTTGGGGTACAGTGTGGGAGTTTAAATCAGTATTTGCCAACCTTGGGGTTGGAGCCCTTTCAGAGGGCAAAGATAAATCTGGAGGGTTGTGGAATTACTAATGTGGTAGGTAAGAAGTCATAAATCACGAATTCAAACATTCATTTTTGGACTTTTCTCCTGTTTTTCTTTTTGTGAAATAATTGGAGTCTGAATAGGTTAGGAACCACTATTTTAATGTTTAACAATATATGTTGTTTTTATGTAAAATATCATTCTGTAAAATAGGTGTCTGTAGCTGTCAGATAAATGTAGTGAAGTAAAAAGAACATTTTTCTCCTACCTGCAATATAGCAGAAGTATAAATTAGTAGAAAATGGAAATATTTAAGTACTTCACAATTGTATTTAAGTACATTTTGTAGTTTCCAACAATGAAGTCAGTTCCTAAACAGCATTTTTCCATTTCTATGTTAAATAAGTTTTACTTAGAGTCAAAACCTTTGTGAATATATTTGCATCATGACTTTATTACAGAAATGCCCTGATGAAATGTCCTACATGGTGCACTGTGCTATTTACATACTGAATAAAAGACAAGATATTAACTACAATATATTGTATGGACAAATATCTGAAAGAGAAGAATTTATCAGACTGTTTCAAGATTGAGGAATAAATTAAAAAGTAGTAGAGCATTAGTATACAGTACTTCCTATCTGTGGAATAAACTCTGCTCTATGGTTAATAAGACAGGCACTAGTGAGACATTTATTTCAAATCTATCTAAAATCTGAAAACTCTTGTCTTTTCATAGTCGCAGTTTGATCAAACAAACTGTGTGTGCTTTATTGCCATGATCTTGTCCTGGTAATTGATAGTGATGGTGACTGATATCAATTCTAATTGAATTTAGTCAGGAAATTCTATTTGTAGATGGTCTGTTCATGTCAAATATCTGCAAAAACATGGTAACCACATAAACACATTGTAGGCATCAGTCTGAGACGAAGCTAAAAAGGGCCCTGTCAGAGCTGCTAGCGGTTCCCCTTGATTTTCATTGGGTGTTGCCTTGATAACCACTTACTGTGCCAAGGACCTGGAACATTTTCCTGCCAGCATTGTTTACTGTTTTCCTCATTCTCACATCCTGGCTCATCAGAGATCTTATAGGCAGCCCTGGAGTTGTCTCATTGCCACGCATGACACTTGGCAGAGGAGCCAAGCACACTTCGAAAAAAAATTGGCCTCTTCTCTGACTGGGATGCTGGTTGGTGATTTGAGTGCGCTCTCCATCTCTAGTGCCTCAGTCATTTCACTTCTCGGCCTGTATGCAAGCACCTGCCTATGCCATTCTGTGGAGTTCATCTGACATGGTGAACTGGTGTAATGAGTCAGGGTTAAGAGCAGTGCTTGAGGAACAGAGCATTACCAGTGATCCACTGGTATGTGATGTTGCTTCATTTTCTGTCTAATCTTTCCATTCTTCTTGATCTCTACTCTTCCATTTTCTGCTGCTCACTATTTGCTACAACCTCCTTCTTCAAAACAATGTTAGTGTTAGCGAGTTAGTGTTAAGTGTGAATAACTGGTAGACTAGGCTAGGAGTTTAACTAACAAGGCAGCTACAAACTTCCAACTGTTTGACGATGGTGTGTGTCAGCTGTTCCACTTTTGCAGAGAGGGTGTCTTTGCTAGAGTTGTATCCATGAGTTAGAACAGCTCTGTTCTTATAATGTTAACTTAGTTGTGACAGGCACTCCAGATAGTGTTACCCACAAGCTTCCATATTAGCATTAACACCCGCAAAGCCTCCAGCACCTCAGGCAACCGGGTTGAACAACACATGCAGGTCAATAATGTAGATTTACATGGGGGGCTTTTGCTCAGGAGGTAGGTGGTTGCCACCAGAAGGTGGTTCAATCCCTGACTCCTCCTGCAGTCTGTATGCCAAAGTATCCTTGGGCAAGATGCTGAACCCCAAATCGCCCCTGATGTGTGTGTTTCGGTGTATTTTTTTACGGCACTGGCATCACACAGGGGGAAACAAGTAACCCAGGCACACTCCACCACTAGTTTTAACAAGATTGTTATCCTATGTTGAGGTTTGGTGGGATAAAAACAATCTCAGATCACCAAAGAAAGCCTAGCCAGGAGCTTTGAGTTTGCTACAAACATGTGTCAGCATCAATTAATTGTTTCTGGTCCCTTACCCATGTGGGGTAATGATGAGATGTACAGTAGGCGTTCTTCACTGAACTGCTGGCTGGCTAATGACTGTAGTGAGCAGGGATTTTGGTTGTGTTGATAACTGGCCTTGTTTCTGGGGCTGCCCAACCTGCTAAAGTGAATGGCCTTGATCCTACTGGGATAGGTGCTACAATTTTATCTAGAAATATAGACAGGGGTTCAAGTTTGCAAGTTGGCATTAGGGACTTAGTGTTCAGCAGGTTGCAGGTGATTAGAGAGTCTGTTAGGTAATGCGGTTTTGGAGTCCATTAGCTCAGTTAAAATCTCCAACCAGGGAAATCCTAGTACAGACATTCTGACCAGTAGCCAGGTCTAAGGTGGAGGTCACTTGGGTCATCCAGACTGAATTATTGTAACATTTTAGTACTAAAGTCTTCATGTGCTTCAGAACACGCAGAACGCAGCTAAAATTGTAACTAAATCTAGAACCAATTTTAGCTTTCCTTCATTGGCTCTTTATCAGACTTTACAGTGCCTCCAATTACTGATCTACTAAAACCTTTATGTTCCATCCTGTGCTCTCTGCTCTCAGAATGCAGGTCTGCTGTCTGTCCCCAGAGTTAAGAAGAGGTCAGCAGGCTGCGTTCCTATCATGCCCATTCCTCTGGAATAATCTGTCTTCCTACATCAGACTGTCTGACTCTGTTGAGGAATTTCAGTTAAAACTTAAAAACTCATCTTTACACCTTAACTTCCAGTTAGGGGCTTATTCTTTGATTACTGCGGGCCTGGTACTGGTTACCATTCAACCTACAGTACATACAGTATGATCCATGTTGTTGTCAACGAGATTACTGCACACTCTCTGATGATCACTGCATCTCTCCGATCCTCTGTTTGTTTATTTCCTCAAGCACATGAGCATCCAATCTCTCTCTCTCACTCTCTCTCTCAGCCCAACCAGAATCCCATTCTGCTCGAGGTTTTTGGCTCTAAAGAAGTTTTTCCTTGCAACTGCCGTCTAGTGTTTGTTTATGGTGGAAACTGTTGAGTCTCTGTGAATATTATACAGAGTCTAGACCAGCTCTGTGTGAAAAGTGCCCTGAGATAACTTCTGACACGAATTGGCGCTATGTAACTAAACTTGACTTGACTCTTTTCTCTCAGTCTCTCTGTGCTGGACCACTGTCCTGGGACCTCTCTCCTTCTATTGGCTCTCAGTGCAACAGATGCACCAGATGTTTTGGATCAGGATCTTCATCCACTGGGAGTCTCTCTCTCCCCCTCTGTGTGTTTGTTTCCCTCTCCTGAATGATGAATAACGTGCTTGGTTTTGCCTGTTGTGTGTGTGTGTGTGTGTGTCATGTGTCCTCTTTTCAGGTGTTCTTGGTGGAGAGGAGGTCATGTGGCTCAGGTCCTGTCTGTTGGCAGCACCTGGAAGTTGCTCCTTGTCCTCCCAGATCATATTCTTTGTTAATATTCAGTCTATAATGTTGTCATCCTGATTGTACATGCTGTGAATCTAGAGGGCGAACAGGGGGAATATACTGTATCTATCCTGATGTGTGTTTTATACTTCTGGTGTTAATCAAAAAGAGGATGAGGATCAGCCCTTAAATGGACTAGTAGGGCAAGGCATTACTGCATTTAATATTCTACAGTGTTCATAATGTAGTGTCCCTGCGTGATTCTTCAATAACTGCTCAGGCATAACTGTTTTCATCTGAATCTTGGAAAAGCAGCAAATATTTTACACTGTCAGGTCAAAACATTAGCAGCCACATGCTGCTGGTTGAGTGAGTTCAATCTGTCAGTTTACATATGCATGAGGAAGGAAACAGAATTGTGAAGAGAATGTTACACATCAAAACAAAGTTAATGGAAAACACTCCGGCAAACAGAGATGGTAAACATTCAGGACTTCTGGTGCTTCTCACAATGCGATGTTGGTGAATGCAGAGTGGCAAAAAATCCCCAGAGCCCCTAAATTCATGGTCACAGAGGAGCATCCTGAGAAAGATATATCCCAAATGCACAAGCATATTTAGTTATCTTGACACCTCTGTGAACATTTACTTGTTTCACCTGTGTGCTTTACGAGCAGTAAGTCTGATAATGTTTTGAATTCATAATGATCCTCTTTAGGTTGAGACTACATTCCATCACTTGGAGTGGCCAATTAGAATCACACCTGATGTCTTCATATTATGCAGTATTGAGGGTCGACCAGGTGGTGTCTGTCAATGTACGCATGCTCTGAGCTGTATTCACTTTGCATTCTTGGTCTTGACTGCAAATTTTCAATGAACTTGCATTGCTGTTTGTCTGTCAGCCTGCCGTGCCTCTCATTCAGTTGTGAGTGGTACGACTGTCTACGTAGTCAGTTATTTTTAGAACATCAGTAGCTCACAGGTAACCTTTAAATCTGCAGAGCAGTCAGGAGTGCATAAACACAGAGTATACTGTTTATACACTCTTCACTGCTATGCCTATAGGCTGTTACTGATTATAGAAACATGGGACTGTCGATCACAGTTGTTAACTGACATATTAGCTGAATTCAACCATAAAAAGTAAAAGAGGAAAAGTATGTTGATTTAAGTCTGGTTTAAGATTATGAAATCAGTTTTCTCAAAAGCAACTGCTGGATGGATTGCCACATTCATGTTCCCCTCAGGTTGATTGTAATAACTTTGGTCCACCTTTGTATCATCATCAGGTCAAAATTTTACATTTTCATTTGTCCAGTACTACAATATCACCCTAATGGCCAAATGAAAAAATAATGACATCTCCATCAGCCTCAGCTGTATTTTGTGTTTTGATGGGTATAATGTATACCATATTAGCTATCATAGTTTATCCCTGTTAACATGCTAACATTGCTAATGTATCTTCCTGTGTTATTTGAATGACCCAATCACCACCTTGAATGATGTTACCTTAAATGAGGTTTGTCATTCATCTCTTCAGTGTCAATATTTTTTAAATACAGGTGGTTATGGCAGGCAAACTAAAGCTGAGGTATGGTTAGGCAGATAAAACATTTGGTTTTGAATTGCAGTTATGGTTATTAACACAGTTAACTAACCGAAATTCTGGTCTCCCACATGCCCATCCACGACCCTGACGTACATCATGTGATGCAGAATATGAATGTCATCTCTAGATTTACTGGGCTGAAAATATTACAGTAAATACAGAATGTTGCTTTGGACACTGCTGTTCTGTAAAGCCACTGGTATCTGACACCAGTCGTGTGTTTAGGGCTGTCTTCATGCTGGAATATTGTGTCCTTTAGCCTGGTAATGAGCTGGAAATATTCCACTTGCAAACTGAAAACTGGTATGAGAATGTGAAGGACTTGTCGATGTGCTAGAGCAACAAATTTACAGGCAGGTGGCAGAGGTCTCTGAAGTAGAATGAGAGCAAATGTTCCTATTTCACTTATTTCAAATTTCATCAACAAATGTTAGAAAATCTGACAGAAGGTCGTCAGTAGATGTGATGGTGACATCACGTGAAAAGGTTTTGCGTTTTATCAGAGGCACATACAGGATTTTATATGAATTAAATTACATGAGCTGTGAAGTATATATTTAGCTGGCTGTTGCTGTGGTCTGAGCCTCACTTATCTGTGTTTTACTCCCTGTGATATCTTCATGCACCCAGCATTTGACACCCTTTGAAAAAGTTACTCTCCATTTAACAGTGTGACACATTAATCAGCCGCAGTGTATGAATATTCATTTCCTCTAAATGTTTTGAAATAAGGCCTGATGATTGCCTGTTGATAAGTCTTCACTCATTACAGGGTCTGAGGGTATACCAACACTCAAAGCAACTTGTCACTCATTAAGACTAAACTGAGTGGGAGAACAGTTGACAATGCTTCAGTTTGACTTCTGTTGATACTGTATGTGAACTCTTCTATTTTCAATGACTTTAAACATGTCACAGCAGCTATTCCCCTTCGCCATCTTTCTGACTGTGACACAATGATTGCTGACACACTTTTATGCACAATAATTAACTCTTCCCCTCAACAGTGACCACAAATAGCACAGTGCCTTGGCAGAAAACTGAATGACATACATCAGATTAAAACAGATTCAGCAGCTGCAACCCCCCACCCCCAATCGCAATAACTTTATTTTACAGAGCGAACATTTCACTTGTGTGTTTACTCACAACGTGAAAGTTTCTTGAGACGATACGCAGCTCTCACTCGTGGCTGTTATCTTATTTCACATCTTTGTCCTTTGTTTATGTTGCTCCTTTCATCCTGTCTATCTTTTCTGTTTCCAACGTTCAAGAATAGACCCCCTATATGTGGCTTCCAAGTTTAGCTCTGCCAGGCTCATTTGAAAGTCAAATGTTCGCCTTCACTTTTCCCACCACACTTCAAGTGTGGCACGGTGGCTGAAAACACTTAATCAAGCCTCTGCCACAGTGCAGCAATCAGAGATAACAGTGCAGGAATATGGGTCATCCCATGCTCTGCACTGAGTTTACCAAGTGCCACCAGATGCACACTAATGAGGGAAACCCCACCTCCACTGTTGTTGTCCACACTATGTTTCTGTCGGATCTTTTGACTGGGGTCATCACAACACACGGGAAAAGGAGCAGAATGTGGCAGAGAGAGATATAATATTTCATGTTTGACTACTGCATGTTGTGAGATTACAGCACTTGACAAGATTTATATATATTCACGTTATACCCATGCAGAAAAGGAGCTGTATTTTGCATTAAATCTGAGAATTATCCA
Organism: Lates calcarifer; assembly: GCF_001640805.2. Lineage (NCBI taxonomy): Eukaryota > Metazoa > Chordata > Actinopteri > Centropomidae > Lates > Lates calcarifer. The sequence continues at coordinate 4,569,052 of NC_066851.1, forward strand.
TATGTTTTTGGTTGTAACATTGCATTTATGTATAGATCCACAAAAGTTAAAATCAGATTTTGAGAGATGATAAAAACTTTTCTTTAAAAAGCTGCAGCAATCAATGTTTTTGGTCTCCACAATCATCATACAGAACAAAGGCAAACACTATTTACTCATCTAACAGACACAGAGCAACATTCATATTCACTTGAAGTCATGTTTCTGGCTTTTAGATGAATGTAAGTCCAATATTCACTCTCTTTGTAGCTCTGTTTTGGTCTCCACCAAATATCTTCAGTGACTACATGCTCAATTTTGTTAGCCAGTTAGTAGCTAACTTACTCTGTTGCCAACTTTGTCCATCTGTTGTTTGATGCTGAACGAGTAGAGTACAGTTGGTCTATCAAAACTTTTTGCCTGCTGTAGCTGGAAATGACTTTGATGAGAGCACAGAGAACAGTAACAGTAACGAAAGATGATGTTAGGCTCCATTAAGCTGTGGGGAACTGCAGAGTTGGGTGATAATCCTCTGTGGGTTCCTCACACATACAGTAACCCCTTTACACTTTTCTATTACAAAAAAAGACCCTTGAATGTTGAAGCTTCAATTTGGCTTAAACTTCAGCATTAATGTCAGACACAAACCATTTCCTTCCTTTAAAATAACAGTGTCACAATACAGTATTAGCTGGGAATTAAATCCAGTGCAGGGCAGCAAATAGAAATCTGACCTGGGCTTTACTTTGTTGTACTGAACTCAATATATCTCTTGCTTGGACTATACAGGTTTAGAAACATCAGGCTGCTTATCATTTTCTTGTCTTTGATGTACTAGAGCTAATTGTACCAAGCCTCTCAGAGGTATGACACAAAGTTACTGGTAGCCATAATAAAATATAGACCAGATCTACAATAAAGCCCCAATACTGAACTATAGTAATGTAATCAGTGATATCATCATTTTGTCCTTGGCTTGGAGTTTTTCCACACAGAGCCTGTGTCTCAGATGGGGGATATGAAAGATGACAGCACTTACCAGGCAGAGAGGGTCTGATGAAAACATGTTATTAGTTGCATCATGGGAATTATAGGATCCAGTGTTCTTGGAGCTGTACCCATATTAGCGACTAAAATGCACAATGTACCAGCCTCTGATGCTTTAAATTTTGACCTTTTTTTTTTTTTTTTTTTTTTTAATATTTATTCATTTTTGCAAACCAAAAGTCCCAACTTTGTAGCAGTGCAATACTAAATCACAGTGGTATCCCTTTAATGTTTGTCACCTGGTCATAATTGAATATGTTGAATATACTGTGAATGTACTGTGTACAAGTTGTTATTGTTGTCTGAAAAAAATGAGTGACTTAATAGTAGGTGCATAGCAGGGAGGTGCGGTCAGGGGAGGCAGCTGAGGCAGTGCCATCATCCTCACCTGCCATCGTGAGATGTATACCAATGATAAAATAAATATTTGTCCACTGATCCGTGCTATAAATGCAATTTCTGTATGATTCAAATAATTTCAATCATTTTTATAATCAAAATCGCTGTATTTTGCGTATTTCCTGTTCAGTTACAGCGTAGGCAGCGAGGTGAGGCAGCACCGAGCTGTGTCCTCACGTCAGATTGCGCAATCCCTTGCAAACTGGGTTGAGCGCGTGCCTTTTGCTTACTCAGTGTATGCTACCAATGTAATGCTTTATTAAAATGTTTTTATACATTGTAGACATTTTTATTATATGTCCCCACTTTCCATAGGTAATGTATTTCATGTCTAACGCTTATTTAGTGTTAGGATCTGACATAAAGTCCGCACTGAAAAGATATAGGACTTGATATAGGTGAGGCAGGCAGTAGCTCTGCCGCAATGAAGAGGGCGTACGTGAGCTCACGTTTATTCTTGTTCGGTGGTTGCTCTTCTTCTATGTAGTCAAGTAACGTTCAATAGGCGTCCGTTATTTTATGTTTTGCTCTGACTGACTGCAAATGGAGGATGTAATATCTCAGCTAGAAAATTTCTCAAAATTGGACTTTCAATCAAAACGTGAAGTAATAAATAATGGACGACCAATGCCGGAGATAAAGGGCTTGCTTCAAATGACGGGACAGAAGATAACTCGATCATTTCAAAGTGAGTGGTACAACTGAAAAGACTGGCTGTGTGGCTGTGCTACAAGAAACCGCCTTTTCTGTTTCCCCGTCTTTTGTTATCAACCTGTGACAATGTCTGGACTAACATGGGATTTTGTGACTTAAAAAATCTACCAAGAAGCCTCAGCAAACATGAAAGCTCAGACAAATTGCTTTAAAAACTTTTGGAACTTCGCGAATAGATTTGGCTTTGAATGAACAGCATAGGCTAAACATTAGCATTCACAATGCTAATGTAAAGGAAAATCGAGAGATTTTAAAAGGCCAAGGACGACTTTCATCCCTGGCAATCATCTCCATTGACACTGAGAGACTTCTAAAACTAAAAGAACATAAGAAGGACTTTTACGCCAAAGTCACGGAGATTTTTGTCCAGAAGGAGAGGCGTATGGACTTCATTTACAAGTAAAGGTAAGACCAGTATGTGAATCCTGTGTGTGTGTGTGTGTGTGTGTGTGTGTGTGTGTGAGAGAGAGAGAGAGAGAGAGAGAGAGAGAGAACGCACCCGCCGTGGTGCTGTGTCGCTTGTTATATGTCTGTAGCACCCGCCGTGGTGCTGTGTCGCTTGTTATAGGCTGTCTGTAGCATCCACCTTGGTGTTTTTTGTTAGGCATACTGAACCGTTATACATTTTACATTATTCCTTTGCCCAATATGTACCTGCTATGTGAATGGAAAGAATGCTGATATGAGATATGAAACACAATCGGTAGTTGGCAAATATATTGGGTGCGTATTTGTAAATCTGACTCTGAAAGAGTCAGTGCCTCACCAGCCACAAACCTCACCGCATGTCACTGGTGCATAGTTTTAGCCTGTATCCTAAAAAAGCTGAAAAAGAAAAACTATAGGATATATACTGTAGCATATCTAATCACTAAGCCTATATGCATATTTGCTGATGTACTATGTATTGTAACATTCATGTTGACAGAAAGAGTCACATCAATTCATATAAATGAAGATAAAGATAAAGTGCTTCACATAATGTAATTAAACATTAAATTGGAGAAACAGAAGAAAATATTGAAACACAAATTAGAATAAATTTGAAAGATAAAATTTGAAAGATATAAACCAAAGGAACAAACACAAGATAGGTTGTGATGTAAGTGTAACATCATAGTCACTGCAGAAAGTTTGAAAAAAAAACAACTATATTGAACAGACTTTTACAGTTTCAGAGAGGGGTCTGTTGAAATGCCAAGAACAATAGACTCAAATACAAAGCACTACCACCCAGTGCATGTGAATGAGTTCCTGTGATTTTTCTTTCCAGGGTTGTTCTAAGAGGAATGCTCCTTCATTTCAGAATATCTTCCCTCCAAGCTTCTTTCTGTGCTTGTTAAACGCCATAGGATATCCATTAGGGTATGTGGGCCTGTAGAGATGCTTTGGATCTACATTCAATGGCCATGTGAGGAAAAATATCTGCTTCGGGAAGAGCGGTGGGCTCTGTCCCCTGCTTTGTCTTTGAGGGCATGTCCCAGGGGGGGTGGGGGGGGGTGTTGGCTGGCTGGCTGCTGTGCTCTGAGGGAAGCAGACAAGTAATGGACAAAAAAGCGGTTTGCACCATCCCTTCTACTGTGAATTTGAAAGCCTTGATATGTGTCATCTTTGACAGCCGTTGGGTTCTTTATTTTCTCACCACTTGACATTTTCCCCATCCAATTTTCTCTATATCTCAGATTATTTGTTATGTAACACAAGATCTGTTCCCTCACTGCCTTTAGAAAATGTAAGACCCTCATCTCAACTCATAATAAAACACAAAAACTAACAGATGTAATTGTATTTTATCTATGTTGCTGGAATACAAGAACTCCAGTGTAATGTGCTTGATCTGCTGAGAAACACATCAGCGTTGTGGGTGTTTAATTGCAGTCCTTGGAGCAAAAAGGTGAACCATTTCTATATTTATTTCTACCATCATGCAGTATGGTCATTCTAGTCGTGTCCTTTCTTCTGCACCTCTCCTGTTGAGGAGAGATTAACTACAACATCATTTAAATATTCACTTTCATTTCCAATCCAAAAGGAAACTTCAAAAATAACGTCCATTCAAAAGGACAATCAACACTAAAAAGTCAATAAAACACTGAAAGTGAAGTGAAGTTAGAAAAAAATAAAAAAAATTTGAGCCATATCTGTGACCGGCAAGCATGTTAAGTGTGACAGAAGCACAATAAAGTACAAATATCCATGAAAGGTGGATAGTGAGGGTGGGAAAGAGAGGAAGGGAAACAGGATTACCTGGGGCCAGGGCTTTACTTGAGTTTCCAGGTAAGTAGGGATTATACATTTATTTGGATTTTTTTTTCACTAAATGTTGAAATACCTGTTTTGCTGTTTCAGATATCCAGTGGATGGTGGGTTTCTGAATCCTATCCCAGCTTGGCAGGTGCCTTAAAATGAAGAGTCAAAGTATTTTTAGGTGTTCTTGTTTCTTCAGGGGTTGGAGCAAAATTTGCACAATTAATATGTGGAAAGTAGATCGGGTCATTGGGGAACGTAGACCTTGCTCTTGTGAACTTTCTCACTTCCTCATGTAAGGTTTTTAGAGTCCCGGTATTGTTGATCGCTTTCAAGACCAAGATCTTTGTATCATGATGTATTCTATCCTGGATCACCACACCACTAAATTGCCATCCACACTTCTGTTTTATTCAGTGATTCAAATAGCTCTGCTGTTGAATGAATTGATAGCTGTTACCTGCAAATGGAGAAATAGTTAGCCAATTAGAGCTTTGTCTACAGCATCAGAACAAAAATGGCAGCATTTTACAGGCTGGTTTGGACAAGCAAATACAAAACAAAAAAATTAAATCAAACCCCCTAAACTAAAATTGATAGACCTAGCATCAGGCTGAATGCATGAGCTAGATTCACAGATGTATTATATAAACTGGATAGTGGATGCCAAAATGAAAATTTCTTGTCAAGCACATAATCCAGAAAAGTTTTCTAACTTCCAGGTTTGCTTTCACATTGTGCAGGCCACTCTTTATGTTCATTAGTGTTTCTTCTACTGATCCTCCCAGCATGGTCCTGCCCAGCCCATAGACTTTACACAGGGATGATGTCACACTCATAGAAATAGCTTTTCTAGGCTCTGGGAAAATTTAGCAAATCTAAAACTTCCATGTTTCCCAATCCAAGTTTTTACAGATGTTTTTTTTTTTTTTATAATGGTGGTGCATGGGGACATACTTTTTGGGCAATAGGGAATGTTTTTGTTGCAGTATTGTGAGTAACCACAGGGACTAATGGGCTGCAAGGCTGTGGGCAATGTTGCACCCTATTACATCCACGGTTTCATTTCTACAAAAGCCAAGTCCTGCAGCTTCCCAGAGCATCTGGTCACTTGATAACTGGATCAAATTTCTGTTTGATTTCAGTCAGTGACACTGGTACTCTCAGGCGGTAGAGCTTTACTGCCAATGTGAGGCCTGGATGGGTCAGGCCACACAGCTGTCTAGATAACTTGGAGACAGTTTCAGACAGGGCTCTGTTATTGGTCAATTTGACCTTTCAGTTGACCCACTAATCATGTGTGTCCCATTTTATATATATATATATACACACACACACACACATATATTGTACAAAGCGATGGTTGCTGCCCTGATTTAGATGAGTGGGAAAACCTCCAGTGGTGCAGCCAGTGGATAATTTACCCGTTGAAGGTTAGTTGGCTGATTTATGTTGCACCTGTGTTGGATGTGACTGTGTGGGGTTTACCAACATTGTTGGTGGAACTATGCTGCAGGGATTGCAGAAACAGGTGAATGGTGACATCAAACCAGTAAGACTTGCTCCAAGTTTGAATGTTTTACATTTTTCTTGCTTGTCCTTTGATTTTTCCTTCTTTTATGTGGTTATTTGTGAAATTGACTCTACTGTAACCTCACAGCTCATACACCTTTGTATGCATAGCTTTGGCTTTGTTTCCCTGCACTCATGCCTTGCTCTGTGCCATTGGACCAGACATCATACAGAGAGTGTGAGAAATCTCCTTTGTCTGTTAGGACTAAGTCATAAACATTGTTAAATCATTTTTGAAAGGTTATTTAGTGATTTTCACTTCAGCATGGTTTGAAAATGGGAAAGGTTGACATTTTTGTGATGTCCTTGCGAGGACACAGAAACTCTCCCAAACAGGCAAGCAAATTATGCTGTTTACATCATTACATGTAATGCAGAAAGTATTTGTGAGAAAAGGGGTTTTATTTTTGCCCCTTGTTAAAGGTTGAGATTTGCATATAAATTGACCATCTTATTTCTCTCACTGCAGCCCTTGCAGCCTTTATTTAATTTGTGGTCATGTTAATGAGTTCTGCTAGCATGGTACATTGTGAGACTACTTATACAGTATATTTGAATGCATATTGTCTATTTAGGCAATGGCCTAATTTCTTGATTAGACTACAGTATTCAAATTTTAGTAAAACCTGCAGGTTTTGTATGTTCTCTGATTAGAGTATGAGAGGATTTGAAGAGTAGAATTTATGCCCCAAATTGATTTGCTTGTTGAGGTTTTATGTATATTGAAGTTGGGTTTGTTCAGTGCAGAATGCAAAGAACATGACTAATACAAGAATGATGTTTTGTTTGAACTCTGTATTGTAGATACTGCAACATCACATCTTGCGCAGTGCCCCATGAACCTTCAGGAGGTGCAATTTAGGATTCAGGAAAAGCAACGTAGATTCCATTCTGTTTGGTCTGCAACAGTGGACCAGCCCTTAACCATTGCAAGGAAAGTTCCAGAGTCAGTGCATCTGCTTTGTGGATTTAAAGTGGCAGATGACCTTATCCTCTGGGGTATCTTGTGGAGGGTACTGCCTTGTCTGTACTGTATGGGGTGCTGATGCAATTGCTGTGAGTGAATCAGTCCTTGCATAACCAGAGTGACAGCTGACTCCATATTCTTGGCTTGAAGTCAAGTGCATTCCCAGTGGCCTTTGGGTTTTGCCGGCATTGTGTCTTGTCACTGATTCTCCCTGATTCACAGAATCTCAAAGTGCAACTGTGGTGGAGAGAGTGTCCAGAACTCTCCATCTCCATCTGTCTTTACCCTCATTTTTTGTAATCCCTCATTAAAAAAAACACTGTCTCTGTTTTTTGCAGATGATGTGGTTCCCTTGGCTTAATCAGGTGTTGATCTGCAGAGCACAGTCTGGCGGTTTGTAGCTGAGTCAGTACTACCAAATCTGATGCCAGGGTTCTCTGCCAGAAAAAGGTGAAATTGCTACATTTGATGTGAGAGCGAGTCAAGAGAATTCCAAGACAAGGACTTCAAGTGTCTTGGGGTCTTGGTCATGAGTGGCAATAAGCTGGTTCGTGAGAACAAATAAATTAATTGGTGGAGTAAAGGCGCAGTCATACTCCAACCAAGTGTTAGTTGGATAGTCAAACAATGTGTGAAACCTCCACACCAACCCCTACACCCTTCCAGCATCAATACTGGGTTGGGCTGCATCCAACAATTTGTGTTACTTTCTGAAACTGACAATCCAACTTTCACACCTACTTCATGCAGCAATTGGCCAGTTGCGTCGAGGTGATGAAGTACTAATGCTTTCCTTTATTCATTCTTTTCACAGCTATTTCTATTTCTGGCACTTCCTATGTGAGTTGTTATGAATGCCCTAATGAATCCAATGATGATGCTGTACTGGACTGTTGTGGTGAAGAGGGAGCTGGGCTTGAAGTCAAATCCTCAGTATGTTGGTCAGTCAGTGTTCTAATCCTCACTTGTGTTTGTAACCTCTGAAAGAATTAAAAATAAAAATAAAAGCAGCTGAAACAAATTTACTACACAGGGTAGGAGGACTCAGCCATATAGATAGGGTTATGAGTTTAAACTACTGGAGGGGGCTTGAAGTAGAACCTCTGCTCCTTTGCATTGAAAGTTGTTTCTTCTTTTTTTTTGGTCACTGTGTTATCTTCAGACCAATTACTGAAGAAGAAAAGAAACTTGTGCTGTGCATTAAGACAGTTAAGTACAAGACTGTGTTGCACTGCAATAAGCACCCCTGCCATGAAAAGCACCCTCGTTATTTTAACCCTATCCCTAACCCTAGGCAATTATCACTCCTCATTCCTAAACCTAATCTTACAGGGATGCTTTTCACAGCAGGGCTGCCTATTACGGCATTACAGACTGGCATTGCAGGCTGATGAGTGTATACAACAGACAGCACTACCCAACAGAGACATAGAGATGATTTTGCTGTCAATCCTCTCATCAAACACAGGATAAGGTGATTAATGGAACAGAACTTAATGTAGCCCTGTAAACCTTTGATCCCAGTCTGAGAAACCTCAAATCAACGGATAAATTAGGCTGTTCATTCCCACAATGGACACTTCAAATCCACTGACCTCCTTTCACCACATTACAAAAAAACTCACCCAAAAGTGTTTGTGCATGCAAGGCACATCTCCTTGTTTTCTATGGTCAGACTAAGAGCTAGCAGCAGCACAACAGAATGAGTTGTTTCTGCTCTTGGAAGGCCTCTCAAAACAATTATGTGGCATACAATGTTTGTATAATGAGCAAGCCATAATTTACTCTCAATATAAACACACACAACCTTGAATGAAAGTGAAGGCCCCTGAGACACAAAATGGAACAAACTGAGCTAGTGCATTAACAGTGGTTGGCAAGAAATTCCCGTTTAGGTTTGTGCAATTATTTTCTTGGGTTGCTGTCACGGTCTTCCTCTAAGCTTAGTGAAAAGTAACAGTCCCCTCTGTGATAAACTATAATTACACTGTATTCAGTCATGCTGTTGACACTAATCATGAAGCACTCAGGATCACGAGGGGTTATGAGCAAACACAAAGGTAGATTTGGATTCTGAAGAAAAGTCAACAATTTTAAGTAAACATCGTTACTTTGGAGGTCATTTTGACTCATCAGTCCAAATGTTCTTACAGAAAAGTGGGTACTGAAAGATTTATTCAAAATACTGCAGCCTAATTCATTTTAAAGGCAACCAAATATTTATACTCACAAATATGATTGCTAACTGTGTTTAGCTGTATAGTTTACATAGTCACTAACTAATTAAAAGGTAACTAGTGCATTAATACAGCATCAGTCATCCTCATCTACCCCTTTCTTTCTCTTGTGTGACCTGAGCTGCTCTCTGCTGAGCTTTCTTGAATTGAATTAGAAGTTCTAGAAGCCTCCAATAACTAACCATTTTTCCATTTAACTAAGACAAAAACTGTGTACATTTGATGAGTGTGAAGTGAGTCTAACCCAGACTGTCAGCAACAGTTTATTGTAAGCAACTACAGATGGCATTGGAATCATTCCCCCAGAACTGTAGAGAAATGAGGTATTCACAGGGTCTCTTGCATAAATACTCTTTGTGGCTTCCCAGGGAAACAATCCAGGACATGGTGAAAAATAGAGAGTATAAAGCTAGCAGTAGTTTGCTACTTAAAACAAAAAAAAAATAAATAAATAAAAAAAGAATAAAAAAGAACATTCCCAGGAAAGTGTACAGATTTTCAAAGCCCATAGAGTGATATTAACAGCATTTGATGAAGCAATGGCAAAATAAGAGACAGAACAGTGTTCTCATGTGTGCTATTCAAAATAAGTCTCTGTTTAATCAACATAGAACATTTATATTGTCCATGTTGATGAAATAGCACAAAAACACCCTATAGAGACCCTATACACCTGTACACAGACACCATAAAACTCAGTTAATTTCCAGGGGAGGCATCATTTTATCTCTTTTTATTTTAAGCACTTTGTAAAGTTTTTTTATTGTAATTATGCAGGGCTTTAAAAGTGTCTAGATTTTTTGCATCTGTCCTCAGTAGTTGCCTTTTATACTTTTAGACTCTTGCCATATTTCACAGAGAAAGTGGAAACAGTAAGCAATTTGGCTATGCTGGTATTATGCTTAGGACTTGACGGCGCCCCAGTGATAATTATCCCTGAGAAGAAGAGATTTTCAAAGCTTCAAAGAACCACCAAAGTAAGATAGTAATCAAACTGCGTTATCTTTGCAAATGCATCTATTAAAAAGAATAAAAAACACAGATACTCAACAATAGAAATACTACAAAGCTGGTATTAATTTAACTCCAAGGGGAATCTTGGAAATCCTTGAAACGAGACAAACACAATGTTACTATGGAAGTTGTGGAAATGGTTCGGATGCCCTTGCTTAAATTTCTTTAATCAAAAAATAACACCCATTTTTTTTTTTGTTTACCTCCGCTCTCTGTACCTTAGTATCAGCATTTCACATCCAGGGGAAAAGCCCATGTGGGATTTCACCAGACTCTGATGAGATAAAGTGTCTACGGTTATTTTTCTTACAGTCTTGTAATGTTTTTGTGTTTTTATGTTGAAACATCATATAATTCATTAGCATACTAGATTTCTTATAATTAAGATACAGACATGTTCTTGCACCAGCTTAGTGTGTTAAGTTTTAAGTGACACACCTAATACTATGCACTACAAATATGTAGAATTCAGTGTATTCTAAAATGTATTTACTCAAACAAAGAGTAAAACTGAAAGCCCCCTGAGGCTTCAAACTTCATTAAATTCTGTTACATTAACATTTTAATGACAAATAAATATGTTTTCTACCCACTCTGGGCAGTATCCTGCGGCCCAGGCTTTTACTGGGCCCTGCTTTCAGCTATGTAATGTAACAGAATGAGCTTATATCCTATTTAAAACAAATAAGGCACATGTAGAATGCGTATGTATTTGTAGTTATGAAACAATGATGTGAATATGCTTTCCTGAAGGATATTTTCCCTGTTGCACACGCTGTGTATCTGTGTCTTTTGGTCTGATAGCAGTGCAGCAATAATACCTTCCAAGTTTCCTTCAAATAAAATCTGTGTATGTAGCTGTAACCCAGTAGTTTTTAGCAGCTCAAATCCTTCATGTCATTGTATCTCAGAGGGATTAGCAACCTGGGCAGGCCCCTCATCCTGGGTGGTCTCAGGATCAGCACCTTGGACTCAAGGGTGTAATTCATCTTGCTACAAAAAGTTCAAAATAATCCACTTGAGCTGAATAAGAAAGCAGAGGGATGCTGCACCGTAGATTGTAGCCCAATTTATGTAGTATTTTAATGCAAATCCACTCATGAGATTGTGTGTGTAAATCACAGACTGGATTTTGGCCTTAGGGTGGCACTAGAGGAAGAGTGGCCTGGAAAAGGTTCATCCTCTGGAGGGGCAGGAAAAAAAGTAGAATATTGTGACTGCCTTACATATGGAAGAATGAAGTGTTTCACAGGTGACAGCTAACTCCCAGATAAATGGTTAATTTACATGTAAAAGAAAGTAATGATAAACTTGCAAACTGTCACTTGTATCATAATATTTTTTTAACAGAATACAAGATGAGGAAACAGAGCGGTAGAGCTTGGACAGAGACATCTAAGTGAAATGTGACAGAAGCAGATGGAGCTCAGAGCAACATCTCTGAATCATTCGGCTTGCAGCATTGAAATAAGCAAAAAATGTCTCATGTCATGTCACAGGAGCTGTCTGAAGAATTTGGGGGTCACAGATTGTTTGATTTAATGGTGCTGCAGGATTTGGGGGCTATGTCGGTTTCATGGTCACGGTCACAGATTGTTGACAGATGAGATTCATTTAAGTCGGTTATGAGGAGGTCCTCCTACGAATATATTAGCAAGAGTTTTTGTCACAGAAAGAAAGAGTATAGAATGAGCAGGAATCTGAAGACTGAGCAGGATGAACCAGGTGATGAACTGATGAGAACTTGGATTATTTGAAAAGGTTTTTAATCTGACACTGATACTGGAAGAGTTGTGAGAGGATGGTCAAAATTGATGCATTACATGCTGAAATATCCTGACTTTTAGACCCTAGCATGGACCAAGTTCCAAATCCCCTGAATCCTCCATTTCCCATAATGCAACTTATTAACATCAGTTCATCAGCCCATCCAAGGCTAGTAAACACACATTTCTAACTTTCATGTTGCCATACATGGTAACCATTTTATAAAAGCAATTGTTCACTCCAGGCCATGACGAAGAAGTCCAGTTAATAACATTTAAAAGATACTGCTCTAATTGTTAGCTCATAAATCACAAACTGTTCTCACAGCAGTTCACGTCAATGTACAGGAAATGTAATCTATTCATTTTGTGTACATGAGCACAGATTAGTGTCCATTGGTTTCATGACAGTGAGCATGACTTTCAAACTCATGTATTTCAATTGGTTGTATTTTTTAATGATGTGCCACATTCATTCACGGACATGGAGGTCAGGTTAAGGTTGGTAAAAGATCGTGGGTTAGTTAAAATTTGACACGTTGTGTCTTAAGTCAACTTTTAATGCCTCTGCGATATCTCAGTAACACCTTGAGGGAATTTCTTTAAATCTGGCGCAAATGTTCATTTCGAACTAAAGGATGAATTGATTAGGTTTTGGTGGTCAAAGGTCAAAGGTTAAGGTCACTGTGATGTCACAAAACACTTTTTTGGCCTTTTACATGCGGTATCTCAGCAACACATTGAGGGAACTGGTTCAAAATTGGCCCAAATGTTCACATGGACACAAAGATGAAGTTGTTAGAGTTTGGTGGTCAGAAGGTCAAAGGTCAAGGCCACAGTGACCTCACACAACACACTTTTGCCCATAAATCAAGAACTAACTGCAGCTGGATTGGTTGGCGGAAGCCTACAATGCAGTAATTCTAGTTTTGTGTTGTGTCTTTCACTAACCTTAACCAAGTGTTGTGCGTGCCGAAACCCAACCATAAATAAGTGTAATATTGCTGCAGTCACTACAAGTAAAATTTTTACTGTCACCAAAAATGGACAATTGCCATCCATTTAGGGTAAATTAATTAATACATTAAATGTTGTGATTATTGTCAAACTGCAAGTTGTACTCACTGGCACGAAAAAAAAAAATTCATGTCCATGTAGACAAAGTCAATACACTATATTTCATGCACATGGACACAAACTTCCGTGAGACTGGTTTGTGAATGCCATACTAAAATAATGGTAAATGAAACATCTCATCTTCATCAATACACTGTAAATATGTATTATGTATTATCTGTCTTTTGAAGCTGTGTAACTTTCAGGGAGAGCAGAAACCTGGCCGTAGGAACAAAGCCAACAGTGTGCGTGAGATGCTCACACAACAGTGGCTTAGTGGCACTGTGTTATTGATAGGTTATTCTGTGTTCCAGTGATTATAAGATTCAGCTGTGTAGTCATTGGGCTGGATTCCTCATTAATTCACTTCCCTGATCCATGCTGCTCCTCTGTTGGGAATGTTTTGACAAGATACAAATCTCAGAGGAAAAAAGAAAGACTGTGAGGAATTGATTTTAGAAATGACTGACATACAGTAATTATGGTAATTATTACAGTAATGAAGAATAAAACTGCCATATTCAACTGATTCAGCTGCAACACTGCAACACAAGCAGAACTTCCTTCTTTTTTAAGTATAGCTTTGACTATAAGTAGAAATGACAGCTGTTATGTGTTTTAGTGTGAAAACCAACATAACTGCAGTCATTATTGAAAATAATTTAGGTAATATTTAATTATTATTGTACTTATGTAGCAGCCTTTTAATTCAGAGCAATAGCAAATGCAACAGTAATGAGAGTTGCCTTTGGGTGTTCATTCTGTCCCGGCTAACAAGAGTATGAGTTTGTCCATGACAGAAAATGTATGTAACCTTTGCTTGCATGTATTTTCTTCCATGCAATGCTGTTTTATTCTCTCTATTTTTTTTCCAGCTGACAGGCTGTGTACACTCGATGCATCTTAGCCACATTCTTCAGTCATCTGTCTGATGTTTGTCGGACACTGTCTTTTTACGCTTGGCATCTCTCAGAGCAGTTCTGACCAGCAGAAGGGTAGGAGGTGCGATGCTTGAAGGTAAACAAATGGACACACCTGTTCACAAGTTTTGACAGGGTTGTGCATAGCATAAAGATTGTGACAGGTGAGTAAATATAACCAGGTTTTAGTCAAAATATCAAAGGAGGAATATCAAATATATCAAAGGAATATCAAATTTCAGTGTCAGTTTAGTAGTCATGGAGAAAACTGCTTAGAAAACAGTTGTATAAAGTTTTCACAGGCTTCATGCAATGAAAATAACCATTAATGATGTCATCATGGTCATCTCCAGGCTTGAAGACAGGTGCTGTGTCCAACACCATATGCTAATTCTGAGCAAGGATAATTCCACTACATTTCAACCCAGTGTATCTCCTATAAAAGTTGCTGTTGTGGCTCTAATCTAAGTCCTGATAACTTTGAATCACTACCTCCATTGTACAGCTACGGGGAAACTGGCATTAGACTCCTGCAGCCTTCTAAATAAACATGATTTTTACATGAATCATCATCAACACATGTTTCTGAGTCTGACCGAAAGTAAACACAGATTGTAGCTGCTAGGAACAGTCATTATGCTAACTATCCATCCATTAATGTGGAGGAATGTTAGTCCTGATTATATCATCAGGATTGTTTCTTTTGGAAACAGGTGCTATGTCCCAGTTCCATATATGTACTATATAATTTGAATTTGAATCAGGTTTTCAGTATGTAACGTGTTCACATTAAGGAAGTGACAAAATTAACCACAATGGAAGTCTGCAAACCCACAAAGTGTTTGATTTTTGAGTTTGCCTTGGGTGTACACGCCTCTGTTACAATGTAGTGCAAAAAAAGGATGTTTTTCTTGCAAATTAGTACTGAGACAGCTCCAGGAAGATCTTTGATGCCAAAAAATAAATAAAACATTTCTGGCTCCCTGTAATGTGTTTGCAGTGTAAATTTCTTCCTCTCTGTTGGGTCAGTGAGTTGTTATGGGTAAGGGTTAATGAGTGAATGAAGAAAGTAGCACAGGATAAATCTGATGCTCAGTTAGTGACTGTTCTCATCATCACACCATCTTAAACTAATTTTGCAGCCCAGACAAAATTAACTGCATGTGAAAGGAAAGAAAACACATATCACTGCAGATGGGTTAACAAAGTTTTCTTGATGTAATACTTTTTTTAAACTTACTTTCATACACAGGAGAGTCTGGTTTCTTACAGACATCAGTTTTAATTAATACATTCCACAGAAATGGTGAGAAAATGAAACAACAAAAAACAGGATACCACTCTTTTTTTCACAATTTCACCTCTCTCTCTTTGAACCAGTATGATTACAACTGTTCTCTGTGTAAGCATCTCATTTATGGGAATAAAATGTCTGAAAAACCCGCTGCAGCACTGCATATATTCAACAAAAGAGGCACTGTTTGGGATTTAGTCTGCACCTCGTCTGACTAATTCTCTGTAATCTTTATTTTTTTACAAAGAACCACCATATTTTGAGACATGAATCAGGTGGAGTTAGCAATTGTATAGATAGAATGAATGTGTGTTGTAAATAAACCTAAATGATGAAGTCCCAGCATAGAGGGTGTAGAGTGCAGCCTGCATCATCATGTCTCCACCTGCCTGACTAGGCTAATGTGATCATCATTGGCTTTGAATGTTCCTCTCCAGGCACCACACATAAAGCATGTTTATTGATAGCTTTCTTAAAAAAAGGAAAGAAAAGGAAAAAGCAGCTTATCCATGGTGTGAATAGGTAATTAAATTGCTGGTAATCATGTATTGATTGGGAGCTTAAATGTCGTCCAGTGTTGGCTATTTAATCGACAGGGTTTGTCAGTCACTCATGCTGTTTATGAGGGTGAAAAGTGCTGTGGAGACGGAGGAGGAAAAGAAAAAACAAGGGAACAAAGAGCATGAGAGGATGATAGGCTAGATAAAGAGAGAGAAGGAGACAGCGAGACAGTAATTGCTTTAATCATTGTCATTTTCCAGTATTTTTGTCTTCTAATCACTTTTGGTTCCATTCTGGACAACAATCCCTCTGTTGCAGCTGCCTTTTTTTCCTGAGCTTTCAAACTAATAATAATTCTTAATGTAGTTTCATTTTTTCCCCCTTTGCTCACGTGGACCTTCACAGGTGCTCCAGTTTCCCCTACACAATCCAGAGATATTCTGTTTTTTTTTTTTTTTTTTTTTTTTTCTGTGAGAATTTGTTTGCCTGTTTGTTAGCCCCATGAAAGACGACCTGTCACGGGTCTTTTCTATCCATGCCATATACTTTTGCCTTTCCCCTAGTGCATCCTGGGATAGACCTCTCAGTGACCCTGAACAGGAATAAACAGGGGGAGAAATTGGATGGATAGAGGAGCCCAGTGCAACAACAACTTCTGTCTCAAGTTGGTTATTTTTTTCCTCATATATCTTCTTTCAAAGAGCTGTCATTTGGCTATATGGTATCTATATGGGTCATTTCCAGTTCAGTCAGTTATTTATTATATAGTGGTTTCAGATTTTATTAGAATGGGGATTACATATATGTTGTTGATTTTATCATCTCATTTTCATTTCATGTCTTTTGATGCAAATGAGTACTAATGTAGGAAAATTTTTGTTAGTTTTAGTCAACAAAACCTAAAGATATTTTCTTTGTCACCAGCCTGTTAGTCTCTTTTATGTCATACATTTTTTTTTGTCTTTACACATTTTGAGCACACATCACTGCCTTTGTGTACAGTTACCATGGTTTCAGAAGTCTACCACAAGGTGTCCATGTCACTCTGCTCTGCATTAATACACTTACTGACTCACTTCAGTAAATCCAGTTAGCATTTCCAAACTGTGTGTGAACAGAACTGCTCTTTCTAATCTAACCTAATCTAATCTGATACAGTCATTCATGCTAACCTAGCATTACTGCAGCTACCCGTGCTATTCAGTTGCTGTTTGTAAACATACCATTCAGAGTTGTCCCCTTCTCCCTAGAGGGAAAAAGAGGGAGAGCAGCAGTGGTTGAGCAAGCTAGAAAGTGAATGAAGAGAGGGAGCAGCATTAGTAAGAACAAAATTTGAATCAGAGAAATAGCAAAGTAAAATCTAATTTTTGAGTGTTTTTGTACTAGCCTACACCTTTACTGATTTGGTTCAGTCACCATTTTCATTATCCATGATTGAAGCTAGAGGAGGCCTCTGTTTTTGGCAAAATGGCCCTGACAAACCCACCAAACCTTATCTGTCCAGCACTTTCCTCAGGAGGTCAGAAAAATGATTGTGTTGTAAGGGCTAATGCTTTATGTGTTGATAGGCAACTGCTTCACCATCTTATACTGTGATAATATGTCAGTTATCACCAACCTACCAGTTCAGCATTCAGACCTGATACTATATCAGTGTTGTGTCAGCTTGTTCTACAGCTTGGAACTGGCTAAAACCAGCTGATAATTTTTGGCTGCCAAGACCATGGCCATTTTCTAACTTTAAACAAGTAGTTTTTGTGCCTAAACCCAACTTCCCCCAACATTAACCATTGAGAATACATTTTGAACACAGCCCATTTTTCATAGCATCAACCACTTTCCCAAAAATCTTAACAAACCAAACCCAGTTTCACACCTCTGAATCGTTGATCACAAAATGACTGATACAGTCTGATATTGATTTTTGTGATAATTCAGTTTGATCATCTGACTAAACTAAACCCTAACCATAAAGGCAGAACACCAGCAGTTGTGGAAATCAATGACAAACAATGTCGTTCTTCCTATAAGAGCACTAAATCTCTCATAAGGAACATTACAGAAGCCAGTGACAAACTATGCATTGTGTGATTTACTGTACTTTCAAGGACTAGTTGAATGACAGCCAGGTGGCATGACATGTACCATAATTGACAGGTGTTCATCAAACGTTTTTTATCTATACCTGTATGGATGATAAGAGACACAATAATTCCACCTGCCACTGTAAATGCAGAAAGTCTATAATGTATATTATAAATTATAGTCCCACATATTCCCTTATCTGCAGAACACATATGTGTTGATGAAATGGTTCGCTGGTTTTCCAAAGCATTTCAATAATGAAGTTTAACGTTCCTGCACCACAGCTGTTTATCAGGTATTATATTCCCCACATGTCCCTATACCATATTTCATATACAAGAATGTACAATATTAACCACTTACACTACAGTACCATTGCACAATGCCCTGTCAGCATTCAGACCTGAGGGGGTAATTGCCAACTGCAAGAAGCAAATGAAATTTACTCAGAAGATGCTGAAAGCATTCTATTGTACTCCCCTGCAAATCAGGAGGGCGACTGAAAATCTGCTTATGTGGACAAATGTCTAAGTAATAATCTGACAGCAGTTTGAAAAGTAGCTTTCATGGAAGCTGCAGAAAAAAAAAGATTATTGTAGAAATTTTTCTTTTACATAATCTCACCAAGCTATGCCTAAGGGGCACAGTTAACTTTGATGCTCTGTCTCAACATTCTTACCCTCAGTGATCCACTGTGAAACATATCGATAAAGCAATATTCCTTTATTTTCAAGATAGATAATGTGTTTATGCTGAACAGTAGAAAATCCATCCACAAGCAATGCATTATACTCAGTAGTTTTGTTTACATAAGTGTCTGTGGTGGGAAAAACTTGGTGTGCATGAACTGACAATACAAACCCAGAATATGCAGTACTTACTTTCACAGCAAAGACTGGTATTGAATAGGCTCAGATAATGGTATCTCCACATTTTTATGCATGGACTTTAATGTCAGGATAATTTCGGCTGTTGAGGTCAAGTTCAAACTGTGGCATTTCTCTCTGTGGCACCGATATGTACACCACAGGAAGCATGTACAATACTCATGAAAAAAGCACACTGTCTTCAGTTTTCAGATAATTGCACTGAACTCTTTTTGTGTAGATTCCAGGAATTATAAAGCTATTCTGAAGATCTTACACACTGTATTGTGCTATTAGGTCAGCAACAATGTCCTCAGGCATACTTGATCAGAAGCATCATATAGAATACAGTGTTAATAAGCAAACAAGAGGTCGAAACCAAACCAGGATGACTTAGAGCTAATGAGACCAACTTGAGGACTTCTTGTTGTGCTATAAATTGCATGAAATAATAAAAGCCATGGGTTGAAACTGTGTAAATGTGCATAGCAAGAAGGAAACTTCCCTTTCAGCCTATAGTGCTGCTGTGTCTAGTGATCTGGTTAGAACCCTGGATTTTAATAAAGTGGTGGGAAAGGAGGAAACAGTTAAGACAGCTGGCACTGTTACTGTGTGTTTTGGCTGTTTAATGAATAGCACAAAAGGGTCTTTGATTTTTGGTGTGTGACTTGGTGACAGCTGAAAACAGTGGCAGACTATTAGTTTTGGATAGAAAATGTATCATGTTAGGATTTTTTTCTTTCCTGTATCAGAAAAAGCAGTAATTAAATGAACTGCACCGACAGCTTCTTAAATTATATATTTGCACTAACATGAGATGTGTAGCTCACAGTGTTTTAGTGGTGTCATACATAGGAATTTCAGACATGTTAATGTCACTAATATCCAGAAGGAGGGAGCTTCACACAATGTTGGCAGAATGTGAACAGGAAAACCACCTTGGTATTCTGACCTGGGAGTGTTAGCGCATTATTCTGGTGGGTGGCCTTGGTGCTAACCTTCAGTTTGATGTCTTACGTATTTGTAGCTGTTTATTACCAAGTGAAACCAGCTGCAAACAAACAGTGTATAGCTCATAAACTGTAACTGTAGACTGTATTTTGATATAACTCCCATGGTGTGGGTGGCACAGTAATGCAGTGGTTAGTACTGTTGCCTCACAGCAATCCCCAGTTCAGCTAGGGCCTTTTTGTGTTGAGTTTGCAAGTTCTCCCTGTGCTGCATGGGTTTCCTCCAGGTACTCCAGCTTCCTCCCACAGTCTAAAGACATGCAGGTTAGGTTAACTGGTGACTCTAAATTGTCCAGTAGGTTTGACTGTGAGCGTGAATGGTTGTTTGTCTCTACACCTCAGCCATGTGATAGACTATCAATCTGTCCAGGATGTGTCCCACCGCTTGCTCAATGTCAGCTGGGATTGGCCCCAGCTCCCCCGCAACCCTCATAGAATAAGCGGTATAAATGAATGGATGGATGCCACTATGTCTGTAGTTCTTTCCACCAAGTGTGAGATGTTGTCAGTGTCAGAAACTCTTACATAGTAAAAAATAGTTTGGGGTGTAAGGACGAGTGCCAAATAAATGTACCTCCAAAAAGTAATTTTACTTGCTTCACAGCAAATCGATTTATATAGAAATGTTAATAACATCTATATACAGGCTTTTATAATGCTGCAGAAACCTATGATGTTTTGTAACCTTGAAAATAAGTTTTTGGACAGTGCAGTTCTTTCTCACATAGTGTATACAACACCCAGCTTTTGTAACTTCCAATAACCGACAAAGCCTGCTTTCTCCAATGGCTAGCTAGGTGATAAAAGGTGCGCAAATGGGCAGAACTCCAATCGCTGCAAATCCTTATCTCCACTTTCTTTAAATTTCATCTTCATCCATTATCTTTGATTAGCCTAGCCTATTACCACACTTTCAGAGAGGGTGACTGAGATCTGGATCTGGAAGTGAAGCTCAGTGAAGAGGTAATTCCAGGTAAAGGCAACTATCCTGTATCGATTTCCCTTATTAAATCTATACCATTCACAAAGGAGAGCATTTAGAGAGAAACAGAGATAATATCACAATGCACCTTTCTCAGGCTTTCAGAATAACCAAACTCAAACTGAAAACCCCAAGACAGACTTTAGGGGCCTTTATTGTTTCTTCACAGTCTAATTTGCATGCTTCTCTGGGTCTCTTGCTTTAGAGCAAATGAACACGTTTTCTCCAGGGATCAAGTGGTCAGTGATCGGTAAATAAATCAACTGTCATGAGAAGACGGATGTCTCTCTGTCTCCCCAGGGTGGCATATGGACTGACTGACTGATTTAGGCACTGACTGTCATCTGGTCGGTTAATTCATCATTTTGTGTCAATGACACTGACTGCATTGCGTCAGTAATTGCTCAGATGGCTGAAAGAGCATGTGTGAGAGATTTATCATCAGCATAATATAATAAAACTGATAAGTTTGGTTCACTCTGTCAGAGAGAAAATTGTCTTGACCTGAAAAGTGGAATAGCCTCAAAGTCTAGGTACAGAACCTACACTAACATATCATTATACATGGATTATTCGATTACAGGGTGTCATCTAAGAAACTGGTTAGGGGGAGGTGGTAGGTGCTTCATGTGACAGGTTACAATTTGATTCAGCTGCAGTTAGGATTCAGTATGTTTTCTTAGCCACGATAGTATATTCTTGGTTTTATGTGAGCTGTCTTGACAACGTTTGGATGAACTGCCATGAAATGTGGTACACACCCAAGTCCAAGTTAGCGTTATACCTGTTACCTGTTACCTGTTAAATTACTGACATTCTCATCAAGCTCAGCAGTGCTTTGTGTTTAGAAATAAAATCAGACATTAGCAAGTGATGTAGCATGGTGACAAAAATAAGCATCAGACTTGGCAAACATATAAGCACGCTAGAAATATCATTGTAGTTAGCATTTAGCTCAAAGCTCCTCTTTGCTGACAGTATCATAGTGCCACTAGCATGGCTGCAAGTATGACCAAAATAAAAGATTTTTTTTCTATTAACCAGTTCCCAAGATGAATGTTTTTATTAAAATAGCCTTGGTTCATCTCAGTTCCTGAGGCAGTGTTATATCTCTGAGTTTGTTATTTTCAACTTCACAGTCCAGTGCTAAAAGGATGCATGTTCTGTGCTTTGTGTTGGCTGCTACTTTAGCCAATGTTAGCACACACATCAAGGTCACATTTATGCAATGCATGAGTATGACATGAGAATGTATGAGAGGTTTGACAGTGTTGTAATATTGTGAATGGCTTCAAGCAAGTACGTGTTTGGAGAATGTAGTGAGGTGTAGTGCGGTACAAGTCTCTGCTTTTTGGTTAGCAATTTTGAGGTATTTGTACTTTACTACATATCATAGGGAAATATTCTAATTCACCCTGTTACGCTTGTTTTCCAGTTAGTTACATTTTCAGATTGTAATAAGATTTATCGCAGATTAAACTGACAGTATACACAGCTTTATAACGTAGCTCCACCATGAGAACATTAAAATGCTTCTCACAATATGACAATAATAGTATATATGACTAATGTAACATTCTGAATGAGGCCATTTGTGTCATGATTCTTTATATTTCTTTTCATTTTCTTCATTGAGCTACTTTTACTTAAGTAAAAGATCTTAGAACTTTTTCCACTACTGCTGATTAATTACTAAGAAGAGAACGTATAATGTGATAAGTCAATCACCGCCTCAGCAAAATCAAACACATCCTGATTGATCTCATGTCATTATCAGTGCACTGTAGTTACTTGATGATAGTTCAAACAGGTCAAACTCACCCATTAAATATGTGGCCACTGCTGTGTGATGTGGCACCACTGCTCATTTTCCCTTAAGCTTGATATTAATAGCGTAATATTACATTTCATAAAAGTATAATGATTTCCTTAGACATCAGTGTGGCGGTACTCTTCTTCATAAAAGGAAACCTGGATCAGGAAATGTATTTTCACTTTAGTTCTCGCCAATAAAAATTATATTTGTTTGTAGTTTACTTGATATAAATTTAAGATCAAATTATCAAGCAAAGGAAAATGTCTTTGTCTCTCTACATACTGAGACATCAGCAGGTCAGTCACTGAAATGACAGTAAAGACATTAATTAGAAGCTGTAATATTTCACAGCTCTGATCCTACATGAATACAAATAGATAACAATAACATCATGTTCCCATCATTAATGGCCTTATGATCATAATATGGTTACGGTGGACAACATTAATCACTTCCAGCTCATTTTATACTCTTCATGAAAGGTCATTTGACTGATTGCAGGAATAACAAGATTAGCTGTGGTGACCAATAAAATTAGTCATGCCGTTATTTCACTGATCAGTGTAATTGAGTGTTTTTTTTTTCTATTTCCATGACTATGACTGTATTTTTAAGTGGTTCATTGAGTTACATCTTCCCCACAGAGGCCAGTATGTCAGCAGGTCACAGACACTGATACCCTGACAGCCAATCGACTCTGTACGTCAAGACGAGAGATCGATAGAAACGGAGTGACAAACTGAACTCTATCCCCTTCACCTCTGATGGATTGCGACAGAGTAACGCAGGATCAGGGTCACACACCTTTGCCATAATGTTGTCAGGCTGCTGTGAAAGCTTGGGAGGACAAAAACTGTCAAGGAAATCCTGACAAGCAGTAGGAACTGAGATGCAAATCATCAGGTGTACACTAAACTGTGGCGACAGATAAAAACAAGACGAATGCCTCAAACCTTTTCAGCCACTTTGATTCAGTTTGATTACATTTAAATTATCTCCCCTAAGCTCTGATTTATGATGAAATGGCCATAAGAGACAGGAGATTGCATGGAAGATGAAGGACAATAACTAAAGAATAATAGTAGCTGAGTTGTGCTGTTGTCAAACCAGACTTTATATAGTACATTGCATTCCACCTCCACTATTTCATAATGTATTGCATATTCCTCATTTATGCCTTTCATGTATTTCGTCTAACTGGGCTTTACATTGTACATTGCTTTCCACCCTCACTGATATACAATTTAATTAGTGGTTGCAAATTATGCACTTGTCATTTTCACATATTTCATTATACTTTATTCTGTTTTTATTCAGATTCTTCTGTGTTGTGGAGCAAACACCAAGACACATTGTTTGGACGCTTGCAGACTTGGCTAATAAAAACAGATTCTGTGGGATTCTGATCGTCTGAACAGTCTGTTGAAGTGACTCGTAATAAGTCAAGTAAAAGGTTACAATGCAGGCACTGCTGTTCTTATCCACTGCAAAATCTAAAAAGTTCAAGGGTGGGAAAGGTCAGTGCCTGTGAATCCTTTCCCTGTGTGTAGCTGAACTGAATGTACATGGAAAATGAGTTCAGTATAAGAAAGGGAATAATGAGAGGAGAATAAGCACACTGACGCAATGGACGTAAAACAGAACAAGTAGTTGTGGTTCTAACTATTCAGTGAATAATGAAAGATGAGGAACTGCAGTACTGGTGTAGTTAATCTAATGTTGGAGTTTACTGATCCACTGTTTAAAATGTAATTATATCATTCAGTTAAACATACTTCATTACATAGTGTAACCATCAAATGTAAATTGAATGGATTCATTTAATGGTTAAAATCTGTATTTTACTAACCATCAACCACTGGCATGACACCGAGACCAATTATGTGTTAGTTTGTGTCTTTATACTTTGTGAGCCCTAAGCCCATTAATTCCTTCTAATGACATAAGTCTCTTAAAAGAGGCAAACAAATAAATATGAGCATGATGTATATTTTCTCTTCACTAGATCCATCTGTCAGTTCACCAGTTCCTTGTTGTAGTTCTTTTATTCAACTTTACTGGTAACACGTCTTATGCATGTAAGAATGGAGAAGTAATAATATAATGATAATGTAAACATATTAACAGAACAAATTGGGTTGCCATTGTGACAGCAGAATAACAGTATGTTGTGGACCCATTCTTAAGCTGCTGTTATTCTACTATTATTGCTATTATATAGACCAATTTACCCAATGTGTCCAATGTTTCTCCCATAATGTTTATGTTGTGGCTGCAAGCTTAAGACAGTTTGCGAGATGACCTCTGGTCCTCTGTCTTGATGGTGGCCAATGCACCATAAAATTACATTCTTTGAGGATTACATGGTCTCAGTGGAAGAGTGTACTTCTCCCTCTGATCATAAAAGATACTCAAACCATGATTACAGTTAAGTACACTATAAACTTTAATTTCCTAAACAGCATAGTATTGTAGGTTTTTACAAAAATTACTCACTTACAATACCAAGATCTTGTATGTGAGACTGATAAATTACAGAGACTGTGTTATCAAATGAGAATATGTCACCCAGTACAACAGTGTGGCTCATTGAGTATAGTTTTTGGATAATAATGGCACTCCATGTCTCAGAGGAGTAAGATATATCAGGCTGCACACACAGCACTAATTTTTTGTTGTGTTCTTTTCATGGTGCTGGTTGACAATAAGGAAAATAACAAAGTACCAGCCTTGGCCTCTCCTAACTTTTAATAGCAATGTACTTGTAGCATGGTTGTTTATTCTGAGGTATGCTGCTTTCGCAATACTGCTTCCATCTGACTGTAAGTGTATACAGTTTTAACGACAATGATACTTTAAAGAGTGTATGAAAGTGCTGTTGGACTCGTCCATTCTTCCTCCATCTGTATCCCAATCAACCTACTGAAAAACATTATCACTGCTGTCTCAGCTGCTCACCTACTGATACTGCATTTGTCTGTCTCGTTTACCCCCTTCTTTTTATTTTCTTGTGTTCGTTGCCATGGCTTTGAGTGTATGAAAGTACCGCGGTCTCTCTGAACTACTTCCATCTGTGCTGTTGGACTTCTCCATCCTGCCTCCATTTGTATGCCACTCAACCTGTACTGAAAACCATAATCAGTGCTGTCTCAGCTGCTCACTTAGTGATACTGCATTTGTCTGTCTCGTTATCCCTTCTTTTCATCTTTCTGTCTTTGTTGCTACGGTTTTGTCATGCTTGTTATTGAGTACATACAGTATGAGGCAATTGATAGTGTCTTGTTTGCTGTCTGGTTTTGTTGTATCTTGTTTTTGTGTCCTTTAACAATTTTCTCTGCAACACATTAGTGTTTATTTTGATCAACTGTCTGCCTGTGTAAATTGTATTTTGAAAGTACGGTCATGAAATCTACTCTCACTAACTGAAACAGCCCTTCTTGTCACTTCCATTCGCACAAGGTCACTTAGAACCTACTTGCAGCACTTTTACTGTAATTTAACTGTAGCTAAAAGCCTTGATTGGAATCATTATTATAATGGTATCTCTATAGCTCAAAGCCTGTGCACAAGATGTGCAACAACCACAGCTACAGTACGTGTCGAAGTGAAATAATAACAGACTGGTTTATTAGCCTTTTCACCAGCCTCTTAAAGCATCATGAAATGAGTGCAAAGTTTGAAATACTGCCTTTGTGAACACTGTGTTCCTCCACCACTAACTGAACTGTGACAGAGGCCTGAACTGGACCAGTAAAGCAACTTTCGATCTACAGTGCTGAAATTTCTTACACACCATAGTTGTGATCTATATAAACATCTGCAGCATTAACACTTAATCTTTAATTTTTAATCTTCCTCTTTTAAAATCTGTAATATATTGAAATAATGAGACATTTTACCCCTCTGAATGTTGCTTTAAGAGGATGCGAAAAGAGGATCTAAACACTGATCAATGGCACAGTGGGCAGGAGATGCACAGCATCCACATCTCCCACCGTCTGCATCGATAACAAACAGTGGGAAGGAAAGGCAAGAAGAACGGGGAGGGAGGGACTTCCACTCCACCTACTGAGTCCAGCAGCTACAAGATAGCTGCCAAGGATCCTTTTCTGCTCAACACTAAAGGGAAAAAAAACACCTTGCCTGTCCAGCTCCAGTGTGGTAACTTTGAATGGAGTTAATGGAACAACAACAAAAACAAGAGAAGCTCTTTATGGTCCCGATCCTTAAAGAGTTTTATCACTTGAATATGCCCAGGTCACTTGTGATAGTCCATTTAATGATTAATAACTTAGACTTGTGCACAAAGGCAAATACCTTGTCTCCCAGGAAGGGTGTTTCTATACTATCAATTGATTCTGCTGATTGTGTTTTGATGGGAAATGTAATTGTTGCCTGGACTGCATTCCCTAACAAAGCTGTGTTGAGTAAAAACAATGCTACACTTTTGAGAAGGGGTCAGTCGTGGTGTGTTGAGGGCTACAGGAACAGGACTGGGAGGACTTGGAGTTCACATCTCAAATGTATTTGCTGGTGAAAATATACAAACATGATTTCTAGGGGACAGGTTTGAAAGCCAGTGTGCATTTGTAAAGTTATGGTGAAATAATAGAAAAACACCACAGCACACTCAGATCCATGCAGAGTGAAAACACTGCATGGATCTGAGTGTGCAGCAATCTTTTTCCATCATTTTGGACTCACTGATGCTTCCAGCACTTTAATATAGAACTGGTCGGATGGAGCAGTGGTCATCCTGCAAGTAAAAAAAAAAAAAAGTTTGGTCCATTTTACATTTATCAGAGCTTTCTAATGCAGTGTGTGCTCAAGTTGCAGTTTGAGACTGTTTTATGACAGGAGAGGATTCCATGATATCTCATAATATTATGTGTCCACTGTTGTGTTACAGTAAAACTAGTTACTTTTTCTGAGCATCAAGTAACAAGTTATTAAAATGTATGTTGTACTAATCCATCCATCCATCCATTTTCTATACCGCTTATCTGTTAAGGGTTGAGGGGGGGCTGGAGGCTATCCCAGCTGTCATTGGGCGAGAGACAGGGTACACCCTGTACAGATCGCCAGTCCATCGCAGGGCCGACATATAAAGACAAATGACCACTTACACTCACATTCACACCTACGAGCAATTTAGAGTTACCAATTAACCTAATGCGCATGTCTTTGGACTGTGGGAGGAAACCGGAGTACCCAGAGAGAACCCGTGCAGGCACTGGGAGAACATGCAGACTCCGAACAAACCACCATCCTGTTATACTAGTGGGGGAAAAAAATAAATAAATAAGCCAGACTCATTCAGAGTTAACTTGGCCATAACTTTGACAGTGCAGTTCTTTTGTTGCTTGTGGATAGCAGGACATCAGTGTTGTTTCCTTAATACAGAGGTGCATATAGAACAGGATATTTATCCTAAAGGCAGAAGACAGAAGTTGTCACTAGAACTGGAATTGTAGTTGTTTCACAGGAGACATTTCTGTTTTTTGTGTTTGTGTCCTTGCTTTTCTCACAGGTTTGAAGTAGATTTGCTTCATTGGTAAAAGGTGACGTCATGCAGGTCTGTGCTCCACCGCAATTTAGCAATATTTGAATCGAAATGTGATGACATGCGTGGTTATTGAATTTCAGTTGTGAGAATGAAATGCTGGAATAAGGAGGAGTTGAGAGTGACAGAGCTGTAGCTGGCTACAATATGACTTTGGTGTCTTTAGTTGTGTTAGCTATGACATATGGATGTCAGCATCACTGCATGTGGTCTGAATATGATTAAAACCTTTTGTAATCTGAGTACACAGTTTGGTAAGAGAATTATATCAGTAGTGTTAGTAAATATATTAGTACAAGTATACTGTATATCTGTGACCCAAATGTATTTATTTAAACTTTATTCTAATCTTTGCATTTTTCTTGTCAAACATGAGTAATTTCACCTTTTTGGGTAGTTGTGGTTACTTGAATTGATGATTGGCTGCAAGTAGACATTGGTTTGTTTACAGCGTCACAAACCAAAAAAGATTAGGAAACAGCATCATTTACCTGAGCCAAAGCAGCAATACCACAGTTTCACATATGAATATTACAAGTAAAGGTCTTGCATTCACACTTTGACATAAAAGCACAGAGGTAACAGTAGCATTAGCAGTAATTGCAGCAAAATGTAGTCAGAGTCAAATGTAAAGGTTCTCATTATGCAGAATGACTCCTGACAGTGTCATTATATTATATTATATTATATTATATTATATTATATTATATTATCCATCATATTTTACAAACAGTATGTAAAATCTTAATCTGAAAATTAACTGACCACTGTGTATAGCTGATAAATGAATGTAGTGAAGTAGAAAGTATCCCCTGAAGTGTAGTGGATCGTAAATGCCATAATACAGTACTTCTGACAGTACTTGAGTAAGTGTACTTAGTTACTTTCCACCACCACGAAACACTGATCAACGGTCTCTTCAGGACTCACAGTTCAGATACTGGGAAACTACATAGCTCATTAATCATCAGTTAGGTCGTTCACTACTCAGGGGACACTGTTTGCCTTCCTGTGAAATAATCCAACAAGGAAGTGAACCCTTGTGATTTCTGAAGGTCAAACAAGATCTTCTGCAGACTCCTGCAGGAAACGACGCAAACGGTAACTTCATTTTCAACTGACTGACAGACACTGTAAAACCATGACTGCCCGCAGCCCTGATAGGCTACTTTGTTGCTGTGAACGCTAAGCGCACACTAATCCGTGGTCGGTCCTTAAGCTCCAGCAAGACGACACGGTGCGAGCTGCGGACCGTGCCAAAGTGGATCTTTACGCATAATCACCGCCACAATCTCGCTGGTGTGTCGTGTTTGCGTGAAGGCGCGATAGTTGTGGCTGACCCGCCTGCCTCTGCCCCCCTCTGCCTCTCCTCCCGGCGAGGCTCGGTGATACTTCACAGAGTTTGTGCCACCTAGGGTTTATCCGCCGCTCCGTTTGCAGTCTGTCTAGCGCAGTGTCTTCACACCGAGCGTCTCCAGTCTGCTCGCTCTTGGACAAACAGATAACTCCAGAATAATCGAAAACAATCATAAAACTTTCCTTTGGATGTACCCATTTTTTTAAACAACTTTTGTCTTCGGTGAGCGTTTAGGAACTAAAGAGAAGAAAACAATTACAAGGACATGTTGTGTTGTCATTGAGAGGTAACTACGCTGCACCGCGAGGAGAAGATAGAAAAGCGCTTGTGCCATGTAGCAGCAGCGCTCTCTGAAAAACCCGCCTGGAAATATATAGAAGAGCCCACACGGCAGCGAGCTAGTTATTTTTACTTGAAGGGGGGGGGGAACTACAAATATGCTGTGAAGCTCGTCGTCGCAGCTTGGCTCCCGGCAAAAAAAAAAGCTCAGGTTTCCAGAGCATCTGATGCTGGGGAGAAAGAGTAAATAAATAGTCAAGGAGAAGAAGCGATATGCGGCTGGGTAGGCAGCTGGTTTTGCAGTTCGTCTCCTGGAATTAGTGGATGAATGGGAAGGGAGCGGCTGTAGCCTTGAACCAGGGAAACAGAATACACCGTATAGAGCCTGCGGTAACACACAATGGATACTAGTCCGTCTTTGAAGGTAAGAAATAACCTCAACTGCCTGGTACATGCAAGAGTTGTGACTGCCGTGCACTCCTCAGAGCTTAGATTTGCAGTTTGTAGTTTATTGTGTTGCTTTTTCATCCTGACGTGCTGGTTCTTTAGGTTACAGTTCACCTTCCAGTGGCTTTGCAGCAAATTCTAACGCACCAAATTCGATTTAAGTGCTGTCTCTGAGGTTTAACACTAACGTTTGACACGCTCTGGATTTGAATTACCTTTAACGTAAGGCAGTGTGTTAATGGGCTGAGGGGTGGCTCACACTCCTGGATAATTACAGGTATCCACAGAAAGTAACCTGTGTAGTGGACCTTCCCGCTTGCTATTGTTGTTTTATTTTATTTTTTTCCCACCCCCCTTACATTTCTGGTTTTCACTGTTCTATATGTGGGAAAGGTTATTGCGTTGCGCGAAAATCAAGAGAGCTGAAAGGTTGGATAGTTGTGCCCATACGCATACTAATCCCAGAGTGTGTACAAAAACGTGCGCGTTTTGTGGGTCTGCCAATGTGTGTGTTGTCTTATATGTGTGAGCGTGTGAAAGAGAGAAAGGAGGGGAGGGAGGGAGGGAGGGAGAGATTAGCCTACTCTTTCCAAAATGTTCCCCTGTGATTACAGTAGGCTAAGACGTTTATTAAACTCTCTTTAAGTTGCACGAATGGGCTGCTGTGTGTGCGCGCGCGCGCTCGCACGCGAGTGTGTGTGTCAGAGAGGATTATATCACATGTCCCCTATGTGCTGATTATTTTTTTTAAACTTAGCAGTCTTTTCACGTCCTGAGAAAATAGAGGTTTGTGTGTGTGTGTGTGTGTGTGTGTGTGTGTGTGTGTGTGTTTGAGCGCGCGCGCGTGTGTGTCTGGTTAAGGAATCGATGGCCGCCATGAAGCACCATGGGCAGCAGTGTAACGCCACCACCCACTGTAATCACCACCCTCTTGTGGATTACAAGTGGTAGCATGGCACTTGCGGGATGCCAATAAGTAAATCCGAGTCCGGAGGTAGAAAGTAGCGCTCAGTGAGTGAGGACAGTTCAGCACCACGGACAGCGCAGGGAAGTCTAAAACTGCAGTAGGAGGGAGCATTTTCTCTCCCACAATGGGGCTTTAATCGACATTTGCATGGCTGTTATTCTCTGTTATTCTCTCTGGAGTTGTCTTCAGAATACAGAGCGTGCAGCAAAGCTCTGTAGTTTGGTAAAGAGATTCAACAGTGGTTTATTCATGAAAACAGAGTCATTCTGACGCAAAATGACTCACCGACAAGCGCTCTACAGTATATCCAAGCTTTACTATTTATTGCCAGAGCCACTTTTCATTTATTTCACTCTACAATGAAAGTGTCTGGACATACAGAAAACATCTAATCTAACAGATGAATAACAGTTATTTGCAGTACTTTTCAGTCACCTCAGTGCACACTTCTAAAGACTATCCACCTGAATCTGCAGCTCCCCTCAGCTTTACACATTAAACATTTCAGCTTGTTGTTTAACTGTCTGGCTTGCAACTTTACCGTTCTGGTTCACTCATCGCTCTCATAATGTTATTTTCTGTCTGCCGAATTAGTAAATGCAAATTTTCCACTGTACAGTAGCTGCTCAGCCCCAAACAGCAGACAGACACAGTTACCAACTAACTGATGAACACAGTGGAGCATTTGGCAGCTAAACAGCTGCTATTTATATTCCCTTAGAAATGGATAGAGAGTAAAAACACAGCTGGGGGGGGGGGATACTGGACTTTATTAAGTCAGTTGTTGGTGCTGCCCCCAAGTGGCCCAAAAAAATCAACTATAGCAGCTTTAAAGGCCCTAAAAACTTGCTTGTCCTCCCTCCCAACAAAAAACAACAACAAAAAACAAACAAACAAACAAAAACACCAAATTTTCTCCATCAGTGTGTGAGTGTGTTTTAATCAGATTTCATCCCTCCAATTGTCATCAGATTCTGAAAAAAAAAATGTACAAAATTGTGATTGGTGGAAGCCTTTGACATTACATTTCTCTAACAGTGCCCCGCCTACTTCAATCCAGTGACAAGAGCATAGACAAAAACACAAATACAGAAATCTCCCACGTAAAGTGACTAAAAACCGTTGTAAAGAACACAGTGTGTTCATGTGGGAGTACATCACTCATCGTAAGATCCTGAGTAAGAAAATAAGGTTTCACAGTTGAACAGGATTTAAAGGATCACTCTGATTTTACATGTCCAGTTCAGTTTACTCATCATGAGCGGTGCTACTCAGCGTCTGAAAACAGTGGTATAATGTCATCTGTAGCTCTGGAGGGAGATTTACAAGCCTGAGAAAATAACTCTGATGATGTCATCAGGGTTATGTCAGCTTGGACTGGGAGACCACAAAGTTTTAGCAGAGAACTGGTGTTACAAAAGATCGCAAGGAGTTTGAAAGACATTGAGATTTACCCTGCAGAGTCTCTAATGACAGATGTTTTGAGTTGCATCATGGGAAATGCAGGATCCAGTGGTTTTGGGGCCTGCTAACAAGGCTTAATTATCCCTTTCAGCTACACAATCATGCTATTCGAGCCAGAGAACAACATGAGCAGGAGCTGTTTAAATCAGTTTAATTCCATTTGTATTTATTGTTATTCAGGTCTTTAGTCTGTCATCGCTAACAGTCACAGCAGAACTGTCAACACACCTCATCTGATATGTTGATATCACTCGCAGTTATTGTCTGTCAATTCTTGATGCCAGAGTGATGCTGTAGGGTTAATGCCTTCTGTCGAGACTCCTCAGTGAAATTGATAGACCTGCTTTGACAGATGAGATAACCTGCAATCGCAGGCAAACGCAATTTACGGGTACGGCAGATGGATGCTGAGGATGCACTCAGAAGTAGGCCAGTTTTACCTTGGGGAGAAGCTCGACATGCACAGAAAGCTCCCAGAGAATGTTAGAAAGTTGTTGTTTTGCAAGGGAAATTGTGAGAGAGCAGTGGGAGGAATGGGAATGGGATGACTATTTTATTAAACTCCACACAGAAATTGGAAGGGGATCAATTCCTGTTCGGTTCTGCTTCATGAGGAATAGCTTGGATGGAAGGAAATTGAAGTTCAAAATGTAAGTGGAAAATAACTTGGGATTTAGCCTTAAACCCTCGGTGGTGTCTCCACAAAGCTCTCATCTCTACGTCTGCTGTACGAAGAGAACAAGAGATTGGTTCCTTTCCAGAAAAAACCTCCCTTAAGGCTTCATTCACTCACCTTCAGCAGCAGAATGACACTGAAACACAACACATGACAAATAAACAAATAAATCCAAAACAGAAGCTAGGAGGAGCCAACATGCAGGCAGTCAGATGCGTTTGATCTGTTGTAACATAATGAATATACAGTATAACACTTCTTGGGAATGGAGCGCAGCTGCAGGGCATTTTCATGTGCTTCTTCACCTCAAATTGCTGTGCATTGGAGGGAGACATTTCCCTAATGAATTTAATCATCGCTCCTGTTGTCATTGAGTTGGTCTTTTGTTCACATTCATACCCGGTGACTACGGCCCAGCTGCTAGAGTACAGCATATGTGCAGAGTGAAGCTGACACTTCAGGCAGCATTTAGAGAAATCAGCTGCTTGGGTGGAGCTCCGAGCTTTGGAGGATTGGACTTCATGTTAAGGATGGTTTTGTTAAATCATTGAGAATCATTGTAGCTCAAGGGAATTCTTTTCCCCATTTTTCTTTAAATCAGTACAGAAAAACATAACATATACCCCCAGAATATATTCATGCCCGTTGCTCAGATGTCATTTGGGATCTGAAGTTAACAAAAGAGGATGCTATATTTAGTAATAGTAAAGTTTTTTTCATTAAAATTGAACAGTATTCTTTGAAGGTGCACAATATATGAAAACATAATTTTTAATTACTCATACACTGGTGCAGTTTTCCATTCCATTCCGTTTGTTTTTAGATCCTACTTAACTTTCATTAGACAGGCAATGTATAACTATCAATTTAGGATCTTTTTTTGTCAGTTGACTTACTATTGCATGGTAATACAATTGTATGTATTTTGGTATTTGTTCCATTTCTGGATTTAGAGCACATTTCCCTTAATGTCTGTGCTTTGTCCTCAAGGGCCACTGTACAGTAAATCCTATTATGCTGAACCAGCTGCTCACAACACTGGTGGTAAACATGACCATGAAATCATATTTAAGTTTGCTGCACCTTGAGGTTAACACTCTAACATAGTTACATAGTTTGGGTTTGGCAGTGCCACCCAAATTACTTTTTTATTTATTTCTTTTGATTGTTTAACCCTTGTGACGAATTTGGACATGGAGATTTTAAGGCAATAGTGGTCTGTCTGTTGGTCCTGAATTAAATATCCATTTATATCTATCTATGCAACTATTGGGTGGTTTGCCATAACATAGGTATAGATATAGTGGCCATATGAAGTCTTGGGACTTGACTTTGGGAATTACCACTAGTTGTAATTAAGCAAATGTCGGCATGCTAACATGCTAGCTAAAATGCTGAACATGGATAACATTATGCTAAACATCAGCGTTGTGTCTGAGTTATTTTTACATTAGCACATTCTGTTTGAAGATAAACACAAAAAACAGGGGACTAATCTACTGATACATGTCCACAATTCTGTAACTGTCCATTGATTTGGCAATGGAAAGTTAATTTCTGCTTCTGTCTTAAGGGATTACAGCGAGTGACTTTATACTGCAAGAGTGGCTCAACTCTTGTCCCTTTAAGACAATTTCTATTCTCCATGCACCTTGTAAGTAGGTTAAGGTGTGCCAGAAATCCCTACTCTGGAACAGTGGGTGGTAAAAAGTTAAAAACACAGCATTACAGACTGATAATAACCCATGTTACTACATCAGTTTACCCAAGAATTAACTTAAAATGTTGACATCCTACTGAGATTGTGAAATCTTTTACATTCATATTTCCTTTCAGCTAATTGAGATCAAGATGCACATAAGCTTTTATAATTTAAAAGTAGCTGACCAAACTTATGCATTCATAGTTATAAGACTGAGACTGCAAAAGTGAATGAAATAAGTGAGGAATACACACACTGTCCTTTGCTTTTGTGTAGCAGCACTGCACTTTACAAAGGAGCCTTCTGGCTGGTGTTAGTTCACCTGCCTCTGCTGTATCCTGCTTCAACTGTGCTGTGATGTGGCTTTTCCTGGTAGTCCTAGCAGGAGGCACTTGACTCCAGAGTATATCAAAGCAAGCTGCAGACTCTGAGGGCAGGGCCGTTGTGAAGCTTTAGAGAGAACCTCTGGGAGTTTACATAGGCGACGGCTCCCTTCCTTTGTGAAACACTAGTCGGAACATTAAGATGTCACTGCTGACTGACCAATATGAACGTGGGGACACAGACAGAAGCAGCTACGGATGTGAAACTTGAGAACGGCTGGAGTCAATGAGAAGACATTTTCTGGTGCAATAATTATGGGACCAGTACTGCCGACAGTGTGTCTGAGGCATGACTCAAACTCTTGTTACTATGACAAATAAGCACTTCAAATACATTAACAAAAATTATACTGTGAGTCAGATTACAAAGGCTAAATTCATCTTATTTGCCCGTTTATGCTTCATGTTCTTTCCTTTGTTTGATTTCTAACTTCAATAGGCTTGTGAGCACTGAGCTGGCATTCTAATTTTGCTGTGACCCTGTTCTCCTCTCCCACACGAATTCTCTGTTGTTGTTGTTGTTGCTGCACTTTTGAATACAGTGGCCCCCTGTCATTTAATGGCAAGTTCATTCATCATAGTCAGCAGTTCCAGCCCACTCAGCCCTACTGTATTTCAACAAACTTTTACATTTTAAAAGCATCAGGCTCTAGGCTTTCAGTACAGCTGACAAAGGGAAGTGACTTTAAGTGTCTTACACAGGACAAGGATACACTTCATAGGGAAATATGACAAATACATGTCACTGAAATTCTATTTGACTATTCTGTTTACAAAGATTGTACAATATGGCTGAATATTTCATTATTTTCCTGGAATGGATAAATACAGTAAGTGTTGTTTTCAATAAATAATGTTAAATAAAATGTGAGGTTCATAAATACATTATACTGTCATGTGCCTAGCATTTCCCATAGTCCACTGCTCTCCAGATCACACACACTAGTCAGTTTTAACCTGGCCCTCTGTCAACAGACTTGTTGTGTAATGTACCCTCGCCTGTTACAGTAATTTACAGCTCTTAGGCTCATGGATCACAGTCTCAAAGGAGAGAGGTGACATGTCTTCATGTCAGTGTCTGCCAACATGCTAAGTAGCAGTGATTAGTTCTGATACATGACACAGATTTTGGTAGTTACAGTAGTGGTTGTGTTGTTGGATTTCTCAAAAATGTTCATCCCTCTCCTCTCCTAGCTGCTTTTCTATGGAAAAACAGACCTGACCCTCAAACAGTTCCACAGCTTGACAAAATAATTCCACTGGCAAGGTCCACTTGCATTTTGTTATGGAAATAGATTGGCTGATGGGCAAGATCAGTAGCTGTTACAATTTCATCCACTATCAGGATTTCTTGTCCGTGATTGGCTTAAAGTGAAAGACTAACTTAACACCAGGCTGAAAAGCAGTATTTCACTGCAGCATCATTGATGGGTGTGGTCAGTAATGTCAAAGTCCTTCTGGGCAAGTGTCGCCACTCAGCAGCCCATTTAGCAACACCCTTGGGCAGTTATTTTAGGCTAACAACACTAGACTCTGATCTACATGAATGCAGAGAGAGAGCCACTTTGCTTTAAATGGTCATGGGACATAAAAACTGCATGCATAGAATCACAAGTCAAACCTGATTTAGGTTTTGTGACTTTGCCCCAAAACATAAAACTCAAATGACTGCATGTGTCAGTTCAACAACACAATTGGCTCAGTATGTTTTCTAGTTTGGCAGATGATTGGCTGTTTTAGGAGAGGGGCAAGAGTTTTAGATGTCTAGGTTAAATCATTTCAACAGATTCAATGACTACATCTCAATGTGAAGCAGACACCTCATTTTCAACTTAAACCTCTTAGAACAGATTTTTTGGCGACCCATTTTGGTGTAGAAATAAGTTATGGCCACAACACGTCACCTTTCAAACTTGTTAACGAACAGTTGCATATCTACAGATCCAGCAGTAACATTATCATTTATTTAGAGTTGTGTTTGTGGCCACCTCTGTCTCTGTTTTTATTTTCGTTAACTCCTCAAATAAATATCTGACTCTCCAGCTTCTGAATTCTCCACTATGTTCACCCTTCTACTGTGTAACTGAGTCATTGTGCTGTTTGGTGCTGGCAGGAGCACGAGCTGCAGATTCAGGTGAAAATTCTCTGTAAGTTCTTACTGACTCATTGTTTTCACGTGGCCATTTGTACATTATTATTATAAACATATTGATTATAGCTTTAATTTATCCCAGTTTAAAATAGAGTACATTGTTAATACCACAGGGAAAATTCAGTGTGAGAGCAGCCTGTGCACATGAAAGCTAATTGCACAAAGTAAGATAAAGAGCCCCAGATGACAAAATAACAAATAGTATAACAATAGTGTCTACTGTAAAACTATAGGCTGTTTTCTTATATTCTAACATGTACTGAGTATGCAACACAATGGTATGTCAACATTACATATGGCATAAAACATTATATATATTACAATGTATCCCTTGTTTGAATCAACACATAATTATGTTCATGGAGTAATGTACATATCCACTGCTGCACAGGCACAGAGCAATCTACTGTAGATGACACTGAACTGTCTTTATGTGCCTTTGGGTTGCAATAAACTGGGTGGCCATCAGTATACATGGGCAGACCACCCACATGTGGGAATACTTGATATAAGTCAATTACTTCACACACTGCAGTCATTTGTGTCACAAACACACATTTACAGGCTTACACATCTACACATCCATACTCACAGTAGTTTAATGTCTTGCAATAATATTACTGCAGTGCAACACAGCACATTCTCCAAACATAAACTCACACAAATTCTCTCACAGTACCACCCCACACTTTTCCCCCACTGTGGTGTGAGAACACACAGCCATTGCTGAAGTTATCACAGAGAGCATGACAGCAGCTCCGTTAGGCCTGCTCCTCTTACTCGCTGATGTGCGGTGGGCCCCAAGGTTAGCAACAAAAAACTGTTTAGCTCCAGAGATCTAAAATAGAGAGCTCCTTGTGCCGCTGTGGACTGATAACATTCAGGCTCTGCTGGGGATGTCGCCTCTGTGAAGAAGCTGTAATTTAGAGAGGGGTTGGAAAGGCTTATCTTCCTAAACCCCTGAGCAAAATAAAGAAATAGTTGGGGGGGGGACACGACAAGATGGAGGCAATGAGTCACCACCATTGGCAAACAGAAGGAAAACTGTCTAGATGAAGGTTCTCTGGTCAAAAAGAGATCAGTCCTGCTTAATATTTATGAAATTTTATGTTAAGACAGTGAGAGTCACCCAAACTGGGTCCAAAAGCTCAATTGCCACTACACATAGGCGACTGTCTATATTCTGCTGCAAGGGTTGTTGCAGCGGGAAATGAAAAAGGTAGACGAGAAATGAGATATTCTGCCTGTCTTGCAATGACAAAGCTGTCGGGCAGACTGGAGACAAGTCAAGGCCTGACTGTTCTGGAAAAGCAACATGATTCTTTTCACGTTAGCCTCCTACCTCGGGTTGATTTTATCCTTTTCAAATCCACCTTAAACCCCCTTTGACATATCCTGTGCCATGTCTTTGAGCACTAAGGTATCGATTTTTGTAGTTCTTTTGACTGGAATTCTCTGGAGATATTAACATATTTCGGTGCAGAATTGCTTGTACCGTCAACAAGTGAAATTCACAAGGGTACAACTTTAAGTGCTCATTATAATTGGCTCTCAAGATTTCAGTCTCAGAGTTGTACATGCTCTGTTATAAATTGCAGTCATTAGGCAGAAAATGTCCCAATTCTGCTTTAAAGTTGAAGTTCCCTCTCAGCAGCATCTTTGATAAATTGATAGCAGGTCTTTTAATCTCACTGTGCTCCTTTCGGGTCCTCCCCGATGATTGCTCTGTTGATGGGTTCTTTGCAAAGCACTGTCCTTGTCTCACAGCAGCCAGTTTACATCTCTTAGTCAGCACGAGCCTGCAGTATGCACACATTATTCCCTTGGCTCTGCTTTTGAACATCAACCTTTTCTTTTGCTTGTTTATTATGTTACTGTGAAATATTTTTCACCATATAAGTCTCTGTAGTTACACACACACACACACACACACACACACACACCAATTCAGTTTGTAGTTTGTAGTTTAAGGTTGGGTTTAAAGTTGCATTCCTGCCCTGTGTGTGTAACCCTTTGTGTACACACTAACACCTTAATACATTCCACAAATGAGGTATTTAGACTTAGATGGGATAGTTGGCTGTTACATACATCACTTTAGGGAAGAGAAATATCTTGACAAAAATGACTTGATACAGATTTTTCCAAATATCTTAACAACCGCTGCATTAATTGTCATGAAATTTATTAAGAGGACAAACTGTAGCTTTCATGCAAAAATAAAACTCATACTGCACATCTCTTAACTCTTTCATGCTCACAACAAGATCAAGCCTTTGGATATTTGTTGCCAAACACATTTGTCGGACACCACTCTGACCCATTTTTACATTTACTTCACATCAAAATAAAGTATCAAAAGCAATCTTCGGACCTTGAATTTACTGAATTTACATTTAGTTAGTTTTAAATCTTACTGAGCTGATAGTGTGATTGGACACTTCTATGAACAGCACGAGCAGCACATATATTTTCTTGACCTTCAATTCGATGTACATGTCTGTTTGTAATTTCATGTCCAACATGTAACAGTGCGAGTCTCATTCAAATGAGACTTTCACTGTGTCTTAAATCCATACTAGCAGTTTACTACTAGTTTATTGTATTGTATTGTGCTCAGACAAGAAAATGATGTAAACTCATTAATTACATATACTCACAGCTGATAGCTGCTAAATATTGCTGATTTTGAGTGTGCTGTTGATGGACACTATTCTCCCATAATTAAAAAAAAGAAATTGTAGGTGATGGTGGTAAAACACCTCCATTTCAAAGTTGCAGTTTACATTTTCACTGGTATAAAATGGTAAAGCATGTTGGTGCTTTTGTACACTAAACAATAAAACAGTTACTACAATGTTTAGTATATAACATATACTGTATGGAATTAGTATGTAGTATGGATTTGGGACAGCTACTGTCGTTTTCTTAGAGGCAATTTTTCATCAATTATAGTATCATGTCACAATTTATGACAGGAGATACAGTAGAATTGAAGGCTGAAATAGAACTTGGATTGATGCTGTCATATAAACGGCTTCAACAAATCATACTTGGTTTTATTATTTATTTCTATTGTCATTAATTAACTGAAAAAACCACCATCTGTCGTTGGCTCCAATACAGTTTCCTGGAGAAGCTCTCTGTCTGTGTTGAGCTATTATTGTCATGCTTCACTGTGATACACTCAGCTGTTTCACAGCATTGAGACCAGTGATGTGATTAGTGAACAGTGTATTTATTAATACATATAAAACATATCACACATTGTGCTGCTGCACATATATAAACTAAAATACTTGGAGTTCTTGGAGACGTCCACATAGCTTGTGTGGCCAAGACGTACTGTTTATCTCTGGCTGGCTGGTCCTTGTATCTTTTTTTTTTTTTTTTTTTTAATTTGATGTGATTGTGGCCATGAGCAATGTGCTGAGTTTTGGCTGTTAAGCAGCAGGAAGGTCACAGCAACAAAGGAGGAGGAGGAGCCGATTCAGTATTGGTGTTACTTTTTTCCACTTTCAGAATAACACATCTAGAAAAATCGTTTACTCAATTATCACAGCACTTATCACTTCCATTTATTTATTCACTCAGTAAAGTGAATAAATTAATCAGATGATCACAGTTAAAAAGCAAGAAGTTCTTGCAGTGCTGAGCCTTTTTTTGTGGAATATGTGAATTATTGTTTTGCCCTGGTAAATTATATTTCATTGAGTCATATTTCTAAGCAGATATAATACCAATTTGTGTCAACAAACGTCTAAGATTATACAGATCCCAGTCAGATATTAGTCCATATTGTTGCTATAGTATAAAAACAGTCATTTAGTTGGCATCCTTCCCTTTAACAGTAACTAAGATGTGTTGCACTGCATGGTTCGTGTTCCGCATGATTACATGAAGTGGTGTAATTGTGCAGTAATTAGTAATTTGTAATAAGCTGCTGGCAAGCATATGCTGGGTTGCAGGGAAAACTGCCAAAAATAGGAAAATTAGGTGAGAGCTTAAAAATGTAGCGCCGTGGGCCTCTGATGATCATTTTGTGCATCTGCAAATTCCAACACAAAACAGCAGGTTTCACTGATACTGTAAAAAATTCCACTCACAGCAGAACCCATTTGTTGCCAGAGCCGAATGTGTGATAGTGAGTGCCCACTGTAACCCTCCTAATCCCATTTGATAAAGCAGCGGTTGTGATCCATCTCAGCCTGTATGCACAGTATGCAGTGATGGGTGTGAATTGTTATTGTGAATTGAGATGTTGAGTTTTGCTCCCAACAGACCATGTGTGCCAGAAAAAAAACAATATCTCAGTATTATGTTTTTCCTTTTTGCTGGTGAAGCGAACACAGGAAAAAAAAAGCCACACAACCTCAGGCATTGAGCCTGAATAATCCCACAGTAGGCTATCCTTTAGATGTCAACAGTAGCAACAAAGCCTCAATTTGTAGCTTGTATAAAGTGGGTGCTGAATGGAGGCACAAAGACAGGGCTTCTCACACACTGATGGTGGAGATAATGTTAACTAACTGTAAACAAATAGTTATCTTATGAATATTAACATGGAGTCTGGACTGTTCTTTTAATGCAATAACTTAACAGTGGAGTTCTCACCGGTATTTTATAGTACTCACATGTGGCCACAGAAGGTCAGTATCTGCTGTCTGACATTCTTGCTGTGATGTTTTTGCAGAATCTCTGGTGCTAAGTGCTCATCAGTGCAGTGTGGTGCACTTCTTAAAGGTCACTTCTCAGCTGGAGTGGACTGAGAGGTGACCATGACTTTTTGTTTCACTGCTGGTTTGAACTTCTGCACAAGCCTGAAACTGAGACCTGAACCCAGGCTATACTCATAACTTAACTGGACAAGACCTGACCCAAACCTGACCCAAAACCTGTTAGTTTTGTCAGGCTAATGCAATGCACTGGCAAACAGTCCTGTACCTGCCCCGACCAAATCCAACTCATTTATGTAACTCTCCAAACCTGATTGGTCACTCAGTTTAAAAGTCACCTAGACTGTATTTATGCAGGATGTACATGATGGTCTGAGATTATTTGCTGTTT
This sequence comes from Lates calcarifer, assembly GCF_001640805.2. NCBI lineage: Eukaryota > Metazoa > Chordata > Actinopteri > Centropomidae > Lates > Lates calcarifer. The sequence continues at coordinate 4,611,641 of NC_066851.1, forward strand.
TGTGCAATGCACTGTTTCACTAAGATGTGCAAAGAACCTGCTCAGTCACCTCCTACTTGTTGTTGATGTAATGCAAAGGGACATAAAGATAACCCATTTTGCAGTAATCATCTGTCCACATTTCCAAATGACTCCCTTTGGCTATCAGTTAGTTGCATTCTCTGTTTTGCAATAATGGTGAATGGATGGCTGTGACAGGCATTCACAGTAATACAAAACTGCACCTTTATTTCCATTTCTTTTAGCTGCTGCCTGCATATTGTGCATTTTTATCTGTGCCCAGAACCATGAATAATATATGTTTACCGAGTGTTTTACACAGTGTTTACCACATATAGACTTTACTTTGGCGGGTTGTCCAGGTATAACAGCAACCAAAGTATATTTAGAGACCCATTTTAGCATTTTGTTATTTTTATTTTTATACCATCTGTGCTCAAATAACAAGTAGACAATCTTCCATTTCTCTGCCCCTCCCATACCTGTTCATTCGCCCACCACAGTTTAATTTGTCCATGGAAATCAGCTGAAAATATTTCGCACCAGTGGGCTGGGGGACCATCAAAGAAATCCATAAAGTTTACTGTCCCTGTCTATCTCTTTACCGCCCTCTCTGTGAGCCTGTCATTCAGGGTGAGCATGAGAGCATGCTGCATGTGTGTTCTGGGACTGGGCTCACTGGCCCACACCCTCTAAAGATTATGTCAGATCACAGCAGCAGTAGGAGGACTCTTATCAAATGTGCAGAGGGTAATAACCGAATGGTCTCTCATGATTTTTAAACAGAAATAACCATTTTTGTAACTATTCTTTACATTGATTCTAAAAAGTTTCTAAAAACATTATATCATCTTAGAGCCTGCCTCCCTATCATTACAGGTGTAATCACAGCTCACACAGCTGCTATTGGCTTCTAAGTTTAACCGCCTCTGTCATTAATGTGAATGTCAACTAGCATGTCATATAGCAGTCCCTCGACTCTTCCACTCTCCACTTTAGTAAATTTTAAATGCTAATTTTACAAAGGGCTGTATGTAATTAGAGTTAGGGTACTCTCCTGTAGCTCCTCTCACTTTCCTTCTCCTGTCTCTCTCTGAATTAAAAACAAGTACTGCAGATTATCATTTAGCTTCTCAGTGGTGTCAACAATGGCAGGACTCCCATACTTTGTGTGCACCAATATTTATTACAATCATTTGCCAACCAGTGGAGAAATCAGTAAAGAAGTAGTATCAACAGAGATGGATTTGGGAAATGATAATGACACAGTAACGTACAATTTTTGAGACTCATACAAAGACCAGAAACTATTCATTGAGAATGACTGGACTGAGGTGTGGTGGTCTAGCTGTTACACAAACACCTGCATGAGAGGAAAGGAAATATCAGATTAGAAATTAGAGAAGCAAGCAAGAAAACGGTCATTTTCTTTCTAACTTGGAAAAAAAAAAGATTTTTTTTTAAGGATATGGTTGGTGTGGTTGAGAGCTTCCATCATATGACTCATTTCGAATAAATGTTTGATCATTCTCAGGATCCATTTGATCAGATTTTTTTAAACAGCCTCAAGCACCATATAGTATTGAGCTCTTCTCCATGAAACAATCCTGTGAACGTACCAGTAGATAATCAGTGAACAGTACCCTGCTGGACCCGCTTTGTCCGCATGATTCAGCTTCACTGAAAAGAAAATTATCCCAGAAACTGTCGTTCCATTCTTCCGCTTGAATAAATTGCTTCTTCTTTTGCTAGCAACAATAGCTGTCTCATTGACAGAGACTCAGCATACTGGCAAAACAAAAAATGTGTCACTCACTGTGCCTCTCCCATCTATCATGCGGCTCATTTTAGGGGAACAATTTTTCGCCTGCATGCTCTTTTCTGCATGGCGCTACATGTGGCAAGGCCCTGTGGCGTCAACTACTCCTTGCAAACAAGGCACCCGCTGATCTTAGTCAAGCGCCAATCCCAGTCGGTGCAGTCAGACTGTCATCCACCAGCAATGCTGAAGAGTCATCAGTGTGCACAAAGTTGCCTCAGATGCAGGGTAACTGATAGGGGGAGTGAAAGCAAAAGGGATAGTGGGTAATCAATTTAAGTTCCTCTCTAGTCTCACCAGCAGCATTTCTTTCGTTTGTCTGTACATTTTCAAATACACACAAGACAGTTTTACTGAGCAAGGTGAAAGTGATAAAATGTATTGCTGCCACCTGAGGTAGGCACAGCTGCACCTCAGCAACAGATAAAAAGGTGAAAAGAAGCCATCTTTGTATGAAAGTTCCAAGTTTGTTTTGATCAATTGTGCTCATTGATGTCATGGTATACTGACACACCTTGGGGTCCACTTCTACATCACTGCAGCAAGGTGAGAAGTTAAACCTCTGGGGGTCAGCGAAGAGATGAATGTTATTCTGTAACAGAAAGTTTTCAAGTTTGAAAAACATGGGCAGAATGGCCTAAAAATATGGTTGCATTATGGGAAGAGTTTTTGGAGTTTAATCAATAATAGGTTCTAAACATCAGGATGTCCCAACTTCTGCTGCTTCAACTTTAACTGTTATTTTAGAGTAATCTCTTGTGAGCTCCCCAACTTTATTAAAGTGCAACACTAAATTACTATAGTATCCCTTTAAATGCCCCCAAACCCTATTTTCCTTGATCAACTTCTCATTGTAGCAGTGTAGTCCCACATGAATACAAACACTTCTGCTAAACTTAGAGCAGATTTGGTTATTTCAACTGAGAATTTTGTCTGTGCCGTTGTATCTGTGCTCTGAAGTGGATGTGTGTCAGATGGAGAAAGGTGTCACCTGTTTAGGAGCACCAATCAAAGTTGAGCTACACTGGACTCTGACAGCTGCCGGCTTGGCTGCTTATGTTGCCTTCTGGTAAAGCCACTGCCAGTCAAATCAGATACAACCACACCCACACAGCTGATGGAAGAGTTTTTGAGTGTTACATTTTTAATAAAAAATAATACCTACATATATTTTCCCTCCTCCTTTTTCCCTCAGACTTTTCATCTTGACATTTGGTGACTGGTAAGTTGTTTGGCAGATGATTCAGTTCCTACTCTGGGAGACACTAGTCAATTAGCTTTCACTCATTAGGAGTTTATTACCTCCATGTTAGTTAAATGGTTGTGAAATTTGCTAGCCTTGCAATATTAAGGCTACAAACAACTCATAATGTAACAGTCTCTGTGGGAGCTGGTGTTATACTGGTGTTCTCTCTTCATTTTTAAAGAATATGTGATGCTGTGAATATATAATTGTCTAGTCCCTGGATATAATACAACTCCACTCCTTGCTCCACATAGGCAGCTTCCAGGTGTGAATGTATGTGAATGTGTGAATGTGATCAGGGTGTTATGTAAGTACATATGTACTTACATAAATGTACTTACTGTGCACCACTGTCTGGATAATATTTTCACTACTGGAGAACATTACAGCCTACATCTCTTTTATGGAATATTTCATTGTGATGATAAAGCCATTAGAAGAGCTTTTCTCAAAGACCAATGTTTTTCAGAGGCCACAACAGACCTTTAAGGTCAAACACTGCTCAAAGTGGTGAACAGACCCAGACAGCATCATGAATGACAGTGACATGGTTGAAGATTGCTAGCAATCACACAGCAGACGTACTTTCATGGCCATGGCACAGACAGCCCTAGCTGGCTGCCGCCGCTTCATCCTCCATGTCTCTTGGCCCTGACAAGATTGCAAAGAGAGCTGTTACTGACTAATAAACATTACAGAGTGCCAGCTCTGCCTAGACCCGGCCACGAAAGCACACAGCATCTTTGTGCCCAGGCCTGAATTGATAGCTGTGGTAGTTTGGCTTCTGACAAGGCTGATGTTAAGCTATCTCAATGGTCCCCTTCTTTCACTGACTCTCCCTCAGCGGCTGCTCTGACACCCTTTAACGTGCTTAATGCCCCTGGCATTTATGAATGGTTAGAATGACCTTTTAGATTGGACTGCTAGTGTTTCACTATGTTTATTCAGAAAATGTTTGTTGGGGGAGAAAAACATATGAAAGGCAATCTAAAGGTTACAGTTCTAATCAAAAGGTATACTGCATGAGCTGCTGTTCACATTCTTGAGGTGATATTTTTACAGCTGTTGAAGGGGCAAAAAATAACTTATATATTAAATAAAGAATTACTACCCTAGCAATGGATGTGGGATGTGGGAAAAAAAAACCCTGAAAAGATTGTTTTCTCACTTTCCAGTGAACAAGTCCAGCAGGGCCAGTGAAACAAAGAGAAGCCACAGATCTCCTGCTACATCAAATGAGCAGTCAGATTATGATTAGAAGTCAAATGAGTTTTCACAGGGACAGAATTAGCTCAATTACCTGCATTAATGGAACTTACTGGTGACGCTGGAAATGGAAAGGAGATGGATTAAAGTTGGCCTTTGGCAGGTGCACAGCAAATTATCTCTTTCAAGGGTGGCAGTCAAAGCATGGAACGGTTTCTTCTGTTTGGACAGAAAAGGGAAAAACATGTTCGCATTCATGATGGTGATTGTGCAAGAGCCACTACGCACATTTAGATTTTTTTTTTTTAAATTATTTTTGTGCAACAGAGTGATAACAAAACGGTCGGGGGTGTCATCAACATTTGTGTCAAATGTGACTTAGTTTAGTTTTAGCAGTCTGTTTATATTAATAACCTCTACATCAACACCAGGATCCAGAAACCGAAGCATTTTGTTGCACTGTCCCCAGTGAAAAAGGGCTATTTGGTGGGCAAATCAACATGGTTTAATGTGGCATGAGTAGATGATAACCCATGAAACCAAATTCACTTTAGAGATCACGCTGTGGTAATTTTGACTTCTCTGCTTTAGTATGTTTCAGCAAACCTGAATGATTCAGGGAAGTGGAATAGCTCAATGTCAGTGGCTATTGGAATTTATATGGTCACAGCTGTTGTTAAACTGTTGTCGGGAGAGCTGGATTTTATAGGGGCGTCCCTGGAGTTCAGCTTCCTGCTATTCATACTTTCTTTTCACTTCAGTTAATCCTAGTGATCGTTATATGGATGTTCACTTAGACTGATATTACTACCATATTGAACTAAACCTCTCCTTAATTTTTTGATTGAATATCATATATTTAACTTTTTGCTTTTGTACAAGGATTCTTTGACTGCATTTTACAGGCCAGCAAAATGTCTGACTGGTTAGATGTGCTATGCAGGAATGGTAAAAGATAAAAGAAAGATTAAGACAGTGCAAGGCCAAATCTCTTCAGCTTTGATATAATTAAATCTGTTTAATTGAAGTGTAGTAAAGTATAACCACAATTTAAGCAAGACTGGATTTTCACAAGGATGAATTCCCTTTATCTAGAAACTTTCAAGTGTTTTTTTCAGACCATTTATTTATGGAGGCAGGGCATGTCTGTGTCAGTGTCTATATCAAGCTGAAGACAAAATGGGTTAAATGAACTGACCCACCACAAGACCTAACTTGACCTTATATGTATTAAGAAATGCTTAATGATAAAATGTTAGAAGAAGCAGAGAAGACTCATAAAGTCAGTGAACTGTCTCTGTAATGTCAGTTAAAGTTAGCTAATGATAGCCACTTAGCTACTGGACAAAGCAGACCACGTAAGACTATAGAAGCAAAAGCCCTGAGTATACTAAACTGAATAAGGGTTGAAAAAAAGAAGGGCTAGATCAGCTTTCAAAATTAACATAGTCTGGATTCAAATGACATAGACCAGATAGGTTTAACAGTGTCTGTGAAGATATTTCTTCAGCCCATATTTACAGTGCAAAAATAGAGAGCATTGTTAAATAAGAATAAACTGCAATTGAGAATAGATTATATTCATTCACCCAGTTCTACTTGATTGTGTTTATTTAGTTTAATAGGGTCATTAGAAACTTTCTATTTTTTCTGTTTGTTTTGCAGCAACTCTTGACCATGAAAATCCAAATTTAGCTGCATCGACTCAGCTGTAACTTTCCTAATGCTCTTATTTCTACTACCGCAGCAGCTCTGTCACAGAAATTTTCATGTGTCAACAATTTCAATTAAAGGTCTCCAAAGATTTCCCAGTGTTGCTAGGCACACTGAGCATCAGATACATTATGAGAACTCTGTGTCCCATATCCACCATTTGCCAGGAGGACAACTGTTGTCATCTCAGGGGCCAGGCTGGAGAGCTGCCAGGTTGCTGCAAAAGCCACAGTGACCCCACCCTTAACGGTATGTTAGATACTGATTCCACTGCTATTTATAACTGACTGCTCCATCCGGGAACACAAAAAAAGTATGACTCTGCCTTATGGATTCATTTTATTGCATTGCAAGCAGACACTATTTGCGCTGCTAATAAAATGATCGTCATTGAATTAAGGGACTGTCTGCAAATTATTAGGGGAAGGTCAGAAAACAGATAGGGTTATGTATTTCTTTTTTCCCTCACTGATGGGTGTATTTAGGACAGAGAAAGGTCATTGGCAGCCCAAATTTAAATTCCAGTGTCATACAAAGGTGGCCCCTAAAACTATGTATGTACACACAAATTTAACTGTAGACTGGAAATCACTGCAGCCGCAAAAAGCCTAACTGAAAACCCAAACTGCAGTGGTACGACTACATACTGGCGTGAAAATATGTCAGGCGTCATCTGTGCTCAAAAACTTGCTGCTTGCACTCAAAGTAATCTCCAGCACTTTTGATTAACACTTTAAGTAAACACAGCCCTGTTAACCACTCTCTTTAAAATGTCACTCAGCCTGGCCGCCACTACTTCTGAGAGTGCTGCAGTGTGTGAATGCTGTGCAGAGCAGCATGCCCACTCAGGAGGGAGAACATTGATTTTTTTCCCATGGATAACAAGGCTTGACCGACTTGGGTGCTTGCCTGAGTTCGATTGCTTCCTGTCTTTGCTGGTTGTCTGTACAGATCTCAGATGTACGCATCAAAATTCTAAATATCTTCACGCAGCTGTGGATGTCTTTAGAGGGAGGGACACCCAGCGTTGACAGATGTTGTTCAGTACAAGTCTTCAGACAGGTTGATTAATAAAGTGTCTGACGTTCAATCAGACAGACTGGATGACAGGAGAGAAAGTTGGGAGACAAATTTCAGCTGCAATCAGCAGCAGCTTTGATTGATTAAATGCAGTCTCTTTTACAGCCAAACTGGGTTTTGGAAGTTTTTGACAGTTCACCATTTAGAAAAGCAGTGGCAGTGGCAGCTGGGAATTCCTCATTACAGCATCTCAAAAGAGGAAATTCAGCTCTGTATGATATGCAGTCATACTGTAGCTGGACAGTCCAGTGCTTCATTCCTAGAATTTTCTATCCTGAAACAAAAGTCAGAAAATGGCAATTCATTCATTCATTCATTCGTTATCTATAC